>NC_142721.1:16427435-17081595 GCF_055471065.1 Atractosteus spatula | reverse complement strand
CCGGCAGGAGCTGCACAGAGTAACCCCTGCCTCCTGCCCACCCCCCGCCGAGCCCCCCATCCGAAGAGCAGAGGAGAAGGAGAGGTATCTCCCCAGCTCCCTGCCCTGGGCTGTCTGCACCCATCTGACTGTCTGTCTCACTGTCTGTCTGTCCCTCTCTGTCTGCACCCATCCGCCTGTCTGTCTCACTGTCTGTCTGTCCCTCTCTGTCTGTCTGTGTGTCTGTCTGCTCTCTCTGTCTGAGTCTGACTGTCTGTCTGTCCCTCTCTGTCTGCGTTCATTCGACTGTCTGTCTGTGTCTGACTGTCTGCATCCAGCCAGTCTGTCCCTCTCTGTCTTAGTCTGACTGTCTGCACCCAGCCTGTCTGTCCCTCTCTGTCTGAGTCTGACTGTCTGTGTCTGACTGTCTGCACCCAGCCTGTCTGTCCCTCTCTGTCTGAGTCACTCTGTCTGTGTCTGACTGTCTGCACCCAGCCTGTCTGTCCCTCTCTGTCTGTGTCTGACTGTCTACACCCAGCCTGTCTGTCCCTCTCTATCTGAGTCTGACTGTCTGCACCCAGCCTGCCTGTCCATCTCTATCTGAGTCTGACTGTCTGTGTCTGACTGTCTACACCCAGCCTGTCTGTCCCTCTCTGTCTGAGTCTGACTGTCTGTGTCTGACTGTCTGCACCCAACCTGTCTGTCTCTCACTGGATCAGCCTGTCTGTCTCTCACTGGCTCAGCCCGTCTGTCTCTCAGTGGATTGACTTGTCTGCCTGTCTGTCTGCTCCAGGGACATACTGAAGGTGTCCAAGAACATGCAGAAGGAGAAGGAGAGTCTGATGAAAACAACTGGACCTGCTGAGGTACAGCCGTCTGTCTGAGTGTCTCCGGGGGCTTTAGGGTTTAGAGTAACAGGCCTGCAGAACACTAGACGAACAGACAGTACAGTCCGGTGGCGCTGTGGCTCAGGATCTGCACCTGTACCTGGAAGGTTGCCGGTTCAAATCCTGCGGCCGGCAGAGGAATCCTACTCCGTTGGGCCCCTGAGCAAGGCCCTGAACCCCAACTGCTCCAGGGGTGCTGTATAAATGGCTGACCCTGCGCTCTGACCCCCAGCTTCTCTCCCTGTCTGTGTGTCTCATGGAGAGCAAGCTGGGGTCTGTGAAAAGACACATTCCTCATGCAAGAAATTGTATAGGGCCAATAAAGTGATCTTATCTTATCTTATAAACAGAATTGAACTACAATAATGCAGGAAAGTCTTCCAGTGTGTTCAGGAATGGAATGATTTGTGTCTAAATGCGTGCTGCTGGGCTGCTGGGCTGATGCACTGAGGGCTGGGCCAGGACTCTGGAAGATCTTCCTCTTACCTCTGTCTTCCTCCTTTCTCCTTTCCTCCCGGCCACCTCACTCTCACTGTCTCCATCACTCTGCCTCCTCTTCCTCCCTCTCCTTCATTTCTCTCCTTTCCCTCTCCTGATCTCCTCTTTCAATTCCTCCTCTCCCTCCCTCTCCTGTGTTCGTCTCTCTCCCTCCTCTCCTCTCTCTGCCCTGTGCTCCTCACTCCCCCTCTCTTCCTCTCTCCCCCCTCCCCCCCCGCCTCTCTCTCTCTCTCTCTCTCTCTCAGGGAGATGAATAAGAAGCTCAGAGACGAGAAGGATGCCCGACACGCTCAGAAGATGGTTAGTTTTAGACAGAGGCTCCTGACTCCTCCTCCTTCTATATATCTTCCGTGTGGACACGCCCACCACTGTTGGACACACCCCCTCCACCCATTCTAGACACACCCACCTGCTCAGACAGGACTGGCGTGTACTGGGCTGCATCTGGGCTCTGTGGGGCTGCACTGGCCTCCTGGTTTGTATTGGTGAGGCTTGTTCTTCCTCAGACTGTCCGCGATCAGAGTTTTAGATCCAGCTGAGCTGAGTGTGGCGCTGGGCTGGACAGTACAAATCTCAACACACTGGACACAACCACGCAGCTGTGCGAGAGGGACTGGACTCTATTGGCCTGTATTAGTTGTGTTGGTCTTCTTCCTTGGTCTATATTATACTGTGCTGTGTTTTGCTGGGCTATACAGGGCTGTACTGGACTGTCCTGGACTGGACTGTGCTGGGCTTTACTGGACCGGACTGTGCTGGATTGTACTGGACTGTACTGTGCTGGACTGGGCTGGATTGTACCGGGCTGTTTTAGGCTGTCCTGGACTGTCCTGGACTGTCCTGTGCTGTCCTGTGCTGTCCTGTGCTGGACTGTGCTGGACTATACTGTGCTGGACTGTGCTGGACTGTACTATGCTGGACTATACCGGGCTGTCCTGGGCTGTACTGGACTGGATTGTACTGGGCTGTTTTGGGCTGTACTGGACTGTCCTTGACTGGACTGTGCTGGGCTATACTGGACTGTACTGGGCTGTACTGGATCATGCTGGGCTGTACTGGACTGTGCTGGAGTGTACTAGACTGTACTAGACTGTACTGGCCTGTACTGGACTGTACTGGACTTTGCAGATCTGTACTGGACAGTACTGGGCTCTACTGGACTGGACTGTCTTAGACTATGCTGGGATGTACTGTACTAGACTATGCTGAGCTGTACTGTACTGTGCTGGGCTGTACTGTTATAGACTGTGCTGTACTGTGCTGTACTAGACTGTGCTGAGCTGGTCTGTACTGGACTGTATAAGACTGTGCTGGGCTGTACTGGGATGTACTGGACTGTGCTGTGCTGTACTGTAATAGACTGTACTGTACTGTACTACTGGGCTGTGCTGGGCTGTACTGTACTAGACTGTGCTGTACTGTACTGTGCTGAGCTGTACTGGACAGTACTGAGTTCTACTGGACTATACTTTGCTGGTCTGTACTGGACTGTATTAGACTGTGCTGGGCTGTACTGTACTAGACTGTGCTGAGTTATACTGTACTGTGCTGGGCTGTACTGTTATAGACTGTGCTGTACTGTGCTGTACTAGACTGTGCTGAGCTGGTTTGTACTGGACTGTATAAGACTGTGCTGGGTTGTACTGGGATGTACTGAACTGTGCTGGGCTGTACTGTAATTGACTGTGCTGTACTGTGCTGTACTGTACTGTCCTAGACTGTGCTGTACTGTACTGTGCTGTACTGTGACTGTGCTGGGCTGTACTGGACTGTACTATACTGGGCAGTACTGGACTGTACTGTACTAGACTGTGCTGAGCTGTACTGTACTGTACTAGACTGTACTGGATTGGGCTGGGCTGTACTGTACTAGACTGTGCTGGACTGTGCTGCACTGTACTAGACTTTGCTGAGCTGTACTGTGCTTTACTGGACTGGACTGTGCTGTACTGTACTAGACTTTGCTGAGCTGTACTGTGCTTTACTGGACTGGACTGTGCTGTACTGTACTAGACTTTGCTGAGCTGTACTGTGCTTTACTGGACTGTACTATACTAGACTGTGCTGGACTGTGCTGTACTGTACTATACTAGTTCAGGTGGGGAGCTGCGTCAGCATGCATAGGCTACAAAGGAACAAGTAATAGGTTTATTCCATGCTGAAAAGAGAAGAATGAAAACACAACGTTTCAGCTGTGGATTGTGCTGTGCTGTGGGCTGTGGACTGTGCACGTGGACTGTGCTGTGCTGTACTTTAATAGACTGGGCTGTACTGGACTGTACTAGACTGTGCTGTACTGTGCTGTACTGTGCTGTGCTGTGCTGTGCTGGACTGTGCTGGACTGTGCTGTGCTAGACTAGACTGTACTAGACTGTGCTGTACTGTGCTGTACTGGACTGTGCTGGGCTGTACCGGACTATGCTGGGCTGTACTGGAGAGCAGTGTCACTGTCTGGAGTTCCAGGTTTTTCAAGTGTGTCACTTTGATTTTATTCTTGAGATTTTATTCTTGATTTTATTCTGCTGTGAAATTGTAGGGTTGGGGTCAGGTGAAAGTGTGCTGTAGATAGTCACAACAGTGACTGATGGGACGGTCAGGGTCCTCCACTCAGGCTGGCCAGCTGGTCATTCAGACTTAACCCCCTGCGATTCAAGACTGGAGGGGCAGGTCACTGTGTTATCGGTCTGAGAATGTGTGTGTCACAGTGTGTTAGTATATGTCAGTGTGTGAGTATGTGTGAGTATGTGTGTGTCTGTGTGTGTCTGTGTGTGTCTGTGTGTGTCAGTGTGTCAGTGTGTCAGTGTGTCAGCGTGTGAGTCAGTGTGAACCAGTGTGAACCAGTGTGTGTCTGTGTGTGTCTGTGTGTGTCAGTTTGTCAGTGTGTCAGTGTGTGAGTCAGTGTGAACCAGTGTGCTGTCAGTGTGAGAGTGTGTGCGTCAGTGTACAAGTGTGTGTGTGTCAGTGTGTATCAGTGTGTGTGTCTGTCAGATTGTCAGTATTTCAGTGTGTCAGTGGGTGTCTGTGTACCAGTGTTTGTCAGTGTACCTGTGTGTGTGTGTGTGTGTGTGTGTGTGTGTGTGTGTCAGTGTGTCAATCTTTCAGGGTGTCAGTGTGTATCAGTGTGTGTGTGTGTGTGTGTGTGTGTCAGTGTGTCAATCTTTCAGGGTGTCAGTGTGTATCAGTGTGTGTGTGTGTGTGTGTGTGAGTCAGTATTTCAGGGTGTCAGTGTATGTGTGTGTGTGTATCAGTGTGTGTGTCAGTGTGTATCACTGTGTGTGTCAGTGTACCAGTGAGTGGTATGTCAGTGTGTGTCAGTGTGTATGTTTAACACTATATCAGTATGTGTGTCCCCGTGTATCCAACATCATTTTTTGGTTTTGGTTGTGCACTAGATTTTCGGTATGTGAAGGTCATGATCTCAATGGTGTATTGCTATTCGTTTTGATTATAATTCAGTAATGAAGTTGTGCTCAATAAAGGAGACGAGTGAATCTCTCTGTCCCCCTTAGTGTGATTTTTGTCTGCCTGTCTGTTAGGTCACACAGAACATCTCCCTTCACAGAGCCTCAGGTTCAGGGGGTGAAGATCCATCTGTGATGAAGTTCTTTCTCATTTTCAGCGTAGTTATTTGCCAGATTTTCTTAGGAAGCTGGTTACTGTCTCAGCTCTCCAGGCAGGCAAGGCAACAGCAGGAAACACACCACACAGTAACCCAGTGACCAAGGGCCCTGACCTCCGCCTGAGTCATACAAAAAACAACTCAACAACCATGACACTAATCAACACAGCAACTCAACCACCATGACACTAATCAACACAGCAACCCAACAACCATGACACTAATCAACACAGCAACACTACCTCCACAGCCATGACACTTATCAACACAGCAACTCAACAACCATGACACTAATCAACACAGCAACACTACCTCCACAGCCATGACACTTATCAACACAGCAACTCAACAACCATGACACTAACCAACACAGCCACTCAACCACCACGACACTAATCAACACAGCAACTCAACAACCATGACACTAATCAACACAGCAACACTACCTCCACAGCCATGACACTTATCAACACAGCAACTCAACAACCATGACACTAACCAACACAACAACTCAACCACCATGACACTAACCAACACAGCAACTCAACAACCATGACACTAATCAACACAGCAACACTACCTCCACAGCCATGACACTTATCAACACAGCAACTCAACAACCATGACACTAACCAACACAACAACTCAACCACCATGACACTAACCAACACAGCAACTTAACAACCATAACACTAACCAACACAGCAACACTACCTCCACAGCCATGACACTTATCAACACAGCAACTCAACAACCATGACACTAACCAACACAACAACTCAACAACCATGACACTAATCAACACAGCAACTCAACCACCACGACACTAATCAACACAGCAACTCAACCACCATGACACTATCCCTACACTACCTCAACAACATTGACACTAACCAACACAGCTACTCAACAACCATGACACTAACCCTATACTATCACTCTCTCACAACCCCCACAACCCGACTTAAGAACCATGACACTCTCAGTACTCTCAGTACTGCTCACCTGCCCACACTGAGGGAGCAGAGTGGAGTACTCTCAGTACTGCTCACCTGCCCACACTGAGGGAGCAGAGTGGAGTACTCTCAGTACTGCTCACCTGCCCACACTGAGGAAGCAGAGTGGAGTACTCTCAGTACTGCTCACCTCCACATTGAGGAAGCAGAGTGGAGTACTCTCAGTACTGCTCACCTCCACATTGAGGAAGCAGAGTGGAGTACTCTCAGTACTGCTCACCTGCACACTGAGGAAGCAGAGTGGAGTACTCTCAGTACTGCTCACCTGCACACTGAGGAAGCAGAGTGGAGTACTCTCAGTACTGCTCACCTGCACACTGAGGAAGCAGAGTGGAGTACTCTCAGTACTGCTCACCTGCCCACACTGAGGGAGCAGAGTGGAGTACTCTCAGTACTGCTCACCTGCCCACACTGAGGGAGCAGAGTGGAGTACTCTCAGTACTGCTCACCTGCCCACACTGAGGGAGCAGAGTGGAGTACTCTCAGTACTGCTCACCTGCCCACACTGAGGGAGCAGAGTGGAGTACTCTCAGTACTGCTCACCTGCCCACACTGAGGAAGCAGAGTGGAGTACTCTCAGTACTGCTCACCTCCACATTGAGGAAGCAGAGTGGAGTACTCTCAGTACTGCTCACCTGCACACTGAGGAAGCAGAGTGGAGTACTCTCAGTACTGCTCACCTGCACACTGAGGAAGCAGAGTGGAGTACTCTCAGTACTGCTCACCTCCACACTGAGGAAGCAGAGTGGAGTACTCTCAGTACTGCTCACCTGCACACTGAGGAAGCAGAGTGGAGTACTCTCAGTACTGCTCACCTCCACACTGAGGAAGCAGAGTGGAGTACTCTCAGTACTGCTCACCTGTACACACTGAGGAAGCAGAGTGGAGTACTCTCAGTACTGCTCACCTGCACACTGAGGAAGCAGAGTGGAGTACTCTCAGTACTGCTCACCTGCACACTGAGGAAGCAGAGTGGAGTACTCTCAGTACTGCTCACCTGCACACTGAGGAAGCAGAGTGGAGTACTCTCAGTACTGCTCACCTGCACACTGAGGAAGCAGAGTGGAGTACTCTCAGTACTGCTCACCTGCACACTGAGGAAGCAGAGTGGAGTACTCTCAGTACTGCTCACCTGTACACACTGAGGGAGCAGAGTGGAGTACTCTCAGTACTGCTCACCTGTACACACTGAGGAAGCAGAGTGGAGTACTCTCAGTACTGCTCACCTGCACACTGAGGAAGCAGAATGGAGTACTCTCAGTACTGCTCACTTGCACACTGAGGAAGCAGAGTGGAGTACTCTCAGTACTGCTCACCTGCACACTGAGGAAGCAGAGTG
This sequence comes from Atractosteus spatula, assembly GCF_055471065.1. NCBI lineage: Eukaryota > Metazoa > Chordata > Actinopteri > Semionotiformes > Lepisosteidae > Atractosteus > Atractosteus spatula. The sequence continues at coordinate 17,074,257 of NC_142721.1, read as the reverse complement.
GAGTACTCTCAGTACTGCTCACCTGCACACTGAGGAAGCAGAGTGCAGTACTCTCAGTACTGCTAACCTGCCCACACTGAGGAAGTAAAGACTGGAGTACTCACAGTACTGCTCACCTGCCCAAACTGAGGGAGTAGAGTGGAGTACTCTCAGTACTGCTCACCTGCACACACTGAGGGAGTAGAGAGTGGAGTACTCTCAGTACTGCTGACCTGCACACTGACTGAAGAGTGGAGTACTCTCAGTACTGCTGACCTGCACACTGACTGGAAAGTGGAATACTCTCAGTACTGTTCACCTGCCCACACTGACTGGAAAGTGGAATACTCTCAGTACTGCTCACCTGCCACACTGACTGGAAAGTGGAATACTCTCAGTACTGCTCACCTGCCACACTGACTGGAAAGTGGACTACTCTCAGTACTGCTCACCTGCCCACACTGACTGGAAAGTGGAGTACTCTCAGTACTGGTTACCTGTTGAGTTGTTTACCACACCAGTCTGTGCCCGGAACAAGGTCATCCTGCTGGGTTGTCCAGCTGGTGAATCTGAGCTGGCGTGAGCCCAGACTGCAGGAGGCTGATAAGTCTGTCCTCTTCGCCTCACTTGGACTCCTTTTAGGGGGGCACCCCTAAGAGCCTGGTGGGAACCCCAATCCCTGTTCCAGTTCCACGCTGAGTCGCAGCCCTGGAAGGCGGATCAGACGCCGAGGCTGACCTGTCATGAGCGGCTCGTGGGTACTCCGATGGCGCAGAGCAGCAGTGGGACGTATCGGGAAGGGTAGTGTCCCGGGGAGGGGGAGACGAGCAGTGGGACGTATCGGGAATGGGAGCGTCCCGGGGAGGGGGAAACGAGCAGTGGGACGTATCGGGAAGGGTAGCGTCCCGGGGAGGGGGAGACGAGCAGTGGGACGTATCGGGAACGGGAGCGTCCCGGGGAGGGGGAGACGAGCAGTGGGACGTATCGGGAACGGGAGCGTCCCGGGGAGGGGGAGACGAGCAGTGGGACGTATCGGGAACGGGAGCGTCCCGGGGAGGGGGAGACGAGCAGTGGGACGTATCGGGAACGGGAGAGTCCCGGGGAGGGGGAGACGAGCAGTGGGACGTATCGGGAACGGGAGCGTCCCGGGGAGGGGGAGACGAGCAGTGGGACAAACCACACTCCCGAGCGAAGGTCACGCGCAGGTCTCTCCAGTCTCGGGAAGAGGGGGAGACCTGGCACACGCACTGGAAACCCTCCGCAGGACATCGACCGAGTCGCCCCAGGAGACCAACAGTCCCGGGTCTGGGGATGGGACAGGGGCGCAGGCATCTGGGACAAACAGCACAGCCATATTGTTGGGGCTCCGACTGTCAAGAGCGACGTCTAGAAATGGCTGGATGGGATTCTGGGATCAGTTAGCTGGCTGGGATTCTGGGATCGGTGAACTGGCTGGGATTCTGGGATCAGTCAGCTGGCTGGAATTCTGAGATCGGTGAACTAGTTGGGATTCTGGGATCAGTGAGCTATCTGGGATTCTGAGATAAGCAGCTGGCTGGGATTCTGGGATCAGTCAGCTACCTGGAATTCGGAGATAAGTAGCTGGCTGGGATTCTGGGATCAACGAGCTGGCTGGGATTCTGGGATCGGTGATGTGGTTGGGATTCTGGGATCAGTCAGCTACCTGGAATTCGGAGATAAGTAGCTGGCTGGGATTCTGGGATCAGTGAGCTGGCTGGAATTCTGGAATAGGTGAGCTACCTGGAATTCTGAGATAAGTAGCTGGCTGGGATTCTGGGATCAGTCAGCTGGCTGGAATTCTGGGATCGGTGAGCTGGCTTGGATTCTGGGATCGGTGAACTGGTTGGGATTCTGGGATCAGTCAGGTACATGGGATTCTGAAATAAGTAGCTGGCTGGGATTCTGGGATCTGCGAGCTGGCGAGCGCCCAGATGAGTGAGATGGACAGAACGAGCTCATTTTGGATCATCCTGCCAGTACCCGGCCTCAGCCCTCCACATACGTCTGTGTACTCACTAGCCCCTTATGTGCTGGCAGTCTGGACTGAGCCCCCATTGTGCTGGGGTCCCAGAACACTGGATGAGTGCTGGGTCACAAGGTGGAAGGGGCTCGTCTCAGGCGGTGCAGCAGGAAGCGATGATCTTTGAAGAGCAAGAGGCCCAGCTGGTGAGGTGGTGCTGGGGGTGACGCCCTCTCCACCCTGTCTGTTTCCTGCATGACACCCAGCGCACTAACCCAGCTCTCTCCTCTCTCTGCTGCTGTCTGTGCTGCAGTGTCCAATCAGTGTGTCTGTATTAACCCCTCTCTCTCTCAGTGCAGTGTTAGTGTACTGGAGTGTCCAGTCAGTGTGTCTGTATTAACCCCTCTCTCTCAGTGCAGTGTTAATGTACTGGAGTGTCCAATCAGTGTGTCTGTATTAACCCCTCTCTCTCTCAGTGCAGTGTTAATGTACTGGAGTGTCCAGTCAGTGTGTCTGTATTAACCCCTCTCTCTCAGTGCAGTGTTAATGTACTGGAGTGTCCAGTCAGTGTGTCTGTATTAACCCCTCTCTCTCAGTGCAGTGTTAATGTACTGGAGTGTCCAGTCACTGTGTCTGTATTAACCCCTCTCTCTCAGTGCAGTGTTAGTGTACTGGAGTGTCCAGTCAGTGTGTCTGTATTAACCCCTCTCTCTCTCTCAGTGCAGTGTTAATGTACTGGAGTGTCCAGTCAGTGTGTCTGTATTAACCCCTCTCTCTCAGTGCAGTGTTAATGTACTGGAGTGTCCAGTCAGTGTGTCTGTATTAACCCCTCTCTCTCAGTGCAGTGTTAATGTACTGGAGTGTCCAGTCAGTGTGTCTGTATGAACCCCTCTCTCTCAGTGTCAGTGTTTAGCTGTCTCTCTCTTTCTCTGTCTAGGCCCCTCCTGCCAGGAAGCCCCTGCTTAAGAAAGGCTCTGTGATTGGCAAATACCTGCTTGAGGACAAGCCAATCAAACGGTCAGTCCTCAGCTCATTGCTCTCTCATTGGCTAACTGGCTTTGGGATGGGTGGGGCTTGAACAGGCACTTGTATGGCCTGGCTGGTGGGAGTCAGACTCACAAGCCCCACCTCAATGCACTGTGGTCATGTCTCAGAATTACCATAGTAAAACGACTGATGTCGGAAATCCCTTCCTTCCTTTCTTAATGTAGGCAGCTGAATCCCACTGATGCCACCAATCAGGTCTCTGAGGAAGTGACATCAGAGCCCGACAGGAAGAAGTACGCCTCTCACCAGCGAGGTGAGAAGGCTGATGGACAGCTTGAAGAGGCGGAGCTGGGACAGGAAGGGGACGGGTGTCCACAGCAAGGGAAAGAGGACGTGAAGGAGACACCTAGAGACCGGCCTGTGGGCACGGATGTGAGTTCCTGTGTGCTGTCAGCAACCGCTTAGTTGAAGCTGTCGGCTCATATGCAGTCCCGGGTTCGAGACGGTCAGTGCTGGAAAGGAGATTTGACTGCCTTTGACTGTGTCTGTGGGGTGTCTGGTTTGCACCAAGGAGTTTCAGCCTAGATGTCTCTTGTCCATTCCTCTCACTTTCGTTTTCTTTCTCTCTCTGTCCCTCTGTGTGTCTGCCTCCGCGCCCTCCCCTCCCCTCTCCCGGCCCCGCAGCGCCCTCCGCAGCGCGTCTTTAAGTTGGTCTTCATCGGGAACTCCGGAGTCGGAAAGACCTCCTTCATCCAGAGGTACTGCAGACGGAGCTTCCTGCCCAACATCAACGCCACAGTGGGTGAGAGACTCTGAGAGACACAAACACAGTGACACAGTGACACAGCGAGCCAGCGAGCCAGCGAGCCAGCGAGCCAGAGAGTGAGCCAGTGAGCCAGTGAGCCAGTGAGTGAGCCAGCGAGCCAGAGAGTGAGCCAGTGAGCCAGTGAGTGAGCCAGTGAGTCTGTGAGTGAGCCAGCGAGCCAGAGAGTGAGCCAGTGAGCCAGTGAGTGAGCCAGTGAGTCTGTGAGTGAGTCGGTGAGTCTGTGAGTGACTCAGTGAGCCAGTGAGCCAGTGAGTCAGTGAGTCTGTGAGTGAGTCAGTGAGCCAGTGAGTGAGTCAGTGAGCCAGTGAGTGAGTCAGTGAGTGAATGAGCCAGTGAGTGAGCCAGTGAACCAGTGAGTGAGCCAGTGAACCAGTGAGTGAGTCAGTGAGCCAATGAGCCAGTGAGTGAGTCAGTGAGCCAGTGAGTCGTTGAGTGAATGAGCCAGTGAGTGAGCCAGTGAACCAGTGAGTGAGCCAGTGAACCAGTGAGTGAGCCAGTGAGCCAGTGAGCCGTTGAGTCTGTGAGTCTGTGAGTCTGTGAGTCTGTGAGTCTGTGAGTCTGTGAGCCAGTGAGTCTGTGAGTCTGTGAGTCTGTGAGCCAGTGAGTGTGCCAGAGGTGCTTGGAAGTGTGCTATTAAGTCTGTATTAACCGGCAATATGCCGTATTAACATGAAGTTGTATTTTATTTGACATTAATTAGCAAAGTGCTTCATTATGTCTTGTATTGTAGTTTGTCAATAATGGTGCGTTTATAAACATTTAAATTACTTTGGATCATGTTAATTATATCAGCTGGCAGTGTGTTAAGTGATTGTGTGATAACGGACTGTGTGATAATTGGCAGGTATGGATTTCCAGGTGCGCACTGTGACAGTGGACTCCACCCCTATTGCACTGCAGCTCTGGGACACAGCAGGACAGGAGAGGTCAGCAAAATTCACCCCTCCTTTAACAGCCAAAACACCTCCCTTTAACACCCAAAACACCTCCCCTTTAACAACCAAAACACCTCCCTTTAACAACCAAAACACCTCCCTTTAACACCCAAAACACCTCCCCTGTAGCAGCAAGGTCACACCTCAGTAAGAAACCCATGACAATTGTAGGAACCTCTGTCTGCCCCCCCTCCTCTCCCCAGGTTTCGGAGTATCACCCAGCAGTACTTCCGAAAGGCTGATGGGATGTTGGCGATGTATGATGTCACTTCCTCTGCCTCATTCATCGCTGTCCGGAACTGGCTGGATAGCGTGCAGGTGAGAGTGAGCGAGTGAGCGAGTGAGGGAGTGAGAGAGGGAGTGAGTGAGCAAGTGAGGGAGGGAGTGAGGGAGTGAGGGAGTGAGGGAGGGAGCGAGGGAGGGAGGGAGCGAGGGAGTGAGGGAGTGAGGGAGTGATTGAGGGAGTGATTGAGGGAGTGAGGGAGTGATTGAGGGAGCGATTGAGGGAGTGAGGGAGGGAATGAGGGAGGGAGAGAGTGAGGGAGTGAGGGAGTGAGGGAGGGAGCGAGGGAGTGAGGGAGTGAGGGAGGGAGCGAGTAAGTGAGGGAGTGAGTGAGGGAGCGAGGGAGTGAGTGAGGGAGGGAGCTAGTGAGGGAGTGATTGAGGGAGTGATTGAGGGAGTGATTGAGGGAGTGAGGGAATGAGTGATTGAGGGAGTGAGGGAGTGATTGAGGGAGTGATTGAGGGAGTGAGGGAGGGAATGAGGGAGGGAGTGATTGAGGGAGTGATTGAGGGAGTGAGGGAGTGAGGGAGGGAGTGAGAGAGTGAGGGAGTGAGGGAGGGAGAGAGTGGAAGACAGAGAGTCAACAGAAGCACAAGAGCAGAAGAGAGGTTACAAATGAGAAAATCCGCTCCAGCTCTGTCTTGATGGAAGACAGAGTATTGTTTTCAACAGTCTGGTTGGGCAGCTTGTTCCACACACCCCCAACCCTTTGTGTAAAGAAGTGCCTTTTCTATGAAGGGAGGAAAGTGTCCAGTAGAAAGTGCCACAGCATGGCACTGTTGTAACAGCAATAATTAGTAAAAACTTTATTATTTGAGAGACTTACTCTTTCTTCCTGAGGCAGTGACAGGAGGTCACACACTGTATTATTATTATTGAGAGACGGGCTCACTGTCTGTTCCTCAGGCTGTGACAGGAGATCACACACTGTATTATTATTATTGAGAGACAGGCTCAATGTCTGTTCCTCAGGCTGGGACAGGAGGTCACACACTGTATTATTATTATTGAGAGACAGGCTCACTGTTCCTCAGGCTGTGACAGGAGATCACATACTGGGCTGTCAGTTCAATGGAGTTCCCTCCTCCCTCTCCCGGTAGGATTGGGAGTTGTTGTGAATCTCTGAGTCTCTGCCTGTCTAACTGTGCCTCTGTCTGTCTCTGTGTGTCTCTGCATGTCTCTTAGTCTCTGACAGCCAGTCTCTCTCCTCTTGTGTCAGGAACGCGTGTCTGAGGGAGCAGTGCTGTTCCTCTTGGGCAATAAGACGGATGCAGTGGAGCACACTGAGAGGGAGGTCTTGACCAGAGATGGCCGGAGACTGGCTCAGGTACTCTGAACTGGACACTTCACTCAAGTCTGAATTACACTCCCAACAACAGGGGCTCTGTCCAGAACACTGCGCTCAGCGCTGTGTGTCTGTGTTACAGCAGTACAGCAGTGTTAATGGTAATAAACTCAGTGTGAGCTCAGCGCTGTGTCTCTGTGTTACAGCAGTACGTCAGTTTTAATGGTAATAAACTCAGTGTGAGCTCAGCGCTGTGTGTCTGTGTTACAGCAGTACAGCAGTGTTAATGGTAATAAACTCAGTGTGAGCTCAGCGCTGTGTCTCTGTGCTACAGCAGTACAGCAGTGTTAATGGTAATAAACTCAGTGTGAGCTCAGCGCTGTGTGTCTGTGTTACAGCAGTACAGCAGTGTTAATGGTAATAAACTCAGTGTGAGCTCAGCGCTGTGTGTCTGTGTTACAGCAGTACAGCAGTGTTAATGGTAATAAACTCAGTGTGAGCTCAGCGCTGTGTCTCTGTGTTACAGCAGTACAGCAGTGTTAATGGTAATAAACTCAGTGTGAGCTCAGCGCTGTGTCTCTGTGCTACAGCAGTACAGCAGTGTTAATGGTAATAAACTCAGTGTGAGCTCAGTGCTGTGTGTCTGTGTTACAGCAGTACAGCAGTGTTAATGGTAATAAACTTAGTGTGAGCTCAGCGCTGTGTCTCTGTGTTACAGGAGTACAGCAGTGTTAATGGTAATAAACTTAGTGTAAGCTCATTGCTGTGTCTCTGTGTTACAGCAGTACAGCAGTGTTAATGGTAATAAACTCAGTGTGAGCTCAGCGCTGTGTTTCTGTGCTACAGCAGTACGTCAGTGTTAATGGTAATAAACTCAGTGTGAGCTCAGCGCTGTGTCTCTGTGCTACAGCAGTACAGCAGTGTTAATGGTAATAAACTCAGTGTGAGCTCATTGCTGTGTGTCTGTGTTACAGCAGTACAGCAGTGTTAATGGTAATAAACTCAGTGTGAGCTCAGCGCTGTGTGTCTGTGCTACAGCAGTACAGCAGTGTTAATGGTAATAAACTCAGTGTGAGCTCAGCGCTGTGTGTCTGTGCTACAGCAGTACAGCAGTGTTAATGGTAATAAACTCAGTGTGAGCTCAGCGCTGTGTGTCTGTGTTACAGCAGTACAGCAGTGTTAATGGTAATAAACTCAGTGTGAGCTCATTGCTGTGTCTCTGTGCTACAGCAGTACAGCAGTGTTAATGGTAATAAACTCAGTGTGAGCTCAGTGCTGTGTGTCTGTGCTACAGCAGTACAGCAGTGTTAATGGTAATAAACTTAGTGTGAGCTCAGCGCTGTGTGTCTGTGTTACAGCAGTACAGCAGTGTTAATGGTAATAAACTCAGTGTGAGCTCATTGCTGTGTCTCTGTGCTACAGCAGTACAGCAGTGTTAATGGTAATAAACTCAGTGTGAGCTCAGCGCTGTGTGTCTGTGCTACAGCAGTACAGCAGTGTTAATGGTAATAAACTTAGTGTGAGCTCAGCGCTGTGTGTCTGTGTTACAGGAGTACCAGGCCGTGTTCTATGAATGCAGTGTGAAAGCTGGGCTCAATATTGATGAACCCATGGCTCACCTGGCCAGGTGAGAAAATGTCCTGACTGGGTCTCACACCTATAACACACGACTAGAGTGGACTGGAGTGACTAATCTCTTACCTTGTACTATAGTGGACGACTACATCACAGTGCACGGTATCCTCTAGACCTGTGTGCTTTTATACTGTTACCAGAATGCATTCGGATCTACTGATCTCTCACTGCATGCTGAGTGCACTGTACTGAGCTGCACAGCTGTTTCTCTGCACTCTTGTCTCTGTCCAGGCTGCTCGCAGACCAGCAGGATCAGGAGGTGGGGAGCGCCCTCTGTCTGTCTGTGGAGAGTGACAGTCCAAAGAGCTGCTGCAGTTAGAGACTGGCGAGATGGAGAGTCCAAACTCAGGGCTCTGAGGAGAGGGGAGAGGGGGGGAGAATTGGTTACATTGTTGACACTGCCTGGCTGACAGTACTGACAATACTGTTAGAACAGGGCTCTGAGCTCTGTGTGCCTGACAGGTGTTGTACTGTCAGTACTGTTAGAACAGGGCTCTGAGCTCTGTGTGCCTGACAGGTGTTGTACTGTCAGTACTGTTAGAACAGGGCTCTGAGCTCTCTGTACCTGGCAGGTGTTGTACTGTCAGTACTGTTACAACAGGGCTCTGAGCTCTGTGTACCTGACAGGTGTTGTACTGTCAATACTGTTAGAACAGGGCTCTGAGCTCTGTGTACCTGACAGGTGTTGTACTGTCAGTACTGTTACAACAGGGCTCTGAGCTCTGTGTACCTGACAGGTGTTGTACTGTCAATACTGTTAGAACAGGGCTCTGAGCTCTGTGTACCTGACAGGTGTTGTACTGTCAGTACTGTTACAACAGGGCTCTGAGCTCTGTGTACCTGACAGGTGTTGTACTGTCAGTACTGTTAGAACAGGGCTCTGAGCTCTCTGTACCTGACAGGTGTTGTACTGTCAGTACTGTTAGAACAGGGCTCTGAGCTCTCTGTACCTGGCAGGTGTTGTACTGTCAGTACTGTTACAACAGGGCTCTGAGCTCTCTGTACCTGACAGGTGTTGTACTGTCAGTACTGTTAGAACAGGGCTCTGAGCTCTCTGTACCTGGCAGGTGTTGTACTGTCAGTACTGTTACAACAGGGCTCTGAGCTCTCTGTACCTGACAGGTGTTGTACTGTCAGTACTGTTACAACAGGGCTCTGAGCTCTGTGTACCTGACAGGTGTTGTACTGTCAGTACTGTTACAACAGGGCTCTGAGCTCTCTGTACCTGACAGGTGTTGTACTGTCAATACTGTTAGAACAGGGCTCTGAGCTCTGTGTGCCTGACAGGTGTTGTACTGTCAGTACTGTTAGAACAGGGCTCTGAGCTCTCTGTACCTGACAGGTGTTGTACTGTCAGTACTGTTACAACAGGGCTCTGAGCTCTCTGTACCTGACAGGTGTTGTACTGTCAGTACTGTTACAACAGGGCTCTGAGCTCTGTGTACCTGACAGGTGTTGTACTGTCAGTACTGTTACAACAGGGCTCTGAGCTCTCTGTACCTGACAGGTGTTGTACTGTCAGTACTGTTACAACAGGGCTCTGAGCTCTGTGTACCTGGACAGTTATAACACAGTCAATGATGTCTGTGTACTGGATATGTATTTGAATACTCCATTTGTCAGGAATACCAGAAGGGAAATGATTGACAGAACAATGAGACACCAGCTGTAATTAAAAGTACAAGTTCTAACACTGCAGGAGGGGTTTTGTATGAAATGTGTATGTGTTTGTATGAAAATCATACTTCATTTTCTTTCTTTTTCATTTTAACCCAATGCCGAACTGTAAATGAAATTGTATTTTTATGTAATATTTGTAAATGTTTCAATTCACAGAGAGGTGTGTTTTTAATTAAGTTCTTGTTTTTAATCGGTGAATCTCTGAGGATGTGTAAGAGCAAAGTCTCCTCATTCCCCCAGTGTCTCTCTCGTGGTGCAACTGTTAAATAAAGTGTTGATAAAGGTCAAAATGTCTCACTTTCCCCCTGCCATCATCTCATCTCTCTCCTCTCTTTCAATTTTTTATTATTATCACTACAACTACTACACACCTGAAGATAGCTCCACAGTCGAAATGTACTTACTCAAACCTCTTATTTTATTATTGTTGTTATTATTGAGAGACAGGCTCACTGTTCCTCAGGCTGTGACAGGAGATCACACACTGTATTATTATTATTGAGAGACAGGCTCACTGTCTGTTCCTCAGGCTGGGACAGGAGATCACACACTGTATTATTATTGAGAGACAGGCTCACTGTTCCTCAGGCTGGGACAGGAGATCACACACTGTATTATTATTATTGAGAGACAGACTCACTGTTCCTCAGGCTGGGACAGGAGATCACAAACTGTATTATTATTATTGAGAGACAGGCTCACTGTTCCTCAGGCTGGGACAGGAGATCACACACTGTATTATTATTATTGAGAGACAGGCTCACTGTCTGTTCCTCAGGCTGAGACAAGAGATCACACACTGTATTGTTATTATTGAGAGACAGGGTCACTATCTGTTCCTCAGGCTGGGACAGGAGATCACACACTGCATTATTATTATTGAGAGACAGGCTCACTGTCTGTTCCTCAGGCTGGGACAGGAGATCACACACTGTATTATTATTGAGAGACAGGCTCACTGTCTGTTCCTCAGGCTGAGACAGGAGATCACACACTGTATTATTATTATTGAGAGACAGGCTCACTGTTCCTCAGGCTGGGACAGGAGATCACACACTGTATTATTATTATTGAGAGACAGGCTCACTGTCTGTTCCTCAGGCTGGGACAGGAGATCACACACTGTATTATTATTATTGAGAGACAGGCTCACTGTCTGTTCCTCAGGCTGAGACAAGAGATCACACACTGTATTGTTATTATTGAGAGACAGGGTCACTATCTGTTCCTCAGGCTGGGACAGGAGATCACACACTGCATTATTATTATTGAGAGACAGGCTCACTGTCTGTTCCTCAGGCTGGGACAGGAGATCACACACTGTATTATTATTATTGAGAGACAGGCTCACTGTCTGTTCCTCAGGCTGAGACAAGAGATCACACACTGTATTGTTATTATTGAGAGACAGGGTCACTATCTGTTCCTCAGGCTGGGACAGGAGATCACACACTGCATTATTATTATTGAGAGACAGGCTCACTGTCTGTTCCTCAGGCTGGGACAGGAGATCACACACTGTATTATTATTATTGAGAGACAGGCTCACTGTCTGTTCCTCAGGCTGAGACAAGAGATCACACACTGTATTGTTATTATTGAGAGACAGGGTCACTATCTGTTCCTCAGGCTGGGACAGGAGATCACACACTGCATTATTATTATTGAGAGACAGGCTCACTGTCTATTCCTCAGGCCGGGACAAGAGAACACACACTGTATTATTATTATTGAGAGACAGGCTCACTGTCTGTTCTTCAGGCTGGGACAGGAGATCACATACTGTATTATTATTATTGAGAGACAGGCTCACTGTTCCTCAGGCTGGGACAGGAGATCACATACTGTATTATTATTATTGAGAGACAGGCTCACTGTTCCTCAGGCTGGGACAGGAGATCACACACTGTATTATTATTATTAAGAGACAGGCTCACTGTCTGTTCCTCAGGCTGGGACAGGAGATCACACACTGTATTATTATTATTGAGAGACAGGCTCACTGTCTGTTCCTCAGGCTGGGACAGGAGATCACACACTGTATTATTATTATTGAGAGACAGGCTCACTGTCTGTTCCTCAGGCTGGGACAGGAGATCACACACTGTATTATTATTATTAAGAGACAGGCTCACTGTCTGTTCCTCAGGCTGGGACAGGAGATCACACACTGTATTATTAATATTGAGAGACAGGCTCACTGTCTGTTCCTCAGGCTGGGACAGGAGATCACACACTGTATTATTATTATTGAGAGACAGGCTCACTGTTCCTCAGGCTGGGACAGGAGATCACACACTGTATTATTATTATTGAGAGACAGGCTCACTGTTCCTCAGGCTGGGACAGGAGATCACACACTGTATTATTATTATTATTGAGAGACAGGCTGACTGTTCCTCAGGCTGGGACAGGAGATCACACACTGTATTATTATTATTGAGAGACAGGCTCACTGTTCCTCAGGCTGGGACAGGAGATCACACACTGTATTATTATCATTAGTGAAAGCCGAGCCGGGGACGGAGGGGCTCGAGTCAGGAGAGCCAGTCTGCAGTTCTCGGGCTTGACCACCTGGCGTCGCTGGTGGCTCTCCGCCCGGCCTGTGTCGGTGCGGGGAGGAGTCCAGTCTGGATCAGCGGGAGAGGCACGGGAGGGGCTGGCGTGTGTGGCCTCGCTTTGTGGAAAACACAGGAAAGCAGGACACGGGAGAAAGGTGTTTGTCTGCCGCCCGAGACGCCCGAAGCCAAGAGACCGCGCACCGCCCGACTCTCGCCCGCAGAAAGAAACTCAGTGCAGGTACGGGACTCCGAGACGCCGCTCTCACCCGCCGTCAGCGCAGGCGGCTCCGAGCCTGAAGTTACACAGTGTTGCAGTTCGTGAAGAAGTATCTGTGAGCCAGCGGCGCGCCTGTTCTCTGCGTGCTGCGTTAGAGCGCTTCCGGAGCTGTGTAACGTAGGGGAGGAAGCTGTCGCTGCAGTGATTGAGTGTGAGGATGAAGATGATGCCCGTGATAGGTCTGCTGCCGCTTGAGGTTCCTGGGACCGTCACCCCAGTCCTGCCTCTGCCTCGTGGGGCTCGCTGCACCCTCACTGCTGCCTCTCTGTCTCAGGGTCGAGAAACTCCGGGTTTTACTAGGCTGTTACCGTGGTCTCACTGGGCTTTACTGCGCGGTTCCTGTGATAACACTGAGTGTTAGTGAGGTGTTTCTGTGATGACGCTGGGTGTTAGGGTGCTGTGCTATTAGTGTGATGACACTGGGTGTTAGTGTGCTGTGCTGTTACTGTGATGACACTGGGTGTTAGGGTGCTGTGCTGTTACAGTGATGACACTGGGTGTTAGGGTGCTGTGCTGTTACAGTGATGACACTGGGTGTTAGTGTGCTGTGCTGTTACTGTGATGACACTGGGTGTTAGGGTGCTGTGCTATTAGTGTGATGACACTGGGTGTTAGTGTGCTGTGCTGTTACAGTGATGACACTGGGTGTTAGGGTGCTGTGCTGTTACAGTGATGACACTGGGTGTTAGTGTGCTGTGCTGTTAGTGTGATGACACTGGGTGTTAGTGTGCTGTTAGTGTGATGACACTGGGTGTTAGTGTGCTGTTAGTGTGATGACACTGGGTGTAAGTGTGCTGTGCTGTTACCGTGATGACACTGGGTGTAAGTGTGCTGTGCTGTTACAGTGATGACACTGGATGTTAGGGTGCTGTGCTGTTACAGTGATGACACTGGGTGTTAGGGTACTGTGCTGTTACAGTGATGACACTGGGTGTTAGGGTGCTGTGCTGTTACAGTGATGACACTGGGTGTTAGGGTGCTGTGCTGTTACAGTGATGACACTGGGTGTTAGTGTGCTGTGCTGTTAGTGTGATGACACTGGGTGTTAGTGTGCTGTTAGTGTGATGACACTGGGTGTTAGGGTGCTGTGCTATTAGTGTGATGACACTGGGTGTTAGTGTGCTGTGCTGTTACAGTGATGACACTGGGTGTTAGGGTGCTGTGCTGTTAAAGTGATGACACTGGGTGTTAGTGTGCTGTGCTGTTAGTGTGATGACACTGGGTGTTAGTGTGCTGTTAGTGTGATGACACTGGGTGTAAGTGTGCTGTGCTGTTACCGTGATGACACTGGGTGTAAGTGTGCTGTGCTGTTACAGTGATGACACTGGATGTTAGGGTGCTGTGCTGTTACAGTGATGACACTGGGTGTTAGGGTACTGTGCTGTTACAGTGATGACACTGGGTGTTAGGGTGCTGTGCTGTTACAGTGATGACACTGGGTGTTAGGGTGCTGTGCTGTTACAGTGATGACACTGGGTGTTAGTGTGCTGTGCTGTTACAGTGATGACACTGGGTGTTAGTGTGCTGTGCTGTTAGTGTGATGACACTGGGTGTTAGGGTGCTGTGCTATTAGTGTGATGACACTGGGTGTTAGTGTGCTGTGCTGTTACAGTGATGACACTGGGTGTTAGGGTGCTGTGCTGTTACAGTGATGACACTGGGTGTTAGTGTGCTGTGCTGTTAGTGTGATGACACTGGGTGTTAGTGTGCTGTTAGTGTGATGACACTGGGTGTTAGTGTGCTGTTAGTGTGATGACACTGGGTGTAAGTGTGCTGTGCTGTTACCGTGATGACACTGGGTGTAAGTGTGCTGTGCTGTTACAGTGATGACACTGGATGTTAGGGTGCTGTGCTGTTACAGTGATGACACTGGGTGTTAGGGTACTGTGCTGTTACAGTGATGACACTGGGTGTTAGGGTGCTGTGCTGTTACAGTGATGACACTGGGTGTTAGGGTGCTGTGCTGTTACAGTGATGACACTGGGTGTTAGTGTGCTGTGCTGTTAGTGTGATGACACTGGGTGTTAGTGTGCTGTTAGTGTGATGACACTGGGTGTAAGTGTGCTGTGCTGTTACCGTGATGACACTGGGTGTAAGTGTGCTGTGCTGTTACAGTGATGACACTGGGTGTTAGTGTGCTGTGCTGTTACAGTGATGACACTGGATGTTAGGGTGCTGTGCTGTTACTGTGATGACACTGGATGTTAGGGTGCTGTGCTGTTACAGTGATGACACTGGGTGTTAGGGTGCTGTGCTGTTAGTATGATGACACTGGGTATTAGTGTGCTGTGCTATTAGTGTGATGACACTGGGTGTTAGGGTGCTGTGCTGTTACAGTGATGACACTGGGTGTTAGTGTGCTGTGCTGTTAGTATGATGACACTGGGTGTTAGGGTGCTGTGCTGTTAGTATGATGACACTGGGTGTTAGTGTGCTGTGCTATTAGTGTGATGACACTGGGTGTTAGGGTGCTGTGCTGTTACAGTGATGACACTGGGTGTTAGTGTGCTGTGCTGTTACAGTGATGACACTGGGTGTTAGGGTGCTGTGCTGTTAGTGTGATGACACTGGGTGTTAGTGTGCTGTGCTATTAGTGTGATGACACTGGGTGTTAGGGTGCTGTGCTGTTACTGTGATGACACTGGGTGTTAGGGTGCTGTGCTGTTAGTGTGATGACACTGGGTGTTAGGGTGCTGTGCTGTTACAGTGATGACACTGGGTGTTAGGGTGTTGTGCTGTTACCGTGATGACAACTGGGTGTTAGGGTGCTGTTACTGTGATGACACTGAATGTTACTGTGCTGTTACTGTGATACCACTGGGTGTTAGGGTGCTGTTACTGTGATAACACTGGGTGTTAGTGTGCTGTGCTGTTACCGTGATGATACTGGGTGTTAGTGCGCTGCGCTGTTACCGTGATGACACTGGGTGTTAATGTGCTGTGCTGTTACCGTGACGACACTGGGTGTTAGTGTGCTGTGCTGTTACCGTGACGACACTGGGTGTTTCTGTACTTTTACTGTGATGACACTGGGTGTTAGTGTGCTGTGCTGTTACTATGACGACACTGGATGTTACTGTACTATAACTGACGACACTGAGTTTTAGTGTGCTGTACTGTGCTGTTAATGTGCTTTACTGCGCTGTGCTGTGGGTTAGTTTCTTTAAGAGGTCACATTCAGTACATACCCCTGTGCTAGTCAGTAGCTAATTGATCTCCTCCAGCTGCTTCTTGAATGAAGCGGGGCTTGTAATTATCACACAGAGCTGAGAGCCACTGTGCTGGAGGGTGATACCTCACTGCTGGGTTGGGGGGGTCAGATGGACCCCTTCAGGGGTGTGACCTTGCTGTGGTGAGCTGTCCCACACTGCTGCAGTGTCTCTGTGTGTCTGACTGAGCTGTATTCACAGGTTTCGAAACAGCAGCTTCTGTTTTTAACATGGGAACACTTTCTCACTGTCTCCCAGTGCCTCCCAATGACCCCCAGACCAGCACTGACCCCCACTGACTCCTGGTGTCTCCCAATGACCCCCAGACCAGTACTGACCCCCACTGACTCCTGGTGTCTCCCAATGACCCCCAGACCGGCACTGATCCCCACTGACTCCTGGTGTCTCCCATTGTCTCCCATTGACCCTCAGACCAGTACTGACCCCCACTGACTCCTGGTGTCTCCCAGTGTCTCCCATTGACCCCCAGACCAGCACTGACCCCCACTGACTCCTGGTGTCTCCCAGTGTCTCCCATTGACCCCCAGACCAGTACTGACCCCCACTGACTCCTGGTGTCTCCCATTGTCTCCCATTGACCCCCAGACCAGCACTGATCCCCACTGACTCCTGGTGTCTCCCAGTGTCTCCCATTGACCCCCAGACCAGTACTGACCCCCACTGACTCCTGGTGTCTCCCAATGACCCCCAGACCAGTACTGACCCCCACTGACTCCTGGTGTCTCCCAATGACCCCCAGACCAGCACTGATCCCCACTGACTCCTGGTGTCTCCCATTGTCTCCCATTGACCCTCAGACCAGTACTGACCCCCACTGACTCCTGGTGTCTCCCAGTGTCTCCCATTGACCCCCAGACCAGCACTGACCCCCACTGACTCCTGGTGTCTCCCAGTGTCTCCCATTGACCCCCAGACCAGTACTGACCCCCACTGACTCCTGGTGTCTCCCATTGTCTCCCATTGACCCCCAGACCAGCACTGATCCCCACTGACTCCTGGTGTCTCCCAGTGTCTCCCATTGACCCCCAGACCAGTACTGACCCCCACTGACTCCTGGTGTCTCCCAATGACCCCCAGACCAGTACTGACCCCCACTGACTCCTGGTGTCTCCCAATGACCCCCAGACCAGCACTGACCCCCACTGACTCCTGGTGTCTCCCAGTGTCTCCCAATGACCCCCAGACCAGCACTGATCCCCACTGACTCCTGGTGTCTCCCATTGTCTCCCATTGACCCTCAGACCAGTACTGACCCCCACTGACTCCTGGTGTCTCCCAGTGTCTCCCATTGACCCCCAGACCAGCACTGACCCCCACTGACTCCTGGTGTCTCCCATTGACCCCCAGACCAGTACTGACCCCCACTGACTCCTGGTGTCTCCCATTGTCTCCCATTGACCCCCAGACCAGCACTGATCCCCACTGACTCCTGGTGTCTCCCAGTGTCTCCCATTGACCCCCAGACCAGTACTGACCCCCACTGACTCCTGGTGTCTCCCAATGACCCCCAGACCAGTACTGACCCCCACTGACTCCTGGTGTCTCCCAATGACCCCCAGACCAGTACTGACCCCCACTGACTCCTGGTGTCTCCCAGTGTCTCCCATTGACCCCCAGACCAGTACTGACCCCCACTGACTCCTGGTGTCTCCCAGTGTCTCCCATTGACCCCCAGACCAGTACTGACCCCCACTGACTCCTGGTGTCTCCCAATGACCCCCAGACCAGTACTGACCCCCACTGACTCCTGGTGTCTCCCAATGACCCCCAGACCAGTACTGACCCCCACTGACTCCTGGTGTCTCCCATTGTCTCCCATTGACCCCCAGACCAGTACTGACCCCCACTGACTCCTGGTGTCTCCCAGTGTCTCCCATTGACCCCCAGACCAGTACTGACCCCCACTGACTCCTGGTGTCTCCCAATGACCCCCAGACCAGTACTGACCCCCACTGACTCCTGGTGTCTCCCAATGACCCCCAGACCAGCACTGATCCCCACTGACTCCTGGTGTCTCCCAGTGTCTCCCATTGACCCCCAGACCAGTACTGACCCCCACTGACTCCTGGTGTCTCCCATTGTCTCCCATTGACCCCCAGACCAGTACTGACCCCCACTGACTCCTGGTGTCTCCCAATGACCCCCAGACCAGTACTGACCCCCACTGACTCCTGGTGTCTCCCAGTGTCTCCCATTGACCAGTACTGACCCCCACTGACTCCTGGTGTCTCCCAGTGTCTCCCATTGACCCCCAGACCAGTACTGACCCCCCTTGACTCTGAGTGTCTCTCACTGACCACTACACAGCCTCACTGACCACCTCTAACTCTAACTGTCTCCCCTTGACCTTTGCTGAAACTCCACATAAGGTGGAGGTTTTTTCACTGCCTCACCCACTGGGACGCAGTCAAGCCCAACACAAACTAAAACGACACCAGACCCTGCCTCTCAATAATAATACAGTGTGTGATCTCCTGTCCCAGCCTGAGGAACAGTGAGCCTGTCTCTCAATAATAATAATACAGTGTGTGATCTCCTGTCCCAGCCTGAGGAACAGTGAGCCTGTCTCTCAATAATAATACTACAATGTGTGATCTCCTGTCCCAGCCTGAGGAGCAGACAGTGTGCCTGTCTCTCAATAATAATAATACAGTGTGTGATCTTCTGTCCCAGCCTGAGGAACAGACAGTAAGCCCGTCTCTCAATAATAATACTACAGTGTGTGATCTCCTGTCCCAGCCTGAGGAACAGTGAGTCTGTCTCTCAATAATAATAATACAGTGTGTGACCTCCTGTCCCAGCCTGAGGAACAGACAGTGAGCCTGTCTCTCAATAATAATAATACAGTGTATGACCTTCTGTCCCAGCCTGAGGAACAGACAGTGAGCCTGTCTCTCAATAATAATAATACAGTGTGTGATCTCCTGTCCCAGCCTGAGGAACAGTGAGCCTGTCTCTCAATAATAATAATACAGTGTGTGATCTCCTGTCACAGCCTGAGGAACAGACAGTGAGCCTGTCTCTCAATAATAATAATACAGTGTGTGATCTCCTATCCCTGCCTGAGGAACAGACAGTGAGCCTGTCTCTCAATAATAATAATACAGTGTGTGATCTCCTGTCCCAGCCTGAGGAACAGTGAGCATGTCTCTCAATATTAATAATACAGTGTGTGATCTCCTGTCCCAGCCTGAGGAACAGTGAGCATGTCTCTCAATATTAATAATACACTGTGTGATCTCCTGTCCCAGCCTGAGGAACAGACAGTGAGCCTGTCTCTCAATAATAATAATACAGTGTGTGATCTCCTGTCCCAGCCTGAGGAACAGTGAGCCTGTCTCTCAATAATAATAATACAGTGTGTGATCTCCTGTCACAGCCTGAGGAACAGACAGTGAGCCTGTCTCTCAATAATAATAATACAGTGTGTGATCTCCTGTCCCAGCCTGAGGAACAGACAGTGAGCCTGTCTCTCAATAATAGCTGTAATCAGAATGACAGAATGATAACAATTTCTGTTGCTTTGCCAATACTGTCATTCTGTGATCATGTCACAGACAGAGTGACACTCAGAGATCCTGGTCAGTGATGCAGGCTGGCTAGCTAGACAGACAGGGTGGACATGAGGGGCAGAGGGGTGGACACTGCGCTGGGACAGGCAGAGGGGTGGCATGAGCTACTGCCCTGGACAATGACGCTGGGTCTCTGAAGTCTCCAGGCCAGTCATGGAGGAGCTCTGGAGAGAGAGACAGTCGTACTCAGAGGGGGGCTGGTGGCCTGTGTGCTGAGGGGGGAAGGTGTTGACAGTCCTCTTCCTGAGCGATGGTATTTCACAACAAACTGTGTCCCCCCCACGGGCGAGAGACAGAGAGACAGGTGGCCGGCAGGCAGGCTCGCTCTCTCGGGCAGGAGGGAGAGGGAGAGGGAGAGGGAGCTGGGGGAGGGGAGATCGAGTCTGGACTTGACGGTCTGAGACAAGAAGACAATAGTAGACACACAGAGGGGTGGGCAGGGAGGGGCGCAGACGAGAGGCTTAGCTTGCACACTGTGCTGCTCATGCATTCCTCAAAGTGATTTTCCGTTCTCTTCCTCCGCCAGGCCCGAACACAGCTGGGCATTGTTCCGATGTGCCAGCGTTCGTAAACGTGTCGGAAAAGCAGCTGCTGGTGGTTATTGCTTTGGCAGCGTTGGTAACGTCTGTGAAGGTTTATCAAGTTGAGAAGCAGGCAGGACAGGAAAGAGACGGGGCCTGACACAGACTGCACACTGATCCAGGACTCCAGGAGAGAGAGACAGGGCCGGTCACAGACTGTACACTGATCCAGGACTCCAGGAGAGAGAGACAGGGCCGGACACAGACTGCACACTGATCCAGGACTCCAGGAGAGAGAGACAGGGCCGGACACAGACTGCACACTGATCCAGGACTCCAGGAGAGAGAGACAGGGCCGGTCACAGACTGTACACTGATCCAGGACTCCAGGAGAGAGAGACAGGGCCGGACACAGACTGTACACTGATCCAGGACTCCAGGAGAGAGAGACAGGGCCTGACACAGACTGTACACTGATCCAGGACTCCAGGAGAGAGAGACAGGGCCTGACACAGACTGTACACAGATCCAGGACTCCAGGAGAGAGAGACAGGGCCGGACACAGACTGCACACTGATCCAGGACTCCAGGAGAGAGAGACAGGGCCGGACACAGACTGCACACTGATCCAGGACTCCAGGAGAGAGAGACAGGGCCGGACACAGACTGCACACTGATCCAGGACTCCAGGAGAGAGAGACAGGGCCGGACACAGACTGTACACTGATCCAGGACTCCAGGAGAGAGAGACAGGGCCGGACACAGACTGCACACTGATCCAGGACTCCTGGAGAGAGAGACAGGGCCAGACACAGACTGTACACTGATCCAGGACTCCAGGAGAGAGAGACAGGGCCGGACACAGACTGCACACTGATCCAGGACTCCAGGAGAGAGAGACAGGGCCAGACACAGACTGTACACTGATCCAGGACTCCAGGAGAGAGAGACAGGGCCGGACACAGACTGTACACTGATCCAGGACTCCAGGAGAGAGAGACAGGGCCGGACACAGACTGCACACTGATCCAGGACTCCAGGAGAGAGAGACAGGGCCGGACACAGACTGCACACTGATCCAGGACTCCAGGAGAGAGAGACAGGGCCGGACACAGACTGCACACTGATCCAGGACTCCAGGAGAGAGAGACAGGGCCGGACACAGACTGCACACTGATCCAGGACTCCAGGAGAGAGAGACAGGGCCGGACACAGACTGCACACTGATCCAGGACTCCAGGAGAGAGAGACAGGGCCTGACACAGACTGTACACAGATCCAGGACTCCAGGAGAGAGAGACAGGGCCAGACACAGACTGTACACTGATCCAGGACTCCTGGAGAGAGAGACAGGGCCCGGCACAGACTGTGCACACTGATCCAGGACTCCTGGAGAGAGAGACAGGGCCTGACAGACTGTACACTGATCCAGTACTCCTGGAGAGAGAGACAGGGCCTGACACAGACTGTACACTGATTCAGGACTCCAGGAGAGAGAGACAGGGCCTGACAGACTGTACACACCGATCCAGGACTCCTGGAGAGAGAGTCTGTACCTGCAGGCAGGAGAACAGAGGAGGAGTCAGCACTGTGGAATGACTGAGCTCATAGTCTCCGTTGGCTCAGGTGTGAGTCAGACAGGAAAACACAGCACTGTCAGTGTGTGAGTTACTGATCCAGGACTCCTGGAGAGAGAGAGTCTGTACCTGCATCATACCCTCTCTCTCCAGGATTACTAGAGCTGTGTGCACTGTGTTAACCCCTCTGTCTCTCTGAGCTGTGCTGTAGCAGCAGTGTTTTCTGTGTTAACCCCTCTGTCTGTCTGCGCTGTGCTGTAGCGGCAGTGTGCACTGTGTTAACCCCACTGTCTGTCTGCTCTGTGCTGTAGCAGCAGTGTGCTCTGTGTTAACCCTTATGCCTGTCTCTCTGAGCTGTGCTGTAGCAGCAGTGTGCACTGTGTTAACCCCTCTGTCTGTCTCTCTGAGCTGTGCTGTAGCAGCAGTGTGCTCTGTGTTAACCCCTCTGTCTGTCTCTCTGCGCTGTGCTGTAGCAGCAGTGTGCTCTGTGTTAACTCCTCTGTCTGTCTGCGCTGTGCTGTAGCAGCAGTGTGCACTGTGTTAACCCCTCTGTCTGTCTCTCTGAGCTGTGCTGTAGCAGCAGTGTGCACTGTGTTAACTCCTCTGTCTGTCTGCGTTGTGCTGTAGCAGCAGTGTGCTCTGTGTTAACCCCTCTGTCTGTCTGCGCTGTGCTGTAGCAGTAGTGTGCTCTGTGTTAACCCCTCTGTCTTTCTCTCTGAGCTGTGCTGTAGCAGTAGTGTGCTCTGTGTTAACCCCTCTGTCTGTCTCTCTGAGCTGTGCTGTAGCAGCAGTGTGCACTGTGTTAACCCCTCTGTCTGTCTCTCTCTCAGGATGGGAGCCTATGATGAGAGGAAGGAGACATGTGGGACGATCTGTCTGAAGTATCTTCTCTTCACCTTCAACTTCCTCTTCTGGGTGAGAGAGTAAATGTGGATCTGTGTGTCCTCCTCTCCCGCCTGTCTCCCTGCCTCTGTGTACTAACCCCTGCGGGCGCTGTGTGACCTCCAGCTGGCAGGGGGCGCTGTGATGGCCGTGGGGGTGTGGACTCTGGTGGAGAAGAGTGACTACATCAGCCTGCTGTCCTCCAGTATCTACGCCGCCTCTGCCTATATCCTGGTGATCGCTGGGGCGATCGTCATGGTGACGGGCATTCTGGGGTGCTGTGCCACTTTCAAGGAACAGAGACGTCTCCTGAGAGTGGTGAGTGGTGAGACAGAGTCCCCGCCGTCTCTGCCCAATCCCCCTCTCTCCCAGCGCTGTCTCCCTGTCTCACCTGCGTCTCGGTATCCCTCCCTGTCCCTGCTCTGGCACTTCTTGTCCAGGCAGGATGTGGAGAGAGACAGGCTGGGTCTCAGTAGTGACAGCCAGAGGAAGTGTGCGTGCCCGATATCGGTCCCTCCGGCTTCATTACCATTGTGCTGCCGTGAGTCAGGGGTGGACCTGCTTCCTGTTTCCTGTGGGGCACACAAACCGTAACACACTGAGTCTCAGTCACACACACACCTGCACACTGTAACACACTGAGCCTGAGACACACACACCTGCACACTGTAACACACTGAGTCTGAGTCACACACACACACCTGCACACTGTAACACACTGAGTCTCAATCACACACACACCTGCACAATGTAACACACTGAGCCTGAGACACACAAACACACCTGCACACTGTAACACACTGAGCCTGAGACACACACAGCTACACACTCCTGCTTTGTTGGCAGAACCTATGAGAACCAGTGTTATAAAAGGTCAAAGCAACAATTACAATTACAGACATAAACAACAAAAACATCAGTTTGTATCCCTCTTAGAAAACTGTATCCCCCAGTATATCCCAGTATCCCCCACTATACCCCCCTGTATACCCCCCTGTATACCCCCCTGTATATCCCCCAGTATCGCCCTGTATATCGCCTTATATATCGCCCAGTATCCCCCCCAGTATCCCCCCCAGTATACCCCCCGGTATACCCCCCAGTATACCCCCCGGTATATCTCTCTGTATGCCCCTGTATCCTTCTGTATCCCCCGGTATATCTCTGTACAGCCCCAGTATGCCCTTCCAGTATGCCCCCAGCGCTGGCTCTTTAAGGGCCGGGCGGCTGTGTGCTCAGGCGGCAGGAATGAGGAGAGGGAGGAGGTGGAATGCGCTCAGTCACTGCTCACCAGCTGATAACGCTCCCCTCCTGCTCACTGGGCTGTTTACACAGCAAGGGCAGTAAAAATAGAACAATAGGAACAAGCTGAGGCCTGAGCAGAGCTGGCCAATATCCTCTCCCGTCTCCCGTCTCCCGTCTCCCTCTCTCTCTGCTCCTGTCCCTCTCTCCTCTCTCCACAGGGTGCCCCCTCTCTGCTCTGTCCCACTATTTGACCGCGGCCTGCCCAGTGTGGCGATGAGTCTTCCCCCCTCTGTCCTCTCCAGATCAAGTTCAAACCGCTGTACAGGCACGGCCCGTCCCCTTGCCAAAGCTCATACAGTCCATACAGCGTCTCTCCCTCTGACACTGAGCGCACCTCAATCTCTCCACAGTACTTCGTGCTGCTGCTGTGCATCTTCCTGTTGGAGATCCTCGCTGGAATCCTGGCCTACATCTACTACCAGCAGGTACGGTCTCAACAGGAGAGCTGCACCCTCCCTCTGTCTCTGTCCCCATCAGACTGACAGTCCCTCTGTCTCTGTCCCCATCAGACTGACAGTCCCTCTGTCTCTGTCCCCATCAGACTGACAGTCCCTCTCTCTGTCCCCATCAGACTGACAGTCCCTCTCTCTCTCTGTCCCCATCAGACTGACAGTCCCTCTGTCTTTCCCTCTCTATGTCCTCATCAGACTGAAAATCCCTCTCTCTGTCCCCATCAGACTGACAGTCCCTCTGTCTCTCTGTCCCCATCAGACTGACAGTCCCTCTGTCTCTCTGTCCCCAACAGACTGACAGTCCCTCTGTCTCTCTGTCCCCATTAGATTGACAATCTCCTCTGTCACTCCCTCTGTCCCCATCCGACTGTCAGTCTCCTCTGTCTCTCTCTCTCTGTCCCCATCAGACTGTCAGTCTCCTCTGTCTCTCTCTCTCTGTCCCCATCAGACTGACAAGCTCCTCTGTCTCTCTGTCTCCATCACACTGCCAGTCCCTCTGTCTCTCTGTCCCCATCAGACTGACAATCCCTCTGTCTCTCTGTCCCCATCAGACTGACAATCCCTCTGTCTCTCTGTCCCCATCAGACTGACAGTCCCTCTGTCCCCATCAGACTGACAGTCCCCCTGTCCCTCTGTCTCTCTGTCCCCATCAGATGGAGAACCCCACCTCCCTCTTTCATCCTCCTCCTCCAGTCTCCTACCCTGCTGAGAGATTGCCCCCTGGTGGCTGGGAGCTGTACTGCATGCATGCTGTTTGCCCTGGGGGATGGTGTGTGTGCAAGCAGGGGTTTTAATGCAGTGTGCCTGGCGCGGGTCTCTGCCCCTGCAGACGGCTCAGTCTGTCTGGGAGATCAGTGTTGTTTTGCGGTGTCTGATAATGACTGTTATTTTCCTGTTGGCATCGCTGGGGTGGGATGTGTGATTAGCAGGATCACACTGCTGGGTGTGTCCGTGAGCAGCAGTATCACATCAGCGTCCCACAATTCGCCTGTGTCAGTGTGTGTCTGTAAGTGTTTATCTGTATGTGTGTGTGTCTGTAAGTGCTTATCTGTATGTGTGTGTCAGTGTGTGTCTGTAAGTGCTTATCTGTATGTGTGTGTCAGTAAGTGCTTATCTGTATGTGTGTGTGTCAGTGTGTGTCTGTGTTTATCTTTATGTGTGTGTGCCTGTATGTGTGTGTGTCAGTGTGTCTGTAAGTGTTAAGTGTGTATCTGTATGTGTGTGTGTAAGTGTGTGTGTCTGTGTTTATCTGTATGTGTGTCTGTATCTGTATCTGTGTCTGTCAGTGTGTGTCTGTAAGTGTTTATCTGTATGTGTCTGTCAGTGTGTGTGTCTGTATGTGTCTGTCAGTGTGTGTGTCTGTGTTTATCTGTGTGTGTGTGTCAGTAAGTGTTTATCTGTATGTGTGTCAGTGTGTGTGTCTGTATGTGTGTGTATCTGTGTGTGTCAGTGTGTGTATCTGTGGGATAGCCAGTGAGAGGAGGCTCAGTGTGTGTGTATCTGTGGGATAGCCAGTGAGGGGAGGCTCAGTGTGTGTGTCAGTGTGTGTATCTGTGGGATAGCCAGTGAGAGGAGGCTCAGTGTGTGTGTATCTGTGGGATAGCCAGTGAGAGGAGGCTCAGTGTGTGTGTATCTGTGGGATAGCCAGTGAGGGGAGGCTCAGTGTGTGTGTCAGTGTGTGTATATCTGTGGGATAGCCAGTGAGAGGAGGCTCAGTGTGTGTGTGTATCTGTGGGATAGCCAGTGAGAGGAGGCTCAGTGTGTGTGTATCTGTGGGATAGCCAGTGAGGGGAGGCTCAGTGTGTGTGTCAGTGTGTGTGTATCTGTGGGATAGCCAGTGAGAGGAGGCTCCGTGTGTGTGTCTGTAGGATAGCCAGTGAGAGGATGCTCAGTGTGTGTGTATCTGTTGAATAGCCAGTCAGAGGAGGCTCAGTGTGTGTGTCAGTGTGTATGTCTGTTGGATAGCCAGTTCAACTGAGTTCCCTCCTCCCTCTCCCAGTAGGATTGGGACCCGTTGTGATTCTGGCAGGTGTGGGAACTCTGGGATTAGATTTCTGAGTTTAGGGAAGAATGTTTCTCTAATCCCAGAGTATCTGTCACAGTGCAGTAGGAAGTGCACCTCTGTCTCTATTTCTCCCGCTGGCAGTGGGAGCACAGCCTGTCCTCTCTGGGCAGCCAGGTCTGCCTGTGTCCAGTTTCTCTGGCCAGGCTGTGGTCACTGAGCCTGTACTTCGTCAGGGTCTGTTTCTTTTTGCTGTTTCTTATCTTGGTCAAATATTCGGCTAGTGTGTATTGTGTGTTTAGGGTTCTGTAGCATTCCAGTTTATGTTGTGTTTGTGTGTGTGTGTCCCAGTGTGTGAGATATTGCTGTTTGATCTGTGCTGTGATGTGGTTGAGTCTGGGTTGTGGTGCTCTAGCAGTGCTGTCCTGAGGCTGGTTAGTGTCGGTGTGGCTCAGGTCGGTGAGCCTCAGGACCAGCTGGCTCAGGGGGCTCTGTTTTGGGCTCAGCTCTTGGCTCAGCAGGGCTTTGTGGTGGTAGGAATTTTGGTCGCTGTTTTTTAGGTGTAGCCAATACTTTAATACTCTTTTCTGTATGTTTATCAATAGTGGGTACTGGCCTAATTTGGCCCTGCACCCGTTGTTAGGAGTTTTTCTCTGCACACGGAGGATGTTTCTACAGATCTCCATGTGCAGAGTTTCTGTGGGGTGTTTGTCCCATTGAGTGTAATCCTGGTCTGTGAGGGGACCCCACACTTCACTGCCGTATAGGGCAATGGGTTGGATTACACTTTCAGATATTTGGAGCCAGATTCTTGTTGGTGGGTTGATGTTGAAGAGCCTCCTTCTTATTGTGTAGAAAGCCCTGAGTGCCTTCACTGCCAGGTCAAAACTCCCAGATGAGCTGATGGTGAGCCCGAGATATGTGTAGCTGGATGTGTGCTCCAATCTGTTGTTGTTGAGTGTGAATTTGTACCTGTTTCCCTGAGGTCTGGCTTTCTTCTGGAAAACCATAACTCTGGTCTTGTCCAGATTGACTGTCAGTGCCCAGGTCTGACAGTACTGCTCCAGCAGTGCCAGGTTCTGCTGCAGCCCCTGTTCTGTGGGCAACAGCAGGACCAGGTCATCTGCGTAGAGCAGGAACTTGATTTCTGTGTTGTGTAGTGTGAGACCAGGAGCTGCAGACTGTTTCACCATTCCTGTTAATTCGTTGATATAGATATTGAACAGTGTTGGGCTCAGGCTGCAGCCCTGTCTCACCCCGCGGCCTTGGGTGAAGAATTTGGTCCTTTTGTTTCCAATTTTCACTGCACATTTGCTCTCTGAATACATTGATTTAATGATGTCGTACACTTTGCCCCCTATTCTACCTTGGAGTAGTTTATAAAACAGTCTTTCATGCCAAATCGAGTCAAATGCTTTTTTGAAATCGACAAAGCAGGCAAAAATGTTTCCTTTGTGTTTTTGGTGGACGTGTTTGTCTATCAGTGTGTGTAGGGTGTAAATATGATCAGACATGCAGTCATCTGGTAAGAAGCCAATCTGACTCTTGCTCAGGACATTGTGTTCAGTAAGGAAGG
Source organism: Atractosteus spatula (assembly GCF_055471065.1). Taxonomy (NCBI): domain Eukaryota; kingdom Metazoa; phylum Chordata; class Actinopteri; order Semionotiformes; family Lepisosteidae; genus Atractosteus; species Atractosteus spatula. The sequence continues at coordinate 17,046,711 of NC_142721.1, read as the reverse complement.
CCAGTATTCGTGTGTTCAGGATACTGCAGAATACCTTCCCCAGGTTACTGTTCACACAGATGCCTGGTAGTTGTTGGGATCGAGTCTGTCTCCACTCTTATAGATGGGCGTGATCAGTCCTTGGTTCCAGGCCTCTGTGAAACATCCGGCTGTCATGATGAGGTTGAGGAGTTTGAGCAGGGCTTGTTGCAACTTTGTGCTGCTGTGTCTCAGCATCTCGTTGTTGACTCCATCTTGGCCGCAGGCTTTGCGTGGTCTGAGGGCCTGGAGTTTGTCCAGTAGCTCCTGCTCAGTGATTGGGGAGTCTAAGGGGTTTTGGTTGTCTTTGATAGCCAATTCCAAAATTTCGAGTTTTTCATAAATGGTGTTTTGGTCTGATTGATTTGTATTTGGGAGCTTTTGATAGAGATTTTCAAGGTATGTTTGCCAGATTGTTCCATTTTGGATGGCCAATTCTTCTGGTTTTGATTTCTTTAAATTGCTCCACTTCTCCCAGAAACAGTTCTGATTTAGTGACTCCTCAGTTTCTGTGAGTTGTTTGTTTATGTATGTGTTTCTTTTCTTTTTCAGCGTGTGTTTGTAAAGTTTTACCGTGTCACAGTACCTGAGGCGCAGGTGTTGTGTGGTTGTCTGTGTTTTTCATTTGAGAGTTTTTGCTTTTCTGATGTTTTTCGCACTCTGTATCAAACCATTTTTTTGGCTTTTTTGGTAGTTTTTTTGATTTAGTTGTTTTCAGCTTAGATTTTGATGCTAGTTTGTGAAATAGGTGATTTAGTTTTTGTGTGGCCAAGTTTATGCCTAATTTGTTGGTTTGATACGGAGTGTTAAGGAATGTGTCCAACAGTGTCTGAATTTCTTCATCGCCCAGTGCAGTTTGGTATCTGTCTAGGCTGTCTGTGTCCCATCTGTACGCCTGGTTGAGGTCATACAGCTGGCTGGGCTGTGTCAGTGTGTCTCTGTGCTGGTGTGCTCTCTTCATGTAGAGTGTGATCTGGCTGTGGTCGGAGAGAGGAGTCTGTGGCCTGACAGTGAAGGCACTGATACAGGAGGGGTCCAGGTCAGTGATGGCGTAGTCCACCACACTGCTGCCCAGAGCTGAGCTGTAGGTGAACCTGCCTAGAGAGTCCCCTCTAGTCCTGCCGTTGACGATGTACAGGCCCAGCCCTTGACAGAGCTGGAGCAGCTGTTGACCGTGGTGTCATGGCTGCACCTATGTGAGGTGACCGGTGTGTGGTACAGAGGGACTGTCTGAATACACCAGTGTGTCCCTGTGTGAGGTGACCGGTGTGGTACAGAGGGACTGTCTGAATACACCAGTGTGTCCCTGTGTGTGGTGACCGGTGTGGTACAGAGGGACTGTCTGAATACACCAGTGTGTCCCTGTGTGAGGTGACCGGTGTGGTACAGAGGGGACTGTCTGAATACACCAGTGTGTCCCTGTGTGAGGTGACCGGTGTGGTACAGAGGGGACTGTCTGAATACACCAGTGTGTCCCTGTGTGAGGTGACCGGTGTGGTACAGAGGGGACTGTCTGAATACACCAGTGTGTCCCTGTGTGAGGTGACCAGTGTGGTACAGAGGGGACTGTCTGAATACACCAGTGTGTCCCTGTGTGAGGTGACTGGTGTGGTACAGAGGGACTGTCTGAATACACCAGTGTGTCCCTGTGTGCTGGTGAGGTCTTCCAGCGTGCCTGTTCGTGCATTGAGGTCACCCTGTATCTCTCCTGTTTCTCCTCTCTCTCCCGTCTCTATCTCCCCCCCTGTCTCTCTGGCTGGTGCTGTTTCCTCAGGCTCAGTGTTGCTGTCATGACTTCTGACCTTTATGTGTGTTCAGCTGCAGACACAGGACTCCTCTCCTACCAATTACCCCCCCCACTCACTCACTCACACTCTCACACACACACACACACACACTGACACTAAACATATACTCTCACACACACTGACACCATACACACACTCACACCATACACACATACACTCTCACACCACACACACACACGCACGCACACATACACTCTCATATACACACACACTGACACCATACACACACTCACACCACACACACATACACTCTCTCACACACACTGACACCACACACACACTCTCTCACACACACACACACACACTGACACCACACACACACTCTCACGCACACACTGCCACCACACACACACACACTCTCACGCACACACTGACACCACACACACTCTCACACACACACTGACACCACACATACTCTCACACATGCACACTGACACCATACACACACACGCACACTGACACCACACACACACTCTCAGACACACACTGACACCACACACACACACTCTTACACACCACACACTCATTCTCACACACAAACACACACACTGACACCACACACTACAGCTCCTGCACAGGAGCCACAGGCCCACTGTGACTCTCCGGTTCTGATCCACAGCTGAACGAGGAGCTGAAACAGAACCTGAAGGAGACCATGGTCCAGAGATACCAACAGCCGGGGGAGGACAGAGTGACCAGCGCTGTGGACAAGCTGCAGCAGGAGGTCAGTGTGTATGGAGGTACAGTACTGTGTGTGCGTACAGGGCGTGTGTGCACGACGAGTGTGTAAGCTGTGACCTCTCTCTCTGTCCAGTTCAAATGCTGTGGCAGTAACAGGTCCAGCGACTGGCAGGACAGCAGAGTACAGAGTGTGTGTAGAGTGTGTGTAGAGTGTGTCTAGGCTGTGACCTCTCTCTCTCTGTCCAGTTCAAGTGCTGTGGCAGTAACAGGTCCAGCGACTGGCAGGACAGCAGAGTAAAGAGTGTGTGTAGAGTGTGTCTAGGCTGTGACCTCTCTCTCTCTCTCTGTCCAGTTCAAGTGCTGTGGCAGTAACAGGTCCAGCGACTGGCAGGACAGCAGAGTACAGAGTGTGTGTAGAGTGTGTGTAGAGTGTGTCTAGGCTGTGACCTCTCTCTCTCTGTCCAGTTCAAATGCTGTGGCAGTAACAGGTCCAGCGACTGGCAGGACAGCAGAGTACAGAGTGTGTGTAGAGTGTGTGTAGAGTGTGTCTAGGCTGTGACCTCTCTCTCTCTCTCTGTCCAGTTCAAGTGCTGTGGCAGTAACAGGTCCAGCGACTGGCAGGACAGCAGAGTACAGAGTGTGTGTAGAGTGTGTGTAGAGTGTGTGTAGAGTGTGTCTAGGCTGTGACCTCTCTCTCTCTCTCTGTCCAGTTCAAGTGCTGTGGCAGTAACAGGTCCAGCGACTGGCAGGACAGCAGAGTACAGAGTGTGTGTAGAGTGTGTGTAGAGTGTGTCTAGGCTGTGACCTCTCTCTCTCTGTCCAGTTCAAATGCTGTGGCAGTAACAGGTCCAGCGACTGGCAGGACAGCAGAGTACAGAGTGTGTGTAGAGTGTGTGTAGAGTGTGTCTAGGCTGTGACCTCTCTCTCTCTCTCTGTCCAGTTCAAGTGCTGTGGCAGTAACAGGTCCAGCGACTGGCAGGACAGCAGAGTACAGAGTGTGTGTAGAGTGTGTGTAGAGTGTGTGTAGAGTGTGTCTAGGCTGTGACCTCTCTCTCTCTCTCTGTCCAGTTCAAGTGCTGTGGCAGTAACAGGTCCAGCGACTGGCAGGACAGCAGAGTACAGAGTGTGTGTAGAGTGTGTGTAGAGTGTGTGTAGAGTGTGTGTAGAGTGTGTCTAGGCTGTGACCTCTCTCTCTCTCTCTGTCCAGTTCAAGTGCTGTGGCAGTAACAGGTCCAGCGAATGGCAGGACAGCAGAGTACAGAGTGTGTGTAGAGTGTGTGTAGAGTGTGTCTAGGCTGTGACCTCTCTCTCTCTGTCCAGTTCAAGTGCTGTGGCAGTAACAGGTCCAGCGACTGGCAGGACAGCAGAGTACAGAGTGTGTGTAGAGTGTGTGTAGAGTGTGTGTAGAGTGTGTCTAGGCTGTGACCTCTCTCTCTCTCTCTGTCCAGTTCAAGTGCTGTGGCAGTAACAGGTCCAGCGAATGGCAGGACAGCAGAGTACAGAGTGTGTGTAGAGTGTGTGTAGAGTGTGTCTAGGCTGTGACCTCTCTCTCTCTGTCCAGTTCAAGTGCTGTGGCAGTAACAGGTCCAGCGACTGGCAGGACAGCAGAGTAAAGAGTGTGTGTAGAGTGTGTCTAGGCTGTGACCTCTCTCTCTCTCTCTGTCCAGTTCAAGTGCTGTGGCAGTAACAGGTCCAGCGACTGGCAGGACAGCAGAGTACAGAGTGTGTGTAGAGTGTGTGTAGAGTGTGTGTAGGCTGTGACCTCTCTCTCTCTCTGTCCAGTTCAAGTGCTGTGGCAGTAACAGGTCCAGCGACTGGCAGGACAGCAGGTGGATCCGTTCCTCGGACTCCGAAGGCCGCATGGTGCCGGACAGCTGCTGCAAGACCATCACGCCGCTCTGCGGGAAACGGAACCACCCCTCCAACATTTACCTGGTCGAGGTGAGACCCCTGCCTCAGTGCCCCAGTCAGCCCTGACCCCTGACCCCTGACCCCTAACCCTGGCTCTCTCTCTGCCAGGGCGGCTGCATCTCCAAGCTGGAGAAGTTCATTCTGGACCACCTGCGGATCATCGGAGCCGTGGGCATCGGCATCGCCTGTGTGCAGGTGAGGGGCCGCGAGACCCTGGGGCGCCCGTGTGTGCGGGGCGCGGCTCTCTGTGACCCCGATTCCTCTTTCTCTCCCAGGTCGTGGGGATGGTGTTCACCTGCTGCCTGTACCGCAGCCTGAAGGCCGAACCGTACTGAGGGTGCGGGGGGGGACCCCACTCTCCAGGAGCTGCCACTAGAGTCCGATTCTGAGTAGCATAGCCGCTTGCCACTCTGTCTGCACCCCCTGCTCCTTCATCTTCCTCCTCCTCCACTCCCGATCCATCCCGATCCTCTCCAGATCCACACCGGCCCTGGGCTGGACAGCAGGAGACACGGGTTCTCCAGATCCACTCTCGAACCTCTCCAGATCCACACCGGCCCTGGGCTGGACAGCAGGAGACACGGGTTCTCCAGATCCACACCGGCCCTGGGCTGGACAGCAGGAGACACAGCTACTCCAGATCCACTCTCGAACCTCTCCAGATGCACACCGGCCCTGGGCTGGACAGCAGGAGACACGGGTTCTCCAGATCCACTCTCGAACCTCTCCAGATGCACACCGGCCCTGGGCTGGACAGCAGGAGACACGGGTTCTCCAGATCCACTCTCGAACCTCTCCAGATGCACACCGGCCCTGGGCTGGACAGCAGGAGACACAGCTACTCCAGATCCCCTCCAGATCTTCTCTAGATCCCCTCCAGATCCCTTCCTGAACCACTCCACCCAGGGGTGGCTGCTCAGAGCCACTCACGCCTTCTATACTTTTTTAAAGAGGAAAAAATGAAGTGGTTGTTGCTTTTATATTGCAAAATCCGTTATTATTATATAATTGTAACTTTTATTTTTATGTGCTCCGGGACGGCAGAGCTGCGCAGCCGCTGGGCCTCCAGCAGGGCGGCGCTCTTCGGAGCTGTGTGATGTGTATCTGACTCACAAAGACAATAAAACACAAACACCAGTGCGTGTGAGAGCTTGCGTTTCTCCAGCAGCACTGCGCGGGAGGAAAGGGGAGTTTAGAGTAGTTTCATGATCTAATTAATGGTTACCTCCTGTATTACTCTACAGTAATATTACGAAACTTGGTCATTGTATTAATAATAATCATAATTAATCACTCCTTACACTTATATAGCGCCTTTCTGGACACTCCACTCAGTCCTCCACCACCACCAGGGGGGGCTGCACACTGGTGGGAGTGGAGGGGATCCCCATTACCTGTAAAGAGCTCTGAGTAGAGTGTCCAGAAAAGTGCTTAATAAGTGTAAGCAATTATTATTATTAGTGTCCCCGTCACTATACTGGTGCATTAGGACCCACACAGACCGCAGGGTGAGCGCCCCCTGCTGGCCCCACTCACACCTCTTCCAGCAGCAGCCTCAGCTTTCCCAGGAGTCTCCCCTCCAGGTACTGGCTGTAGCGGAGCTAGTTCGGATCCGGTGACGTCAGCGCCCTCACTGCGCATAGCAGGGACCTCAGCTGCCTGGGCTGAGGGAGGTCTCATCCGGCTGGTTCCCTGTTGCGTTACGCCAGAGACCCGGGTTCGCGCCCCAGGCGTGCGGGACGGAACGGGTAGTGGAGGGCACGTGGCCGGGCTCACACTGCTGAGCTCCAGGGGGCTGCCAGCGGGGAGCTGCAGGGTGATACGGCTGCTGGTGCTATGGTACTGTACTATATGAGCAGCATATGCAGTACTATAAACGTACAGCATTCATCCGTCTGAACAGCCCAGACTCGGCTTCTTGAAATACCACTCCACTCGCGCATGCCCAGCTCATCCCCGGCAAGTCGAGCTGTTGAATGTGGTTGTGTCACATAAAGCCAAAGAGCTTCCAGGGGGCCTCCCGTCCAGTACTGCTGTCCGAGAATAAGCCGGTTTAGTGTAGAGCGCTGTGACGGTGGGTTAGAACATTGAAGGAAGAAAAAACTATATTTTTAAAACCCGTTTCATAACATATGTAAAAAAAAAACACAACATAAAATAGTCGTCTTCCAGTGTCTGGTAATAGCGAAAACCCCTGAGATGACGTAGCCTAAAATACCGAGGACACAGTTGGGGATAAACAAAAAGTGACTGTATCAAAGTTACAGACACATACTGATCTCACCGTGAGCCAGCGGGACACAGCCCATGAACAATGGTCGTACAGGTACGGAGCCACATAAGGTAAATGAACAACCGCTCAAAGTCTGTCTGTATTTAATGTAATGCAACGACGGCTTCAAGCGCCACCCATTGTAGGGGTGGAGATGAAACGTATTGGGTTTTCAAATGCGGTCGTGTCATATAAACCACGACAACCCGGCGCCCGCTTCCACTAGGACCCAATCCGTCAAGCTCGGAGTTGCTGCCCGAAAATTAGCCTGTTCAGCGTCCGTAGCAGATAGGTGTGAACAGAAGAAAGTAAATTGCGCTTTGTAAGTTGTTAAATGAAGTGCAATTTCAGAAAGAAAGGGACAATAAAGAGAATTACAGGACACACTACAATCCCACCGTTAGACCCTCCCCCCCATTTGCGTTACTGTTACAGGCATCCGCAGGCGGTTGGGGCGCATAAAGCAAGACTGACGCGCGTCTCTGCCCTCCAGGCCCCCAGCTGGACCGGACCGAATCCTGTCCAGAAACACACCAGTTCGGAGTACAGAGCTCGCCACGCAGGGTAGTGAAAGTAAATTCATTGACCTTTCAAAAGAGCACACACACACCAAAGAAAAAATATGCTGATATACTTCATATAAAAAGCTGAGCAACGGTCTCCATCTGTGCTGCGGCTGCAGGATCCAGATGAGCAGTGAACCAGCCTGTGACTCAAGTGACACAGCAGCACGTAAAGAAACAAGGGCACCGCTGCGTGCCGACAGCACATCGGGAGTGAATGGTACCTTAACACCCCAAACCATGCAACTGAAATCTTAACGAACACTCCCCCAGCACACTGCCCCTGCTGTGCCACCAGTACCCACACAGCGCTCACTGCCGCCTCCCGCAAGGTCACGTTTCAGTTCAGGCACAAGTCCAGGTTTGTTCCGGGCTGAAAAAGAGAAGCTGTCAATAAACCTTCACCTGTTCCTGCGGCACGGACGCAGCTCCCCGCTTGAATTCCCAGCGAGAGGAGTGACTGAGCAGAAGGCAACGCAGGCGCGAATGTGAAATATAACGATATCAAACGCAGGCGTCGCACCTGGACGGCTGCCCCCAGGATCCTTCTCGGGGGAGTTTGCAAGTTCTCTTCACTGCTGCTCAGGTGTCCTTGAGGCGCCCCTGCGTCTTGTCCCTCGTGCTGTCCCAGCCTGGGACCTGTGTCCTGGGACGGGTACCGACAAGAGCTCAGAGCAGCTTGCTCAGGAACAGGCCAGCAAGGCGCTGGATCAGGGTTTTACACACGAGACATCGCCTCTTCCTGAACATCCTTTTAACGAGCCCCAAGCCACTGTGCTCAGAGCCCAACTAGGTTCAGTAACAATGAGCCTGTCTGCGTACTACAACTTCATCTAAAAGACATAGTAAACTTTTTCTACAGTGCCTTTAAGGAAAAACAATGATTATGTGCTGCAGGCCCAGGCCACACATTTTACTTATAAAGAAAAGTCCATTCAAGAAAAATGTTATATCTTTATTTTACAAAACACTATTAACAGAGTAATTCACAGGCACAATCCACAGCAGATGTGAAGAGGAGGGAGACTGCTGGAGATCACAGGGGTCAGGCGGTCAGTCCTGTCCCCTGTGGGGGGGGAGGCAGGCGGTCAGTCCTGTCCACTGTGGGGGGGGGGAGGCAGGCGGTCAGTCCTGTCCCCTGTGGGGGGGGGAGGCAGGCGGTCAGTCCTGTCCACTGTGGGGGGGGGGAGGCAGGCGGTCAGTCCTGTCCACTGTGGGGAGGGGGGTCAGGCGGTCAGTCCTGTCCCCTGTGGGGGGGGAGGCAGGCGGTCAGTCCTGTCCACTGTGGGGAGGGGGAGGCAGGCGGTCAGTCCTGTCCCCTGTGGGGAGGGGGAGGCAGGCGGTCAGTCCTGTCCACTGTGGGGGGGGAGGCAGGCGGTCAGTCCTGTCCACTGAGGGGGGGGGGAGGCAGGCGGTCAGTCCTGTCCACTGAGGGGGGGGGGAGGCAGGCGGTCAGTCCTGTCCCCTGTGGGGAGGGGGAGGCAGGCGGTCAGTCCTGTCCACTGTGGGGGAGGGGAGGCAGGCGGTCAGTCCTGTCCACTGTGGGGGAGGGGAGGCAGGCGGTCAGTCCTGTCCACTGTGGGGGGGGGGAGGCAGGCGGTCAGTCCTGTCCACTGTGGGGGGGGGGAGGCAGGCGGTCAGTCCTGTCCCCTGTGGGGAGGGGGAGGCAGGCGGTCAGTCCTGTCCACTGTGGGGGGGGAGGCAGGCGGTCAGTCCTGTCCACTGTGGGGAGGGAGGCAGGCGGTCAGTCCTGTCCACTGTGGGGAGGGGGGTCAGGCGGTCAGTCCTATCCACTGAGGTGGAAGTATTTGATCAGCATGCCAGCGAGGTCTTTCCATTGCGGTGAGTCGTGGTATTGGTCAGTGTGCACACTGACCGGGGCTCCAGGAGGGGCGATGTGCCCATCAGTGTGCACACTGACCGGGGCTCCAGGAGGGGCGCTGTGCCCATCAGTGTGCACACTGACCGGGGCTCCAGGAGGGGGCGCTGTGCCCAGTGTGCACACTGACCGGGGCTCCAGGAGGGGGCACTGTGCCCATCAGCGTGCACACTAATCATTTCTCCAGGGGGGCGTAGTTGAGCAGCTTCTCAATGAGGTCAACGTGAGCCAGGAGCATCCGGCGACAGCAGTACCTCTTCAGACCCAGAGCGTCCAGGGCATCGCTGGGAGAGAGAGCAGGCTAGTCAGTACAGCACACAGGGCACAGGGGTACAGGCCATAGGGGTACAGCACACAGGGGCACAGCACACAGGGGCACAGGGTACAGTGACACAGGGGCACAGCACACAGGGGCACAGTGACACAGGCCATAGGGGTACAGCACACAGGGGCACAGGCCATAGGGGTACAGCACACAGGGGCACAGTGACACAGGGCACAGGGGCACAGGGGCACAGGCCATAGGGGTACAGCACACAGGGGTACAGTGACACAGGGGCACAGTGACACAGGCCATAGGGGTACAGCACACAGGGGTACAGTGACACAGGCCATAGGGGTACAGCACACAGGGGCACAGTGACACTGGGGTACAGTGACACAGGGCATGGGGTACAGCACACAGGGGCACAGTGACACAGGGGCGCACGGCTGGGCCCTCCAGGGGGAGAGAGAATCAGAAGAGGGAAGAATCATGGGAGAGAGACAAGGAGAGAGGAAACAGAGGAGAGCTGCCACACACACACACACTCAGCCCTCAGTGTACTCTCTCTCTCACACACACACACTCACCCCTCAGTGTACTCTCTCTTTCACACACACACACACTCAGCCCTCAGTGTACTCAATTCAATTCAATTCAATTCAATTCAAGGTGCTTTATTAGCATGACCGATGGGTACAATCAGTGTTGCCAAAGCAAATGAAAGTAATGATATTTACATGAAACAAAACAAAAATAGAAGTAAAATAAAATCTACAGACATATTACAGACATTTACAACAATGACATATTATAAATATTATACTCTCTCTCTCACACACACACTCAGCCCTCAGTGTACTCTCTCTCACACACACACACACTCAGCCCTCAGTGTACTCTCTCTCTCTCACACACACACTCACCCCTCAGTGTACTCTCTCTCTCTCACACACACACACTCACCCCTCAGTGTACTCTCTCTCTCTCACACACACACACTCACCCCTCAGTGTACTCTCTCTCTCTCACACACACACACTCACCCCTCAGTGTACTCTCTCTCTCTCACACACACACACTCACCCCTCAGTGTACTCTCTCTCTCTCACACACACACACTCACCCCTCAGTGTACTCTCTCACACACACACACACTCAGCCCTCAGTGTACTCTCTCACACACACACACACACTCAGCCCTCAGTGTCCTCTCTCTCACACACACACACTCAGCCCTCAGTGTCCTCTCTCTCACACACACACACTCAGCCCTCAGTGTCCTCTCTCTCACACACACACACTCAGCCCTCAGTGTCCTCTCTCTCACACACACACACTCAGCCCTCAGTGTCCTCTCTCTCACACACACACACACTCAGCCCTCAGTGTCCTCTCTCTCACACACACACACACTCAGCCCTCAGTGTACTCTCTCTCACACACACACACACTCAGCCCTCAGTGTACTCTCTCTCACACACACACACTCAGCCCTCAGTGTCCTCTCTCTCTCACACACACACACTTAGCCCTCAGTGTACTCTCTCTCTCTCACACACACACACACTCAGCCCTCAGTGTCCTCTCTCTCTCACACACACTCAGCCCTCAGTGTCCTCTCTCTCTCTCACACACACACACACTCAGCCCTCAGTGTCCTCTCTCTCTCACACACACACACTCAGCCCTCAGTGTCCTCTCTCTCACACACACACACACTCAGCCCTCAGTGTACTCTCTCTCTCACACACACACTCAGCCCTCAGTGTACTCTCTCTCTCACACACACACTCAGCCCTCAGTGTACTCTCTCTCTCACACACACACACACTCAGCCCTCAGTGTACTCTCTCTCACACACACACACTCAGCCCTCAGTGTACTCTCTCTCTCACACACACACACACTCACCCCTCGGTGTACTCTCTCTCTCTCACACACACACACTCACCCCTCGGTGTACTCTCTCTCTCTCTCTCACACACACACACACTCAGCCCTCAGTGTACTCTCTCTCTCTCACACACACACACTCAGCCCTCAGTGTACTCTCTCTCTCTCACACACACACACACACTCAGCCCTCAGTGTACTCTCTCTCTCTCACACACACACACACTCAGCCCTCAGTGTACTCTCTCTCTCTCACACACACACTCAGCCCTCAGTGTACTCTCTCTCTCACACACACACTCAGCCCTCAGTGTACTCTCTCTCTCACACACACACTCAGCCCTCAGTGTACTCTCTCTCACACACACACACCCCCCTCAGTGTCCTCTCTCACACACACACACACACCCCCCTCAGTGTCCTCTCTCACACACACACACACACACACACCCCCCTCAGTGTCCTCTCTCACACACACACACACTCAGCCCTCAGTGTACTCTCTCTCACACACACACACTCAGCCCTCAGTGTACTCTCTCTCTCACACACACACTCAGCCCTCAGTGTACTCTCTCTCTCTCACACACACACTCAGCCCTCAGTGTACTCTCTCTCTCTCACACACACACTCAGCCCTCAGTGTACTCTCTCTCTCTCACACACACACACTCAGCCCTCAGTGTACTCTCTCTCTCTCTCACACACACACTCAGCCCTCAGTGTACTCTCTCTCTCTCTCACACACACTCAGCCCTCAGTGTACTCTCTCTCTCTCTCTCTCACACACACACTCAGCCCTCAGTGTACTCTCTCTCTCTCACACACACACTCAGCCCTCAGTGTACTCTCTCTCAATTCAATTCAAGGTGCTTTATTAGCATGACCGATGGGTACAATCAGTGTTGCCAAAGCAAATGGAAGTAATGATATTTACATGAAACAAAACAAAAATAGAAGTAAAATAAAATCTACAGACATATTACAAACATTTACAACAAAGACATATTATACAATATTGACATATTCTGTAGGCGGCTGGAGCATTATTGGGAGACAGACTCACTGTTCCTCAGGCTGTGACAGGAGATCACATACTGGGCTGCCAGTTCAACTGAGTTCCCTCCTCCCTCTCCCAGTAGGATTGGGACCCGTTGTGATTCTGGCAGGTGTGGGAACTCTGGGATTAGATTTCTGAATTTAGGGAAGAATGTTTCTCTAATCCCAGAGTATCTGTCACAGTGCAGTAGGAAGTGCACCTCTGTCTCTATTTCTCCCCGCTGGCAGTGGGAGCACAGCCTGTCCTCTCTGGACAGCCAGGTCTGCCTGTGTCGCCCAGTTTCTATGGCCAGGTTGTGGTCACTGAGCCTGTACTTCGTCAGGGTCTGTTTCTGTTTGTTATTTTTTATTTTGGTCAAATATTCAGCTAGTGTGTATTGTCTGTTTAAGGTTCTGTAACATTCCAGTTTATGTTGTGTCTGTGTGTGTGTGTCCCAGTGTGTGAGATATTGCTGTTTGATCTGTGCTGTGATGTGGTTGAGTCTGGGTTGTGGTGCTCTAGCAGTGCTGTCCTGAGGCTGGTTAGTGTCGGTGTGGCTCAGGTCAGTGAGCCTCAGGACCAGCTGGCTCAGGGGGCTCTGTTTTGGGCTCAGCTCTTGGCTCAGCAGGGCTTTGTGGTGGTAGGAATTTTGGTCACTGTTTTTTAGGTGTAGCCAATACTTGAATATTCTTTTCTGTATGTTTATCAATAGTGGGTACTGGCCTAATTCGGCCCTGCACCCGTTGTTAGGAGTTCTTCTCTGCACACGGAGGATGTTTCTACAGATCTCCATGTGCAGAGTTTCTGTGGGGTGTTTGTCCCATTGGGTGTAATCCTGGTCTGTGAGGGGACCCCACACTTCACTGCCGTATAGGGCAATGGGTTGGATTACACTTTCAAGTATTTGGAGCCAGATTCTTGTTGGTGGGTTGATGTTGAAGAGCCTCTTTCTTATTGCGTAGAAAGCCCTGAGTGCCTTCTCCCTCAGTGCCTTCACTGCCAGGTCAAAACTCCCGGAAGAGCTGATGGTGAGACCGAGATATGTGTAGCTGGATGTGTGCTCCAATGTGTTGTTGTTCAGTGTGAATTTGTACCTGTTTCCCTGAGGTCTGGCTTTCTTCTGGAAAACCATAACTCTGGTCTTGTCCAGATTGACTGTCAGTGCCCAGGTCTGACAGTACTGCTCCAGCAGTGCCAGGTTCTGCTGCAGCCCCTGTTCTGTGGGCGACAGCAGGACCAGGTCATCTGCGTAGAGCAGGAACTTGATTTCTGTGTCGTGTAGTGTGAGACCAGGAGCTGCAGACTGCTCCAACATTCCTGCTAATTCGTTGATATAGATATTGAACAGTGTTGGGCTCAGGCTGCAGCCCTGTCTCACCCCGCGGCCTTGGGTGAAGAATTTAGTCCTTTTGTTTCCAATTTTCACTGCACATTTGCTCTCTGAATACATTGATTTAATTATGTCGTACACTTTGCCCCCTATGCCGCTTTGGAGTAGTTTATAAAACAATCTTTCATGCCAAATCGAGTCAAATGCTTTTTTGAAATCGACAAAGCAGGCAAAAATTTTTCCTTTGTGTTTTTGGTGGACGTGTTTGTCTATCAGTGTGTGCAGGGTGTAAATGTGATCAGAATGAGAGAATGTGATCAGATCTCTCTCTCACACACACACTCAGCCCTCAGTGTACTCTCTCTCTCACACACACTCAGCCCTCAGTGTACTCTCTCTCACACACACACACTCAGCCCTCAGTGTACTCTCTCTCTCTCACACACACACACTCAGCGCTCAGTGTACTCTCTCTCTCTCACACACACACTCAGCGCTCAGTGTACTCTCTCTCTCTCACACACACACTCAGCCCTCAGTGTACTCTCTCTCTCTCTCACACACACACTCAGCCCTCAGTGTACTCTCTCTCTCTCTCTCACACACACACTCAGCCCTCAGTGTCCTCTCTCTCTCTCTCACACACACACTCAGCCCTCAGTGTCCTCTCTCTCTCACACACACACTCAGCCCTCAGTGTCCTCTCTCTCTCTCACACACACACACTCAGCCCTCAGTGTCCTCTCTCTCTCTCACACACACACACTCAGCCCTCAGTGTCCTCTCTCTCTCTCACACACACACACACTCAGCCCTCAGTGTCCTCTCTCTCTCTCACACACACACACACTCAGCCCTCAGTGTCCTCTCTCTCTCTCACACACACACACACTCAGCCCTCAGTGTCCTCTCTCTCTCTCACACACACACACACTCAGCCCTCAGTGTCCTCTCTCTCTCACACACACACACTCAGCCCTCAGTGTCCTCTCTCTCTCACACACACACACTCAGCCCTCAGTGTACTCTCTCTCTCACACACACACACTCAGCCCTCGGTGTACTCTCTCTCTCACACACACACTCAGCCCTCGGTGTACTCTCTCTCTCACACACACACTCAGCCCTCGGTGTACTCTCTCTCTCACACACACACACACTCACCCCTCGGTGTACTCTCTCTCACACACACACACACTCAGCCCTCGGTGTACTCTCTCTCTCACACACACACACACTCAGCCCTCGGTGTACTCTCTCTCTCACACACACACACACTCAGCCCTCGGTGTACTCTCTCTCTCACACACACACACACTCAGCCCTCGGTGTACTCTCTCTCTCACACACACACACTCACACCTCAGTGTACTCTCTCTCTCACACACACACACTCAGCCCTCAGTGTACTCTCTCTCACACACACACACTCAGCCCTCAGTGTACTCTCTCTCACACACACACACTCAGCCCTCAGTGTACTCTCTCTCTCACACACACACACACTCACCCCTCGGTGTACTCTCTCTCTCTCTCTCACACACACACACACTCAGCCCTCGGTGTACTCTCTCTCTCACACACACACTCAGCCCTCGGTGTACTCTCTCACACACACACACACCCCCCTCAGTGTCCTCTCTCTCACACACACACACACACTCAGCCCTCAGTGTACTCTCTCACACTCACACACACACACACACACTCAGCCCTCAGTGTACTCTCTCTCACACACACACACTCAGCCCTCAGTGTACTCTCTCTCACACACACACACTCAGCCCTCAGTGTACTCTCTCTCACACACACACACTCAGCCCTCAGTGTACTCTCTCTCACACACACACACTCAGCCCTCAGTGTACTCTCTCTCACACACACACACTCAGCCCTCAGTGTACTCTCTCTCTCACACACACACTCAGCCCTCAGTGTACTCTCTCTCTCTCACACACACACACTCAGCCCTCAGTGTACTCTCTCTCTCACACACACACACACTCAGCCCTCAGTGTACTCTCTCTCTCTCACACACACACACACTCAGCCCTCAGTGTACTCTCTCTCTCTCACACACACACACTCAGCCCTCAGTGTACTCTCTCTCTCACACACACACACACTCAGCCCTCAGTGTACTCTCTCTCTCACACACACACACACTCAGCCCTCAGTGTACTCTCTCTCTCTCACACACACTCAGCCCTCAGTGTACTCTCTCTCTCTCACACACACTCAGCCCTCAGTGTACTCTCTCTCTCTCACACACACTCAGCCCTCAGTGTACTCTCTCTCTCTCACACACACACACTCAGCCCTCAGTGTACTCTCTCTCTCACACACACACACTCAGCCCTCAGTGTACTCTCTCTCTCACACACACACACTCAGCCCTCAGTGTACTCTCTCTCTCACACACACACACTCAGCCCTCAGTGTACTCTCTCTCTCTCACACACACACTCAGCCCTCAGTGTACTCTCTCTCTCTCACACACACACACTCAGCCCTCAGTGTACTCTCTCTCTCTCACACACACACTCAGCCCTCAGTGTACTCTCTCTCTCTCACACACACACACACTCAGCCCTCAGTGTACTCTCTCTCTCACACACACACACACTCAGCCCTCAGTGTACTCAATTCAATTCACACATACTCTCTCTCTCACACACACACACTCAGCCCTCAGTGTACTCTCTCTCTCTCACACACACACACTCAGCCCTCAGTGTACTCTCTCTCTCACACACACACACACTCAGCCCTCAGTGTACTCTCTCTCTCACACACACACACTCAGCCCTCAGTGTACTCTCTCTCTCACACACACACTCAGCCCTCAGTGTACTCTCTCTCTCACACACACACACTCAGCCCTCAGTGTACTCTCTCTCTCACACACACACACTCAGCCCTCAGTGTACTCTCTCTCTCACACACACACACTCAGCCCTCAGTGTACTCTCTCTCTCACACACACACACTCAGCCCTCAGTGTACTCTCTCTCTCACACACACACACACAGCCCTCAGTGTACTCTCTCTCTCACACACACACACTCAGCCCTCAGTGTACTCTCTCTCTCACACACACACACACTCAGCCCTCAGTGTACTCTCTCACACACACACACTCAGCCCTCAGTGTACTCTCTCACACACACACACACTCAGCCCTCAGTGTACTCTCTCACACACACACACTCACCCCTCAGTGTACTCTCTCACACACACACACTCACCCCTCAGTGTACTCTCTCACACACACACACTCACCCCTCAGTGTACTCTCTCACACACACACACTCAGCCCTCAGTGTACTCTCTCTCTCACACACACACACACTCAGCCCTCAGTGTACTCTCTCTCTCACACACACACACACACTCAGCCCTCAGTGTACTCTCTCACACACACACTCAGCCCTCAGTGTACTCTCTCACACACACACACACTCAGCCCTCAGTGTACTCTCTCTCTCTCACACACACACTCACCCCTCAGTGTACTCTCTCTCTCACACACACACACTCACCCCTCAGTGTACTCTCTCTCTCTCACACACACACTCACCCCTCAGTGTACTCTCTCTCTCTCACACACACACTCACCCCTCAGTGTACTCTCTCTCTCTCACACACACACTCAGCCCTCAGTGTACTCTCTCTCTCACACACACACACACTCAGCCCTCAGTGTACTCTCTCTCTCACACACACACACACTCACCCCTCAGTGTACTCTCTCTCTCTCACACACACACACTCACCCCTCAGTGTACTCTCTCTCTCTCACACACACACACTCACCCCTCAGTGTACTCTCTCTCTCTCACACACACACACTCAGCCCTCAGTGTACTCTCTCTCTCACACACACACTCAGCCCTCAGTGTACTCTCTCTCTCACACACACAGACACACCCCTCAGTGTACTCTCTCTCTCTCACACACACACACACACTCACCCCTCAGTGTACTCTCTCTCTCTCACACACACACACTCACCCCTCAGTGTACTCTCTCTCTCTCACACACACACACTCACCCCTCAGTGTACTCTCTCTCTCTCACACACACACACACTCAGCCCTCAGTGTCCTCTCTCTCTCTCTCACACACACACTCAGCCCTCAGTGTCCTCTCTCTCTCTCTCACACACACACTCAGCCCTCAGTGTCCTCTCTCTCTCACACACACACTCACCCCTCAGTGTACTCTCTCTCTCTCACACACACACACTCACCCCTCAGTGTACTCTCTCTCTCTCACACACACACACTCACCCCTCAGTGTACTCTCTCTCTCTCACACACACACACTCACCCCTCAGTGTACTCTCTCTCTCTCACACACACACACTCACCCCTCAGTGTACTCTCTCTCTCTCACACACACACTCTCAGCCCTCAGTGTACTCTCTCTCTCACACACACACTCAGCCCTCAGTGTACTCTCTCTCTCACACACACACTCAGCCCTCAGTGTACTCTCTCTCTCTCACACACACAGACACACCCCTCAGTGTACTCTCTCTCTCTCACACACACACACACACTCACCCCTCAGTGTACTCTCTCTCTCTCACACACACACACACACTCACCCCTCAGTGTACTCTCTCTCTCTCACACACACACACTCACCCCTCAGTGTACTCTCTCTCTCTCACACACACACACACACTCAGCCCTCAGTGTCCTCTCTCTCTCTCTCACACACACACTCAGCCCTCAGTGTCCTCTCTCTCTCTCTCACACACACACTCAGCCCTCAGTGTCCTCTCTCTCTCACACACACACTCACCCCTCAGTGTACTCTCTCTCTCTCACACACACACACACACTCACCCCTCAGTGTACTCTCTCTCTCTCACACACACACACACACTCACCCCTCAGTGTACTCTCTCTCTCTCACACACACACACACTCACCCCTCAGTGTACTCTCTCTCTCTCACACACACACACTCACCCCTCAGTGTACTCTCTCTCTCTCACACATACACACTCACCCCTCAGTGTACTCTCTCTCTCTCACACACACACACTCACCCCTCAGTGTACTCTCTCTCTCTCACACACACACTCACCCCTCAGTGTACTCTCTCTCTCTCACACACACACACTCACCCCTCAGTGTACTCTCTCTCTCTCACACACACACACTCACCCCTCAGTGTACTCTCTCTCTCTCACACACACACACTCACCCCTCAGTGTACTCTCTCTCACACACACACACTCACCCCTCAGTGTACTCTCTCTCACACACACACACACACACACACACACACACACACACACACACTCACTCACCCCTCAGTGTACTCTCTCTCTCTCACACACACACACTCACCCCTCAGTGTACTCTCTCTCACACACACACACTCACCCCTCAGTGTACTCTCTCTCACACACACACACACTCACCCCTCAGTGTACTCCGCCTGCAGGAGCCCCAGGTACGCCTCCCACTTGTTCCCCACGATCTTGCCGCAGGTGAAGCAGCGCACAGGGATGATCATCGCCGCGGAGACCGGGACTCAGGCGGGACTCAGGCGGGACTCAGGCGGGACTCAGGCGGGACTCAGGCGGGACTCAGGCGGGACTCAGGCGGGACTCAGGCGGGACTCAGGCACCTGCAGAGTCAAGCAGAGCGGTCAGGCCCTCGGCCCGCATGACCAGCGCGATTCCTCTGTCCGAGCCCGCGGGGGCACGTCACCCCAGAGACACCGCTGTGAGCAACCCCTGCAGGGCGGGGTGCACCCTCACAGCTGGCACTAGGAGCTGGGGGGTGCACCCTCACAGCTGGCACTAGGAGCTGGGGGGTGCACCCTCACAGCTGGCACTAGGAGCAGAGGGGTGCACCCTCACAGCTGGCACTAGGAGCTGGGGGGTGCACCCTCACAGCCAGGCCTCCGAGTGGGGGTGCACTCTCACAAGTGGGGCGGATTAACAAACAGGCTGGCATAGGCTGTAGCCTGGAGGCCCAGACTGACCAGGGGCCCCTGACTGGCCAGAATTATTGTTACTGTAACGAACACGCCCCTGCGCATAACAGGGATCTCAGCCGCCCAGGCTGAGGAAGGTCTCCTTTAGTTTAGCCAGCAAGACCCGGGTTCGAGCCCAGGCAGCGAGGGCACAAGCCCCAGAACCCGAATTTGTTACGTTATTATTATTTTGTAACGGACCTGTGGGCCTCACTGAATAGCCTGTGAATTGATGATTGGATAGATGTGTAGAAACCAAGAGATTCGAGCCTGAAGTGTCTGTTCGTCCAGCCAAGCTTTACTGTAGGCATACAAGGAGCCACAATAAGGAGTTATAGTAGCTCAGGGGGGAGCTTATATACACTTTTCTCTACACCCTCCCCCTCCTGTCTTTGAGGTAGCTTTCTCAAGAAACTCCAGGACTCGGAAAGCACTTAAAACATTCCTTTCTTATCAGCGAGTTTAGTGTAAACATTCCCCATCAGGGTGTTTAGTACAGAAGGTGGGAGTTCAGCACAGGGAGGGAGAAGCATCTGTGCTCAAGCCAGCCTGAAGGGTAGAGCTTAGCATGCGAATTCAGCAGGAGTTCACAGCTCCTACCACTCTATGGGTACAGAATAACACCCAGATTCTGCGAGCAGGCTCCATCAGACGCCATGGGTTCGCAGTTCAAATGTATTCCGGCGGAGCTGATATCACTGTGGTGTCGCCCTGCGGGTCACCCTGGGTGCAAGTGCACGCTGGCTCTCAGCTGCGTGGGCGATAGAGAACGTGATAGCGGGGCCCAACGGCGAAAAGCCCAGCAGGAGCAGGCTCTGCTGAAAAAGATCCCCAGACGGACTGGTTATTTCAAGTCTGCTGGATCGTCGTCTAGTCGGCCTGAGCTGGACCCTGACCCCAGACCCCGACCCCAGCCAGTGCTACAACAACTGCGGGTCATAGCTGAGCTGCAAGGAAAACAGGAAAGAAAAGCTTCTACAGGTAAGAACGTGTTTTTGGGGGCCCTGCTGTTTGGTTTGTGGCCTGTATCTTTCCTATCTCATCGTAGATGCAGTGTCTTGACTGACTGACTGACTGTGTCCTGGGATTGCTGGTGTTGTTCTTGTAATAATGCGCTCGCCCAGGGTGCTCACTGGTCTCTGCTGTGCTGATCGTGTTGTTGTTGCACATGATTTGTGTTCTGATTGTGCATAAATAAAAAAACTCACATGATTTCTGTTGTCAGCTCGCTGATTGGCTGTGAAGCTGATTTATTGGCTGCATTGCTGTACTTACAGTACAGGCTATAGTTGTGTGTGTGTGTGTGTGTGCCGCGTCATATTCCGTGTGAATCGGCGGTAGCAGCTCCGACTCTGAACACATCACTGAATTATTAGTTATTATTATTTCTCTCGCTTTCTCCTGGTAATGGGATGGCCAGGGGTGTCTACACAACCTGTAGCCTAGGGGCCTCCGATCACCTTAATTCGCCCCTGCTCTCACGGCCAGGCCTCACGGGGGGGGGCGGGTGCATTCTCATTCTCCGGCCGGACACCCCGTATCTCCATTCCTGTCCTCAGAGGCACACGGGAGGCATTTCCACACACGCGTGATCACGTCGCCATGCGGAGACGCAGCGTCTCCACAAGACGCTCATCTCGCACACGACCTGAACACAGATCTCCCCGTTTTACAGCACGACCACGGCAACACGTCCCTTATCACTGCGGAAACACTGTTTATAATCCAGCAAGTCTGCGATCTCTCTTCCCGCTTCTCCTCCATCAACAACCAGCTACTGCCACACCGGTGACCACACCACAGACACGCTAAAGCTCGTTAAAGTGACTGAAACTAGACAAAACAGCTCCCTGCAGGACCCTCGATAACCTAGACCCTAAAATAAGTGCGGCTCCACCGCCGCTTTATCGTTCCAACTCCCAGTTTATACGAATTAAAGATGAAATTGTTCTGAATTCTTGACACTCACCGTCCACACACGCGTCAGCCACACTGCCGGAACAGACCACACAGCGCAGGGGCTATAAAGAAGAACTAATGGGCGCAGTACTATTAATGACGCAATCGTCGATTATTATTAATAATCTAAAGACCTTTCTAATATAATCCCATATTTCCATTGCCTAAATTAAAGTTGGGTTCATAAGGAAACAGGATAATAATACGATTCTTAGCTGACCCCTATTTTCTCAATATTGGTACGTTCTGAGCAACGGTGTCCCGGTGGGTCAATTCGTCCTCCGGGTTCTAGATTTTTCCTTTTGCGATTTTCGACGGCGGATTTCTCATCCTTTCATGAGGTCATCGAGCTTTTTTCTCCCCTGCTGTAAGAGCGCGACACGATCAACGGGATTACTGCTCCTGCCGCTGCTGTTGTAACAATATTTCCCTCACTTTCGTAAATGCATTTCATTCAAAAGCTTCTAGCCTCCCAGTTAGCGATGCCTGGAATTTACACGCTATGGCCATATCACTCTGCAACTCACAGCTGGCAACCCCCTGGAGCTCAGCAGGTGTGAGCCTGGACAGTACCTGGATGGGAGACTCCTGGGAAAGCTGAGGCTGCTGCTGGAAGCGGTGTTAGTGGGGCCAGCAGGGGGCGCTCACCCTGCGGTCTGTGTGGGTCCTAATGCCCCAGTATAGTGACGGGGACACTATACTGTAAACAGGCGCCGTCCTTCGGATGAGATGTAAAATTGAGGTCCTGACTCTCTGTGATCATTAAAAATCCCAGGGTGTCTCTCGAGAAGAGTAGGGGTGTTACCCTGGTGTCCTGGCCAAATTTCCCATTGGCCCTTACCAATCATGGCCTCCTAATAATCCCCCTCTATGAACTGGCTTCATCACTCTGCTCTCCTCCCCACTGAGAGCTGGTGTGTGGTGAGCGTTCTGGTGCATCATCCAGGTGGGGCTGCACACTGGTGGGGGTGGAGGGGATCCCCATTACCTGTAAAGCGCTTTGAGTGGAGTGTCCAGAAAAGCGCTATATAAGTGTAAGCAATTATTATTATTATTATGACGAATTTATAATGACGTCCACACTCTGTGGGGGATAGGGCCTTCTCCTGCTGCGCCCCAAAACAGTGGAATTCTCTCCCCACGGATGTCAGACAGTCTGCCGCCCTGAGAGCATTTGAATCTGTCCTCTCCCTGTTCCAATTCCTGCTGCACATCTAAGCGATCGGCTTTCCTTTCTGTACTTTGTAACTTGCTAGTCTTAAAACGACTTTTTTTACACCCACTGTAAAGCACTTCAGATGCGACTTTTATGTTTGATTTGTTTATTGGTCTTTCGGGAAAAGCAAAGATTATGACATGGTGCCGTGTACAATAATGACCAATCAGCAGGGCGTCACAGACGTGGCACCTAATCAAACTGTATAAACCCACCCATGATCTAGAAACAGGGAGACAGGAGAAGAACGAAAGGAGATCAGAGGTGGGGAAGAGCTAACTGAGGGGTAAAGAGAAGGTGGAGGTTTTTCCGACGGCTGGCATGATCTGCGAGCTCTTCAACAAGTGTGAAATGACGTTTTCCATATGTGGCCCAGCTACAAATGTGGATTCTGGCCCGGCAGCCCTTTTCAAACTTCTTGACGAGTTTGCAGGTCATCCCAGACACCTGAAAGACCTTGAGGACTGCGGCTTCCTTCCTCTGTCTTTTTTCTACCCTTTTTTTCCTCGATGAAACTTTTAAAGGCAGAATCGAAACTGTTAAAGTTTCTGATGATGATGATGATGATGAACGTTTGGGAGGGAAGAGGTCAGGAATCGTTCCCCGCTGTGCTGTACGTGTGCTGTCCCGCCTCCCTCCTCCTCCTCCTCCTTCCCCGGGTCACTCCTCCTCGGGTCAGGGGTCAGGGGTCAGGGGTCAGGGGTCAGACCACATTTACTGTGACTCAGCACTCGGCACCCTGTCAGTACAATTAATCCTCAGGTGTTGATCTTCCTCGTGGATTCCACTAAGATCCACCTTGTGTGTTAATCTGTGTGAGTCTGTGTGTGTGTGTGTGTGTCCTTTGTGAGTGTGTCTTTGAAAGCGTGTGTGTGCCCTGTGTGGCTCCAGCTCCCTCGCACTGTCCTGGATAAACCGGCTGGAAGAGGGATGGATGGACTATCTTATATGTCAGTGCAACACAGCAGCAGCCGTATACCCCTGCAGCTCCCAGCTGGCAGCCCACTGGAGCCCAGCAGGTGTGAGCCTGGTCAGTACCTGGAGGGGAGACTCCTGGGAAAGCTGAGGCTGCTGCTGGAAGAGGTGTTAGTGGGGCCAGCAGGGGGCGCTCACCCTGCTGCCCCAGTGTAGTGACGGGGACACTATACTGTAAAAAAAAGGCGCCTTTGTGCGGATGAGACATTAAACCGAGGTCGTGACTTTCTGTGGTTATTTAAAATCCCAGTGCATTTCGCCATGTTCCCCAGTGTGGGCCGGACGGGCGCGATACCCGACGCGGCCAGCAGGGGGCAGCACGACACAGCCCTGCGCTCGGGCGCGGCTGTCACCCGAGCCGACGCGCCGTGACCTCCGTCCCCGCGGCGCTGGGCCAGAGACCTTCGCCTCCGCTATCAGCCCTTATCAGTCCGCTCCGCTGCTTCACGGAGCGCCAGTACAAGGGTCAGCGATATCGCCTGACACCGCAGTAACCCCCCCCCGCCCGGCGCCCTCGCTGGGGTGGGCTCATCCTTCGGCACTCGCCGATCCCCAGAGGGCCCGCAGAGCCGGGAGCAGCGCGTTCACTGGGGAGCTGGATTTACAAGACGCAGGACTGATTTTGCAAGAGTTCGTGTTTTTGGAGATGAATGAGTAAAGAAGGAAAAGCAAAGATACTCCCTCCCTCCACCAGCAGGCTGCAGGGGCACCACACTGGCACCCCCTGTACCCCAAACCCCCTGGCACCAGCTGCACAGAGGCGTATCCCTGACTGGAGCCTGCTCGAACCCGGGGGCCAGGCTGCCCGACAGCTGCTCTGACCTGAGCCCCCCCCCAGCTCGGCCAGGTCTCTCGGGGACCCCAGCTGCCGTTTTGGGGGGGGAGGGGGTCTCAGGAACGCAGCTGAACAGACCCCTTTGGGTTTCATGGATCTGCAGACTAGTATGGTTGCAGCTGTCAGTATCGACCCCCTGAGGACAGTGTGATTCATAACTACGATTCGCTAGGATTAACGAGTCTTCAGAGCCCTAACGAGCACTCTGTGCTGGCAGCTGCTCAGGGGTTACAGAATTACACCCTCAAAATGGACAAAGAGAACGCAGGGCATCAGCTTTAACAGCACAACTGGGCAACTTGTTCCACACTCCCACCACCCTCTGTGCAAAGAAGAGCCTCCTATTCTGTTTACAATGCAAAAGACAAGCCTAGATCCCCTCTCTAGTCCAGCTTTATTACAGTATTCATTTAGACAAAATTGAGAAATGCCCACTGAAGCTCCTACTCTAGTGATACTAATAGCCTTTGTTTCTAATATAGAGGATTTCGTCATGTTAACTTGCAGGGTGGGTCCTCCAGTCTGAACCCCCTCTTCTTATACTGTACCCCAAACCCTGCCAGCACCCCACTGTGTGTGTAGAGCTACAGTGAGTGGTATTTATTCAGGAAACAGGTCCAGCACAGTCTTTTGTGTGTTTGAGAGCCAATCGATCACAGGGCCTGCAGGTCTGGGCCCCAGCAAGAGCAGAGGATAAGCCCAGAGACACAGCTGAAACAGGGCAGGACACAGACATTCAGGCAAACACAGCAACAGATGGTGATGTGTTTGAATGCAGGGAGAGACACACAGTGGGAGAGACAGAGAGACACACAGTGCGAGAGACAGAGAGAGACAAAGAGATAGAGAGACATGGAGACACACAGTGGGAGAGAGAGAGAGACAGTGAGCGAGACAGAGGGACATACAGTGAGAGAGACACAGTGGGAGAGACAGAGAGAGACACTGGGAGAGACAGAGAGAGACACAGTGGGAGAGACAGAGAGAAACACTGGGAGAGACAGAGAGAGACACAGTGGGAGAGACAAAGAGACAGAGAGACATGGAGACACAGTGAGAGAGACAGAGAGAGACACTGGGAGAGACAGAGAGAGACACTGGGAGAGACAGAGAGATGGGGTAGAGAAAGGGACGGCTTGTCCACAGTGTGGAGTTGAGTTGTTCTCCTTGCTTATGTCACTCCAGTGCTGGGATCCCTGTGATGTCACTGTTATGACATAACGAGACTGGCCGTGCAGTGAGAGCAGACCAGAGTGGGGGACTGTGGGAAGGGTGGCCGTGTGGGCAGGGGCCAGTCTGCTGTGACCTCACGCTCACTGGGGCGCAGCTGACAGGCGCTGCGAGCACGCTCAGGGCTGCGAGCTGGAGTCGACCCTCTCCTGCCGCCTCTTCATGATCTCCTGCAGCTCCGAGTCCCCCTGGCTCTTCTGAGAGAAACACAAGAGGCGAAGGGTGAGGGGAGGCCATTCGGGCCTTCATTACTCTATATACAGATGATCTGAATGAGCCTGAAGTCTCACACTCCAGTACATGAACACTGAGAGAGAGAGAGGGGTTAATACAGACACACTGACTGGACACTCCAGTACATTAACACTGCACTGAGAGAGAGGGGTTCATACAGACACACTGACTGGATACTGCAGTACATGAACACTGCACTGAGAGAGAGAGGGGTTAATGCACACACACTGACTGGACACTCCAGTACATTAACACTGCACTGAGAGAGAGAGAGGGGTTAATACAGACACACTGACTGGACACTCCAGTACATTAACACTGCACTGAGAGAGAGGGGTTAATACAGACACACTGACTGGACACTCCAGTACATGAACACTGCACTGAGAGAGAGGGGTTAATACAGACACACTGACTGGACACTCCAGTACATTAACACTGCACTGAGAGAGAGAGGGGTTAATACAGACACACTGACTGGACACTCCAGTACATTAACACTGCACTGAGAGAGAGGGGTTCATACAGACACACTGACTGGACACTCCAGTACATTAACACTGCACTGAGAGAGAGAGGGGTTAATACAGATGACTGGACATCACTACAATTCTCTGATTTCAAGAGAATGTTAGGTGGGGCAGTAGAGATGGGTGTCCTGAAGCTTCTGATTATATGCCTTCTTCATGCTGTATATTACTCTACATAAGCTCCGGGCTCCTTTACAATCTGCTCCTGTATAGACGGCCTGCCTGTCCTGAGCTGCTGCCTCACCTCCAGCTGGGCCTTCTGCACTGTGGTCTGGCTGTAGACCCTGGAGCCCTCGTCCCCACACACCTTCCGCAGCTCCTCCTTATTCAGAGAGAACAGCTGGGCTCCAGTCAGGATCCCCAGGCACTCCACCGTCCTGGGAGAGAGGGGTCAATACAGCACATAATACTGACTGGACACTCCAGTACATGAACACTGCACTGAGAGAGAGGGGTTCATACAGACACACTGACTGGACACTCCAGTACATTAACACTGCACTGAGAGAGAGAGGGGTTAATACAGACACACTGACTGGACACTCCAGTACATTAACACTGCACTGAGAGAGAGAGGGGTTAATACAGACACACTGACTGGACACTCCAGTACATGAACACTGCACTGAGAGAGAGGGGTTCATACAGACACACTGACTGGACACTCCAGTACATTAACACTGCACTGAGAGAGAGGGGTTCATACAGACACACTGACTGGACACTCCAGTACATTAACACTGCACTGAGAGAGAGAGGGGTTAATACAGACACACTGACTGGACACTGCAGTACATTAACACTGCACTGAGAGAGAGAGGGGTTAATACAGACACACTGACTGGACACTGCAGTACATCAACACTGCACTGAGAGAGAGGGGTTAATACAGACACACTGACTGGACACTCCAGTACATGAACACTGCACTGAGAGAGAGGGGTTCATACAGACACACTGACTGGACACTCCAGTACATTAACACTGCACTGAGAGAGAGGGGTTAATACAGACACACTGACTGGACACTCCAGTACACTAACACTGCACTGAGAGAGAGGGGTTAATACAGACACACTGACTGGACACTCCAGTACATTAACACTGCACTGAGAGAGAGGGGTTAATACAGACACACTGACTGGACACTCCAGTACATTAACACTGCACTGAGAGAGAGGGGTTCATACAGACACACTGACTGGACACTCCAGTACATTAACACTGCACTGAGAGAGAGAGGGGTTAATACAGACACACTGACTGGACACTGCAGTACATTAACACTGCACTGAGAGAGAGAGGGGTTAATACAGACACACTGACTGGACACTGCAGTACATCAACACTGCACTGAGAGAGAGGGGTTAATACAGACACACTGACTGGACACTCCAGTACATGAACACTGCACTGAGAGAGAGGGGTTCATACAGACACACTGACTGGACACTCCAGTACATTAACACTGCACTGAGAGAGAGAGGGGTTAATACAGACACACTGACTGGACACTACAGTACATTAACACTGCACTGAGAGAGAGGGGTTAATACAGACACACTGACTGGACACTCCAGTACACTAACACTGCACTGAGAGAGAGGGGTTAATACAGACACACTGACTGGACACTCCAGTACATTAACACTGAGAGAGAGGGGTTCATACAGACACACCGACTGGACACTACAGTACATTAACACTGCACTGAGAGAGAGGGGTTCATACAGACACACTGACTGGACACTCCAGTACATTAACACTGCGCTGAGATGGACAAGACGACGGCCGGACTCACGGTTTGGAGAAGCCCTTGCTCTGCAGCCAGGTGGAGACCTGGGCGGGCGGCGAGTCGAAGGTCAGGGGCACGGGCGTGCTGGCCTGCCGCTCGATGCGGAAGTTCCTGGCGGGCGGCTGACCCCTGGTGTTGGTGATGCGCTTGAGCAGCTCGTCGTTGACCTCGTCCATGTGCTGGGCACGCGCTGGACAGAGAGGACAGGGAGCCTCATGAACACGCAGGGACATGCGCAGGGACAGGGACACGCGCAGGGACACACGCGGGGATATGAGCAGGGACACACGCGGGGACATGCGCAGGGACATGTGCAGGGACGGGGCATGCGCAGGGACACAGGCAGGGACACGCGCAGGGACACACGCGGGGACATGCGCAGGGACATGCGCAGGGACAGGGGCATGCGCAGGGACACAGGCAGGGACACGCGCAGGGACACATGCAGGGATATGAGCAGGGACAGGGTTGGGGACACACGCGGGGACATGTGCAGGGACAGGGTCGGGGACATGCACGGGGACATGGATAGGGACATGCGCAGGGACACGTGCAGGGACACACGCAGGGCTGTGCTCGCACGATACTCACGGTCCTTGTCGCGGGGGGACATGCGTGGCCCCACAATCTCGTAGCTGTTGCCCCGACTCAGAGGGCTGGAGGGTGGGGGTCCCCGATACCCCTGGTTTGGCTTGGGGGAGACAGAGACAGATGCGTTTGAGGATTTTGAATACTTGCTTCACAATTAATCTTCAATATTGACGACTAAAGAGATTTAGTTCCTTTAACCTGTCTGCTTTTGAGAACAGGAAGGGACGTTCAAATGTGCTTGGTGTAGTACTTTATACAGGTGTGCCTGGAGCTACAGCTGTGCAGTACTTTATACAGGTGTAACTGGTTCTACAGCTGTGCAGTACTTTATACAGGTGTAACTGGTTCTACAGCTGTGCAGTACTTTATACAGGTGCAACTGGCTGTACAGCTGTGCTGTCTGTTATTTCAGGTGTACCTGGCTCTACAGGTTTGGTGTCCAAGTGTTATTTCAGGTGTACCTGGCTGTACACAGGTCTCCTGTCTAGGTGTTATTACAGGTGTACCTGCCTGTACAGGTGTGGTGTCCAGGTGTTATTACAGGTGTACCTGGCTGTACACAGGTGTGGTGTCCAGGTGTTATTACAGGTGTACCTGGCTGTACACAGGTGTGGTGTCTAGGTGTTATTACAGGTGTACCTGGCTGTACACAGGTCTCCTGTCTAGGTGTTATTACAGGTGTACCTGCCTGTACAGGTGTGGTGTCCAGGTGTTATTACAGGTGTACCTGGCTGTACACAGGTGTGGTGTCCAGGTGTTATTACAGGTGTACCTGGCTGTACACAGGTGTGGTGTCCAGGTGTTATTACAGGTGTACCTGGCTGTACACAGGTGTGGTGTCCAGGTGTTATTACAGGTGTACCTGGCTGTACACAGGTGTGGTGTCTAGGTGTTATTACAGGTGTACCTGGCTGTACACAGGTGTGGTGTCTAGGTGTTATTACAGGTGTACCTGGCTGTACAGGTGTGGTGTCCAGGTGTTATTACAGGTGTACCTGGCTGTACACAGGTGTGGTGTCTAGGTGTTATTACAGGTGTACCTGGCTGTACAGGTGTGGTGTCCAGGTGTTATTACAGGTGTACCTGGCTGTACACAGGTGTGGTGTCTAGGTGTTATTACAGGTGTACCTGGCCATACACAGGTGTGGTGTCCAAGTGTTATTTCAGGTGTACCTGGCTGTACACAGGTCTCCTGTCTAGGTGTTATTACAGGTGTACCTGGCTGTACAGGTGTGGTGTCTAGGTGTTATTACAGGTGTACCTGGCTGTACACAGGTGTGGTGTCTAGGTGTTATTACAGGTGTACCTGGCTGTACAGGTGTGGTGTCCAGGTGTTATTACAGGTGTACCTGGCTGTACACAGGTGTGGTGTCTAGGTGTTATTACAGGTGTACCTGGCTGTACACAGGTGTGGTGTCCAGGTGTTATTACAGGTGTACCTGGCTGTACACAGGTGTGGTGTCCAGGTGTTATTACAGGTGTACCTGGCTGTACACAGGTGTGGTGTCTAGGTGTTATTACAGGTGTACCTGGCTGTACACAGGTGTGGTGTCTAGGTGTTATTACAGGTGTACCTGGCTGTACAGGTGTGGTGTCCAGGTGTTATTACAGGTGTACCTGGCTGTACACAGGTGTGGTGTCTAGGTGTTATTACAGGTGTACCTGGCCATACACAGGTGTGGTGTCCAAGTGTTATTTCAGGTGTACCTGGCTGTACACAGGTCTCCTGTCTAGGTGTTATTACAGGTGTACCTGGCTGTACAGGTGTGGTGTCTAGGTGTTATTACAGGTGTACCTGGCTGTACAGGTGTGGTGTCCAGGTGTTATTACAGGTGTACCTGGCTGTACACAGGTGTGGTGTCTAGGTGTTATTACAGGTGTACCTGGCTGTACACAGGTGTGGTGTCCAGGTGTTATTACAGGTGTACCTGGCTGTACACAGGTGTGGTGTCCAGGTGTTATTACAGGTGTACCTGGCTGTACACAGGTGTGGTGTCTAGGTGTTATTCCAGGTGTACCTGGCTGTACACAGGTGTGGTGTCTAGGTATTATTCCAGGTGTACCTGGCTGTAGAGGGGCTCAGGCACACCGTGGGGCTCCTCCAGCTTGACGACGTCCAGGATGTTGTAGGGGACGTACCCCGCCTGCCCACTGCGGTTTTGCAGCTTCCACCACTGCTTGTTATCCTCCAAGACCTGCAGGTGGCAGCACACACACACTGATACACACTGACGGGCGCACACACTGACCCGCACACACACTGAGGCACACTGACCCACACTGACCCACACACACACTCGCTGACACACACTGACACACACACACTGAGGCACACTGACCCACACACACACTGACCCACACTGACCCACACACACACTCGCTGACACACACTGACACACACACACACACTGTCACACACTGACCCGCACACACACTGATGCACACTGACCCACACACATTCGCTGACACACACTGACGCACACACACTGACACACACACACACTGTCACACACTGACCCACACACACACTGACCCACACTGAACCACACACATACTCGCTGACACACACTGACGCACACACACTGACCCACACACACACACTGTCACACACTGACCCGCACACACACTGATGCACACTGACCCACACACACACTGTCACACACTGACCCATACACACACTCGCTGACACACACTGACCCACACACACACACTGTCACACACTGACCCACACACACTGACACACAAACACAATGGCACACACTGATACACACACACTCGCTGCCTCTGGTCCTCTCGTACCTCCAGCACCTCGTCCTGCAGCACCGACAGCTCGTTGGCGTTTCTGGCGACGAAGTGGTAGCGGATCTTGGCGTACTTCCTGGGATGGCCCGCTCCGGGCGGATCGAAATTCCTGCGACACCGGGAGGACAGGAGAGCACTGAGCGAGCCTGACCAGACACCCCCGGCCCCCCCGCGGGCGGCGAGCACCCTGTCACACAGAAGGGGGACCCCGCGGCTACGTACCCGTTCAGCGGGGGGCAGGCCTGCGCCGCTGGGAACTGCGAGAGAGGACAGGAGGAGAGAGAGAGTCACCGATCTGCACAGGTGTGCTGCCCACCCATCCCCTCGTCCAGTTCCCCCTTCCTGTCCCCCCAGTCCCCACTGTGTCCAATCATCCACATTCCTGTCCCCCCAGGCCCCACTGTGTCCAATCATCCACATTCCTGTCCCCCCAGGCCCCACTGTGTCCAATCATCCACATTCCTGTCCCCCCTAATCCCCACTCTGTCCAATCATCCACATTCCTGTCCCCCCTAATCCCCACTCTGTCCAATCATCCACATTCCTGTCCCCCCTAATCCCCACTGTGTCCAATCATCCACATTCCTGTCCCCCCAGTCCCCACTGTGTCCAATCATCCACATTCCTGTCCCCCCAGTCCCCACTGTGTCCAATCATCCACATTCCTGTCCCCCCAGGCCCCACTGTGTCCAATCATCCACATTCCTGTCCCCCCAGTCCCCACTGTGTTCAATCATCCACATTCCTGTCCCCCCAGGCCCCACTGTGTCCAATCATCCACATTCCTGTCCCCCCAGGCCCCACTGTGTCAAATCATCCACATTCCTGTCCCCCCAGTCCCCACTGTGTCCAATCATCCACATTCCTGTCCCCCCAGGCCCCACTGTGTCCAATCATCCACATTCCTGTCCCCCCAGGCCCCACTGTGTCCAATCATCCACATTCCTGTCCCCCCAGGCCCCACTGTGTCAAATCATCCACATTCCTGTCCCCCCAGTCCCCACTGTGTCCAATTATCCACATTCCTGTCCCCCCAGGCCCCACTGTGTCCAATTATCCACATTCCTGTCCCCCCTAATCCCCACTGTGTCCAATCATCCACATTCCTGTCCCCCCAGGCCCCACTGTGTCCAATCATCCACATTCCTGTCCCCCCAGTCCCCACTGTGTCCAATCATCCACATTCCTGTCCCCCTAATCCCCACCCTGCCCCCCCTCTCCTCACACCTCCTCGGAGGGCCTCCTGTAGTCCGTGGGCCCTGGATGGGACCCCTCTCTCTCCCAGGGGACGCCCTGGAACATCTCCGCCGGCGGCTCCCAGCCGTTCCGGAACTTGGGATAGTAGGGCGGGGCGTGCGGATCCTGCGGCCAGTCCGCCCTGGAGCCCGAGAGAGAGAGGAGGCGTGAGAACAGGAGACACAGAAGAGTTCGTTAGTGTGTCAGGCACCGTGCTCCTGCTGGGAGAGAGGAGTTGGAGAGAGACAGTGATGGGAGAGAGAGGAATGGGAGAGAGACAGTGATGGGAAAGAGAGGAATGGGAGAAAGAGAGTGATGGGAGAGAGAGGAATGGGAGAGAGAGAGTGATGGGGGAGAGATGAATGGGAGAGAGACAGTGATGGGAGAGAGAGGAATGAGAGAGAGACAGTGATGTGAGAGAGAGGAATGAGAGAGAGACAGTGATGGGAGAGAGAGGAATGAGAGAGAGACAGTGATGGGGAAGAGATGAATGGGAGAGAGACAGTGATGGGAGAGAGAGGAATGAGAGAGAGACAGTGATGGGAGAGAGAGGAATGGGAGAGAGAGAGTCTCCCAATAATGCTCCAGCCGCCTACAGAATATGTCAATATTTTATAATATGTCTTTGTTGTAAATGTCTGTAATATGTTTGTAGATTTTATTTTACTTCTATTTTTGTTTTGTTTCATGTAAATATCATTAATTTCATTTGCTTTGGCAACACTGATTGTACCCATCGGTCATGCTAATAAAGCACCTTGAATTGAATTGAATTGAATTGAGAGTGATGGGGGAGAGATGAATGGGAGAGAGACAGTGATGGGAGATAGAGGGACGTGTGTCTGACCTGCTCCGAGTCCAGGCCTCCCCCAGCAGCTCATACACCCCCATCTCCTTGGGGGTCAGGTGACCCCTCAGGAAGTCCACTGCTTCCCGAGACAGGAGGGGGCTGAGCACCGATCGGGGCAACTCGGGACCCCCACAGCTCTGCAGCACCTACACAACACAGCACAGCACACAACACAGTAGGCTGCATTAACTCACAAAATGCTACATTAACACAACACAACACAACACAGCACAGCACACAACACAGTAGGGTGCATTAACACACAAAATGCTACATTAACACAACACAACACAGCACACTGCATTACTGCATTAACACACACAGCAGGCTGCATTAACACACACAGCAGGCTGCATCAACACACACAGCAGGCTGCATTAACACACACAGCAGGCTGCATCAACACACACAGCAGGCTGCATCAACACAACAGTGTCAGTCAGTATGTCAGCTATTCAGCATGGTGGGTCAGACAGTCAGTGGTCACACCATTCAGGTTCTCATTGGGAGGTTTGCCAAACAGCGGTCATCCAATCAGGCAGTCAGTGGTCAGTGGTCAGTGGTCAGCAGGCCAGCCAGTCAGCGTCTCACCAGCTCCAGTGGTCCAAACAGGAAATGGATCAGCTCTGCGGCACTGGGGTTCTGGATGTGTTTCTGCAGTCGGGCCTACAGGAGGCAGTGTGAGGGCAAGATTAGGGTGGTACTTGCAGACCCTTCCTTCCCCTGTCTCTCCCCTTGAGTGTCTGATTCTCTCCTCTCCCAGACCCCCTCGCAACTCCTTCACCCCCTCCAGACTACAACCCCATTCTAACGTTTGTAATCACTGCAGACCTGCCTTTGGCCAGTCCTGCTCCCCTGTTAAAAACACTAAAACTCGTCCGACAGCGGGACCGGGCGGCTGGTTCTCGCCGAGCAGCACAGCTGCAGAGAGCTGTGACTCCTCAGTGCCTCAGTGCTGATCACAAACACCGAGCCCATCAACCTCACAGCACGGCCCGGTCCAGCTGCTCACCCCTAAGATCTGTGTGGATCATGTAGGAGCACGTTTGTTTTCATCAAATGAGACACCAAAGCAAAATTCTCTCCATTTCCAATATTTAAGATAATTGTATCTAACACCCGAAAGACAGAGTACACTTTGATTTAACTGGGATCACTAACAACGTAGAACACTGGAGAAGAAGCAACAGAGGTGATGAGATAGATCAGAGCTCGGTCACAAATGAGGCAACAGAGGTGATGTCACAGAACTGAAGTCCAAGACATAAAGTTACAGCGGTAACGTAATAAATTTAGAGCTGGTTCACAGGTGACAGAGGTGATAACGTGTAATAGATATGATGTAATGGACCAAAGCTGAGTGTCAGATGAGGGTATAGAGGTGATGACACACAAGAGAGCCGATTGACAGAGGACGTAACAGAGCTGAGTGTCAGATGAGGGTACAGATGTAATGGCACACAAGAGAGCTGAGTAACAGAGGATGTAACAGAGCTGAGTGTCAGATGAGGATACAGAGGTGATGACACTGAAGAGAGCCGAGTGACAGAAGATGTAACAGAGCTGAGTGTCAGATGAGGGTACAGAGGTGATGATCTGAAGAGAGCCAAGTAACAGAAGATGTAACAGAGCTGAGTGTCAGATGAGGGTACAGAGGTGATGACACTGAAGAGAGCCGAGTGACAGAAGATGTAACAGAGCTGAGTGTCAGATGAGGGTACAGAGGTGATGACACTGAAGAGAGCCAAGTAACAGAGGACGTAACAGAGCTGAGTGTCAGATGAGGGTACAGATGTAATGGCACACAAGAGAGCTGAGTAACAGAAGATGTAACAGAGCTGAGTGTCAGATGAGGGTACAGAGGTGATGACACTGAAGAGAGCCAAGTAACAGAGGACGTAACAGAGCTGAGTGTCAGATGAGGGTACAGAGGTGATGACACTGAAGAGAGCCGAGTGACAGAAGATGTAACAGAGCTGAGTGTCAGATGAGGGCACAGGGGTGATGATCTGAAGAGAGCCGAATGACAGAAGATGTAACAGAGCTGAGTGTCAGATGAGGGTACAGAGGTGATGACACTGAAGAGAGCCGAGTGACAGAAGATGTAACAGAGCTGAGTGTCAGATGAGGGCACAGAGGTGATGATCTGAAGAGAGCCGAATGACAGAAGATGTAACAGAGCTGAGTGTCAGATGAGGGCACAGAGGTGATGATCTGAAGAGAGCCGAGTGACAGAAGAGGTAACAGAGCTGAGTGGCAGATAAGGGTACAGAGGTGATGACACTGAAGAGAGCCGAGTGACAGAAGATGTAACAGAGCTGAGTGGCAGATAAGGGTACAGGGGTGATGAAAGGGTTCAGTGCTCAGCACGCCTCACCAGCAGGTTGAAAGCCAGTTTAATCTTCTGCAAGCTGTCTGTGAACTCTGCCTGTGTGGGGGGCTTGGCGCGAAGGGTCAGCATGCCCTCTGAGGAAATAAGACAGTGATGTCAAGCAGCAGCAACAGCCATGAAGACAAGGTTTACAGCCGCAAACTTCCCCTACAGTCCAACAGTGGTGAGAGTAAGGCTACTGCAGGAGTGGAGGGAGACGAGGGAGAGGAAAGACAGGAGGGAGAGGAGGAAGAGGAGAGAGAGGAGGGAGATGAGAGAGGAGAGAGGAGGAAGGGGAGGGAGACAAGGGAGAGGAAAGACAGGAGGGAGAGGAGGAAGAGGAGAGAGAGGAGGGAGATGAGAGAGGAGAGAGGAGGAAGGGGAGGGAGACAAGGGAGAGGAGAGAGTGGACAGAGAGGAGAGAGGAGGGAGACGAGGGAGAGGAGGGGGTCAGGGAGAGGAGGGAGTGGAGGAAGAGGAGGGAGAAGAGGGAGATGAGAGAGAGGACAGAGAGGGGAGAGAGAGGAGGAAGAGAAGGGAGACGAGGGAGAGGAGGAGGTCAGGGAGAGGAGGGAGTGGAGGAAGAGGAGGGTGCTGCTCCCGAGCTGTACCAGCAGGCCCCTTCTTCTTGTTCTTCTTGCTCCTCTTCCTCTGGTTGAGCTGGTTGAAGGCCTCTGCAGCCTTCTGCAGCCGCGCCACGAAGACCTCGATGTCGTCCAGGGCGCAATTCAGGATTTGCTGCAAGAGAGCAGGGGAGTGCGAGAGGGTGTCAGCCTGTGTCCGTGTGTCAGAGTGTCAGCCTGTGTCCGAGTGTCAGAGTGTCAGCCTGTGTCCGAGTGTCAGAGTGTCAGCCTGTGTCCGAGTGTCAGAGTGTCAGCCTTTGTCCGTGTGTCAGAGTGTCAGCCTGTGTCCGAGTGTCAGAGTGTCAGCCTGTGTCCGAGTGTCAGAGTGTCAGCCTGTGTCCGAGTGTCAGAGTGTCAGCTTGTGTCCGTGTGTCAGAGTGTCAGCCTGTGTCCGTGTGTCAGAGTGTCAGCCTGTGTCCGAGTGTCAGAGTGTCAGCCTGTGTCCGTGTGTCAGAGTGTCAGCCTGTGTCCGAGTGTCAGAGTGTCAGCCTGTGTCCGTGTGTCAGAGTGTCAGCCTGTGTCCGAGTGTCAGAGTGTCAGCCTGTGTCCGAGTGTCAGAGTGTCAGCCTGTGTCCGTGTGTCAGAGTGTCAGCCTGTGTCCGAGTGTCAGAGTGTCAGCCTGTGTCCGAGTGTCAGAGTGTCAGCCTGTGTCCGAGTGTCAGAGTGTCAGCCTGTGTCCATGTGCCGGTGTGAGACGGCGCTGTGGCACTGTGTCAGTGTGAGACTGGAGTGTCGGTGTGAGACGGCGCTGTGTTGGTGTGCCGGTGTGAGACTGGAGTGTCAGTCGGTGACGTACCACTTCCTTCTCGATGCGCTGGGCCAGTTTCTCATGCGACTCTTCTTGATTGGAGACAGAAGATCCGCGTCTCTCTGCGTGTGGGAGACAGACACTGAGAGTCAGTCAGGGAGACTAGGAGTCTGTGTGCTTTTTTACTTTGTCAGGACAGTCTGGACAGCCCAAGTGTACACTGTCCACTCTGAACGATGTCTGTGTGCAGTCTGGACAGACCGGTGTACACTGTCCACTCTGAACAATGTCCATACGCGGTCTGGACAGACCAGTGTACACTGTCCACTCTGAAAGATGTCTGTACGCGGTCTGGACAGACCAGTGTACGCTGTCTACTCTGAACGATGTCCGTGTGCAGTCTGGACAGACCAGTGTATGCTGTCCACTCTGAACAATGTCTGTACACGGTCTGGACAGACCGGTGTACACTATCCAATCTGAACAATGTCTGTACGCAGTCTGGACAGGCCCAGTGTACACTGTCCATTCTGAACAATCTCTGTACGTGGTCTGGACAGACATCAGAGTACACTGTCCACTCTGAACGATGTCTGTACGCGGTCTGGACAGACCGGTGTACGCTGTCCACTCTGAACGATGTCTGTACGCGGTCTGGACAGACCGGTGTACACTGTCCACTCCGAACAATCTCTGTACGCGGTCTGGACAGACCGGTGTACGCTGTCCACTCTGAACGATGTCTGTACGCGGTCTGGACAGACCGGTATCAGAGTGGGGCTATCAGGGTCCAGCTGTCCTGTGCCAGTGCCTCGGCGCCTCACCTTTCTGGCCAGCAGAGGGAAGCACTGCCACTCGCCCCTTTGCCCCCGGCTGTGGGGGCCCCATGGCGGTGCCGGGGGGCAGGATTGACTCCCGCTGTCGCTTCATCTTCTCCTGGTTCACCCTGCAGGGTTCAGAGGTCAGGGGTCACACACTGCTGGACAGGCCGATTAAACACAGTGTCATCAGCATTCCACTTTGCTCATTATCACAATTCTATACATATCTTATAGATTTCAGCTTCTCATAGTCCTGGACACTCCTTCTCTCCCGTGCCCTGTGTCCAGTCTCTCTCTCTCCCGTGCCCTGTGTCCAGTCTCTCCTGTGCCCTGTGTCCACTCTCTCTCTCTCCTGTGCCCTGTGTCCACTCTCTCCTGTGCCCTGTGTCCACTCTCTCTCTCCCGTGCCCTGTGTCCAGTCTCTCTCCTGTGCCCTGTGTCCCCTCTCTCCTGTGCCCTGTGCCCTGTGCCCTGTGTCCACTCTCTCTCTCCTGTGCCCTGTGTCCAGTCTCTCTCTTGTGCCCTGTGTCCAGTCTCTCTCCTGTGCCCTGTGTCCACTCCCTCCTGTGCCCTGTGTCCACTCTCTCCTGTGCCCTGTGCCCTGTGCCCTGTGTCCAGTCTCTCTCTCCTGTGCCCTGTGTCCACTCTCTCTCTCCTGTGCCCTGTGCCCTGTGTCCACTCTCTCCTGTGCCCTGTGCCCTGTGCCCTGTGTCCACTCCCTCCTGTGCCCTATGCCCTGTGTCCACTCCCTAATGTGCCCTGTGTCCCCTCCCTCCTGTGCCCTGTGTCCAGTCTCTCCTGTGCCCTGTGTCCTGTGTCCACTCTCTCCTGTGCCCTGTGCCCTGTGTCCACTCTCTCCTGTGCCCTGTGTCCACTCCCTCCTGTGCCCTGTGCCCTGTGTCCACTCCCTCCTGTGCCCTGTGTCCACTCCCTCCTGTGCCCTGTGCCCTGTGTCCAGTCTCTCTCCTGTGCCCTGTGCCCTGTGTCCACTCCCTCCTGTGCCCTGTGCCCTGTGTCCACTCTCTCCTGTGCCCTGTGTCCACTCTCTCCTATGCCCTGTGCCCTGTGTCCACTCTCTCCCTCCTGTGCCCTGTGTCCACTCTCTCCCTCCTGTGCCCTGTGCCCTGTGTCCACTCTCTCCTGTGCCCTGTGTCCACTCTCTCCTGTGCCCTGTGTCCCCTCTCGCTCTGCCTCACAGCGGAAGAGGCCCAGAAGCCCGAATGCTTCTCTTTCCCCTGGTCGGTGAGGGAGATTCTTGCACACTTACTTCAGGGTCTGCGGCCGCATCTTCTTGCCGTGTTTACTGTCTCCAAGGGCGCTGTCAATATCGGCATGGACCATCTCCGCCTGGAGCCAAACAGCACCATCAGCACAGGGCAGTGCACTCACACCAGGACTACACTAACCAGGACAACTGCACGCACAGTTCTGTACAAACATCCTCACGTGCAGAGAACTACTCCCACCTACACCTGCAGGGCTGAACTAGGCCAACACCCATACTAGTCAATATACTGTACAACACCCATTACTTATCAGCGTACAGAAGGGAGTAATAAAACACTGGTCACACCTGAACACCAGTGATCAGAGTTCATATCAGCACCAGGCCCTGCTGAGCCCAGAGAAGAGCCCTTAGCCAGCTGGTCCTGAGGCTCACTGACAGCAACCAGCCTCAGGACAGCAGAGCTACACCAACACCCATCACACA
The DNA here is from genome assembly GCF_055471065.1 of Atractosteus spatula. Classification (NCBI taxonomy): domain Eukaryota; kingdom Metazoa; phylum Chordata; class Actinopteri; order Semionotiformes; family Lepisosteidae; genus Atractosteus; species Atractosteus spatula. The sequence continues at coordinate 17,006,525 of NC_142721.1, read as the reverse complement.
CACACACCACAGCACAACACACACAGCACTGCCTCCCCCGCTGGGACACACACACAACACACACTGATCAACACTGCCTCCCCCACCCACACACACACTGATCAACACTGCCTCACCTATCACCGTCACACACACCACAGCACAACACACACAACACTGCCTCCCCCACTGGGACATACACACAACACACACTGATCAACACTGCCTCCCCCACTGGGACACACACAACACACACTGATCAACACTGCCTCACCCATCACAGTCACACACACCACAGCACAACACACACAACACTGCCTCCCCCGCTGGGACATACACACAACACACACTGATCAACACTGCCTCCCCCACCCACACACACACACTGATCAACACTGCCTCACCTATCACCGTCACACACACCACAGCACAACACACACAACACTGCCTCCCCCGCTGGGACATACACACAACACACACTGATCAACACTGCCTCACCCATCACAGTCACACACACCACAGCACAACACACACAACACTGCCTCCCCCGCTGGGACATACACACAACACCACTGATCAACACTGCCTCCCCCGCTGGGACACACACACAACACACACTGAACAACACTGCCTCCCCCACTGGGACACACACACAGACAAACTGAACAACACTGCCTCACCCACTGGGACTCAGAGGAACCGCAGGGTGGCAAGAGGGGACAGCTGGGGGCAGGAGGGGGCAGCAGGGTGGCAGGAGGGGGCAGCAGGGTGGCAGGAGGGGGCAGCTGGGGGCAGCAGGGTGGCAGGAGGGGGCAGCTGGGGGCAGGAGGGGGCAGGAGGGTGGCAGGAGGGGGCAGCTGGGGGCAGCAGGGTGACAGGAGAGGGCAGGAGGGTGGCAGGAGGGGGGCAGCTGGGGGCAGGATGGGGCAGCAGTGTGGCAGGAGGGGGCAGGAGGGGGGCAGCTGGGGGCAGGAGGGGGCAGCAGGGTGGCAGGAGGGGGCAGCTGGGGGCAGCTGGGGGCAGCAGGGTGGCAGGAGGGGGCAGCTGAGGGCAGAAGGGTGGCCCGGCTGGACTCACCTCCACCTGGTCGCAGTGGAAGAAGTGGATGTCGGGCCGGTGCTGCTCGGAGTCCTGGCACACCAGCAGCAGCACGGAGGAGTAGCGGGTCTGGTTCAGAACCGTCTGGCACATGTGCACCGTGGCCAGGGGGAAATTCTCCAGCTCCTCCTGCAGGCAGGGGCAGGGAGAGACAGCAGTCAGCAGACCCACAGCTCCCACCGCTGTCCAGCCCCGGGCTGCCAGCACACACAAGCCTGCCTCCCCATTCTGCACTCTCATTCAATGGGATTACTTCTGCTGACCCAGGTCTACTGCGTGACCGAGAGAGCACCAGTAGGAGCTACAGTCCCAGTGCAGTAGGACAGTCCTGTTACAGTAGGAGCTACAGTCCCAGTGCAGTAGGACAGTCCTGTTACAGTAGGGGCTACAGTCCCAGTGCAGCAGGACAGTCCTGTTACAGTAGGGGCTACAGTCCCAGTGCAGTAGGACAGTCTTGTTACAGTAGGGGCTACAGTCCCAGTGCAGTAGAACAGTCCTGTTACAATAGGAGCTACAGTCCCAGTGCAGCAGAACAGTCCTGTTACAGTAGGGGCTACAGTCCCAGTGCAGTAGGACAGTCCTGTTACAGTAGGGGCTACAGTCCCAGTGCAGTAGGACAGTCTTGTTACAGTAGGGGCTACAGTCCCAGTGCAGTAGGACAGTCCTGTTACAATAGGAGGTACAGTCCCACTGCAGTAGGACAGTCCTGTTAAAGTAGGAGCTACAGTCCCAGTGCAGTAGGACAGTCCTGTTACAGTAGGAGCTACAGTCCCAGTGCAGTAGAACAGTCCTGTTACAGTAGGAGCTACAGTCCCAGTGCAGTAGGACAGTCCTGTTACAGTAGGAGCTACAGTCCCAGTGCAGCATGACAGTCCTGTTACAGTAGGGGCTACAGTCCCAGTGCAGTAGAACAGTCCTGTTACAATAGGGGCTACAGTCCCAGTGCAGTAGGACAGTCCTGTTACAATAGGGGCTACAGTCCCAGTGCAGTAGGACAGTCCTGTTACAGCAGGGGCTACAGTCCCAGTGCAGTAGGACAGTCTTGTTACAGTAGGGGCTACAGTCCCAGTGCAGTAGGACAGTCCTGTTACAGTAGGAGCTACAGTCCCAGTGCAGTAGGACAGTCCTGTTACAGTAGGAGCTACAGTCCCAGTGCAGTAGGACAGTCCTGTTACAGTATTAGCTACAGTCCAAGTACAGTAGAACAGTCCTGTTACAGTAGGAGCTACAGTCCCAGTGCAGTAGGACAGTCCTGTTACAATAGGAGCTACTGTCCCAATAAAGTAGAACAGTCCTGTTACAGTATTAGCTACAGTCCCAGTACAGTAGGACAGTCCTGTTACAGTAGGAGCTACAGTCCCAGTGCAGTAGGACAGTCCTGTTACAGTAGGGGCTACAGTCCCAGTGCAGTAGAACAGTCCTGTTACAGTAGGGGCTACAGTCCCAGTGCAGTAGGACAGTCCTGTTACAGTAGGAGCTACAGTCCCAGTGCAGTAGGACAGCAAGACAGCAGGACAGCAGGACAGCAGGACAGCAGGACAGCAGGACAGCTGTCCCTGGGTCCGGAGCTGCAGTACCTGTGTGTCGCAGTCCAGCAGGCGGATGGCCTTGTCGCTGACCTGCAGCAGCATCTCCTGGGTCCAGATCTTGCCTTTGGAGTCCAGCAGGATCAGCTTCTTCACAGCATCGTCCACAGTGGAGATGGACTCGCTCTTGTCCATCATGAAGGTGGACAGGTGCTGGGGGGACAGCGAGGCGGGAGGCGGACGGTGAGGGGTGTCCTGTGCGCAGACAGGGCAGGACCGCGGGAGGAGAGGAGATATAACGAAGGAGCGCGTCTGTCCAGCGGCTGGGCTTAGCCAGGAGCTCAGAGACAGTGTGGGGGTCTGGGGGTGCAGCTGAGACTTCATGACACCTCACACATTCGCAGCAGGCGTGTGCTGACTGTGGAGAGCTCAGCGGGGTCCCCCTGTCAGCTGGCACACTGAGGGGTCCCCTGTCAGCTGGCACACTAAGGGGTCCCCCTGTCAGAAAACCACACTGGGGGATCCCCTGTCAGAGCACACTGAGGGGTCACCTGTCAGCAGAGCACACTGAGGGGTCCCCCTGTCAGCTGGCTCACTGAGGGGTCCACCTGTCAGAGCACACTGAGGGGTCCCCCTGTCAGCTGGCTCACTGAGGGGTCCACCTGTCAGCTGGCTCAATGAGGGGTCCCCCTGTCAGAGCACACTGAGGGTCCCCCTGTCAGCTGGCTCACTGAGGGGTCCCCCTGTCAGCTGGCTCACTGAGGGGTCCACCTGTCAGCTGGCTCACTGAGAGATCCCCCTGTCAGAGCACACTGAGGGGTCCCCCTGTCAGCTGGCACACTGAGGGTCCCCCTGTCAGCTGGCTCACTGAGGGGTCCACCTGTCAGCTGGCTCAATGAGGGGTCCCCCTGTCAGAGCACATTGAGGGTCCCCCTGTCAGAGCACACTGAGGGGTCCCCCTGTCAGCTGGCACACTGAGAGATCCCCCTGTCAGAGCACACTGAGGGGTCCCCCTGTCAGCTGGCACACTGAGGGTCCCCCTGTCAGCTGGCTCACTGAGGGGTCCACCTGTCAGCTGGCTCAATGAGGGGTCCCCCTGTCAGAGCACACTGAGGGTCCCCCTGTCAGCTGGCACACTGAGGGGTCCACCTGTCAGCTGGCTCACTGAGAGATCCCCCTGTCAGAGCACACTGAGGGGTCCCCCTGTCAGCTGGCACACTGAGGGTCCCCCTGTCAGCTGGCTCACTGAGGGGTCCCCCTGTCAGCTGGCTCACACCCCCAGCTGTGGACTAGCACAGCCCTGCGAGACTCTACTGTGCTGAGCGGGCTCCTCACTCCTGCGGCTGTGTGTGGAAGCTGCAGTCAGGTCTCTGTGAGCCCTTGTAACACAGCCTCCAGACCAGCACAGCACAGAACCAGCGACACAGCCCTGAGCCGCGGGGCCGCGTCATCGCGGCTTCGCCATCAGTTGATTGTTTTATGGTGCGTTTCTGCCCTGGCACGCCTGACATGCTTTCGGGAATCGAAAGCACCTCATTGTCAGGAATCTGCTGGCTGGAGGACAGATGATCACAGCACGCAGCACTGTTTACACTGCTGTGCAGCGGACTCACACTTTCACCAGCAGGGCAGGGAGGCGGGGGTGGGACAGCACAGCCCCCCCCTCTCCTGGGGAAGAATGAGCGCCAGGAGGGCAGAGGGCAGACCTCTCACCTCCACGTGGTACTGCGACGTCTCCTGCATGATGATGTTGGAGTTGGAGTACTTCTTCCTCTGCTCTGGGGGCGACAGACAGGGACAGAGGCAGGTGAAAGACAGCAGCTGTGAAGGCAAGTTCAGAAGAGCTGCTCCTCACTTCCTGATGACAGCGACATAGAAATACTGTACACCTGCCACACAGACTGTACACCTGGCACACACACAGCCTTACACCTGGAACACAGACTGTACACCTGCCACACAGACTGTACACCTGGCACACACACAGCCCTACACCTGGCACACACACAGCCCTACACCTGGCACACAGACTGTACACCTGGCACACACACAGCCCTACACCTGGCACACAGACTGTACACCTGGCACTGGGGACCTGTGCTGCAGTTTGTGTTGGGGTGCTATGCTGTAGTGTGGGGTGCTGTGCTCCAGTGTGTGTTGGGGTGCTGTGCTGCTGTGTGTGTTGGGGGGCTGTGCTGCTGTGTGTGTTGGGGGGCTGTGCTGCTGTGTGTGCTGGGGGGATGTGCTGTAGTGTGTGTTGGGGGGCTGTGCTGTAGTGTGGGGTGCTGTGCTATAGTGTGTGTTGGGGTGCTGTGATGTAGTGTGTGTTGGGGTGCTGTAGTGTGTGTTGGGGTACTGTGCTGCAGTGTGTGTTGGGGGGCTGTGCTGCAGTGTGTGTTGGGGTGCTGTGCTGTAGTGTGGGGGGCTGTGCTGCAGTGTGTGTTGGGGTACTGTGCTGCAGTGTGTGTTGGGGGGCTGTGCTGTAGTGTGTGTTGGGGGGCTGTGCTGTAGTGTGGGGGGCTGTGCTGCAGTGTGTGTTGGGGGGCTGTGCTGTAGTGTGTGTTGGGGGGCTGTGCTGTAGTGTGGGGTGCTGTGCTATAGTGTGTGTTGGGGGGCTGTGCTGCAGTGTGTGTTGGGGTGCTGTGCTGTAGTGTGGGGTGTTGTGCTGCAGTGTATGTTGGGGGGCTGTGCTGCTGTGTGTGTTGGGGGGCTGTGCTGTAGTGTGTGTTGGGGGGCTGTGCTGCTGTGTGTGCTGGGGGGATGTGCTGTAGTGTGTGTTGGGGGGCTGTGCTGTAGTGTGGGGTGCTGTGCTATAGTGTGTGTTGGGGTGCTGTGCTGTAGTGTGTGTTGGGGGGCTGTGCTGCAGTGTGTGTTGGGGGGCTGTGCTGCTGTGTGTGCTGGGGGGATGTGCTGTAGTGTGTGTTGGGGGGCTGTGCTGTAGTGTGGGGTGCTGTGCTATAGTGTGTGTTGGGGTGCTGTGCTGTAGTGTGTGTTGGGGTGCTGTGCTGTAGTGTGGGGTGTTGTGCTGCAGTGTGTGTTGGGGGGCTGTGCTGCAGTGTGTGTTGGGGGGCTGTGCTGTAGTGTGGGGGGCTGTGCTGCAGTGTGTGTTGGGGGGCTGTGCTGCAGTGTGTGTTGGGGGGCTGTGCTGTAGTGTGGGGGGCTGTGCTGCAGTGTGTGTTGGGGGGCTGTGCTGCAGTGTGTGTTGGGGGGCTGTGCTGTAGTGTGGGGTGCTGTGCTGCAGTGTGTGTTGGGGGGCTGTGCTGCAGTGTGTGTTGGGGGGCTGTGCTGTAGTGTGGGGTGCTGTGCTGCAGTGTGTGTTGGGGGGCTGTGCTGTAGTGTGGGGTGCTGTGCTGCAGTGTGTGTTGGGGGGCTGTGCTGTAGTGTGTGTTGGGGGGCTGTGCTGTAGTGTGGGGTGCTGTGCTGCAGTGTGTGTTGGGGGGCTGTGCTGTAGTGTGTGTTGGGGGGCTGTGCTGCAGTGTGTGTTGGGGGGCTTTGCTGCAGTGTGGGGTGTTGTGCTGCAGTGTGTGTTGGGATGCTGTAATGTGGGGTGTTGTGCTGCAGTGTATGTTGGGGGGCTGTGCTGCAGTGTGGGGTGCTGTGCTGCAGTGTGTGTTGGGGTGCTGTGCTGCAGTGTGTGTTGGGGGGCTGTGCTGCAGTGTGGGGTGCTGTGCTGCAGTGTGTGTTGGGGGGCTGTGCTGCAGTGTGTGTTGGGGGGCTGTGCTGCAGTGTGTGTTGGGGGGCTGTGCTGTAGTGTGTGTTGGGGGGCTGTGCTGCAGTGTGTGTTGGGGTGCTGTGCTGTAGTGTGGGGGGCTGTGCTGCAGTGTGTGTTGGGGGGCTGTGCTGCAGTGTGGGGTGTTGTGCTGTAGTGTGTGTTGGGGTGCTGTGCTGCAGTGTGTGTTGCTGTGCTGTAGTGTGGGGTGCTGTGCTGCAGTGTGTGTTGGGATGCTGTAATGTGGGGTGCTGTGCTGCAGTGTGTGTTGGGGGGCTGTGCTGTAGTGTGTGTTGGGGGGCTGTGCTGTAGTGTGGGGTGCTGTGCTGTAGTGTGTGTTGGGGTGCTGTGATGTAGTGTGTGTTGCTGTGCTGCAGTGTGGGTTGCTGTGCTGTAGTGTGGGGTGTTGTGCTGCAGTGTGTGTTGCTATGCTGTAATGTGGGGTGTTGTGCTGCAGTGTGTGTTGCTGTGCTGCAGTGTGTGTTGCTGTGCTGCAGTGTGTGTTGGGGGGCTGTGCTGCAGTGTGTGTTGGGGGGCTGTGCTGCAGTGTGTGTTGCTGTGCTGCAGTGTGTGTTGGGGGGCTGTGCTATAGTGTGGGGTGTTGTGCTGCAGTGTGTGTTGCTGTGCTGTAGTGTGGGGTGTTGTGCTGCAGTGTGTGTTGCTGTGCTGTAGTGTGGGGTGTTGTGCTGCAGTGTGTGTTGCTGTGCTGTAATGTGGGGTGTTGTGCTGCAGTGTGTGTTGGGATGCTGTAATGTGGGGTGCTGTGCTGCAGTGTGTGTTGGGGGGCTGTGCTGCAGTGTGTGTTGGGGGGCTGTGCTGTAGTGTGGGGTGTTGTGCTGCAGTGTGTGTTGGGGGGCTGTGCTGTAGTGTGGGGTGTTGTGCTGCAGTGTGTGTTGGGGGGCTGTGCTGCAGTGTGGGGTGCTGTGCTGCAGTGTGTGTTGGGGGGCTGTGCTGTAGTGTGTGTTGGGGGGCTGTAATGTGGGGTGTTGTGCTGTAATGTGGGGTGCTGTGCTGCAGTGTGTGTTGGGGGGCTGTGCTGCAGTGGCGCAGTCAGTGGGTGGGGACAGCAGCGGAGGGCGACAGTCAGCAGACAGACTGTGGTGAGAATGTGGGTCACTGTGCCAGGCTGAAGCCAGACCTGCTGCTCTCAGTAACCTGAGAGTCAGACTCACACACCTCCTTTGTGTCTCCTGTCCCCACTGCTCCTCCTCTCCTCCCCCCCCCTTAGGAAAGAAACGTGATCCTATTCCTCCCCTCTCTCCCTCCTCACACTCTCTTATTCTCTCTCTCCTCCTCACACTCTCCATCCTCTCGATTTCAATTCAATTCAAGATGATTTACTGGCATGACCAATGAATAAATCAGTGTTGCCAAAGCAAAACAAATACAATTAACATAAGATCTACAGACAATATAGACACATCATAATACATTTATATATAAACATATGGAGCATTACTGGGAGACAGACTCACTGTTCCTCAGGCTGGGACAGGAGATCACACACAGTATTATTATTATTGAGAGACAGGCTCACTGTCTGTTCCTCAGGCTGGGACAGGAGATCACACACTGTATTATTATTATTGAGAGACAGGCTCACTGTCTGTTCCTCAGGCTGGGACAGGAGATCACACACTGTATTATTATTATTGAGAGACAGGCTCACTGTCTGTTCCTCAGGCTGGGACAGGAGATCACACACTGTATTATTATTATTGAGAGACAGGCTCACTGTTCCTCAGGCTGGGACAGGGGATCACACACTGTATTATTATTATTGAGAGACAGGCTCACTGTTCCTCAGGCTGGGACAGGAGGTCACATACTGGGCTGCCAGTTCAACTGAGTTTCCTCCTCCCTCTCCCAGTAGGATTGGGACCCGTTGTGATTCTGGCAGGTGTGGGAACTCTGGGATTAGATTTATGAATTTAGGGAAGAATGTTTCTCTCATCCCAGAGTATCTGTCACAGTGCAGTAGGAAGTGCACCTCTATCTCTATTTCTCCCCGCTGGCAGTGGGAGCACAGCCTGTCCTCTCTGGGCAGCCAGGTCTGCCTGTGTCCAGTTTCTCTGGCCAGGCTGTGGTCACTGAGCCTGTACTTGTCAGGGTCTGTTTCTTTTTGCTGTTTCTTATCTTGGTCAAATATTCGGCTAGTGTGTATTGTTTGTTTAGGGTTCTGTAGCATTCCAGTTTATGTTGTGTTTGTGTGTGTGTCCCAGTGTGTGAGATATTGCTGTTTGATCTGTGCTGTGATGTGGTTGAGTCTTGGTTGTGGTGCTCTAGCAGTGCTGTCCTGAGGCTGGTTGTGTGTTGTGTATATTGTGCTGTGATGTGGTTGAGTCTGGGTTGTGGTGCTCTAGCAGTGCTGTCCTGAGGCTGGTTGTGTGTTGTGTATATTGTGCTGTGATGTGGTGTGGTTGAGTCTGGGTTGTGGTGCTCTAGCAGTGCTGTCCTGAGGCTGGTTAGTGTCGGTGTGGCTCAGGTCAGTGAGCCTCAGGACCAGCTGGCTCAGGGGGCTCTGTTTTGGGCTCAGCTCTTGGCTCAGCAGGGCTTTGTGGTGGTAGGAATTTTGGTCCCACTCTCTCTTCCTCTCCTCTCTGTCTCTCACTCATACTTTCCCTACCCCTCCCGCTCTCCTCCCCTGTCCTCCTCTCTCTCTCCCTCTCTCTCTCCAGTCCGGGATGAAACCTGACCATCATGGCCTCTGATTGTCCGGATGAGCGCATGAAACTCGAGACGCCACATGTCTTATTAACGAGCAACAGTAAGGCTGATTAGTCCTGATTCCTGCTCTGGTCTTCCTGCTCACTCCCAGATCCTGTGTTCCCAGGCCATGTGAGACCTTTGGATCACAGCAGGAATGAACACTGTCCTCCCAGACTCCTGCTTGGACAGTGAGGGAGACTCCTGCAGCAGCACTGAGACACACAGACAGACCAGGGTAGGACAGTGAGGAAGACTCCTGCAGCACTGAGACACACAGACAGACCAGGGCAGGACAGTGAGGAAGACTCCTGCAGCAGCACTGAGACACACAGACAGACCAGGGCAGGACAGTGAGGAAGACTCCTGCAGCAGCACTGAGACACACAGACAGACCAGGGCAGGACAGTGAGGAAGACTCCTGCAGCACTGAGACACACAGACAGACCAGGGCAGGACAGTGAGGAAGACTCCTGCAGCAGCACTGAGACACACAGACAGACCAGGGCAGGACAGTGAGGAAGACTCCTGCAGCAGCACTGAGACACACAGACAGACCAGGGCAGGACAGTGAGGAAGACTCCTGCAGCAGCACTGAGACACACAGACAGACCAGGGCAGGACAGTGAGGAAGACTCCTGCAGCAGCACTGAGACACACAGACAGACCAGGGCAGGACAGTGAGGAAGACTCCTGCAGCACTGAGACACACAGACAGACCAGGGCAGGACAGTGAGGAAGACTCCTGCAGCACTGAGACACACAGACAGACCAGGGCAGGACCGTGAGGAAGACTCCAGCAGCAGCACTGAGACACACAGACAGACCAGGGCAGGACAGTGAGGAAGACTCCTGCAGCAGCACTGAGACACACAGACAGACCAGGGCAGGACAGTGAGGAAGACTCCTGCAGCACTGAGACACACAGACAGACCAGGGCAGGACAGTGAGGAAGACTCCTGCAGCAGCACTGAGACACACAGACAGACCAGGGCAGGATAGTGAGGAAGACTCCTGCAGCAGCACTGAGACACACAGACAGACCAGGGCAGGACAGTGAGGAAGACTCCTGCAGCAGCACTGAGACACACAGACAGACCAGGGCAGGACAGTGAGGAAGACTCCTGCAGCAGCACTGAGACACACAGACAGACCAGGGCAGGACAGTGAGGAAGACTCCTGCAGCGGCACTGAGACACACAGACAGACCAGGGCAGGACAGTGAGGAAGACTCCTGCAGCAGCACTGAGACACACAGACAGACCAGGGCAGGACAGTGAGGAAGACTCCTGCAGCAGCACTGAGACACACAGACAGACCAGGGCAGGACAGTGAGGAAGACTCCTGCAGCAGCACTGAGACACACAGACAGACCAGGGCAGGACAGTGAGGAAGACTCCTGCAGCAGCACTGAGACACACAGACAGACCAGGGCAGGACAGTGAGGAAGACTCCTGCAGCAGCACTGAGACACACAGACAGACCAGGGCAGGACAGTGAGGAAGACTCCTGCAGCAGCACTGAGACACACAGACAGACCAGGGCAGGACAGTGAGGAAGACTCCTGCAGCAGCACTGAGACACACAGGCAGACCAGGGCAGGACAGTGAGGAAGACTCCTGCAGCAGCACTGAGACACACAGACAGACCAGGGCAGGACAGTGAGGAAGACTCCTGCAGCAGCACTGAGACACACAGACAGACCAGGGCAGGACAGTGAGGAAGACTCCTGCAGCAGCACTGAGACACACAGACAGACCAGGGCAGGACAGTGAGGAAGACTCCTGCAGCACTGAGACACACAGACAGACCAGGGCAGGACAGTGAGGAAGACTCCTGCAGCAGCACTGAGACACACAGACAGACCAGGGCAGGACAGTGAGGAAGACTCCTGCAGCACTGAGACACACAGACAGACCAGGGCAGGACAGTGAGGAAGACTCCTGCAGCAGCACTGAGACACACAGACAGACCAGGGCAGGACAGTGAGGAAGACTCCTGCAGCACTGAGACACACAGACAGACCAGGGCAGGACAGTGAGGAAGAATCCTGCAGCACTGAGACACACAGACAGACCAGGGCAGGACAGTGAGGAAGACTCCTGCAGCAGCACTGAGACACACAGACAGACCAGGGCAGGACAATGAGGAAGACTCCTGCAGCACTGAGACACACAGACAGACCAGGGCAGGACAGTGAGGAAGACTCCTGCAGCAGCACTGAAACACACAGACAGACCAGGGCAGGACAGTGAGGAAGACTCCTGCAGCAGCACTGAGACACACAGACAGACCATGGCAGGACAGTGAGGAAGACTCCTGCAGCAGCACTGAGACACACAGGCAGACCAGGGCAGGACAGTGAGGAAGACTCCTGCAGCACTGAGACACACAGACAGACCAGGGCAGGACAGTGAGGAAGACTCCTGCAGCAGCACTGAGACACACAGACAGACCAGGGCAGGACAGTGAGGAAGACTCCTGCAGCAGCACTGAGACACACAGACAGACCAGGGCAGGACAGTGAGGAAGACTCCTGCAGCAGCACTGAGACACACAGGCAGACCAGGGCAGGACAGTGAGGAAGACTCCTGCAGCAGCACTGAGACACACAGACAGACCAGGGCAGGACAGTGAGGAAGACTCCTGCAGCACTGAGACACACAGACAGACCAGGGCAGGACAGTGAGGAAGACTCCTGCAGCACTGAGACACACAGACAGACCAGGGCAGGACAGTCTGCAGTTTTAGAGTTTGTGTCCATGCTTTACCTCACAACAGACAGTAGTCACATACTGTGATATGGAGGAAACTGCAGGACAGCTCAGTGAAAGTAGGAGAGGATGGAGAAATACAGTGACGGGAGAACAACAGAGTGTCCTTGTGTGATGTAACTGTGTAAACATGCCACAGTAAAGTGATTGTGCACAAACAATTTCCTGGTTGCGGTTTCAAGGCAATTTACTGCTGTGTCCCTCCCGTAACAGAGACGGGCTGAGGCCGTCTGACGCAAGTTCTGAATACAACTTTATCAAGGCAACATTTGATAATTTGTCATGATCAGACAGACTTTATTCTGTTGCTCCTTTAATGTTCCGTACTGAGATTAATGTAACTGACTGTTCCTTCACTCCAGCACTGCGCTCATCTAATAGTGTAGTCTGACTGTTCCTTCACAGCACACTGCTCTCATCTAATAGTGTAGTCTGACTGTTCCTTCATTCCAGCACTGCGCTCATCTAATAGTGTAGTCTGACTGTTCCTTCACAGCACACTGCTCTCATCTAATAGTGTAGTCTGACTGTTCCTTCATTCACGCACTGCGCTCATCTAATAGTGTAGTCTGACTGTTCCTTCACTCCAGCACTGCGCTCATCTAATAGTGTAGTCTGACTGTTCCTTCACTCCAGCACTGCGCTCATCTAATAGTGTAGTCTGACTGTTCCTTCACTCCAGCACTGCGCTCATCTAATAGGTGTAGTCTGACTGTTCCTTCACTCCAGCACTACTCTCATCCGATAGTGCGGACTGACTGTTCCTTCACAGCACACTGCTCTCATTCGATAGTGCAGACTGACTGTTCCTTCACTCCAGCACTGCGCTCATCTGATAGTGCCGACTGACTGTTCCTTCACAGCACACTGCTCTCATCCGATAGTGCAGACTGACTGTTCTTTCACAGCACACTGCGCTCATCCGATAGTGCAGACTGACTGTTCCTTCACTCCAGCACTGCTCTCATCCGATAGTGCAGTCTGACTATTCCTTCACTCCAGCAGTACTCTCATCCGATAGTGCCGACTGACTGTTCCTTCACAGCACACTGCGCTCATCCGATAGTGCAGACTGACTGTTCCTTCACTCCAGCACTGCGCTCATCTGATAGTGCCGACTGACTGTTCCTTCACTCCAGCACTGCGCTCATCCGATAGTGCAGACTGACTGTTCCTTCACTCCAGCACTGCGCTTATCCGATAGTGCGGACTGACTGTTCCTTCACAGCACACTGCTCTCATCCGATAGTGCAGACTGACTGTTCCTTCACTCCAGCACTGCACTCATCCGATAGTGCAGTCTGACTGTTCCTTCACTCCAGCACTGCGCTCATCTAATAGTGCAGACTGACTGTTCCTTCACAGCACACTGCTCTCATCCGATAGTGCGGACTGACTGTTCCTTCACTCCAGCACTGCACTCATCCGATAGTGCAGTCTGACTGTTCCTTCACTCCAGCACTGCGCTCATCTAATAGTGCAGACTGACTGTTCCTTCACAGCACACTGCTCTCATCCGATAGTGCAGACTGACTGTTCCTTCACAGCACACTGCTCTCATCCGATAGTGCAGTCTGACTGTTCCTTCACTCCAGCACTGCTCTCATCTAATAGTGCAAACTGACTGTTCTTTCACAGCACACTGCGCTCATCCGATAGTGCAGACTGACTGTTCCTCCACAGCACCCTGCGCTCATCCGATAGTGCAGACGGATTGTTCTTTAAACAGCACACTGCGCTCATCCGATAGTGCGGACTGACTGTTCCTTCACTCCAGCACTGCTCTCATCTAATAGTGCAGACTGACTGTTCCTTTACTCCAGCACTGCGCTCATCTAATAGTGCAGACTGACTGTTTCTTCACTCCAGCACTGCGCTCATCTAATAGTGCAGACTGACTGTTCCTTCACTCCAGCACTGCTCTCATCCGATAGTGCAGTCTGACTGTTCCTTCACAGCACACTGCTCTCATCCGATAGTGCAGACTGACTGTTCCTTCACTCCAGCACTGCTCTCATCCGATAGTGCCGACTGACTGTTCCTTCACAGCACACTGCTCTCATCCGATAGTGCAGACTGACTGTTCCTTCACAGCACACTGCGCTCATCTAATAGTGCAGACTGACTTGTTCCTTTACTCCAGCACTGCACTCATCCAATAGTGCGGACTGACTGTTCCTTCACAGCACACTGCTCTCATCTAATAGTGCAGACTGACTGTTCCTTCACTCCAGCACTGCACTCATCCGATAGTGCGGACTGACTGTTCCTTCACAGCACACTGCTCTCATCCGATAGTGAAGACTGACTGTTCCTTCACTCCAGCACTACTCTCATCCGATAGTGCAGTCTGACTGTTCCTTCACTCCAGCACTGCGCTCATCTAATAGTGCAGACTGACTGTTCCTTCACAGCACACTGCTCTCATCCGATAGTGCAGACTGACTGTTCCTTCACAGCACACTGCTCTCATCCGATAGTGCAGACTGACTGTTCCTTCACTCCAGCACTACTCTCATCCGATAGTGCGGACTGACTGTTCCTTCACAGCACACTGCTCTCATCCGATAGTGCAGACTGACTGTTCCTTCACAGCACACTGCTCTCATCCGATAGTGCAGACTGACTGTTCCTTCACTCCAGCACTACTCTCATCCGATAGTGCAGACTGACTGTTCTTTCACAGCACACTGCGCTCATCCGATAGTGCAGACTGACTGTTCCTTCACTCCAGCACTGCTCTCATCCGATAGTGCAGACTGACTGTTCCTTCACAGCACACTGCTCTCATCTAATAGTGCAGACTGACTGTTCCTTCACTCCAGCACTGCTCTCATCCGATAGTGCAGACTGACTGTTCCTTCACTCCAGCACTGCGCTCATCCGATAGTGCAGACTGACTGTTCCGTCACTCCAGCACTGCGCTCATCCGATAGTGCAGACTGACTGTTCCTTCACAGCACACTGCTCTCATCCGATAGTGCAGACTGACTGTTCCTTCACTCCAGCACTGCACTCATCCGATAGTGCGGACTGACTGTTCCTTCACAGCACACTGCTCTCATCCGATAGTGCGGACTGACTGTTCCTTCACTCCAGCACTGCTCTCATCTAATAGTGCAAACTGACTGTTCCTTCACAGCACACTGCGCTCATCCGATAGTGCAGACTGACTGTTCCTCCACAGCACCCTGCGCTCATCCGATAGTGCAGACGGACTGTTCTTTAAACAGCACACTGCGCTCATCCGATAGTGCGGACTGACTGTTCCTTCACTCCAGCACTGCTCTCATCTAATAGTGCAGACTGACTGTTCCTTTACTCCAGCACTGCGCTCATCTAATAGTGCAGACTGACTGTTCCTTTACTCCAGCACTGCGCTCATCTAATAGTGCAGACTGACTGTTCCTTCACTCCAGCACTGCACTCATCCGATAGTGCGGACTGACTGTTCCTTCACAGCACACTGCTCTCATCCGATAGTGAAGACTGACTGTTCCTTCACTCCAGCACTACTCTCATCCGATAGTGCAGTCTGACTGTTCCTTCACTCCAGCACTGCGCTCATCTAATAGTGCAGACTGACTGTTCCTTCACAGCACACTGCTCTCATCCGATAGTGCAGACTGACTGTTCCTTCACTCCAGCACTGCACTCATCCGATAGTGCAGACTGACTGTTCCTTCACTCCAGCACTACTCTCATCCGATAGTGCAGTCTGACTGTTCCTTCACTCCAGCACTGCGCTCATCTAATAGTGCAGACTGACTGTTCCTTCACAGCACACTGCTCTCATCCGATAGTGCAGACTGACTGTTCCTTCACAGCACACTGCTCTCATCCGATAGTGCAGACTGACTGTTCCTTCACTCCAGCACTACTCTCATCCGATAGTGCGGACTGACTGTTCCTTCACAGCACACTGCTCTCATCCGATAGTGCAGACTGACTGTTCTTTCACAGCACACTGCGCTCATCCGATAGTGCAGTCTGACTGTTCCTTCACTCAAGCACTGCGCTCATCTAATAGTGCAGACTGACTGTTCCTTCACTCCAGCACTGCTCTCATCCGATAGTGCAGACTGACTGTTCCTTCACAGCACACTGCTCTCATCTAATAGTGCAGACTGACTGTTCCTTCACTCCAGCACTGCTCTCATCCGATAGTGCAGACTGACTGTTCCTTCACTCCAGCACTGCGCTCATCCGATAGTGCAGACTGACTGTTCCTTCACTCCAGCACTGCGCTCATCCGATAGTGCAGACTGACTGTTCCTTCACAGCACACTGCTCTCATCCGATAGTGCAGACTGACTGTTCCTTCACTCCAGCACTACACTCATCCGATAGTGCGGACTGACTGTTCCTTCACAGCACACTGCTCTCATCCGATAGTGCGGACTGACTGTTCCTTCACTCCAGCACTGCTCTCATCTAATAGTGCAAACTGACTGTTCTTTCACAGCACCCTGCGCTCATCCGATAGTGCAGACGGACTGTTCTTTAAACAGCACACTGCGCTCATCCGATAGTGCGGACTGACTGTTCCTTCACTCCAGCACTGCTCTCATCTAATAGTGCAGACTGACTGTTCCTTTACTCCAGCACTGCGCTCATCTAATAGTGCAGACTGACTGTTCCTTTACTCCAGCACTGCGCTCATCTAATAGTGCAGACTGACTGTTCCTTCACTCTAGCACTGCTCTCATCTAATAGTGCAGACTGACTGTTCCTTTACTCCAGCACTGCTCTCATCCGATAGTGCAGTCTGACTGTTCCTTCACAGCACACTGCTCTCATCCGATAGTGCAGACTGACTGTTCCTTCACAGCACACTGCGCTCATCTAATAGTGCAGACTGACTGTTCCTTCACTCCAGCACTGCGCTCATCTAATAGTGCAGACTGACTGTTCCTTCACTCCAGCACTGCTCTCATCTAATAGTGCGGACTGACTGTTCCTTCACTCCAGCACTACTCTCATCCGATAGTGCAGTCTGACTGTTCCTTCACTCCAGCACTGCGCTCATCTAATAGTGCAGACTGACTGTTCCTTCACTCCAGCACTGCGCTCATCTAATAGTGCAGACTGACTGTTCCTTCACTCCAGCACTGCGCTCATCTAATAGTGCAGACTGACTGTTCCTTCACTCCAGCACTGCTCTCATCTAATAGTGCGGACTGACTGTTCCTTCACTCCAGCACTACTCTCATCCGATAGTGCCGACTGACTGTTCCTTCACTCCAGCACTGAGCTCATCCGATAGCGCAGACTGACTGTTCCTTCACTCCAGCACTGCGTTCATCCGATAGCGCAGACTGACTGTTCCTTCACTCCAGCACTGAGCTCATCCGATAGCGCAGACTGACTGTTCCTTCACTCCAGCACTGCTCTCATCTAATAGTGCGGACTGACTGTTCCTTCACTCCAGCACTACTCTCATCCGATAGTGCAGTCTGACTGTTCCTTCACTCCAGCACTGCGCTCATGTAATAGTGCAGACTGACTGTTCCTTCACTCCAGCACTGCTCTCATCCGATAGTGCAGACTGACTGTTCCTTCACTCCAGCACTGCGCTCATCTAATAGTGCGGACTGACTGTTCCTTCACTCCAGCACTGCGCTCATCCGATAGTGCAGACTGACTGTTCCTTCACAGCACACTGCTCTCATCCGATAGTGCAGACTGACTGTTCCTTCACTCCAGCACTGCACTCATCCGATAGTGCGGACTGACTGTTCCTTCACAGCACACTGCTCTCATCCGATAGTGCGGACTGACTGTTCCTTCACTCCAGCACTGCTCTCATCTAATAGTGCAAACTGACTGTTCTTTCACAGCACACTGCGCTCATCCGATAGTGCAGACTGACTGTTCCTCCACAGCACCCTGCGCTCATCCGATAGTGCAGACGGACTGTTCTTTAAACAGCACACTGCGCTCATCCGATAGTGCGGACTGACTGTTCCTTCACTCCAGCACTGCTCTCATCTAATAGTGCAGACTGACTGTTCCTTTACTCCAGCACTGGGCTCATCTAATAGTGCAGACTGACTGTTCCTTTACTCCAGCACTGCGCTCATCTAATAGTGCAGACTGACTGTTCCTTCACTCTAGCACTGCTCTCATCTAATAGTGCAGACTGACTGTTCCTTTACTCCAGCACTGCTCTCATCCGATAGTGCAGTCTGACTGTTCCTTCACAGCACACTGCTCTCATCCGATAGTGCAGACTGACTGTTCCTTCACTCCAGCACTGCGCTCATCTAATAGTGCAGACTGACTGTTCCTTCACTCCAGCACTGCTCTCATCTAATAGTGCGGACTGACTGTTCCTTCACTCCAGCACTACTCTCATCCGATAGTGCAGTCTGACTGTTCCTTCACTCCAGCACTGCGCTCATCTAATAGTGCAGACTGACTGTTCCTTCACTCCAGCACTGCGCTCATCTAATAGTGCAGACTGACTGTTCCTTCACTCCAGCACTGCGCTCATCTAATAGTGCAGACTGACTGTTCCTTCACTCCAGCACTGCTCTCATCTAATAGTGCGGACTGACTGTTCCTTCACTCCAGCACTACTCTCATCCGATAGTGCCGACTGACTGTTCCTTCACTCCAGCACTGAGCTCATCCGATAGCGCAGACTGACTGTTCCTTCACTCCAGCACTGCGCTCATCCGATAGTGCAGACTGACTGTTCCTTCACTCCAGCACTGCTCTCATCTAATAGTGCGGACTGACTGTTCCTTCACTCCAGCACTACTCTCATCCGATAGTGCAGTCTGACTGTTCCTTCACTCCAGCACTGCGCTCATCTAATAGTGCAGACTGACTGTTCCTTCACTCCAGCACTGCTCTCATCTAATAGTGCGGACTGACTGTTCCTTCACTCCAGCACTACTCTCATCCGATAGTGCCGACTGACTGTTCCTTCACTCCAGCACTGAGCTCATCCGATAGCGCAGACTGACTGTTCCTTCACTCCAGCACTGCGTTCATCCGATAGCGCAGACTGACTGTTCCTTCACTCCAGCACTGAGCTCATCCGATAGCGCAGACTGACTGTTCCTTCACTCCAGCACTGCTCTCATCTAATAGTGCGGACTGACTGTTCCTTCACTCCAGCACTACTCTCATCCGATAGTGCAGTCTGACTGTTCCTTCACTCCAGCACTGCGCTCATGTAATAGTGCAGACTGACTGTTCCTTCACTCCAGCACTGCTCTCATCCGATAGTGCAGACTGACTGTTCCTTCACTCCAGCACTGCGCTCATCTAATAGTGCGGACTGACTGTTCCTTCACTCCAGCACTGCGCTCATCCGATAGTGCAGACTGACTGTTCCTTCACAGCACACTGCTCTCATCCGATAGTGCAGACTGACTGTTCCTTCACTCCAGCACTGCACTCATCCGATAGTGCGGACTGACTGTTCCTTCACAGCACACTGCTCTCATCCGATAGTGCGGACTGACTGTTCCTTCACTCCAGCACTGCTCTCATCTAATAGTGCAAACTGACTGTTCTTTCACAGCACACTGCGCTCATCCGATAGTGCAGACTGACTGTTCCTCCACAGCACCCTGCGCTCATCCGATAGTGCAGACGGACTGTTCTTTAAACAGCACACTGCGCTCATCCGATAGTGCGGACTGACTGTTCCTTCACTCCAGCACTGCTCTCATCTAATAGTGCAGACTGACTGTTCCTTTACTCCAGCACTGGGCTCATCTAATAGTGCAGACTGACTGTTCCTTTACTCCAGCACTGCGCTCATCTAATAGTGCAGACTGACTGTTCCTTCACTCTAGCACTGCTCTCATCTAATAGTGCAGACTGACTGTTCCTTTACTCCAGCACTGCTCTCATCCGATAGTGCAGTCTGACTGTTCCTTCACAGCACACTGCTCTCATCCGATAGTGCAGACTGACTGTTCCTTCACAGCACACTGCGCTCATCTAATAGTGCAGACTGACTGTTCCTTCACTCCAGCACTGCGCTCATCTAATAGTGCAGACTGACTGTTCCTTCACTCCAGCACTGCTCTCATCTAATAGTGCAGACTGACTGTTCCTTTACTCCAGCACTGCGCTCATCTAATAGTGCAGACTGACTGTTTCTTCACTCCAGCACTGCGCTCATCTAATAGTGCAGACTGACTGTTCCTTCACTCCAGCACTGCTCTCATCCGATAGTGCAGTCTGACTGTTCCTTCACAGCACACTGCTCTCATCCGATAGTGCAGACTGACTGTTCCTTCACTCCAGCACTGCTCTCATCCGATAGTGCCGACTGACTGTTCCTTCACAGCACACTGCTCTCATCCGATAGTGCAGACTGACTGTTCCTTCACAGCACACTGCGCTCATCTAATAGTGCAGACTGACTTGTTCCTTTACTCCAGCACTGCACTCATCCAATAGTGCGGACTGACTGTTCCTTCACAGCACACTGCTCTCATCTAATAGTGCAGACTGACTGTTCCTTCACTCCAGCACTGCACTCATCCGATAGTGCGGACTGACTGTTCCTTCACAGCACACTGCTCTCATCCGATAGTGAAGACTGACTGTTCCTTCACTCCAGCACTACTCTCATCCGATAGTGCAGTCTGACTGTTCCTTCACTCCAGCACTGCGCTCATCTAATAGTGCAGACTGACTGTTCCTTCACAGCACACTGCTCTCATCCGATAGTGCAGACTGACTGTTCCTTCACAGCACACTGCTCTCATCCGATAGTGCAGACTGACTGTTCCTTCACTCCAGCACTACTCTCATCCGATAGTGCGGACTGACTGTTCCTTCACAGCACACTGCTCTCATCCGATAGTGCAGACTGACTGTTCCTTCACAGCACACTGCTCTCATCCGATAGTGCAGACTGACTGTTCCTTCACTCCAGCACTACTCTCATCCGATAGTGCAGACTGACTGTTCCTTCACAGCACACTGCTCTCATCCGATAGTGCAGACTGACTGTTCTTTCACAGCACACTGCGCTCATCCGATAGTGCAGACTGACTGTTCCTTCACTCCAGCACTGCTCTCATCCGATAGTGCAGACTGACTGTTCCTTCACAGCACACTGCTCTCATCTAATAGTGCAGACTGACTGTTCCTTCACTCCAGCACTGCTCTCATCCGATAGTGCAGACTGACTGTTCCTTCACTCCAGCACTGCGCTCATCCGATAGTGCAGACTGACTGTTCCTTCACTCCAGCACTGCGCTCATCCGATAGTGCAGACTGACTGTTCCTTCACAGCACACTGCTCTCATCCGATAGTGCAGACTGACTGTTCCTTCACTCCAGCACTGCACTCATCCGATAGTGCGGACTGACTGTTCCTTCACAGCACACTGCTCTCATCCGATAGTGCGGACTGACTGTTCCTTCACTCCAGCACTGCTCTCATCTAATAGTGCAAACTGACTGTTCCTTCACAGCACACTGCGCTCATCCGATAGTGCAGACTGACTGTTCCTCCACAGCACCCTGCGCTCATCCGATAGTGCAGACGGACTGTTCTTTAAACAGCACACTGCGCTCATCCGATAGTGCGGACTGACTGTTCCTTCACTCCAGCACTACTCTCATCTAATAGTGCAGACTGACTGTTCCTTTACTCCAGCACTGCGCTCATCTAATAGTGCAGACTGACTGTTCCTTTACTCCAGCACTGCGCTCATCTAATAGTGCAGACTGACTGTTCCTTCACTCCAGCACTGCACTCATCCGATAGTGCGGACTGACTGTTCCTTCACAGCACACTGCTCTCATCCGATAGTGAAGACTGACTGTTCCTTCACTCCAGCACTACTCTCATCCGATAGTGCAGTCTGACTGTTCCTTCACTCCAGCACTGCGCTCATCTAATAGTGCAGACTGACTGTTCCTTCACAGCACACTGCTCTCATCCGATAGTGCAGACTGACTGTTCCTTCACTCCAGCACTGCACTCATCCGATAGTGCAGACTGACTGTTCCTTCACTCCAGCACTACTCTCATCCGATAGTGCAGTCTGACTGTTCCTTCACTCCAGCACTGCGCTCATCTAATAGTGCAGACTGACTGTTCCTTCACAGCACACTGCTCTCATCCGATAGTGCAGACTGACTGTTCCTTCACAGCACACTGCTCTCATCCGATAGTGCAGACTGACTGTTCCTTCACTCCAGCACTACTCTCATCCGATAGTGCGGACTGACTGTTCCTTCACAGCACACTGCTCTCATCCGATAGTGCAGACTGACTGTTCTTTCACAGCACACTGCGCTCATCCGATAGTGCAGTCTGACTGTTCCTTCACTCCAGCACTGCGCTCATCTAATAGTGCAGACTGACTGTTCCTTCACTCCAGCACTGCTCTCATCCGATAGTGCAGACTGACTGTTCCTTCACAGCACACTGCTCTCATCCGATAGTGCAGACTGACTGTTCCTTCACAGCACACTGCGCTCATCTAATAGTGCAGACTGACTGTTCCTTCACTCCAGCACTGCGCTCATCTAATAGTGCAGACTGACTGTTCCTTCACTCCAGCACTGCTCTCATCTAATAGTGCGGACTGACTGTTCCTTCACTCCAGCACTACTCTCATCCGATAGTGCAGTCTGACTGTTCCTTCACTCCAGCACTGCGCTCATCTAATAGTGCAGACTGACTGTTCCTTCACTCCAGCACTGCGCTCATCTAATAGTGCAGACTGACTGTTCCTTCACTCCAGCACTGCGCTCATCTAATAGTGCAGACTGACTGTTCCTTCACTCCAGCACTGCTCTCATCTAATAGTGCGGACTGACTGTTCCTTCACTCCAGCACTACTCTCATCCGATAGTGCCGACTGACTGTTCCTTCACTCCAGCACTGAGCTCATCCGATAGCGCAGACTGACTGTTCCTTCACTCCAGCACTGCGTTCATCCGATAGCGCAGACTGACTGTTCCTTCACTCCAGCACTGAGCTCATCCGATAGCGCAGACTGACTGTTCCTTCACTCCAGCACTGCTCTCATCTAATAGTGCGGACTGACTGTTCCTTCACTCCAGCACTACTCTCATCCGATAGTGCAGTCTGACTGTTCCTTCACTCCAGCACTGCGCTCATGTAATAGTGCAGACTGACTGTTCCTTCACTCCAGCACTGCTCTCATCCGATAGTGCAGACTGACTGTTCCTTCACTCCAGCACTGCGCTCATCTAATAGTGCGGACTGACTGTTCCTTCACTCCAGCACTGCGCTCATCCGATAGTGCAGACTGACTGTTCCTTCACAGCACACTGCTCTCATCCGATAGTGCAGACTGACTGTTCCTTCACTCCAGCACTGCACTCATCCGATAGTGCGGACTGACTGTTCCTTCACAGCACACTGCTCTCATCCGATAGTGCGGACTGACTGTTCCTTCACTCCAGCACTGCTCTCATCTAATAGTGCAAACTGACTGTTCTTTCACAGCACACTGCGCTCATCCGATAGTGCAGACTGACTGTTCCTCCACAGCACCCTGCGCTCATCCGATAGTGCAGACGGACTGTTCTTTAAACAGCACACTGCGCTCATCCGATAGTGCGGACTGACTGTTCCTTCACTCCAGCACTGCTCTCATCTAATAGTGCAGACTGACTGTTCCTTTACTCCAGCACTGGGCTCATCTAATAGTGCAGACTGACTGTTCCTTTACTCCAGCACTGCGCTCATCTAATAGTGCAGACTGACTGTTCCTTCACTCTAGCACTGCTCTCATCTAATAGTGCAGACTGACTGTTCCTTTACTCCAGCACTGCTCTCATCCGATAGTGCAGTCTGACTGTTCCTTCACAGCACACTGCTCTCATCCGATAGTGCAGACTGACTGTTCCTTCACAGCACACTGCGCTCATCTAATAGTGCAGACTGACTGTTCCTTCACTCCAGCACTGCGCTCATCTAATAGTGCAGACTGACTGTTCCTTCACTCCAGCACTGCTCTCATCTAATAGTGCGGACTGACTGTTCCTTCACTCCAGCACTACTCTCATCCGATAGTGCAGTCTGACTGTTCCTTCACTCCAGCACTGCGCTCATCTAATAGTGCAGACTGACTGTTCCTTCACTCCAGCACTGCGCTCATCTAATAGTGCAGACTGACTGTTCCTTCACTCCAGCACTGCGCTCATCTAATAGTGCAGACTGACTGTTCCTTCACTCCAGCACTGCTCTCATCTAATAGTGCGGACTGACTGTTCCTTCACTCCAGCACTACTCTCATCCGATAGTGCCGACTGACTGTTCCTTCACTCCAGCACTGAGCTCATCCGATAGCGCAGACTGACTGTTCCTTCACTCCAGCACTGCGCTCATCCGATAGTGCAGACTGACTGTTCCTTCACTCCAGCACTGCTCTCATCTAATAGTGCGGACTGACTGTTCCTTCACTCCAGCACTACTCTCATCCGATAGTGCAGTCTGACTGTTCCTTCACTCCAGCACTGCGCTCATCTAATAGTGCAGACTGACTGTTCCTTCACTCCAGCACTGCTCTCATCTAATAGTGCGGACTGACTGTTCCTTCACTCCAGCACTACTCTCATCCGATAGTGCCGACTGACTGTTCCTTCACTCCAGCACTGAGCTCATCCGATAGCGCAGACTGACTGTTCCTTCACTCCAGCACTGCGTTCATCCGATAGCGCAGACTGACTGTTCCTTCACTCCAGCACTGAGCTCATCCGATAGCGCAGACTGACTGTTCCTTCACTCCAGCACTGCTCTCATCTAATAGTGCGGACTGACTGTTCCTTCACTCCAGCACTACTCTCATCCGATAGTGCAGTCTGACTGTTCCTTCACTCCAGCACTGCGCTCATGTAATAGTGCAGACTGACTGTTCCTTCACTCCAGCACTGCTCTCATCCGATAGTGCAGACTGACTGTTCCTTCACTCCAGCACTGCGCTCATCTAATAGTGCGGACTGACTGTTCCTTCACTCCAGCACTGCGCTCATCCGATAGTGCAGACTGACTGTTCCTTCACTCCAGCACTGCACTCATCCGATAGTGCGGACTGACTGTTCCTTCACAGCACACTGCTCTCATCCGATAGTGCGGACTGACTGTTCCTTCACTCCAGCACTGCTCTCATCTAATAGTGCAAACTGACTGTTCTTTCACAGCACACTGCGCTCATCCGATAGTGCAGACTGACTGTTCCTCCACAGCACCCTGCGCTCATCCGATAGTGCAGACGGACTGTTCTTTAAATAGCACACTGCGCTCATCCGATAGTGCGGACTGACTGTTCCTTCACTCCAGCACTGCTCTCATCTAATAGTGCAGACTGACTGTTCCTTTACTCCAGCACTGGGCTCATCTAATAGTGCAGACTGACTGTTCCTTTACTCCAGCACTGCGCTCATCTAATAGTGCAGACTGACTGTTCCTTCACTCTAGCACTGCTCTCATCTAATAGTGCAGACTGACTGTTCCTTTACTCCAGCACTGCTCTCATCCGATAGTGCAGTCTGACTGTTCCTTCACAGCACACTGCTCTCATCCGATAGTGCAGACTGACTGTTCCTTCACAGCACACTGCGCTCATCTAATAGTGCAGACTGACTGTTCCTTCACTCCAGCACTGCGCTCATCTAATAGTGCAGACTGACTGTTCCTTCACTCCAGCACTGCTCTCATCTAATAGTGCGGACTGACTGTTCCTTCACTCCAGCACTACTCTCATCCGATAGTGCAGTCTGACTGTTCCTTCACTCCAGCACTGCGCTCATCTAATAGTGCAGACTGACTGTTCCTTCACTCCAGCACTGCGCTCATCTAATAGTGCAGACTGACTGTTCCTTCACTCCAGCACTGCGCTCATCTAATAGTGCAGACTGACTGTTCCTTCACTCCAGCACTGCTCTCATCTAATAGTGCGGACTGACTGTTCCTTCACTCCAGCACTACTCTCATCCGATAGTGCCGACTGACTGTTCCTTCACTCCAGCACTGAGCTCATCCGATAGCGCAGACTGACTGTTCCTTCACTCCAGCACTGCGCTCATCCGATAGTGCAGACTGACTGTTCCTTCACTCCAGCACTGCTCTCATCTAATAGTGCGGACTGACTGTTCCTTCACTCCAGCACTACTCTCATCCGATAGTGCCGACTGCCTGTTCCTTCACTCCAGCACTGAGCTCATCCGATAGCGCAGACTGACTGTTCCTTCACTCCAGCACTGCGCTCATCCGATAGTGCCGACTGACTGTTCCTTCACTCCAGCACTGAGCTCATCCGATAGCGCAGACTGACTGTTCCTTCACTCCAGCACTGCGCTCATCCGATAGTGCAGACTGACTGTTCCTTCACTCCAGCACTGCTCTCATCTAATAGTGCGGACTGACTGTTCCTTCACTCCAGCACTACTCTCATCCGATAGTGCCGACTGACTGTTCCTTCACTCCAGCACTGCGTTCATCCGATAGCGCAGACTGACTGTTCCTTCACTCCAGCACTGAGCTCATCCGATAGCGCAGACTGACTGTTCCTTCACTCCAGCACTGCTCTCATCTAATAGTGCGGACTGACTGTTCCTTCACTCCAGCACTACTCTCATCCGATAGTGCAGTCTGACTGTTCCTTCACTCCAGCACTGCGCTCATGTAATAGTGCAGACTGACTGTTCCTTCACTCCAGCACTGCTCTCATCCGATAGTGCAGACTGACTGTTCCTTCACAGCACACTGCTCTCATCCAATAGTGCAGACTGACTGTTCCTTCACAGCACACTGCTCTCATCCAATAGTGCAGACTGACTGTTCCTTCACAGCACACTGCTCTCATCTGATAGCGCAGACTGACTGTTCCTTCACTCCAGCACTGCTCTCATCCGATAGTGCAGTCTGACTGTTTTGTCACTGACAAGTTTTTCTCTCTGGAATTTTTTTTCGAAAGATTGTACAGAGAAGCCCCTTTTTACGTTACCGAATTGTGAGTTACATCTCATGGAAGTACGGGTGTTTGGAGCACAGCTGTTCACCTGTGTCTTTAACACATCTCATCCGATAGTGTAGACTGCTCTCATCTGATAGTGCGGACTGCCAGCACTCAAGCAGTATTTGCATAGCTGCCCGCTGAACGGCCGCAGGAAATTATTTGTGTTTTGCATGTTGAGAGGTAAGTGATCTGAGAGAAGGCTGTTATGACAATCAGTCTTTGATTGCTAGAGTCACAGCAGAAATTCATATTGAATCTGACACTGGGGGAGATCAGACAGCGAGTGAGACACAGAGACTGAGGAAAGACAGGGGAGATCAGACACTGGGAACAGACCCTGAATATGTACTGTACATGTAACCACAAAACACAACACCCATTAAAAATAGATCAGATCCACATTATTGACATTGATTTCTTTGTGACACTGTGTGTAAGTTCATGCACCACACACACAAGGATCAATTTAGGTCACATAGTCAGAGTCTGCCCTATTCTGGGTCTGGTGTTGAGACCTCTATATTTTAACCCTGCAGGATCTGTGGACAATATAGCTCTGTGCCTCAAGGGTGGGGTGTTGTAATAACTTCCCCTGAGCTCATGTGTGAAGTGAGGCCAGATCTCACACAATGTCAGCTCAGAGCTGTACAGTGAGGCAGACTGCCCAACCCCTTTCTATCTCAATGGGCCAATTCATGTACTGAGACCCAGAGATATACTGTACAGCACACAGCTACTCGCAGCTACACACTGCTACACACTCAGTGACACACAGCTGTACACTGCTACACACTGCTACACACACAGCTACACACAGCTGTATACTGCTACACACTCAGTGACACACAGCTGTACACTGCTACATACACAGCTACACACTGCTACACACACAGCTACACACAGCTGTACACTGCTACACACACAGCTACACACAGCTGTACACTGCTACACACACAGCTACACAGCTGTACACTGCTACACACACATCTACAGTATATATGCAGCGAGACGCAGCTGTACACTGCTGCACACACAGCTACACAGTCAGCGACACACCGCTGTACACTGCTACACACACAGCTAGACACAGCTGTACACTGCTACACACTCAGCGACACACAGCTGTACACTGCTACACACTCAGCGACACACAGGTGGACAGGCAGGCAGTTGGGCAGTTCTTACCGTACAGTGCCTTGGCGCTGAGCTTGCTGTCCGAGCGGGCCACACCACTGCACAGACAGGGAGAGCGAGCAGAGTTACTCCCGGCGTGCTGCATCCCCACAGGACCCCCAGATCACCCCACTGCCCAGACCCCAGCGACAGCACACCCCCACTGCCCAGACTCCAGCGACAGATCACCCCCACTGCCCAGACCCCAGCGACAGCACACCCCCACTGCCCAGACCCCAGCGACAGCACACCCCCACTGCCCAGACCCCAGCGACAGCACACCCCCACTGCCCAGACTCCAGCGACAGATCACCCCCACTGCCCAGACCCCAGCGACAGCACACCCCCACTGCCCAGACCCCAGCGACAGCACACCCCCACTGCCCAGACCCCAGCGACAGATCACCCCCACTGCCCAGACCCCAGCGACAGATCACCCCCACTGCGCAGACCCCAGAGACAGATCACCCCCACTGCCCAGACCCCAGAGACAGCACACCCCCACTGCCCAGACCCCAGAGACAGCACACCCCCACTGCCCAGACCCCAGCGACAGCACACCCCCACTGCGCAGACCCCAGAGACAGCACACCCCCACTGCCCAGACCCCAGAGACAGCACACCCCCACTGCCCAGACCCCAGTGACAGATCACCCCCACTGCCCAGACCCCAGAGACAGCACACCCCCACTGCCCAGACCCCAGCGACAGCACACCCTCACTGCCCAGACCCCAGCGACAGCACACCCCCACTGCCCAGACCCCAGAGACAGCACACCCCCACTGCCCAGACCCCAGCGACAGCACACCCCCACTGCCCAGACCCCAGCGACAGCACACCCCCACTGCCCAGACCCCAGAGACAGCACACCCCCACTGCCCAGACCCCAGCGACAGCACACCCCCACTGCCCAGACCCCAGCGACAGCACACCCCCACTGCCCAGACCCCAGAGACAGCACACCCCCACTGCCCAGACCCCAGCGACAGCACACCCCCACTGCCCAGACCCCAGCGACAGCACACCCCCACTGCCCAGACCCCAGCGACAGGACACCCCCACTGCCCAGACCCCAGCGACAGATCACCCCCACTGCCCAGACCCCAGCGACAGCACACCCCCACTGCCCAGACCCTATGGACACGAGCACACTGCCGAGCAGAGATCAGGGAGGGGCTCAGCAGGCCTGTGGGGAGGAGGGAGGGAGAGAGGAGGAGAAGAGGGGGAGAGAGAGAGGAAGGAAAGGGAAAGGAGAAGGGAAAGGGGGAGCGAGAGGGAGAAGGAGGGAGGGACAGAGAGTGGACAGTTTAACCTGAGAGAAGGTGAAGTCTTTATATTTTATTACTGCCATTCTGAAGTGTAAACTGAGGTACTGCAGGGACTATACTGCACTTAACATTAAACAGCATTAAACTGTCCTGCATTTAACTGCGCTGGAGAGATTATAAAAGATTCACCTTCTCTCAGGTTATACTGTGCTGGAGGAATTATATAGTCCTGTAGAAATTATAACATACTGTATTACACTAGGCTGTAGAGATAATAACGCACTATTACACTGCTCTGTGGGGATGGACTGTACTGTATTACACTGGGCTGTAGACACACTGCTCTGTACTGTATTACACTGGGCTGTAAACACACTGCTCTGTACTGTATTACACTGGGCTGTAGACACACTGCTCTGTGGGGATGGACTGTACTGTATTACACTGGGCTGTAGACACACTGCTCTGTACTGTATTACACTGGGCTGTAGACACACTGCTCTGTACTGTATTACACTGGGCTGTGGACACACTGCTCTGTACTGTATTACACTGGGCTGTGGACACACTGCTCTGTACTGTATTACACTGGGCTGTAGACGCACTGTTCTGTGGGGATGGACTGTACTGTATTACACTGGGCTGTGGACACACTGCTCTGTGGGGATGGACTGTACTGTATTACACTGGGCTGAAGACACACTGCTCTGTACTGTATTACACTGGGCTGTGGACACACTGCTCTGTGGGGATGGACTGTACTGTATTACACTGGGCTGTAGACACACTGCTCTGTACTGTATTACACTGGGCTGTGGACACACTGCTCTGTGGGGATGGACTGTACTGTATTACACTGGGCTGTAGACACACTGCTCTGTACTGTATTGCACTGGGCTGTAGACACACTGCTCTGTGGGGATGGACTGTACTGTATTACACTGGGCTGTAGACACTGCTCTGTACTGTATTACACTGGGCTGTAGACACACTGCTCTGTACTGTATTACACTGGGCTGTGGACACACTGCTCTGTGGGGATGGACTGTACTGTATTACACTGGGCTGTAGACACACTGCTCTGTACTGTATTACACTGGGCTGTGGACACACTGCTCTGTGGGGATGGACTGTACTGTATTACACTGGGCTGTGGACACACTGCTCTGTAGGGATGGACTGTACTGTATTACACTGGGCTGTAGACACTGCTCTGTACTGTATTACACTGGGCTGTAGACACACTGCTCTGTGGGGATGGACTGTACTGTATTACACTGGGCTGTAGACACACTGCTCTGTGGGGATGGACTGTACTGTATTACACTGGGCTGTAGACACACTGCTCTGTACTGTATTACACTGGGCTGTGGACACACTGCTCTGTGGGGATGGACTGTACTGTATTACACTGGGCTGTAGACACACTGCTCTGTACTGTATTACACTGGGCTGTAGACACACTGCTCTGTGGGGATGGACTGTACTGTATTACACTGGGCTGTAGACACTGCTCTGTACTGTATTACACTGGGCTGTAGACACACTGCTCTGTGGGGATGGACTGTACTGTATTACACTGGGCTGTAGACACACTGCTCTGTACTGTATTACACTGGGCTGTGGACACACTGCTCTGTGGGGATGGACTGTACTGTATTACACTGGGCTGTAGACACACTGCTCTGTACTGTATTACACTGGGCTGTAGACACACTGCTCTGTGGGGATGGACTGTACTGTATTACACTGGGCTGTAGACACTGCACTGTACTGTATTACACTGGGCTGTAGACACACTGCTCTGTACTGTATTACACTGGGCTGTAGACACACTGCTCTGTGGGGATGGACTGTACTGTATTACACTGGGCTGTGGACACACTGCTCTGTGGGGATGGACTGTACTGTATTACACTGGGCTGTGGACACACTGCTCTGTGGGGATGGACTGTACTGTATTACACTGGGCTGTGGACACACTGCTCTGTACTGTATTACACTGGGCTGTAGACACACTGCTCTGTACTGTATTACACTGGGCTGTAGACACACTGCTCTGTGGGGATGGACTGTACTGTATTACACTGGGCTGTAGACACACTGCTCTGTACTGTATTACACTGGGCTGTGGACACACTGCTCTGTAGGGATGGACTGTAATTCGGGTGATGCACACTGACTTGCTGTGGCCGACTGGGGTTCCCGCGTGGCTCATGGTCTGTATAAGTCATCCACCTGTCAGAGACAGAGGAGAGAGGGTGATACACCAACACAACAGCACACATTACACGACAACACAGAAACTCAGACAGCGTCACTGATGTACACAGCAGCATAAACAAACAAACACACATAGAGCTGTCTGTGTTTCTGTGTTAAACGAGGATTCAGTCAGCCAGCGGCAAAGCAGACAGGCAAGTTGGGTCAGTTGTGAGTATCAATGACACACCCTCACTCTGGTTAGATCAGAGCTCAGCCTGCTCAATTTGGACACTGTTTCAGTCCCTCAGACACCATCTCCTGTCTCCCTGGTCATCACTGAGACTGTCCACTGTCTCCCCCTGGTCATCACTGAGACTGTCCACTGTCTCCCCAGTCATCACTGCATTGAGACTGTCCACTGTCTCCCCCTGGTCAACACTGAGACTGTCCACTGTCTCTCCCTGGTCATCAATCACTGACACTACTGTACCACTGTACTACAGCACAAGACCATCACTGTACTGCAACACTACTGTCCTACCTTTCTACAGCACTACACCATCACTGTACTGCAACACTACTGTCCTACTGTTCTACAGCACTACACCATCACTGTACTGCAACACTACTGTACCACTGTACTACACCATCACTGTACTGCAACACTACTGTACTATAAGATTACTGCACTACAGCTCTAATGCACTACTGTCCTACAGCATTACGGCACCTTTACTGTATACTACAGCACTATTCTGCGACAGCAGACTAATATACTAATATACTATAGGATTACTGCACAACAGCTCTAATGCACTACTGTATGACAGCAATACTGCACTTTTACTGCATAGTGTAGAACTACTGCACTACAGCTCTAATGCACTACTGTCCTACAGCATTACGGCACCTTTACTGTATACTACAGCACTATTCTGCGACAGCAGACTAATATACTAATATACTATAGGATTACTGCACAACAGCTCTAATGCACTACTGTATGACAGCAATACTGCACTTTTACTGCATAGTGTAGAACTACTGCACTGCAGGTCTAATACATTAGTGTACTATAGCAGACTCACACTACTGTACCACAGCATTAGTATATTACTACAGTATAGAAGTATTCAATTCAATTTAATTCAATTTATTTTTATATAGCGCCTTTCACAACAAGGTTGCCCCAAGGCGTTTAACAAAGCAAGTAACCATACATGTTGTCAATACAGAACAGCAGGCCAGAAGACAATGGAGGAGAGGAACCAAAAACTCCTTCGTAAGGATAGAAAAAACCTCTGGGGGTCCAAGGTCAACTGGCTGCCCAACCCCTTTGGGTATGCTAACATTATACAATTATAAAAAGGAAACGATGAGGGTATTAATCCATCCATCATGTCTTCTGTGTGTCAGTACTCCATGCAGATCTCTGTAGACCAGTAAATTCCTCCTAAGCGACAGCTATATCCACGATGTCCCTCTTGGATCCATGGCAGTGATGCAGCATCCAACTCAGATGGTGCCCAGCCCGGGCGCCATCCGGACATGTGGGGAGGAGAATAGGATAGGAAGTGCTGCACTGTAGGATTACTGCACTGCAGCTCACAGCACCACTGTACTGCAGCAGGGCTCAGCCCGGAGAAGGAGCTCAACGGTAGCTCCTGTGTTCAGTGCAGTCTGTGTGCAGGGAAGGCAGAAGCCCAGGCTGAGCTGAGCAGAGCGAGCACAGTGCCGAGTGTCTGACTGTCCCGCCGGGATCGGGATGAAGCTGCGAGAGGGCACGCGTCTGTCAGCAGAGACAGCAGGCTGGCCGAGCAGCGTCTGTCAGCAGAGAGAGCAGGCTGGCCGAGCAGCGTCTGTCAGCAGAGGGCTGGCGGTTGCCGTTAGTGTTAGAGAGAAAGCAGGCTGGCCGAGCAGCGTCTGTCTCAGTCCCGCAGTGTTGTCCTGCAAGAGGAGGACTGGAACAGTAATTCCAGAGGGGGCTGCACTGTGTGTTTATGGCATGTGCCACAGAGGGGGACAGGTAACGGCAGCTGGTCCAGAGGGATTGGGAATGTGGGAAATCCATTATTTAAAGACACAGGCTGTTCTAGAGTGAGAGACAGCAGGGTTGTCTGTGAAATCTGCTGTAAGAGAGTTGAATTGTAAGATTTATGCTAGTAAGTGAATACCAGAGAGCACGTGTTTGCCACAACCATCTATAGAATTAGAGACGTGAACTGTGAGGTCTGGTCACAAGAGAGGAGTGTCAGGAGCTGTGAGTTAGAGACGAGTGTGAACAGGGAGGTCTGGTCACAAGGGAGGAGTGTCAGGAGCTGTGAGTTAGAGACGAGTGTGAACAGGGAGGTCTGGGCACGAGGGAGGAGTGTCAGGAGCTGTGAGTTAGAGACGAGTATGAACAGGGAGGTCTGGGCATGAGGGAGGAGTGTCAGAAGCTGTGAGTTAGAGACGAGTGTGAACAGGGAGGTCTGGGCACGAGGGAGGAGTGTCAGAAGCTGTGAGTTAGAGACGAGTGTGAACAGGGAGGTCTGGGCATGAGGGAGGAGTGTCAGAAGCTGTGAGTTAGAGACGAGTGTGAACAGGGAGGTCTGGGCACGAGGGAGGAGTGTCAGAAGCTGTGAGTTAGAGACGAGTGTGAACAGGGAGGTCTGGGCATGAGGGAGGAGTGTCAGAAGCTGTGAGTTAGAGACGAGTGTGAACAGGGAGGTCTGGGCATGAGGGAGGAGTGTCAGAAGCTGTGAGTTAGAGACGAGTGTGAACAGTGAAGTCTGTGCTGGTGTGTCAGGAGCTGTGAGTTAGAGACGAGTGTGAACAGGGAGGTCTGGGCATGAGGGAGGAGTGTCAGAAGCTGTGAGTTAGAGACGAGTGTGAACAGGGAGGTCTGGGCATGAGGGAGGAGTGTCAGAAGCTGTGAGTTAGAGACGAGTGTGAACAGGGAGGTCTGGGCATGAGGGAGGAGTGTCAGAAGCTGTGAGTTAGAGACGAGTGTGAACAGTGAAGTCTGTGCTGGTGTGTCAGGAGCTGTGAGTTAGAGACGAGTGTGAACAGGGAGGTCTGGGCATGAGGGAGGAGTGTCAGAAGCTGTGAGTTAGAGACGAGTGTGAACAGGGAGGTCTGGGCATGAGGGAGGAGTGTCAGAAGCTGTGAGTTAGAGACGAGTGTGAACAGGGAGGTCTGGGCATGAGGGAGGAGTGTCAGAAGCTGTGAGTTAGAGACGAGTGTGAACAGGGAGGTCTGGGCATGAGGGAGGAGTGTCAGAAGCTGTGAGTTAGAGACGAGTGTGAACAGGGAGGTCTGGGCATGAGGGAGGAGTGTCAGGAGCTGTGAGTTAGAGACGAGTGTGAACAGGGAGGTCTGGGCACGAGGGAGGAGTGTCAGAAGCTGTGAGTTAGAGACGAGTGTGAACAGGGAGGTCTGGGCACGAGGGAGGAGTGTCAGAAGCTGTGAGTTAGAGACGAGTGTGAACAGGGAGGTCTGGGCATGAGGGAGGAGTGTCAGAAGCTGTGAGTTAGAGACGAGTGTGAACAGCTTGCTCTTCAGCATTTACATGTTCCCACTTGGTCAGCTTTTAAGATCACATGGCCTCAGCTTTCATTTTTACGCTGACGATACTCAAAACTTCCTTCATCTTAACTGTGACAAGACTGAAGTCATGCTTATTGGTACCCCCCATCAACTTCGTAAAGCCAGTCCTGTAACCCTGCCTGTAGATGGCTCTGTACTTGAGCCTCAATCAAAATTGAAAAACCTTGGGGTTATATTCGATTCTGGCTTAACATTCGACCCACATGTACAGCATACTGTCAAAACATCTTTTTTTCACCTTAGAAATATCGCAAGACTACGCCCTATGCTATCACTAACTGTGGCTGAAAAGCTGATCAACACATTTGTGTTCTCTCGAATTGACTACTGCAATGCTCTACTCCCTGGGGTATCTAAATCTACTCTGAACAAACTGCAGTCTGTCCAAAATTCAGCAGCCAGAATCCTGACCAGGTCTAATGCAAGTGTTCACATTACTCCTGTCCTGGAGTCCTTGCACTGGCTTCCGGTCACATTCCGCGTAGACTTTAAAATCCTCATGCTCACCTATAAGGCTCTGCATGGCTTGGCACCTCAATACCTGTCTGAACTTTTATCGCCCTACTCCCCACCTCGCAACCTCCGCTCTTCAAATTCTGCCCTCCTTACTGTCCCCCAAGCCCGTCTACATTGTATGGGTGACAGGGCCTTCTCCTGTTGTGCCCCCAAGCTGTGGAACTCTCTCCCCAAGGATATCAGAGAGTCACCTTCTCTAAACTCCTTCAAATCCAGACTCAAACCCTCTTCTTCAGAAGAGCCTTTACTGAACTGTTTCCACTCTTCACCCCTCTGCTCTTCTTAGTAGCACCATCCACGGTCTCCTTTGTATATTGTAATTGTGTTTTATCTTGTGTATTCTTCTTATTTATTGTTATTGTCATCCTGTAAAGCGCTTTGAGAAGCCACCTTTAAAGGCGCTATATAAAATCAAGTTTATTATTATTATCACTGTAACAGTACAGTAACACCCAGGGTCATCACAGTTAAAGCGCAGTACAATAACGGCCAGTGTGATCAGAGATGTGCTCTTTCTCTTTGTTCTCCAATGTCTCTCAGCTCAGAGTTAATCTGCCTCCATGTTCTGATACTCTGTCTCAGCTCTGAGTTCCTCTGTCTCAGCTCTGAGATACTCTGTCTCAGCTCTGAGTTCCTCTGTCTCAGCTCTGAGATACTCTGTCTCTATGCTCTGAGATACTCTGTCTCAGCTCTGAGTTCCTCTGTCTCAGCTCTGAGTTCCTCTGTCTCTATGCTCTGAGATACTCTGTCTCAGCTCTGAGTTCCTCTGTCTCTATGCTCTGAGATACTCTGTCTCTATGCTCTGAGATACTCTGTCTCAGCTCTGAGTTCCTCTGTCTCAGCTCTGAGATACTCTGTCTCTATGCTCTGAGATACTCTGTCTCTATACTCTGAGATACTCTGTCTCTATGCTCTGAGATACTCTGTCTCTATGCTCTGAGTTCCTCTGTCTCTATGCTCTGAGATACTCTGTCTCTATGCTCTGAGTTCCTCTGTCTCTATGCTCTGAGATACTCTGTCTCTATGCTCTGAGTTCCTCTGTCTCTATGCTCTGAGTTCCTCTGTCTCTATGCTCTGAGATACTCTGTCTCTATGCTCTGAGTTCCTCTGTCTCTATGCTCTGAGATACTCTGTCTCTATGCTCTGAGTTCCTCTGTCTCTATGCTCTGAGATACTCTGTCTCGTGTCTCCGATTCTGTCTTAGCTTGGTGAGAGAGAGTATGAGAGAGCTGACGTGCTTCTGGTTTTATATTATATATACTTTGGTTGTGTATTATGGTTTTATAATATTTTATAGCCATCACTGTGATTAGATAAATTGTCAGAATTGGAATGAGTCATGTATTTATCTGTTTTTTTGCTGTGTGAATTTGGCACACTTCTGGGATCAGAATAAAAAAGGAAACTGAAATCAGAATCATGTCTTTGAATCTGTTGCTCAGGATCAGGATTGGGGATGGATATCATGGAATTCTGATGCAGAGATAGTAACTCAGCACAGTGACAGTGTGACACAATAACACTGTGACACAATAACACTGTGACACAGTGCACAGCAACAGTGTGTCACAATAACACTGTGACACAGTGCATAGCAACAGTGTGTCACAATAACACTGTGACACAGTGCATAGCAACAGTGTGTCACAATAACACTGACACAGTGCACAGCAACAGTGTGACACAATAACACTGTGACACAGTGCACAGCAACAGTGTGACACAATAACACTGTGACACAGTGCACAGCAACAGTGTGTCACAATAACACTGTGACACAGTGCATAGCAACAGTGTGTCACAATAACACTGTGACACAGTGCATAGCAACAGTGTGTCACAATAACACTGTGACAGTGCACAGCAACAGTGTGACACAATAACACTGTGACACAGTGCACAGCGACAGTGTGACACAATAACACTGTGACACAGTGCACAGCAACAGTGTGACACAATAACACTGTGACACAGTGCACAGCAACAGTGCGTCACAATAACACCGTGACACAGTGCACAGCAACAGTGTGACACAATAACACTGTGACAGTGCACAGCAACAGTGTGTCACAATAACACTGTGACACAGTGCACAGCAACAGTGTGTCACAATAACACTGTGACAGTGCACAGTGACAGTGTGACACAATAACACTGTGACTGGGCACAGCGACAGTGTGTCAGAATAACACTGTGACACAGTGCACAGCAACAGTGCGTCACAATAACACCGTGACAGTGCACAGTGACACTGAGACAGCGACAGTGGGACACAATAACACTGTGACAGTGCACAGCAACAGTGTGTCAGAATAACACTGTGACACAGTGCACAGCGACAGTGTGACACAATAACACTGTGACACAGTGCAAAGCGACAGTGTGTCACAATAACACTGTGACACAGTGCACAGCGACAGCGTGACACAATAACACTGTGACACAGTGCACAGCGACAGTGTGACACAATAACACTGTGACACAGTGTACAGCGACAGTGTGACACAATAACACTGTGACAGGGCACAGCGACAGTGTGACACAATAACACTGTGACAGGGCACAGCGACAGTGTGTCACAATAACACTGTGACACAGTGCACAGCGACAGCGTGACACAATAACACTGTGACACAGTGCACAGCGACAGTGTGACACAATAACACTGTGACACAGTGTACAGCGACAGTGTGACACAATAACACTGTGACAGGGCACAGCGACAGTGTGACACAATAACACTGTGACAGGGCACAGCGACAGTGTGTCACAATAACACTGTGACAGTGCACAGTGACACTGAGACAGCGACAGTGGGACACAATAACACTGTGACAGTGCACAGCAACAGTGTGTCACAATAACACTGTGACACAGTGCACAGCGACAGCGTGACACAATAACACTGTGACACAGTGCACAGCGACAGCGTGACACAATAACACTGTGACACAGTGTACAGCGACAGTGTGACACAATAACACTGTGACAGGGCACAGCAACAGTGTGTCACAATAACACTGTGACAGTGCACAGTGACACTGAGACAGCGACAGTGGGACACAATAACACTGTGACAGTGCACAGCAACAGTGTGTCACAACATAGCAGAGTAAAAGCACAATGCAGGGCGACGATTCAAGGACACCATATTAAAATAACACTGAACGCAGGCGTGACCACACTCGGGCTTAATAAAATCCTATTAAAAGCAGTTCTGTGAGGCACAAACCGCAGGCCGTCCTAGCCAGCCCGCAGACAAGGCAGCAGACGCGCTCAAGCAGAGCTGGAAGATAAATACTCCCCGCTAGTAAAGAACATTTTTCCTCCAACATTTAAAATGTTTAATCTGAAGACAAACTCGCCCGCTCCGGAGCGTAGTGCGGTCGGGACGGGACGCGTCGGGGTCGTGTTGCCACGCAGGGCCAGAGCGCGCATCTATTATACATGACGCGGTCGCGCTGTGTTCTAGAACCGGCGCCCTGGCAACGGGCTGCCCGTGGATCTGACGCGCGGCGAGACGTGGGCTGGGTGCGGAGCCAGAGAGACTCGGGTGTCCCGTGGAAGTGAAGAGGTAGCTGGGGGCGACGCTGTCCACACAAACACACAGGGCTGCTGGGCTTCACGGTACCCACTCCCACTCAAAGCTCGCACGCCGAAGTCAGCGCCTTACCAGAGACCCACAGTGCTTCTTCGACGTCCCCGAGGTGCTCTCCGTGTGCCGTGTCCCGTGTCCCGCTGTGGAAGTCGAAAGCTCGGGCTCAGGACTCCATTCCAGCCCGTGGGCGGCCCGTCTGCTGTCACGCGTGGCTGAACCTTGCTCGGGGCGGCGCGCCCGTGTCACTCCGAGAACCGGCACCCGAACAGAGCCCGAGCCGGGAAGCAGACGCGTGTGTTGCCCGCTGTCGAGAGAGTGCCGGGAGAGGCGGCCAGTCCAGTCCGGTCCAGGGCAGGTGAGCGACAGGTAACTCTACCTGCGCGACAGCAGGGGGAGGAGCTCTGGGGGGGTCAGGTGTCCCAAGCTGCTGTTCCCGGGACATCCGCGAGAGGCCGCCAGCCCCCCCCCCCCCCCCCAGCGTCTAACCGCTTCTACCAGCTCACAGTCGGAGTCTATCCCAGCAGCGACGGGCGCAAGGCGGGGAACACCGTGGACGGGACGCCAGTCACACAGACACACACTCACACCAGGGCCGGCTGATAAAAATAAAAAATTGTGTTTGTACTGTGAGGGGAAATCGAAGCACCCGAAGTAAAGCCATGCAAACACGAGGAGAACATGCAAACTCCACACAGACAGCACTCAGGCGCCCCGGCGCAGGACCCGCCACCCGAGCTGTCGACCACGGGCGTGGATGGGGCGCAGATCGACCGGAAACCGAGAGCTTCGTCTGGAAACTCCTCCCCCGCCCAGATCTGTCCATGACTGCGGCCGCAGCACCCGTCCGACACGCAGCAGCTGTCTTTACAGACAGACAGAGGCCGGCGGCCCTGGGTCCAGGTGTTTCAGCCCTTTGCCCCAGAGCTTGAAACCCTCACTGCTGCAGCGGGAGAGGCTGTACTGCTCTGCTTCTCTCGCTTTGTGCAGCTTACTGTAAACACAGCCCGGATCAGAAACTCCGGGGAGATGTGAAATAAACGTCCGCAGGGGAAATCCGGAGTTAAATGATGTGGACAGGATTGATTTCTGTCAAAACACTTTAATCGTGAAACTTCCAGCAGAGATTTCGACGCTAAAACACAACATTTCTGAGCGACGGCTGCCCTCTAGTGGCAGGAACTGGAAACAACACCGCCCCACGCAGCGCTCTCATCTGCAAATGCACTGATAAAAAAACAGGACGTGAAACTTGTATAAAATCTATATAAATACACAGCATATTCTGTAAGTAAAAAACAAGGAATGGTCTTGTGATGCAATAAGGTTTAAAGCACACTGCCTGTACCCTGGGCCATGTGCCCCAGAACACAGGTTTCACACTGATCCAGTCTCCAGTGCCCTCTGTCCTGTTACAAGTCAGAGACGAACTAACTGCCTCACTGAACCTGCAGCACGCAGGCGGGGTCCCTGTCTGTGTCTTGGGGCTCAGCTGACAGGCCTCAGCTGAAGGGCTGAGGGCTGGACACAGCAAAGAGTCACCAGCTCTTCAGGCATAGGCCCTGCAACACAAAGACAGACACACAACTCCTTCAGAGCTCAGCAGGGCCTGGAAATAGGAGCAACACTTCAGACTTACAGATGAGCCAGACTGAGTGTCTCTACAGTATCTACAGCTCTGATGAGGGAGTGTTAGTGTGAAGTTACAGATGAGCTGGACTGAGTGTCTCTACAGTATCTACAGCTCTGATGAGGGAGTGTTAGTGTGAAGTTACAGAGGAGCTGGACTGAGTGTCTACAGTATCTACAGCTCTGCTGAGGGAGTGTTAGTGTGAAGTTACAGAGGAGCTGGACTGAGTGTCTCTACAGTATCTCCAGCTCTGATGAGGGAGTGTTAGTGTGAAGTTACAGATGAGCTAGACTGAGTGTCTCTACAGTATCTACAGCTCTGATGAGGGAGTGTTAGTGTGAAGTTACAGAGGAGCTGGACTGAGTGTCTACAGTATCTACAGCTCTGATGAGGGAGTGTTAGTGTGAAGTTACAGAGGAGCTGGACTGAGTGTCTCTACAGTATCTACAGCTCTGATGAGGGAGTGTTAGTGTGAAGTTACAGATGAGCTGGACTGAGTGTCTACAGTATCTACAGCTCTGATGAGGGAGTGTTAGTGTGAAGTTACAGAGGAGCTGGACTGAGTGTCTCTACAGTATCTACAGCTCTGATGAAGGAGTGTTAGTGTGAAGTTACAGAGGAGCTGGACTGAGTGTCTACAGTATCTCCAGCTCTGATGAAGGAGTGTTACTCTGACAGGTGCGCTGGACTGGTAGTCTCAGTGCCAGTGCTGTGTCTGGGCGCTGACCTGGCGAAGCTGGCGATGGTGATGAGGCCCAAGATGCCCTGCAGGCCATAGAGGCTCAGCAGGATGGCGTTCAGGATCACGTCTGCGCGCAGGACGTACGTCTCCCACAGCAGGAAGTAGATGGACAGGAGGACAGAGGCCAGCGTGATGGCCAGGCAGATCCCCACTGACCGCTGACTCTCCTTCAGGTTCCCTCTGACACCTGAAGGAAGAGATAGGAGGCAACAGGAGAGTGAGTCTCCCACAGACAGGACAAGCAGCCCCAGTAAGAGAGGGAGGAGTGTTGGGTTGGGGTTAGTTACCTCTCTCTGAACACCAGCATGACTGAGGAGTTGACTGTGGACTACAGGAAGCATTGAAGAACAGACCACACACCCATTCACATCAGCGGGTCCACAGAGGACAGAGTCAACGGTTTCAAATTCCTAGGTGTCAACATCACAGACGATCTAACCTGGACCCACCACACCAACCTCGTAGCCAAGACCACACAGCAGCGCCTGTTCTTTCTCCACAGAGTAAAGAAGTTGGGCATGCCGTCTCACATCCTGACCGACTTCTACAGGTGCACCACTGAGAGCATCCTAACCGGCTGCAGCGCTGCCTGGTGTGGTAACTGCTCCGCCCGAGGGTGCAAGGTGCTCCAGAGGGTGGTAAAACTGTCTCAGAACACCACCGGCTGTGCACTACCGAACATGGAGGGTATCTACTCTGTTAGATGCCTCAAGAAGGCCAGGTCTGTCCTCAGGGACCCCAGTCACCCTAACCACAGCTTGCTCTCTCTACTACCATCCGGAAAACAATACCGAGACCAAGACCACCAGGTTTTGAAACAGCTTCTTCCTCCAGGCAGTAAGATGCTAAACAGTCAACCACAGCAGACGCCTGCAGTTACCCAAACAGCTGCTGGCGAACAGGCAACCTGCTTGAACTGGCAGGGTGCTCCGGCGCCCTCCTGTCACTTTGCACTCTCAGGACACAAATGAACAGAGCTAAATACCTCCTATCCTACCATATCTCCTTGTGTTACCTTTGCACAATCTGTAATTGTACTGTAAATTGCTACTGTGTAATTTATTGTATCGGAATCCTAACCTAATCCCTATAAACTCCTGTCCTTCTACTCCTCTATCCCTCTCAACGAGCTCGCGGACAAAGCATTTCATTGCCAACAACACCGCTGTCTGCTGTACTGTTCGTGCATTGATCAATAAACCTTGAGTGATTGATGGTAAGAGAGGAGGGTGGTGTTGGGTTGGGGTTAGTAAGAGGTGGGGAGCGTTGGGTGAGGGTTAGTGTGTTGGGTGAGGGTTAGTGAGAGAAGAGGGAGTGTTGGGTGAGGGTTAGTGTGTTGGGTTGGGGTTAGTGAGAGAAGAGGGAGTGTTGGGTGAGAGTGTTTTGGGTGAGGGTTAGAGAAGAGGGAGTGTTGGGTGAGGGTTAGTGTGTTGGGTTGGGGTTAGTGAGAGAAGAGGGAGTGTTGGGTGAGAGTGTTTTGGGTGAGGGTTAGAGAAGAGGGAGTGCTGGGTGAGGGTTAGTGTGTTGGGTTGAGGTTAGTGAGAGAAGAGGGAGTGTTGGGTGAGAGTGTTTTGGGTGAGGGTTAGAGAAGAGGGAGTGCTGGGTGAGGGTTAGTGTGTTGGGTTGAGGTTAGTGAGAGAAGAGGGAGTGTTGGGTGAGGGTTAGTATGTTGGGTGAGGGTTAGAGAGGGGGGAGTGTTGGGTTGGGCTAAGTGAGAGAGGAGGGTGGTGTTGGGTGAGGGTTAGAGAAGGGGGGAGTGGTGGGTTGGGGTTAGTTAGAGAAGAAGGAGTGTTGGGTGAGGGTTAGAGAAGGGGGGAGGTGTTGTCCAGTATCAGGTTCTCACCCCAGTACAGCCTGACAGCCTCCAGCACTGCCATGAGGAACAGCAGAGCCAGGTCAAGCGCCAGGTCCCTGTCAGGATAGCTGAGGACCTGGCCTGGGCACAGGACACAGAGCACAGGTCACTCAGGTCACTCGGGTCACTCAGCACACCTGAACACACAGAGCACAGATCACTCAACACACCTGGACACACAGAGCACAGGTCACTCCGGTCACTCAGCACACCTGGAC
Organism: Atractosteus spatula; assembly: GCF_055471065.1. Classification (NCBI taxonomy): domain Eukaryota; kingdom Metazoa; phylum Chordata; class Actinopteri; order Semionotiformes; family Lepisosteidae; genus Atractosteus; species Atractosteus spatula. Next base: position 16,962,964 of record NC_142721.1, on the reverse strand, counting down.
ACACAGAGCACAGGTCACTCGGCACACCTGGACACACAGAGCACAGGTCACTAAGCACACCTGCATACTCACTCTTGTAGGTGACCATGAGCAGTGTGGTGGTCAGACAGACACTCACTCTTGTAGATGACCATGAGCAGTGTGGTGGTCAGACACTCACTCTTGTGGGTGACCATGAGCAGTGTGGTGGTCAGACAGATACTCACTCTTGTAGATGACCATGAGCAGTGTGGTGGTCAGACAGACACTCACTCTTGTAGATGACCACGAGCAGTGCGGTGGTCAGACAGACACTCACTCTTGTAGATGACCATGAGCAGTGTGGTGGTCAGACAGACACTCACTCTTGTAGATGACCATGAGCAGTGTGGTGGTCAGACACTCACTCTTCTGGGTGACCATGAGCAGTGTGGTGGTCAGACAGACACTCACTCTTGTAGATGACCATGAGCAGTGTGGTGGTCAGACACTCTTGTAGATCACCATGAGCACTGTGGTGGTCAGACACTCACTCTTGTAGATGACCATGAGCAGTGTGGTGGTCAGACAGATACTCACTCTTGTAGATGACCATGAGCAGTGTGGTGGTCAGACAGACACTCACTCTTGTAGATGACCATGAGCAGTGTGGTGGGCAGACAGATACTCACTCTTGTAGATGACCATGAGCAGTGTGGTGGTCAGACAGACACTCACTCTTGTGGGTGACCATGAGCAGTGTGGTGGTCAGACACTCACTCTTGTGGGTGACCATGAGCAGTGTGGTGGTCAGACACTCACTCTTGTAGGTGACCATGAGCAGTGTGGTGGTCAGACAGATACTCACTCTTGTAGATGACCATGAGCAGTGTGGTGGTCAGACAGACACTCACTCTTGTAGATGACCACGAGCAGTGCGGTGGTCAGACAGACACTCACTCTTGTAGATGACCACGAGCAGTGTGGTGGTCAGACAGACACTCACTCTTGTAGATGACCACGAGCAGTGTGGTGGTCAGACAGACACTCACTCTTGTAGATGACCATGAGCAGTGTGGTGGTCAGACAGACACTCACTCTTGTAGATGACCATGAGCAGTGTGGTGGGCAGACACTCACTCTTGTAGATGACCATTAGCAGTGTGGTGGTCAGACAGATACTCACTCTTGTAGATGACCATGAGCAGTGTGGTGGGCAGACAGATACTCACTCTTGTAGATGACCATGAGCAGTGTGCAGAGGCAGTAGAAGGCGAAGTAGAGGCCAGTCAGGTAGAACAGCACCTGCAGGGGCACTGAGGACAGCTGGCCAGCACTAAGGAAACTGACCACAGCTCAAGACAGGACACAGACTCCATCACAGCACAACGCTCTTGTATCTCAGTTGAAACAGGTAAATAGTGCTTCAGAACATCCACTGGTGAATACACACTGTGAAAGTGGGGCCTCACTGCCGCCCCACTCACTGTGGGCTTGTGACCGAGCGCCTCTCAGCCAGAATCTCCCCGACAGGTAAAGTCCTGCTCCTCCCAGGGGCCAGGGCAGACAGCGCCCCCTGCTGGACTCTGCCCTGACAGGAGCCCCCCTGCTCCCAGCCCCCGGTATCAAACTCTCCAGGTGCAGTAACAAAGACACACAGGAAAGGATACAACAACAGCCGATCTCCCTGTGAAAGAAGAACAGTGATTTATCTCACCTCCTGAAAGATCCATTTTTATCACAAACATTTTATTATATTACTGAAACAGCTATTTAAGTCGTTTCTCAACATCTGTTTTAAAAACGAAGACACTTGCTTAGCTCTCAATCCAATAACAGTAGAAATTGACAAGAACTGGAATCACAAAGTAAACTTCGCAAATTTAGATCGAGAAACCTGTTTCCCCATAGGTACAATAAATCGATTTGCAGATGTGGATTTGTGTTTTATAATAAAATATTTGAACGCCGTATTCAACAACGGACTGCTGTCATGGACAGTCGTATGTACATCACCTCTTGTAGTTAGATGTTTTGCGTTTTTATATGTTTTCATTACTGTATACGTAGCTTGCGTTCTGCGGTAAGGTATCTCTATAGCAACGCATCCACCCACCTGCTCTCGCGGCCGCCATCTTGAGCAGCAGTGTTGTGATCCGCCGGAGTGTCGCACTATGATCGGTCCGTCCGGGCCAGCTGCAGCGCTCTGAAGGTTCCGCCAGAGGCGAGCAGCGCGGCTCCCTCCGTAGCGGCGCTGTACCACGTGACCTGTCAGAAAGCGCGGGAAGCAGGTGAGAGGCGGTTGAGAGGCGCCTGGCAGGAGTCTCAATAACAAAGTAAGTTCAATAAAAAAGTCAATACAATAGAACTTGGTCGTGTTTTATATACATGCATCACGGACCGATGATACAACACGAGTGACTCCTTGTTCCTTTGCGTCTCACACTCTGGCCCTCATGTGCACGAAGCGCGCAGTTTGGGCATAATTGTCATTGTTTCAGGATTAAAATCTTAACATTCGCCCTTAGTGTCGATTTAGAGAAAAAAAAACGCTCCTCTCTTCTCTTTACTGCTGTATCTCTACCCTCTCTTTACTGCTGTATCTCTACCCTCTCTTTACTGCTGTATCTCTACCCTCTCTGTACTCCTGTATCTCTACCCTCTCTTTACTGTTGTATCTCTACCCTCTCTGTACTCCTGTATCTCTACCCTCTCTTTACTGCTGTATCTCTACCCTCTCTTTACTGCTGTATCTCTACCCTCTCTGTACTCCTGTATCTCTACCCTCTCTTTATTGCTGTATCTCTACCCCCTCTTTACTGCTGTATCTCTACCCTCTCTGTACTGCTGTATCTCTACCCTCTCTGTACTGCTGTATCTCTACCCTCTCTGTACTGCTGTATCTCTACCCTCTCTTTACTGCTGTATCTCTACCCTCTCTTTACTGCTGTATCTCTACCCTCTCTGTACTGCTGTATCTCTACCCTCTCTTTACTGCTGTATCTCTACCCTCTCTGTACTGCTGTATCTCTACCCTCTCTGTACTGCTGTATCTCTACCCTCTCTTTACTGCTGTATCTCTACCCTCTCTGTACTGCTGTATCTCTACCCTCTCTTTACTGCTGTGTCTCTACCCTCTCTTCACTGCTGTAACAGCTCTCTGGAACACTGTGCAGTGTAAGGATTCATATTGCTTTGCGGGCTTTAAGACCCAGGGTATTTATTTACCCGAAGCTCACAACGGGTTTTTCCAGGGCGTGGCCAGCAGAGAAAGCGAAAGTGAAAATTAAATCTCTTGCCATCTTGCGCAGTTTCAAGATAATAATGTAGAAAGACCACTCTGCATTTAAGTGAAGGTGAGTATGTTTTCGCAAGTAATTCATTGCTTGTCAGAAGTACTGTAACAGTGTATCTTTGGGCTAAAAGGGAAGTAAAGCTGTTTGCTTTATAAACTGATATTGCAGTAATAGGATTAAATTTCTCAGTGCTAACATCTCCTTTCCTGTGTGCTGTACGCCCAGCTCTGCAGCGATCTCTTCACTCTGACAGCTCTGTAGAGCCCAGGGCCCTCAGGAGAGATGAGGACACTGACTGTGCTGGGAGTCCTGGCTGCTGTGTGGGGAGCTTTGAGGACTGAAGGTACAGTAGTCCCCTCTTCTTCCTCCTGCCTCTCCTCAGCTCAGAACTAGAGAAAAGGGAAACTTCAGCTACACTTAATCCCGGGAAATGAACGGTCGATACATTTGAATTCAGATCAAAGGGTGTCTTGCAAGTTCTCTTGCACAAGTTTTCTTCCTTATCTTGTGTGTATTTTTGGAGAACACTAACGGACAACTTCCTGAAGTTTCCCCCCCTATAAACAGCACATGAAATTGAAACCGGCCATATTTGTTAGTGCTTCCAGTTGTGGTTATTTGTGCCGTTGAAAGTGCAGTCTGTGCTTCTGTGGGTCAGATGTTTTGGAGGGATGCCTTAATTAACTCAATGCTAACAACCCAAACTCAAGTCGAGTGCTCTCAGGCCTGACTTCAAGTCTTCTCTGACTTGACTTCCAATCTTCTTCCAGTCCTCGTGGGACTAACGTCCACAGTGTGGCTCTTGGCTTGGCTCATTTATCAGCCTCAGACCAATACATTCCAAAGACCTGTCTGCCAGGGTCCAGATTGATCAATTCTAATCTGAGACTTGCATATCTGTCCTTACAGACTTTCTACTGCTTCCATCAGGAGGGACAGGATAAAATATCCAGTATTTGAGAAAACTCAGAACGTCTTCTGAGTTATACACACAGGGTTGATATTAACATTTCTGAACTGCCCATGTTCTGCCCACTTCTTCCTGAAATAATTATGGTGTCATTAATCGTATTTTAATTTAGTATTTTGGATTTATACTTTAGAAAGCGAAGGGAATGAAATATGTAATGTGTACTTCATACGGTCATTTATCATTTATCAGTAAGAAATGAAGGATGCTATTTATTGGGTCAAAATTCTGATTTACTATACAAGCAATGGGAGAATGTTGTACCTTATTTCACCAGTAGAGGGGTGACTCGGTTTCCCAAACTGGGACCCTCAATTGTTATGGATGGATCAGAATAATCTGTTCTCTCAATTCTAAAACCTTTGTTACAATCAGAATTCTGTCCGTTTCATCTATTTTTTTTTACAAAAAGCTCTTTATTTCAAGATCAGCTTTGATATCTAGGGGTAGTTGCTTAGATATCCTTTGTTTCTTGAGGTTGAAGTAGTTGGTTCTGTTTCTTTTGAGTATTACTGTGTGATTTCTTCATGTAACATCAAAGGAATGATAAACATGCTGTTTGTCATATATAGAGTATAAATGTGGATGATTTTAAGGTACGTTTGCCCAGTTTCTTAAAACTGAAAATTAACAAAGGTCCTTTCTTGCATTCCTTGTAATGACCCCAAATTTATGATCGTGTCTCAAGAGGCTCTTCTCTTGACTTGAGAGTTACCAGGCCTACTTTGTTCACAACTTACTTGTTGACAAGAAATAAGCACACGTACCCAGATGTTAAATAGTATGTCATACACTACTTTCATTCCTGTGATACAGCACTTCATTATTGGTGTAATCAGGTGACTACAGGCAACCACACTGTTAGTAACACAGTCTGGAAGGTCAATGTACTGAATTACAGAAGGTGAGAAAAACAACACCTGCAGTTTGCTTTCTCAGTCGGTCAGGTGGTTGGGGGGGGGGGGTATGAATTTGAATACCAGTATTTTCTGAGAGTTAGTGTGAACAGTAAAATTAAATCTGTCTCCATTATCTTAATGCAAACTACTGTGATAACAACGAGTGTGCTAAGTGTGTATGTATTGTATAAGAACGCTTTCTGACTTATGGAAAATTAATGTTATCTAAGGTTTTGTGGAATGTGACCTTTATGCACAGTATATGTATTCTTTTATACTTGATGCAGTAAGGACAGGGCTCATTGACTCTGGGCCTGATGATCCACTCTTCTGTGGCCCCAGGTTTGTCTGTGCAGGGCCCTAGGGAGCCTCTAGTGGCCAGGCCTGGGGACGAGGTGCTGCTGCCCTGCTCTGTGGACAGCGCTGTCCCCCTGCAGGAGCTGGATGTGGAGTGGGTGAAGACAGATCCAGACACTCTGGTGCACCTGTTCTCCGAGGGGGAGAGCAGGCCGGAGTCCCAGCACCAGCGCTACCGGGGCCGAGCGGAGCTCTTCCCTCAGGAGATTCCCAGAGGAAACTTTTCCTTGCGGCTGGCCAACGTCACGGCCGAGGATACAGGCGTGTACAGGTGTGCTGTTTACACAAAGGAGGACTCTGGTCAGACCACCGTGGAGCTGAAGGAACAGGGTGAGCTGGGAACACAGACGATGTCCTCTCTGGGAAACAGGAAGTTAAGTTATTCATAGCAACATCTGTTCTTCTGCAGCTGTATTTTAGTTGTTTCAAGTACATTCATTGCCATATCACCCTGCATCTCACCACTGACAGCCCAGCAGGTGTGAGCCTGGTCAGTACCTGGATGGGAGACTCCTGGGAAAGCTGAGGCTGCTGCTGGAAGAGGTGTTAGTGGGGCCAGCAGGGGGCGCTCACACTGCGGTCTGTGTGGGTCCTAGTGCCCCAGTAACGGGGAGACTTTACTGTAAAAAGGCGCCGTCCTTCGGATGAGACATAAAGCTGAGGTCCTGACTCTCTGTGGTCATTAAAAATCCCAGGGCGTCTCTCGAGAGAGTAGGGGTGTTACCCCGGTGTCCTGGTCACATTCCCCCCTGGCCTTTACCAGTCATGGCCTCCTAATAACCCCCATCTCTGAACTGGCTCCATCACTCTGCTCTCCTCCCCACTGAGAGCTGGTGTGTGTGAGGGGACTGGAGCATCATCCAGGTGGGGCTGCACACGGGTGGGGGTGGAGGGGATCCCCATTACCTGTACAGAGCTCTGAGTGGAGTGTCCAGAAAGTGTAAGGAATTATTATTCTGATTCACAGTCATTTAATAACACTGCTGGGCAGGAAGGAATAAGATTTGGATTTCTCACTTTTTTCAACTTTTTATTTATTGAAGAAAAAATTTAGCCATTGTTTTGCTTTTTCTTAGTTTACAGTTCCATTTTCTAGAGCTATTTTCATTGTGCCAGCAGAGACACGGGGCTTGAATACAGAAACATAATTACTGTACTTCAGGTCTACAGTATTTTAGTCTTTATCAAAAACCAATAAGAAATTATAGAAAGAAAGATCATTTTGCTTCACAAACTGAAATTTGGTCTTATGGGGGACACTTTTCTTCCCAGATTAACCAGTACTTGTTCAACAGTGGTGCTGTACAGTACAGTGCAGTGCAGTAGTGCAATCCTCTGAATTAAAATGATATAATTCAGTCCTGCTTTGTGAAACCGGAAATCTGGACTTTTAACAAGATGTTTCCAAAAGTTATCCAGTTAGTGGAGTTATCTTGCTTTGTGAAATAGCCCCAGGGCTAGCATCTCTCTTTCTGAGGTCTAGTTTCCTTATAGGAGTGGTGGCCAGTCCTAGTCAGCCCTGCAGAGGCCCAGAGCTGGCCAATCCTGACTTAGCCCCTCTGATTAAGGTGCTGAACTGGTCAGAACTCAGGTGTTCTGGGTCTTTACACCCTGATGACCTGTAACAGCTGCTGGCCTGTGGCTCTCAGGGCCTGGGGTGCTCACTGCTGGGGGATGTGTGAACAACAGGACGGCTTTCAGCTCTTGAGCAACACTGCTGCTGTTATTAACCTGACTCGACCTCCCTGTTCCATGTTTCAGAGAGACTGGCTGTGAGCGGAGCCAGCGAGCCTGTGGTTGCCTATGCTGGAGGGGAGGTGGTGCTGAACTGCTCTGTGGACACGAATGTCCCCCTGCAGGAGCTGGAGGTGGAGTGGGTGAAGACTGACTCCACTATCTTAGTGCACATGTTCTCCGAGGGGGAGAGCAGGCCGGAGTCCCAGCACCAGCGCTACCGGGGACGTGCAGAGTTCATCACTGAGAGGATCCCTAATGGGGACTTCTCTCTGAGGCTGAAGGACATCAGGACTGAAGACAAGGGGCAGTACATGTGCACAGTCCACACGGACTCGGGTTCCGCAAATACAACAGCAGAGCTGAAAGAGCTGGGTAAGAAGCAGTCATTTACAGTATATTAATAAAGAAAGCTGAAGGCAGGAAGTGCCCCTTCTGTCTGTGCCTGCAGCTGCAGCTCAGCTCACTGACAGGACAGCAGCTGCAGGGCTCCTGTGCGAGACGCTGTACTGCCTGGAGGTTCCTGTTTGTGTAGCTGATGAGCTGTGGAGCTGGGACAGCCCAGACACCCGGAACCAGCGCGGCCTCACTCCTGTTGACTGCTCTCCTCTGCTCTTCCCAGGGTTTTCCACAGCTCACATCTGGATCCTGCTTCTGGCTCTTTCTGCACTGGGAGTCGTGATCCTGACCAGTGTGCCAACATACCAGTTCTTGCTCCAGAACCGTGAGTTCAGCTTTTACCTCATTTCATGCTGCAACTCCAAATCTGCAACATCCTACAGCTTGCTGCTGTAAGTGGTGCATATGGAGCAGCAGGTGTCACTCTTACCCCTGGACCAGGGTCACTGTGCAGTAGGGGGCGCTGTTTTTCACATAGCCATCCCGTTGTCGGATCCTACATTGCCAAACAATCCCATCTTTAATACCAAGAGTTATTTACGACATGATTGTTAAATAGTTGGTCTGTTCAAATGTTATTTGTACAGAGTAGTAGCTCATTTAAGTGCCTGAATGTTAAAGGGGAACTGCAGTCCCAATTTCTCAGACTGGTTATTTAATCAGGGTAACAAAGTAAATTCATTGATGTCGCAGAAAAAATACAAATTTCGAATTAAGTACAAAATTCTGAACTTTGAAGTTACTGTAAGTCCCCGTGTTGTCACAAACTCGCATTCGAGTTCCCATGAATTGTGATGTGAATTGGCCCTTCCTGCTCACTAGTCCCTGTCATGACTGATGTACTGTGATGTATGAGCGGATAAGTACAGGTTGTACAGCAGACATTTCACCGCAGAGATGTTCCAACATGATCTGCAGGCAGAGTTAACAAGTAAAACCGTCTGGAAGTCGAGGGCAGTGTTTCTTTTGGATTCAAAGAGATGAATTCACAAGCCTGCTTGCATACAGTGTAATAGGGCCAGAAAAATGAAAGTAGCGTTGCAGTTTCCCTTTAACTGTGATGACACAAAAGTTAATAGCATTATTTCCTGCATCAGTTAAGTAAATTGGACACTTTGACAATAACTAATTGAGCAATCAGAATGGAAAGGTGCTCCTTTATGTCAGTTAAAAGCCTTGATTTTCTTTTTGACTTGATTAAAACATTACGGAAGTGTCTTTTTTCAATGGATGCAGTAATCCCTGCTATGCCAGGGTATTATCAAGATGTGGGTCTTGTGAGTGTATAACTCCTGTTCCGGCTTCTTTACACTGTCTGCCAGTCACATATCAAAGTCAAATGGACAGACGACCCCTTTGGGTGGTGAGGACTTTTTTGTGTTGCGCTTAAAATGACAGAGATAAAAAAAACAGAGGTACAAAGAAGAGAAAAGTGTGAATAACACGCACATATTATATACAAAAAAAATACAGTGCAACATCCCAGGGAAGATAGAAGTCCTCAGAATAAGTTCTCTTCCGGAATCACTCTGTTCTAGATTTGACGTATCCTTAGCCTTCTTCCTGAAGTTCTGTAGTAGTTTATTCCTGTCACCTGTGAAATCAATGATCACGTCTTTGGTTTTATCCTCCCACATTGAGTTTGAGATTGTTTTGAATTTACCAGCTTTCCCAAGAAGTGACCTCCTTCCTGTACAGAGACGGATCATTTTTTTATTAGCCCTGCCAGGGTAGTGTTATCTGCAAATGATTAATTTCACAGGTTCAGTAGTAGATACACAGTCATCGGTATACTGTACAAGGAGTACAGACGTGGTGACAGACTGCACCCTTGGGGGCACCAGTGTTTAAAAACAGTGGCTGTGAGAGCTTCTGAGGTACTTATATATATAAAGTAGTTTAGGACATTAGAAGGTTTTCAATCTGGCTTACAAAGCTTTGAATAGTCTTGTTTATAACTACATGTATCTAATTGTGTATTTCACTACCTAAATTAGTTTATATCATATTTTAAAACTTTTTTTTAATTTTGATTTTTGCTTTTACATCATTATTACTGTATATCTTTCAGTGCTTCATTAGTCTTCTTCACTCCATGAAATTTCATTATTTCATGAAATGAACATTTTTTTTTACATTTGCTTTAGATGTAACTTTCATTATTCCTGTGCTGAACTGGATGAATAGGCAAATACTTACGGGATATGTGAAATTAAACATTTTCAATCCCAGTTATGAGCTGAGCACTCGATTTTCACACTCTTGTTATTGAACTGAAATAGATGGCTTGTGTTCAGCTCTGTGATCTGTGTAATTGAGCGCAGCTTGGCCTTGTGACGAATACCCTCCTTCCTGTCTCCTGTCCCAGGTGAGACCAGCTGGCGGTGGCACTGCTGTCTGGTGAACTGTGTCACTCCTGGGCTCCTCTTGTCTGTAGCCTTTATCCTGTGGGGCCAGACTGAAGGTGGGTGAGTCTGTCAGGTCCTTATCCATGCTGTGATTTTGGGCTCTTCCCTGTTCTGAGAACTGTGTGTGTTTTGAAGGTTTTCTCCAGGAGTCGGTCACCTGCGCCACTGTCAGTGTGCTGAGGATCCTGCTGGTGTCAATAATGGCCTCCTATTCACACAGCTATCCAGGTGAGAGCAGAGCAGCTGATCTGGGACACGAGACTGAGTTCTCACATGTGTTACTGGTGGATCGAGAGCCATTGGGAGGTAAACTCTTCAGCCCACTTGAAAGAGCTCCTGATCTCCAGTCCACAGTCTTCAGATGTCATTAACTCTAGTCCCTGTGTTTGCTGGTTAGTGTCGGCACCCTGTGCTGTGTGAGATCTTGAGCGCAGTGTTAATGTTGTACAGTAGATGTTTCTACGCAAAACACTCCCAAGTTACAGTTTCCTCAACTTTGTTATAAAGACTCCTGGCTTTATTTAAAACGACATTTTAACAAAAAGAAACTAAAAAAACAAAAATAAAACCATCAAGAAATAAAAAACATCTAGATAATAATAAGAGTTATACAAAATAAACAGTAGCAGGTTTCAAGAGACTAAAACCACAACCTTGTCGAAACAAGGTTACTACAATTCATTTCATGGGGCAACTTGTCAGTGATTATTTGATTAATGTAAAAATGCCCAAGGCTTAGAAAAGGACAAAATGCACTCTGCCTCTTAACCCCAGAACACAGAAACCCCCTTTTATGTAAGAATCTTAGAAAGATGACAATAAAGAAGAGGCCATTTGGTCAATCTAGCCCCTTCAGTAGAAAACTGATCCAAATCTCATTCAATTCAACTTTATTTGTCATTATACTGACACGGGTGCATAGTAAAGTCCCCCACAATCACCATAAGCCCCTATAATTGCACATGCCCTTCATTGTTGCACATAACATCTAATAACAGTTGGTCAAAAACCAGTACTCCTTTATTGTAAACTCATTTGCTGAGTAGTGTTACTGAATGCAAGATAAAGGTTTTGCTCTTTTTGTTGCTTCTGCACTGAGGGACTCTAAAATGCCTCTTCGAAGGCATCAGCCGGTACTCTTCATGCAGAACAAGTAAGGGATCAGAGGAGATTCTAGCAGCCGGTCTCCCCTCACTCTTACTGTAAGCAGTTTGAACGCTCTGCTCAAGCCGCCTGTGACAGATCTCCCCCTGATATGGTAACATGATGGGGAAAGCTGCACAAAAATTGTCCCCATAGAAGTGTCTAGTCATTAATCAGAACACACCAATGTACGGTAATCTTCCAGGCCGAATACACAGTAGGTCTTTGCTTTCTCCTGTTAGTAACAGAGGAAAACCCACACCCTGTCAGACCCATTTGGCCAAACTGTCAAACACTGTCGTCCTCGTACCAGCAGCTGACACAGCTACGACCGAGGCTGTTGCCCAGAACTCAGATGGTTGTTGTTATTGAAGAAAGATATAAGATGTGAAGAAAGGGTTAACTGACTCCTTTCTGCATGAGGACTGGACTTCTAAGTAACAGGCTTAGAGTTATGGCAGGAAAGGGGGATAACTGATAAGGATTCCAGATGCCTTGGCCTGAATTGATTTTCTTTGTTTTAGGGCTGTGTAAACTCTCTCTCTGAGATTTTCCTGACTCACTCTTCAACGAATCATCAGTGTCTGAACAGACACCTTGTTGTTATTCCACTTGGCTTATGTGGGAGAGGCTGTACCGACCGGTGAAGCTAATTCCCCGGTTCCCTAGTTAAATATAGTGTAAGGAATGTCTCATTGCTGCCCCCTGGTGGCTCCACCTCCTTTTCACCTCCTAAACCTGGCAGCCCTGGTTTACAAGGTTTACAACAAGAAGGATTTATTTCAGTTCCCATGTACAGTGGCAGTATTTCTGGCACTTCACAGGGCAAAAACAATAAAATAACAATAATATTAAACAGAAATAATGATGGAGCTACAAAGAGTGGAAAATAGAGAAAAAGCAAACACTAATTGAAAGCCTGACTAAACATTAAGTCTTTAATCTTTAGATTTAAATACTGTAAAAGAGTTTATATTTCTCAGAATAGTAGGGAGTGAGTTTCAGGTAGCTGGAGGTGCGTGCTTGATCCTGTAAAAAGGTACTGTACTACTGAACGGTGTGACTCAGCAGAGATTAAAGCCATGCTTGGTACAAACATTAGGCAGTATTGCTGGGATTGGTATTTAAGGTACAGTACATTGATGCTGCTGTCCCTTATATTGAGCTGTGCGCTGTGACCCTGTGTCAGAGCAGACTGTCAATGTGAGGTTGTGTATGGATTGTTCAATCTCTGTGTAGGACTGCTGTTACTGACCAGCTCGAGCCAGTGCTCTGCTTTAGCATATGCTGATGTGGCAGAACATTATTATACTATTACATTATTAAAGTTTTATTTTAGCTTTCTTTACAAAAACTGTGAAAAATCAGTAAGGAGTCTGAAATGTGAAACCCTTGGTATAACTAAGAGACAGAAGTTGTTACACCCTGAGCTGAATCAATGTGCTGTGCATTTGGAGTTTGACAATTCTATGTGGATCATGATTACCCTCACACTCCTCTGGACATGGTAAAACTTTAACTTTGAACCCTGTCTCTGCCATGTCCTTCGTGGAGTCTGAGTGAAACAGACAGGTGCCGTCTTTATAGAAAACTCGTAGTCTCGCTGGAAATCTGAAATGTTATTTTTTGTGATTTCAGCACCTTGTTTAGTTTGTAGTATCCGATGTGTTTTTAAGTACTGCCGGGGGTAATCGTGATCCACATAGAATGTTTTTTTTTATTACAGACTTATTACAGTTATTACGCACAACCTCTTCTTTTGTTCTGTAACTTGAGAACTTGGTTCACGCTCTGGGCCTGTGGGTCTTGGTGCGAACGCTCTGTGCCCGTTCAGTTCTGATTTCCATGTCCTTTGGCAAGAAGAGTTCCCCCCTCAGGAGATTTTCAATGAAAGTAATCATACAGCGTCCCTCTGATTCTTCAGGAATACCGTAAATTCGAATGTTGTCTCTGTTCCTTCGAGGTCCAGTAGTTTTGTTTCCAGAGAATTTTGTCGTCTTAAAAACGGCTTCGTCACAGTTTCTACTGTTAGCGCCCTTGTTTCGTCTTGTTCCATCCCGTCCAGTCTTTTATTCACCTTGCTCATCTCCTGTTTAATATCCCGTCTGAAGTCTGGGAGTACCTCCAGTACTTTCTGGAGACTAACATCTGCGTCATCATGTTCGGAGCTTGAGATCTACCTCGACTGTGTTCAGAAGACACTATTTCACTATTTTCCACAGTTGGTAGCTTTCTCTTGCATCTCATCACAGTCCCTTCGGCCAAAATTATTGTTTTAGAAACTTAATGTATCAGAAAAAAAACAGTATTTTCAGGGCTGTGTAACACAGCCATTCTAGTCCACATCCTAACCGGAAGTCCTAGTAGTTTTATTACATGTGAGAGCAGTGAGACTGTGCTGAACACAGATCAGAGCACTGATCTGTCAGCAGTGAGACTGCGCTGAACACAGATCAGAGCACTGATCTGTCAGCAGTGAGACTGCGCTGAACACAGATCAGAGCACTGATCTGTCAGCAGTGAGACTGCGCTGAACACAGATCAGAGCAGTGATCCGTCAGCAGTGAGACTGCGCTGAACACAGATCAGAGCAGTGATCCGTCAGAAGTGAGACTGTGCTGAACACTGTGTGCTGAACACAGAGATGAGAGCAGTGATCTGTCAGCAGTGAGAATGTGCTGAACACTGTGCTGAACACAGAGATAAGAGCAGTGATCTGTCAGCAGTGAGAATGTGCTGAACACTGAGATAAGAGCAGTGATGTGTCAGCAGTGATCTGTCAGCCCTACAGCTGTGTGTTCAGGGAATGTGGGGGCAGCAGCTGGTTCCTGTTGGCTCTGTGCTCCAGGAGGGAAAGTCTGTTCCCAGTCTGGGGGGATGAAGGAGTCCAGCAGGTGCAGTGCAGGGTACAGTGAAGCCTCAGTATCCCTAAGGGTTTGATATGCTGGACAGTAATATCTTGTTGAGAGAATTGGGTTTGGTTCCACGGCTTCTGTGCTTTTTTCCTTCTCTGTAGGGGGCATTTTCTCTAGCCTTTACGTGTTCAGCTTTTTGTTTTTATTACTTTTGTACACACAGCACTACTGGAGTGTTAGCACGCGTATTACAGCGCAGTAATAACATACAAAGAAAGTGAATAAAGTGTTCAGCCCTGAAAATCCTGTACAAGTCGGGGTGTCTCTCTTACAGGGGCTGGGGATGAACGTGGGTGTGTTAGCTGCTCCTGGGTGGAGGTGGGGGTGTGGATGGAGAGGCAGCCGTCACCTCACTACATTGACGGTTCTGTGTTTCAGAGATTCACTGCTTAATTCCTGGGGTGCTGTCTGTGGGGAGTCTGTGTGTTCTCCCCATGTTTGTGTGGGTTTCCTCCAGTTGCCCCCGTTTCCTCCCACAGTCCAAAGACATGCTGCTGGGCTTCTGGGCTGATGGGCTGATGGGCTGACCTGGTGTCCAGGGTGTACCCTGCCTTGTGCCCATTGCTTACTGGGATAGGCGATCCTGAATTGGTTGAAGTGGTTAGAAAATGGATGGATGGATTGTTGAGGGTGGCTGTCCAGTAGAAAGTAATAAATGTTTGTCTTTTTTCCAGGAAACCTTGGGAGGAGATTGAAACGTTTCAGTGTCCCGTTTGTGGTTTTTGCCTTTGTAACGGTGGTGATGTCTGGTAAGTAAGACATTCTCCAAAATCAGTTTATGAGTAGCTGTTCAGTTATAAAACCTAACATACAAAAAAAGTTATCACTGTTTTATTATGTTTTGCTTTGGTAGACATTAATAAATATAATGAAGATGTTTATCAGGCAAGAATTATTGATAACTGAGGTGTATAACTATGTATCCCTGTCCAGTTATTCTTGCAGAATATTTTAAAACCAGAGCGCCGAACACAGCTGCCAAAGCATTTATTGGATTTTTCTGTGGGTTAGTGTTCCTGTTCTCACTCTCCGGGATTGTTGTAAAAGGTAAGACAATACTATTTAAAATCTGGCATAACATTTTTGAGGAAATTCTTTAAATGAAACTTGCCATGTTTTCAGTATAATTTTCTTTCTCGTTTTGTTTCTAATAAAAGTGTATCCGTTCTCTAGCAGCATGACAAGAAAGTGAGCCCCTCCCAAGTGTCTGTAGAGTAAGAATATACATTCTGCTTTTTCTCTTCCAGGACACCTAATAAAGTTCCACAAGCAAATTTAAACTACATTTTAGATTACAACCTTCACTACATTTATCTGACTGTTTTCTTCCATCTGACCCTGGCTGTCATGCTCTGAATGATTAAAAAGTTGGAAATCTTATTTTACTTCATAAATTACTTTAAAAATGAAGTAAATTACTTGTAAAATGACCTAATAAATATTCCTAGAGTGTGTTTTTGAACCTTGTGGTAAATGTAGCCTTTATTCTGAGAGCTGAATCTTTTAAAGTCATCAGGCTGTCTTACAGAGTCCAAGGCTGATCTTTTTTTTTAGGGTTGCATCTCGAATTATTTCAAGTGAAAAAGACAGTTAATCCAAGAGGAGTAAGACAGTGATGTAGAGTGCTGAGAAAATGTTTGTAAACCCCCTGAGATCCCCTGTTTTTGGTAATGTACTGTAAAACGATGAAGTAAGATGCTCCTTTTAAGTCAAGTTTCTTAGACAGTAGCCTTATGCAGCCACATTTGCATTAAGAGGATTTATTAATCTGCGTCCTAATAATAGATAATACGTTAACCCAATGAGACAACATGAAACAGGAAAAAATATGATACTCTTTCAATCATTTTCTTCAGCTGATGCAACAGTCAATACTCATGTGTGACAACGAATGTGAAACTTTAGATTCAGTAACAGGTGGCTTCCCTTTGTGCAGCAATGACTGCAACTAAACATGTCCTGTAACTGTTGATCAGTCTCATATTGGTTTTGAGGAATTTCAGCCCGTTCCCATTCCTCCTCACACAGCTCCTTCACGTCTGTGACATGTAGGGGCTGCCTTACATGGACAGCCTGCCGCAGGTGCTGCTAGAGCACTTCTGTGGAGTTCAGGTCTAGACTTTGACTAGGCCTTTGCAAAACTAAATCCCTGCTTCTGCAGCCATTCTTTTTTAGAACTGCTTCTATGTTTTGGGTCGTTGTCGTGCTGCAAGACCAACTTTCGGTTCAGCTTCAGGTCAGGCCACCGGTCCCTGATATTCTCCTCTAGAATCTCCTGGCACAGCGCAAAATTCGTGGTTGTGTCCGTGATGACAAGCTGTCCATGTCCTGAGGCAGCAGAGTAGCCCCAAAACATCACACTCCCACCACTCCAACCATGCTTGACGGTTGGGATGAAGTTCTGCTCAAAAGCGGTGTTTCTCATCGAGGCCAAAGAGTTCTAACGTTGACTCTTCTGGCAACAGAACGGTGTTCCTGAGGCCTTGTGGATCATTTGTGCTCTCTGATGGACTGCAGTCGGGCAGCAGTGTTCTTTTGCTATCCTTCCATGGGCACCACTCTTGTTCAGACATTGGCTGATAGTTGAGCCAGGGCTAATGACTAAGAGAGTGGCCTGCAGTTCCTTGGATGTTACTCTGGGGTTCTTTGTACCTTTCCTGATGATCTTCTGGTGTGTTGTTGGAGGGATTTTGGTAGGATGACCGCTCCTGGGTTGAACGACTTGCAGTTTTGAGTCTTTTTTTACACCGACCTCATGCCGACCTTTTATCTCCCACAAGGAGAACTCGAGTTGATCTGGTGACACCCACAGCTCCTCCCAAACACACTGGGACATAGCATAGGAGTAAGAGTGTATAGGTGGACTTTCAGCAGATTCCTAAACCTTCACCCTGTTCTCACTTCCTGCAGGATGGATGACTTTTTGTCGGAAGCACAGTAGGAAATGTTTGGAATACAATGGTGAGTTCACTGCTCTTTTCCCCACCTCTCGACAGATGTGTGTGTCTTGTCCAGGTGGGTGGAGGTCACAGCAAGCAGGCGCGCAGACAGCAGAGCCCAGGGCGAGGTTCACAGGGAAATAACTCACACTCAGATGGTATCCAGTACTGTGCCAAAGACAGGACAACATAAATAAACATTTAGAATGCAGAGGGTTTGTATTTACTTTAGACTCAGCAGCTTACAAAACCTTTGCTGAAATCCCCGTTACTTTAGTAAGGAAGAATTTTAATTTTTCATGTATGTAAGATTTTCTTCTTACCCTAATAACAAGGGACTGAGTCTTGATTATGTAATCCAGTCTTACATTTCAGTATCCAATCCTGTCCTGGAGCTCTAAGTAACTGTTCTTAGTAGGAACACATCTGAGGTTAATCAACAGCAACAAAACAAGTCTGAGACCTTCCGGATCTTTTCTGATCTCCACGTTCCTCTACACTTCCTATAACCCCATGTGCTGACCCCCACCTGATTCAGGCTTTTTGAAAAGGATGTCAGCAGGAGCCCAGATCCATCACTGGGGTTTTTCTGTCCCAGTATTCAATGGGGCTCCTTGCCACCCTGCCTGGGAATGTGGAATTCCAGAGAATCAGATGACCTCCATCATGGAATCATGGATTGATCCCGAAAGGCAGTGGTGTCTTCATGGAAGTGGCTCAGGAGAAGACAGCCTCTGTCCCTGAAGACCTTCTGCACTGGTCTTCACCTTCACTGTTTGTATGGACAAACCTCCTCACCTCCTGCTGAGTGTATGGACAGCACAGGCAGGAAGTCCTGAGGGAGGTTTCTTCCCTGGGCTCTGAGGAGAGGAGCCAGTCTGCTCCCAGCTCCAGGGACACAGGGACACTGACACAGTGAAGCCCTGAAGGAGGTTTCTTCCCTGGGCCCTGAGGAGAGGCGCCAGTCTGCTCCAGTGAGTCACTGCCAGGTCCCAGTCCAGGCAGGCAGAGCTCAGCAGCTTCGAGACGTGAGAAGAGCCCTGGTCAGGAGCCAGCGATCTGTGTGCTGCTGTCCTGGCCGGTGAGGAGGGGCTGCACAGCTGTGGCCCTAGCTGGGACGCAGGGAGGTGTGAGCTCTCCCTCTCGCTGGGGCGTGGGGAGTGCACTGGGCCTGAGCCTCTCTGGAGTCTGGAGCTGGGGGTGAAGTGACCTCAGCACACCAGGGCTGTGGAGGAGACAGAGCAGCTCCTGTCTGTCCACGTGCTGCTGAGAGCTGACTGACTGAGACACGGATACTCTGCATGACTCCTCTCTTCTCTTTCCCTACAGCTTCCTTTCATCTGTTGCTGTTAAGTATGATGATGTTTATGTTTTCTATCGCTGTCACACAACTATTTATAATTGGTAAGTACTCCAGTAGACCTCTCATGTCATGGTGCAAAGCAAGGTTCACCATGGGTGGGAGCCAGTCCATCGCAGGGCACACACAGACACAGACACAAACACAAACACAGACACACATACTCACACCAGGGCCTGTTTTCCCAGAAGCCAGTTATTCTACCAGGATGTCTTTGGACTCTGGGATGAAACTGGAGCACCTGGAGGAAATAAACCCACAGACAGCAGATTCCCAGGTCTGGAATCGAACCCATTGGGCCAGCGCTGAGAGGCAGTGCTAACCACTGTCACTGTGTTTTATCAGCAAATTCTGTAGCAGAATGTCAGGACATCCGTTCATCAGTTCAGTGTTAATTTCGTTCCCGAAAATTATGACAAAACTGTTCGTCAACAACCTGTTTTTCATCTTAGTCAATGACAATGAAACTCTCATGAATATAATCCACAATGACCATGACGAAGACTAAACTACCTTGAATTTTTGTTTGAGTACATTCAGACGAGACAAAATGACCTATTTGACTAAAACTGAATTTTGCCGTTTTCACTGTTTGCACATTTACTTTCTGTCTGGCAAACAGCAGGCTGGCTGTAACGGGCATACTGCAGAGCGAGAAGCTCATTTCCTCATTTCCAGCCGGTCGTCTCCACACCTCGTGTCACTTGTTGTGTGTTAATTGATTGGTACCCAGATAAACAATGATGTACAGTATGTGCTGTACAAATTAGATTAAATATGTATGGAGACACAAGAAATGTTGTCGGATCTTCAGGCTTTTAGCTGGAAGAAAGACCTGGAGTCTGGCAGTACTTTATATAGGATGAGCAAACCAGGAAAAGCTCTTGCAAAACATTACTGAAGATAAAGAAAAAGAATGCAGCTTCATTATGAGTTGAAAAACTACAACAAAATTCAAACACCATATGAGTCGCAGCACCCAGACACCTTTGCACATTGTAGCTAGTGAACAAACTGAATAGAAACCTAAGCAAGAAAAAACATATTTTACATTTTGTGTATTAGGAAATTACTTTTTTGGTCTTGATTAGAGATTAATGTGCAAGAAGGGAGTTACTCTTAAAATATTGGACACCTATACTCTCTGCGTTTCAGCTTCGTGATGGCCCTCCGTCAGAAATGTGATTTTTGCTCATACTTTCTTTTCAAAAAGTGAATCTATACTGTAAAATAGTTTTCATGTACTGTACGTATCACAACATGTAATAACCACCAGAAAATAATGTTCTTTAGTTACATTTAGTTTGTTTTAATTGACTGGGTGTTTAGCTTATCGAGAAAATACTATTGTATCCCCCACATCTTGGTGCTCCACAGGCATTCCATCTTATTTCTTCAGAAGAGTGTGAGAGCACTGTGACAGTCACTCTGTTAGCATGACACTAGCATGGTCATCAGCACCTAGATCACTCTTAGACTCATCTTAGTTTTCCTTTTTGTTTTTCAGGTTATTTAGTTGGGATTGGTGTAGCAGCTCCAGCTTTATGTGTTGCTGTATGTTTTAAATCGCGCTGTGATCGACGGGGAGCCTGTGGATGTAAGTAAGCTCGTACCTTTAAAAGTGTTGAATCTCAACTGGGAATCAAGGGAATGATTCTCTAGTGCAGGGTTCTCAGAATAGGAGTGACTTGTGTCAAGGCAGGTAAGATCTGAGGGGAGGTGTGAGAGTGCACGTGTGTCATTGAAATAGTTTGCAAAAGATGGTGGCCTAGACTGAACCCAAAACAGAAACACAGCTACAGTATGTGTGTAACTGGAATGTGTTATATACAGTATGTAAACATATATCAAGTGTAGTGAGATTTCACATATGTTACTTGCAGTAGCTCCTCAGTTCCTGGACTGAAGTAGCTACTGGCAGTTTTTCTTGTATAGTTATCTGAGTATCAGTCCAGGTGGGCAGTGCTTTTATTCAAAGCAGCCGTCGTCCATACCCTTGTGCACAGAGGGGTACTTACTGGAGCTGTCTGAGCACTGAACACCAGCAGAGTCTCACAGGGGGTTCGAACCCAGAACCTTCCAGCTCTGAGTACAGAGCCCTTACCACTGCACCGCGGCTAATATAGAGATCAGCTACAGTATGTATTGTAAATAAAAGCCAGAACTGCGGAAAGCTTGTGTAACAGTAACTGATATTACAATCCCACTGCACCATGTACTGTAGTAAGTTTGCTCTTAATTTATGAAACCACATGATCCCAGGGATTTTCCCTGTTTCTATGTGATACTTTTGTGAATGAGAGATATTTCCATATCGCTGCAGCAGGTTTCTAAGTATTTTTCCATCTTTCAGCTTTATGCCAGAGAATTACTTTTGTGGTTTTGCTGATGCTCCTAATTACATTGACCTGGCTTTGGATGTCCGAAGTGCCAGACAGTGACAGAGGTAGGTAAGAGTATCTGCTCTCTGGGTAAATCAGGCCCCACACAGCGCATATAACTGTTTCGTTAGTAATTCAGGCTTGAGTACAAAAGCATTTTACAGGGAACGAGAGCAGGTGTGTAACCTGTTCTATCACAGATTTACACACTGTCATTTGTGACCCCTGTCCTTCAGATAAATAAAAACTGTGAGATAGTCTCTTTGGCTTTATTTATGTTTAATCTGTTACATAGAAAATAGAATAGTTACTTCAAATCACAGATTAAATTGGCTAAAAACGGACTACTGTAATTTGTCCACAGAATTTTCTCAGTCCAAAATCCATCAGTGAAATCACAGCATTATGACTTATCAAATGACTGCACTCCACTGTATGCTTCAGTGATTATTCAATTTGATTACAGGGCGTCTGGGACGGATCTGCGAAGTGACTTTTCTTTGGATTCTGTTAAGTCCAGAGGCCTATAAACGATTCAGCGCTATCCCTGGTAACGTACATTGTTTTGTAGATCTCTGGTACGGTACAGTGTGTTGAGCTCTGTGCTCTGGTCACTGGTACAGTACAGTATATTGAGCTCTGTGCTCTTGTCACTGGTACAGTACAGTACAGTGTGTTGAGCTCTGTGCTCTGGTCACTGATACAGTACAGTACAGTGTGTTGAGCTCTTTGCTCTGGTCACTGGTACAGTACAGTACAGTGTGTTGAGCTCTGTGCTCTGGTCACTGGTACAGTACAGTGTGTTGAGCTCTGTGTTCTGTTCACTGGTACAGTGTGTTGAGCTCTGTGCTGAGGTCACTGGTACAGTACAGTGTGTTGAGCTCTGTGCTCTGGTCACTGGTACAGTACAGTGTGTTGAGCTCTGTGCTCTGGTGACTGGTACAGTACAGTGTGTTGAGATCTGTGTTCTGGTCACTGGTACAGTACAGTGTGTTGAGCTCTGTGTTCTGGTCACTGGTGCAGTACAGTGTGTTGAGCTCTGTGCTCTGGTCACTGGTACAGTACAGTGTGTTGAGCTCTGTGCTCTGGTCACTGGTACAGTACAGTGTGTTGAGCTCTGTACTCTGGTCACTGGTACAGTACAGTGTGTTGAGCTCTGTGCTCTGGTCACTGGTACAGTACAGTGTGTTGAGCTCTGTAGTGTTGTGTCAGTACCTGAATCAGTTTTCTCATCTCTGCTGTCTGTGTTGCAGACCGAGCTCAGGTGGGGGTGTACGTGCTGGGGTCCTCAGTCCTGCCTGCGGTCAGTGCCATTGCTCTCACTGCAGAGCTCATCCTCAAGGCAGGTAAGTGACCCGTCCAGCTAAAAACCCACAGGACATACATCTCAGTGGATAGAAGGACAGTGTGTTATAACAAGGTCTGATTTTAAGCTCCAATGCTGTTTCAGAAAAAGGCCGCCGCACTCTGACAGACCTGCGCTTGGTGGTCTTGCCCTGTCAGATCCTCCTCCTTGTCTGCTGGCTTGTCTTGCTGATGTATGCGGACTGTAAGTACCTCAGACATTCTGCACCAGCTACTGTCCTCTGATCACTGTGGGCTGTAGTCCACTGTCACCACCAGTTTGTTCTGAAAAGTAGAAAAGTGAGCAACACAAGTCTAACTATGCAGGAAAAGTCTGAAAGTCTATTTTTTGTAACATTGGGCTTGTCCACTCTTTTCCAAAGGGAAGAGCACAGTTAATGCATCGAGTTTTATAAATATTATCATCATCATCTGCTCAGTGTATTTGACTTTGGAATGTCTGTGGTGCAGTAGAGCCCAGTGTTCACTGCCAGCTGTGCCAGCTGTGCCCAGGTGTGTGCTGAGAGTGGGGCTGTGTTGTGCTTCAGGACACACAGCTGTGGTCTGGTCCTGTATTGTTGATATCTGACATCTCACATTTTATTTCCTGCTTTGTCCATCCAGATAAGGAGGAGAAGAACAGGTGAGTAGAGTTTTTACACAATAAAAATGTCTTCACTTTATAGTGTTCATAAGCGATCAATTTTGTTTCTAAAAATGTAGTTATTTAAACACTGTACCTTTATCTAAGTTAGTTTTGCTAACACTGTTATTGCGTAAGACACCTGCAATTGGAATACATTTATTATTTTTTAGTAAATGAATAAATTTAAACAAATTAAATTCAATCTAATCATATTTATAATTTCATACTTTATTATATAAACATGTATGATTCACAAAATATAGAATGTTGATAAAGCCTGAAATATTGACATTTTCCCTGTTTGATATAATGGAGATCATCATCAATAAGATGAAACACTTTAAAATGATTGTGTCTTAAAAGTTTCTTAATAACTAATATAACTATTAATTAAAATGAATAGTTAAAATTTAATTATTTTTAATGCCTAGTTCACTCTCCCAACGGTCACAGTCCAGTCCTGAGCTCAGTCCACTCTCCTCATGACCACAGTCCAGTCCAGAGCTCAGTCCACTCTCCCCACAATCACAGTCCAGTCCTGAGCTCAGTCCACTCTCCCCACAGTCACAGTCCAGTCCTGAGCTCAGTCCTTTCCTCATGATCACATTCCAGTCCAGGTGAGGATGAGGATGCAGGCAGGAGGGGGGTGATCTGGGGGTGTCAGTCGGTTTCCATTTCCTTGGCTGCTGTGACTGATCCCAGAATCAGGGGCTCACGGGGAGCTGATGCGCCTTGTTTCTGGATTCCAGGAGGAACAGGAGGTGGAGGAACAGGAGCCGTTTTCAGATGGAGTCCATGATCCTCTAGCATATCAGGTCTGGATGCAGTCTTCCCAGAATCCTGCAGGCTGTGAACCTCTGTACATGGAAGGGTTAATAGATCATGGGGGGGGGGGGGTGACTGAGGACACAGTGGGGCTGATCACTCATGAGAAGTTTATATCAGCGGTTATTTTCTGTGAAATATCACAGCTCTTCCCCAGGCAGCGCTCAGCCTGTTGAGTGTTGACATGAGCCGGGCTCGAACCCGTGACCATGAGCTCAGCCTGCAGCTCTACAGGAGCTCTCTGTTCCTCTCGGCCATGTCTGATACTGCTGCTGTCTGACCTGCAGGACATGGGCTCACAGTCCTCAGTGTTTACTCATTCCTCACTCATGATCAGAGTCTGTGTCATGAAGAATAACTGGGATACGAGTGTGTCAGAATTGCATGGAAATAACTGCTCTACATGGGCTTGTGATTGTTCCTACATTTCTGATCATATTGCTCTTTTTAGACCCTTGAGCAGTAACAGATAAATTGTGAAACTGAAAGGCGACTGCTTTGATGTCCATTAGCATTCTTTAATTTAATCAGTAGTAACAGTGCTGTTGTGTATTTGATGATCCAGTCCCATGTGTGGTTCTTACAGGACTGCGGTGTGACCACCATGAGCGATGAGGAAGTGATGTCAGCGCGTGATGTCACAGAGGAAGCCTGATCATGTGATCCTGCTGAGTGCCAGCAGGCTCTTTGACTGCAGAGATCATGTCTGCTGAAGCAGGAGCAGCTCCTCCTGGTTACTCCTGACACACAGTTGTCTTGTCTGATGAATCTGCTTTCACTTCTGAAGCAGAACTGAGGTTCTTTGTGCTTTTCTGTGGGAAGAATCCTAGTCTGATTTTCCCCCTGCTTGTCCTGTGCAGAGACTCTCGCTCTGTCCACACAGGGCTTCAGACTGAAGTGTCCTGCAAACCCAGTGAGAGAGCAGAAACAAAGACCAAGAACAGGACAAACCCCAGAGGAATTGTTCTCTTTCCCCTTTTAACACAGACTGGACAGTGATGCCACATGAAAGGTCATTTGAGTAATTCTGTGCTTTGTACTGAGTGAAAACAGTCTTCACTAAAGAACTCGTTTGTTAAGATTGCAGCTCACATTATGGAACTGAAACAGCTTTTAGCTCCATAGAAATATTCACATTAATGATGTCATATTTGACAGTGTGTGTAGATCTAAAATGCAAATTGTTGTAATAAAGCCATTTGAAGGTATTTGTTGCAACATTCATATCCTCCTTTACTGCTTTGTGTGGAATAGCTGGACGTTGGACACACTGGGGGTTTTCTTCAGCCTGACTCCCCTGCAGTGGTGATCAGCCTCACATTAATTATGTCATGTGTGTAAATCTAAACTGCAAGTTGTTAATTCTAAAATGTCCATCTGAAGATAACTGTTGACATGTTCAGATCTTACTTGACTGCGTTCTGTGGGATTGCAGGACGTTAGAAAAGCCAGTTGTTGTAAAATGGCTGTTTGAAGATCTTCAGATACGGCTTTACTTTACTTCCTGTGGAGTTTCTCTTCAGCCTGACTCCCCTGCAGTGGGAATCAGCTGGACTGTTACCTGGAGACGTGTCACATTATAGTCAGCTCCTCCTTTCTGTGCCATTTCTTCAACATGGCTTTGATGGAGCTTTTACATGCTGAACTGTAACCATCACGCCTGCTTGATCACAGAGGCTTTCTCCCCCTGTATTTACCTCCAAATGGTGAATGTTTACCCAAATGGTGAATGTTTACACTAAAATCCTGATGACAAAGGAAGGTTTCTATTTCCTTCGGTTACATCACCGAAGTAATGGGGGGGGGGGGAATGTGTATATATAAGTTCTGTAGGACCATATCCCCTTTGAGCTACGATAGGTACTATAACTGTTATGGTGCTTATTGTGGTTCCTTGTGTGCATGCAATAAAGCTTGGCTGGACAAACGAACACTTCAGGCTCGAATTTCTTG
The DNA here is from genome assembly GCF_055471065.1 of Atractosteus spatula. NCBI lineage: Eukaryota > Metazoa > Chordata > Actinopteri > Semionotiformes > Lepisosteidae > Atractosteus > Atractosteus spatula. The sequence goes on along the minus strand of NC_142721.1, from coordinate 16,937,437 downwards.
GTTTCTACAATTTGACACTGCGAGCAGGGTACTCCAACGACACGAGACTTTCCCACCCAGCACCCGAGACGGCATTCTGTGCACAAAATCAGAGGTAAGGACTCCTCTTTCCAAAAGTCCCGACTCTCTTGTGCTGTGGTGGGGAGGCTCCCTTGTCCAGCGAGTACAGCCTGAGTGTAAGTTTGCCGAGCCGGCAGGAATTCCCCTGGCCCAGGGGAGGCACCGTGCAGTTGTGGGTAAGTACTGTAAGGCCCGATTCTGTCCCAGACAGGCATTCTCCATCCGGCGCTGTAAGGCCCGATTCTGTCCCGGACAGGCATTCTCTATCTGGCGCTGTAAGGCCCGATTCTGTCCCAGACAGGCATTCTCTATCTGATGCTGTAAGGCCCGATTCTGTCCCGGACAGGCATTCTCTATCTGGCGCTGTAAGGCCCGATTCTGTCCCAGACAGGCATTCTCTATCTGGCGCTGTAAGGCCCGATTCTGTCCCGGACAGGCATTCTCTATCCGGCGCTGTAAGGCCCGATTCTGTCCCAGACAGGCATTCTCTATCTGGCGCTGTAAGGCCCGATTCTGTCCCAGACAGGCACTCTCTATCTGATGCTGTAAGGCCCGATTCTGTCCCGGGCAGGCATTCTCTATCTAGGTGCTGTAAGGCCCGATTCTGTCCCAGACAGGCATTCTCTATCTGATGCTGTAAGGCCCGATTCTGTCCCGGGCAGGCACTCTCTATCTGATGCTGTAAGGCCCGATTCTGTCCCGGGCAGGCACTCTCTATCTGATGCTGTAAGGCCCGATTCTGTCCCGGGCAGGCACTCTCTATCTGGTGCCGTAAGGCCCGATTCTGTCCCGGGCAGGCATTCCTTATCTGGTGCTGTAAGGCCCAATTCTGTCCTGGCGAGTGTCCGTGTTATTTGTTGGGAAGCCCAGGTGCGCTTCGGCGTTTTATTGTTTCATTGTTGTTCCATTGTTGTTTTCAGAATGGATAAAAACTGGTGTGATGAGACGATAGTACAGCTATCAGATTATGTGAGTAAGAAAAAAAGGTTGAAGGAAACTGAAGAAAAATTGAGGAAAAGGTTAGGTCTGCCAGAGGGTGTGTAAGGTGTTTGAATACTGGGCGAAAAGTACTTAGTGTGTGTGAGGAGAAGCTGAAAAAGAAATATGGATGATCAAATGGTGTTTGGTCTGAGCAGGACTGTCAGAAAGTGCCTGACCAGAGGTGTCAGGATAAACAGACGGATATTGGAATAACTGATGTTGTGTTTATGAAAAGTTATGCTGTTAAAAGAGATACTTGTAAAGGCAAAACAAAATATAACGCGTTATAATTAAATTATAACTAAAATGTTCATGAAGTATAAAACCTAATCTAAGATCTTAAGGATGTAATACGAAAAAAATATTCTTGATGTGTATGTGTGTCTTATGAACTTGTATGCTGGCATATTCATATACAACGTGTGAAAGACCTCAGTGCGTAACTGTGAAGTTTTGGTACAGTAACTGACGGTGCGAGTGTCTGGCCAGCCGGACTGGCTAGAGACTTGACTAAAGAGACTTGACTAAAAGAAAGCAACTTGAGTGACTAGAAAATATAAGAGCATCTAAAACATATAAGTACAAATACCAGCACAGTACAGGTGGACCTAAATGGGTTATCTAAACATGTTATTTGTATAACATTAATTGAAACAAAGTTGAAATATATGGGGACAGTACAGACCTGCAGTGGTGAGCATTTGTGCTTTATATTGCTTAGCGTAAAGTTTAATTAAAGGGGTAATTCCTCATTGGTAATTAAGCAAATTTATTTAATGGCTTGAAACCAGATATTGCTCACATGCTGTAGATTCAGAATCATGACTGGTGGATAACACCACTGTGAAATTTGCAGAGCTGGTTAAACTCTGATCTCTGGTTCACAATTAGCGTAAAAGAATACAGGTCATTTTAAGAGAAACCACAGAAAGCACATGCAGGATGAAGAAAAGCAGGGACCTGTACTGGGGTTCATCTGACAGGGAAGAACAGAAAAAAATGCATCTCCCTGCTAGGACGTTTGTCTGGGGAAGATAAACAGTCCTTTGAGAGATCTATTTACCTAGAGTGTTCTCTTGTAGCCTTCCTAAGTCTGTCCTAGTCCATTGAGCAAAATGAGTTAAAACTAAAATGTGCTACTAATGGGATGTCTGTTCCTCTGTTATGGGATACAGGAGCACAACTGTCATGCTTGTCTTATTGTACTGCTCAAACACTAAAACCTGAAGCAGCTCAGACTTGTGGGTTTCCTCTTCAGGGGAAGCAATCAGATCTTGTTCTCAGCACACCGGTATAGAGTATGTGGGAAGACGGCAGGAGGCCACAGGAGTAGGGGGCAGTGAGTTGAACTTAGTGAGTACAAGATCTGATTGCTTCCCCTGAAGAGGAAACCCACAAGTCTGAGCTGCTTCAGGTTTTAGCGTTTGTAGTTAAAAAGTACATAAAGCTAGATATGATAAGGCCCAAGTGTGTCTAGAACTGTGTCATGTTAACAGGGCCTGGGTGGACTCTTTTTTAGAGTGAGCACAAACAGATCTGCTTAAGGGGGAGCGCAGCCCACCCAAGGACAAGATTGGTTCTGGAGCAGAAGCCACCTTTAATGAGTTGAAAAAAGCTCTTTTACAGGTGCTGAGACTGGGGTTTCCTCAGATGGATCAACCATTCTTTTGTATGTAACTGTGGAAAGTGGGTTCTGGGCAGCTGTGCTGACGCAGGAGCATGGAGGTAGGCACCGTCCGGTGGGATGCTATTCGGGACCATTAGATGCTGTAGCCCAAGGGTGGGGGGCCTTGAAGATTAAATACTGTTTACTGATGGGTCCTCTCTGGTGCATGAGGGGAGAATGGAGAGCAGGCTGGGCTGTTACGACATAATCTGATGAGTTAACAGCCGGAAAGATGCCCCCCCCACTGAGTCAGCACAGCAAGCCGAGTTGAGAGCAATGATTGAAACTTGTAAATATGCTGAAGGGAAAACAGTACCAATTAAAAACCTACTGTATACTGTATATGTATTTGGTGTATGCCACGATTTTGGATGGCGGTGGAGGAATAGAGATTTCCTGACCAAGGCAGGGACTCCAGTTAAGAATGCTGGATTGGTCTCCGAACTGTTAGAAACTTTGCAGCTGCTGAATGAAGTAGCTGTGAAAAAGTGTAAATTATATAATAAAGGAATATCTCCAGTAACTCGAGGGAACGACGACGCAGATGCGGCTGCCAGGCGGGCAGCCCTGGGAATGCAGGTCTGAGACCCCTGTTGGTGGAGGCTGAGGCCTCTAAAACTGGACGTGGACAGGGTTAGAAAAGAATGTGGGGCTGCCAGCAGACCGAATCCCCTGCATGCCCTCACTGCCTAATGCCTTTTGTTGCCTGAAACTGGAGACCCGGGTGTGAGGCAAATGGTGTGCCGGTTTTCCCAATGGGTGGGGACTGCCCTGCCGCTCGGATTCTAATCAAGGGACACACTTCACTAGAAAGGTGTCAGGCTGTGATCGCCTCACCGGGAGTGAGGTGGGATCTACACTGCCCCCATCATCCTCAGTCTTCAGGGAAAGTGGAGAGGGTTAATCAAACCCTCAAGAAGAGACTCATCAAGTAGTCTGTGTGAGGGGTCTCCTGGATGGACTCCCTCCCCGCGGAGCTGAGTAGTTTGAGCGCTGGGACCAACTGGACCACAGGACTACACCCTTTTGAAGTCGTCACAGGGAGGCCAATGCGTCTCACTGACACTTTTGTTGCCCACCATCATGATCTGAGACAATTGACTAATTCTGTGTTGCAGTATTGTCATTTGCTCTCACGGGCTAATGGCCTCACCACCCACCAAGTGAAGGCGGCCTGGGGAAAGACCATTCCTGGAGGCCACGACCTACAGCCGGGAGAGCGAGCGTGGATTCCATCCCAGACGCTTCAGGCTGAGTGGGAGGGGCCGTACCAAGTACTGCTGGTGACAGACTGTGAAAGTCCAGAGGAAGGACCAGTGGATTCACGCCTCCTGCTGTCGACGTGCCCAACCTCCGGTGGAAAAGGAAAAGTCTGCAACATGAAGACTATTCCAATTCTGTTTTCTGTTATCAAACTGTGTATCTGTATCCAGAATGAACACGAACACCAGTCCCGCAAAGGTGAACATGGAGTGAACACCTTTTTGGGACTGTCTTATCTGACAGCTGAAAAGACAAACCAGAGCACCCGTTGGGTATGCACTGCGCTACCAAGATATGTGCAAGGGGGGCTCCCCATGGCGCCTTGAAGAAGTTATAGGCATGATCATATGGAGAGACCGTATAGGGGATTTTAACATGACCAAGTATGGCGGCTGTAATGATACTACTGTAAACTGCACCACGCTGCAGTATTGTAGGGAACGTGGGTCTAGAACCCACCAGTTTTGCTGGGTCTTATGGCCCACAATACAACCTAAGCCGGAATCCCCCATATAGCACCCTAAACGATAAGCAGAGGGGGGATTTGTTTTGAGAACCAGGAAGGTCACCGTATAATGGGTTGGAGTAAATGCAATCTCACCTCCTATATTGGTCTCTCAAATTCTACCCTTCAGATCCCTGGGTGGGATAAGAGCAGTCCTAAGTTTTGTGCAGCTTTTTTGTTTTCTGCTGGATTAGGAGGGCCTAATGGAACGTATTTTATTTGTGGGAAACGTGCATACCCATGGTTACCGACTAATTGGGGTGGATCATGTTATTTAGGACATGTAGTTCCCCATATCCGGGTTCAACCTCCCAGTCCTTTTGGACCCAACCACAGACCTCGAAGGAAAGTGTCGGACTGGGAATATTATCTAGGTATAGTGCTGCCCGGAGCCGGTATGAGTTTCTTAAAGAGAGAACTAGTACAAATGGCTTCCGCCCTGGAAGAATTGACAAATTCTACCTCCTCCGGGCTAAAAGCAATGAATGACGAAGTGGTAGCACTAAGGACAGTAGCAATGCAAAATAGGTTAGCATTGGACTACTTGTTAGCCTCTCAAGGCGGCACTCGTGGAGTAATTGGTGCAGAGTGCTGTACGCATATACCTGATAACTCTGAGCACATCTCAGACTTGGCCCAACATATATGCCAACATGATGAAGGCCAGAAATATCACAGCTATTATCAAGAAAGTGAACTTACAGCATGGCTGAGGTCTGTGTTTGGGGTCTGGGGTGGAGCTATGGTTCAATATTTGTTTTTAGGAGTAGTGTTGTTTGTATGTTTAATTGTTATAATCACATGTATTAAAAATATAATCACTGCTATATGTCACCGCATCACCTCCAGTAGTAATGTTAGGATAGTACAGAAGTATGAAGTAAAGACAGCAGACTCTGCATTTGTGTAGAAAATGGAAGATGTATGTTTCTATTTTCCAAGGGGGGGACTGATGGAGCCTGCTGATGGCTTTTACATGCTGAACTGTAACCATCACGCCTGCTTGATCACAGAGGCTTTCTCCCCCTGTACTTACCCCCAAATGGTGAATGTTTACCCAAATGGTAAATGTTTACACTAAAATCCTGATGACAAAGGAAGGTTTCTGTTTCCATTGGGGGGGTGTGTATATATAAGTTATACTATAACTATTATGGTGCTTATTGTGGTTCCTTGTATGCATACAATAAAGCTTGGCTGGACTAACGAACACTTCAGGCTCGAATTTCTTGGTTTCTACAGCTTGTAAAGAGCTTGAATACAAAGTGTAATTTTCTCATCAATCTTAAAAACAAATGACTGAATTATTCTATATGAATGCTGTAGTCCAATTGCTATCCACTCAACACTGTCCCCCAGTGTTCAACTAGAATACGAAAGGGTCGGAGCGCCCTCTAGAGGAGGGGTGATGATCATGACAGTTAACCCAGGAGTGTCTCCAATTTTTGCCATTTCTTCTCCTTAAAATGCAACTTTCTCTTCTGTTTGTTTATAACATTGAGGAGAATTGTGGAAGGTTTTTACCTATTATTACTACATTAGTATCATGCCATCAGATGTGATACCAGTGTTTAAGACGTTCAGTAGTCATGTCCAGTTTTTAAAAAAATCAGTAAAATGATAATGTCAGAATTTCTGCCACCTCTTGCTTGTCAGTGTCTTGAATTCCAGCTAAAGGCTACCGAGCTGTGAAAGATCTTCGCTTGGTGGTCATGCCCTGTGAACACCTCTTTGTGATCTGCTTGGTTGTTGATCTGATGCATTATTACTGTGAGTATCTCAGTCCTGAGTTCTAGCAGTTATCCTTTATACAGCAGAAATGGAGGACAGAGACAGTTTGTGAAAAACCTAACTGTGTTTTAGCATCTGTGATAAAACAATACAAGCAGCTGTTGGCACATTGTTAAAACTGATTTTTCATGTTTGGAAAAGATTAAATTAAGGAGAAAAATTATTCCATTCATTACAGATTCATTATGGAATATTCCATAAAATATCTGTGAGCATTGTAAAGGTACTATGTTCTGCTTCCTCCATGATGATATTTACAATTTCACTCAGCCGATGCCCTTAATCAAGTGTGTTAACAAAGCAAAAGAAAGAGAAGTAATGAATTATACTGCAGAATGTCTGGTTGTTTACACACGACTCTTCAGAGAAGGTCCTTAATTGAACTGATCACAGCACAGGAAGTCTGGAACATCTCAGAGTCTGACAGCCAGGGACACAGGCAGGTTTCTGTTGTAGTTTGTAGGAACTGAGGCGAAATAACACTGGAAATAAGATAAATGTGAAGATATATTTGTGTATATGCTTTCTGATGGGCGCATTGGCCTGTCTTGACATCATGGTTTGGGGAAAGATAATGTCCTCTTTTGCAGAACCACTGCTGACAAAAGGAAACTCAGGGCTAAACATATTTATATCACCGTCCACAGCTCTGACGTGTTTGTGGGCATATTGGTGCCAGGTTGTGTAAAAACCAACCTGGGTGAACATTTCATACAGATCATTCTGAGTAACACAGGGGCTCTTCGGGGACAGTTCTTCCTTCGTTCCTCTTCACCCTCTATACTTCGGACTTTAAATACAACTCAAAGTCATGTCACCTGCAGAAGTTCTCAGACGACTCTGCAATTGTGGGATGTATCAAGGGTGGGCAGGAGGAAGAGTACAGAGGACTGGTCAGCAGCTTTGTGGAGTGGTGTGGGGAGAACCACCTGCAACTGAATGTGGCAAAGACGAAGGAGCTGGTGATAGATTTCAGGAGGAAAAGGGTCCAACCTACTCCTGTCTACATCCATGGGAGAGGCGTGGAGATGGTGGACTCGTACAAGTACCTGGGAGTGCACATCGACGATAGACTGGAATGGTCTAAGAACATCGAGGCCATCTATAAGAAGGGACAGAGCCGACTCTACTTCTTGAGGAGGCTCAGGTCCTTCAATGTAATAAAATGCTATATATGCAAAGGAACAAGTAATATGTTTATTCCATGCTGAAAAAAAGAAGAAAGAGAACACTACGTTTCGGCCGTGGAGCCTTCTTCAGGTGTGAGAGAGACAGGGCAGTAGGCAAAGGTAATGTAGTGGGAGAACAAAGGCTGGGAGGGAGGAGGGGTGAGAGGCGGGAGCAGGAGACAGAAAGAGAGGCCAATCAAGAGGTGTGAAGGCAGAATGGGTGCAGAGAGGTGTGAAATGAAACTTCCAATGAATGGAGAAAATGTAAAAGAACAGTAGTCTGTCGTTAAGAGAAGGGAGAATGTGTGATCCTAGCTGCAGAATAATTTTGGTTTCGGTGGTCTTTCTGATGTATGAGTTCGGAAAACCGTCTTTGAGAACACAGACGGAGAGATTAGAGTGGTTGTGGCCGTCAGAGGTGAAATGAGAAACAATGGGCTTGGAGAGATCTTTAATCTTCACAGCCCTGACGTGTTCTCTGAAACGGTCTCCGAGTCTCCTTCCTGTTTCTCCAATGTAGATGGCTGGGCATTTACTGCAAGAGATACAGTAAATAAGGTTGCTGGAGGTACAAGATGTTGTCTGGGTGATCCGGAATTATCCTGAGGGGCCTTGAATGAGTGTGGTGGTGGCTGTGTACTTGCAGGTGATACAGCGAGCTCTGTTGCAAGGGAAAGTGCCTGGTGTGGATGGTTGTTGAGGCCGGTCAAGGGAGCTGTGAACAAGGAGGTTACGCAGATTGGGCGGTCGGCGATATGAGATGATAGGACAATCAGAAAAGAGGGCCCCAATGGAGGGATCATCCTGTAGGATGGAAAAGTTGTGGTTAATAGTCCTGGGGATAGGAAGTGTGTTAGGGTGGTAAGGAAGCACGCGGTTGTTACGGTGGGAGTTCCTGATCGGGTTGATGGTCCGGGGGGTGTTTTTGGCTCGGGCAAGGGCCCTGTCAATTACACTGCTGGGGTATCCTCTGTTGATGAAAAAGGAGTACATTTCGAGGGCTTGGTTCTCGAAGTCGATGTTGTCGCTGCATAATCGTCGTAACCTAAGGAACTGTGAAAAAGGAAGAGAGTTTTTAGTGTGTTTGGGGTGAAATGAGCTGTACAGGAGGTAGCTGTGTGAATCCGTGGGTTTGCAATAAACTGAAGTGGACAGTCGGGGGTAGTTGATGGAGAAGTTGATGTCTAGAAACGGAAGAGTAGTGGAAGATATGTTAACCGTATATTTGAGGGACGGGTGGAAGTTGGTGAAATGGTGCAGGAAGAACTCAAGCTGGTCGTTGGAGCATGTGGCGGCACCGACGCAGTCATCAATATATCGTTTGTAGAGGTCAGGGACATAGCCAGTGTAGGAAGCGAAGAAGTGTTCTTCTACCCAGCCGACAAAAATATTGGCATAGCTGGGTCCCATTCTGGTGCCCATGGCAACTCCACTCACCTGTTGGTAAAAAAGATTATTGAAAGAGAATGCGTTCAGTGTGAGGACAAATTCTGCAAGGCGTAATTGTCCAGTGTGTGCTTGAGGGCTGTAAGGCCGTCATTATGGGGAATGACAGTGTACAGAGATGTGATGTCCATGGTAAAAATGTAGCATTCGGTGCCCTGAAATTGGAAATCATTAAAAAGTTGGAGCGCGTAGTTGGTGTCCTTGATGTATGAGGGAAGATCTTCAACCAGTGGTCTCATGAGGCTGTCGAGAAAGGCTGAGATGTAAGTAGTTGGACAGTTACATGCTGATACGATGGGGCGTCCAGGGGTGTCCGGTTTGTGGATTTTGGGGAGGAGGTAAAATTGAGATACCTGCGGATGTTCCATGATGAGCCGGTTCGCCTTCTGGGGGAGCTCGTTACTGCTGATAAGAAGAGAAATGGTGGATACCACTTCCTGTTGGTAGTCAGTGGTAGGGTCCTGTTGGAGAGGGAGGTAGGCAGAAGTGTCAGTTAGTTGTCTAGAGGCTTCAAAGATATATAGATCCTTACGCCACACCACAACAGCTCCTCCTTTGTCCGCTGGTTTGATGGCACAGTGCTTGATCCACCCACCCACACCCTGGTACGCCTTGCAGAATTGGTCCTCACACTGAAGGCATTCTCTTTCAATAATCTTTTTTACCAAAAAAAAAAAAGAAGTCTCTGGCCTATGAATGTTTTCAGTATCACCTCCTATGATCATCTTTGTCCTTGTTGTCTGGTTTGTCTTTCTTGTTTCTGTGTGTCTGAAACATGGCTGCCATTGTGATCTCTGGCTGCTGCTCTTCCCCCTCTTTGCCACTGGCTATGCTGTTGTTCACGGCCGGAGACGATTGTACTAAAGAGTCTCAACTGGAAGCTCTGAAGTTGGTAACGAAGAGGTTTGAACTCCTCACGGGCTGGGATGAAGAAAAAAGAAGTTGACAAGAAGTAACAAATCGCAGAGCTGCGCGTTTGGTTTCAAGGTAAAGAGACACAAAAAATTCTAAACCTGGACTCAAAGTTGTTGCATCTTCTACGATGTGAAGGGGATTGAAACAAAAAATTGAAACAGATTCTTCACGAGTTTGAACTTTTATTTCCAGATATTCCGGCCAGGACTGACCACGATGTTGATGTTGGCGATTCTTTACCAGTGAAACAACATCCTTACAAGCAGAATCCCATTAAACAAAAGCATTTACACAGTGAAATTCAGTATCTTCTGGACAATGACTTAATTGAACCTACTGTAGCAAAACCTGATGGAAGAAGCTACCAAATGTGTACCGACTACAGGAAAGTTAACAGTTTGACTACAACGGACACATTTCCAATCCCTCGTACCGATGACTGCATTGATGAAATTGGGAACACCAAGTTTGTAACCAGATTGTAACCAAAAACTCAAAGGATTTTGGCAAGTTCCTCTTACTGACCGTGCTAAAGAAATCTCAGCTTTTGTTACACCAGAGGGACTCTTCCAGTATAAAGTTATACTGTTTGGCATGAAAAATGCAACACATTGATGTCTTATTAACAACATAATTTCTGGCCTCAGTGGTTGTGAAGATGTACTTCTTTACAGTGATACGTGGGAAGAACATCTGCCGGTTATATGAGGATTCTTCGAACGTCTGACAAACGCCAAGCTTACGATCAACCTCGCCAAGAGTGAATTTGGATTGTAAATTATTTAGGATATGTTGGCGGCCAGGGTCAGGTTAAACCTATCGATGCTAAGGTCTGTGCTATTTCGAGTTTTCCTGGTGTTGTAACAGAAGGAATAAGGTTCTGCATCCCGAGATGAAGTAAAACAGACGAGTTTATTGCATGCAAGGAACAATAAAGCCGAAGTCTTGTTTCCCGCAAGAAACAACAAAACCGAAGTATTGTTCGATGTGCCGGTACAAACTTTTAGGTTTATATAGTCCTTGCTTGCTGCTTCGGACGTCATTCGGTGTTATGGTAAGGGGAGGGGTCATGGTATTTGGCCAGTTCACGAGGTCCTGGCCAAATGGTCAGTTTAAGATTATGCCCAGGGGGGTTCCTAGCTTGCATCTGGAATCCTTATCAGTTAACCCCCTTTCCTGCCATAAACCCCTGTTGCTTAGAAGTCTAATTTTCAGGCAGAACTGACTTAAGTTATTAACCCTTTTAACATCTTGTCTCTTTCTTCATTGGTGTGGCTGGTTCTTACAGAAACTTTTTGTCCAACTTTCTGATCTATTACTCAGCCTCTGACTCCCTTACTAAGAAAACATGGTACATTTGTATGGTCAGAAAAACATAAAGCCTTTCTGAAAAGCGCTCCAGTTTTGTCAGCAACAAATTTCAATTCACAATTCAAAACAGCTGCTGATGCAAGTGATGTTGCAGCCGGTGCTGTTCTATTGCAAGAAGGCAAAGATGGAGTAGATCTTCCAATCTGAAACTTTTCTAGTAAGTTCTATCCTTACAACACTTTCAGGAGTATGTTACCTCTTCAGGTCTACCCACCACTGTCTGTAGTGATCATAACCGCCTCCTGTTGATTCATCAAATGAAACATAAGAACAAAAGATTGTTGAGCTGGGGTTTGATATTACAAGAATATAATTTTGACTAAAGAAATATTTAAGGAAAAGAAAATGTAATTGATGACTCTCTCTCTAGAATATGATTTGTTCATGTTGTCTGACTCTACACTTCCTATGATATGACACCTTATATGATATTTTGTTTTTGTTCATGAACATGCTATCACTTTTGTTCATGTTAAAAAGAAAGTTTTCTTTTCTTAACTGGTTTTTCTTCAAGAAGGGGAGTTTTATGTATAATAATTTGTGAAACATATTGTAGATTTACTAGAATATTCATCATTTGTGAGTAACATTACTTGATGTAAATAATTAGTATTGTCTTACCCTCGCTCCCTGAGATTATTGCCCCAGCCTCAGTCACACACCCCACTGTAGCTGGAGCACAACTACAGCACATGGCTTCTACAGCACGTGTGGTACAGGAGACAAACATCTCAGGGCTTTCTCATCTTGTGAGCTGGACTCTTAGGCCCATTTTTATCATCTGTGTGTCGCACAAAGAGTTTAGACAATCGCGTTCCCTTTCAGCCAGTATTTTGATCTGTTTAGGAGTCTTGTTGTTTTCTTGTTTAAATCACGAGAGGTTTCCTACAAGAACTGTTGATAATAATAATAATAATAATAATAATAATAATAATAATAATAATAATAATAATAAAATTTATTTTATATAGCACCTTTAAAGGTGGCTTCTCAAAGTGCTTTACAGAATGACAACAACAATAAATAAAAAGAATACACAAGATAAAACACAATTACAATATACAGAGGAGAGCGTGGATGGTGGTACTAAGAAGAGCAGAGGGGTGAAGAATGGAGCCAGTTCAGTAAAGGCTCTTCTGAAGAAGAGGGTTTTGAGTCTGGATTTGAAGGAGTTTAGAAAAGGTGACTCTCTGATATCCTTGGGGAGAGAGTTCCAGAGCTTGGGGGCACAACAGGAGAAGGCCCTGTCACCCATACAATATAGACGGGCTTGGGGGACAGTAAGGAGACCAGAGTTAGAAGAGCGAAGTTGCGAGGTGGGGAGTAGGGCGATAATAGTTCAGACAGGTACTGAGGTGCCAAGCCATGCAGAGCCTTATAGGTGAGCATGAGGATTTTAAAGTCTACATGGAATTTGACCGGAAGCCTGTGCAAGGACTCCAGGATAGGAGTAATGTGAACACTTGCACTAGACCTGGTCAGGATTCTGACTGCTGAATTTTGGACAAACTGCAGTTTGTTCAAAGTAGATTTAGATACCCCAGCAAGTAGAGCATTACAGTAGTCAATTTGAGAGAACACAAATATGTTGATCAGCTTTTCAGCCACAGTTAATGATAGCATAGGGTGTAGTCTAGTGATATTTCTGAGGTGAAAAAAATATGTTCTGACAATATGCTGCACATGTGGGTCGAATGTTAAGCCAGAATCAAATATTACCCCAAGGTTGATAACCCCAAGGTTGAAAGATGACAGCTTAAATACTGATTGGCCTTTCTCTGATAAGGTGAATGAGTATAAGTAAGTTATTTATCACTTGTCAGCAGTAAGGGTTTAGATACTGTAGCAGTGTAGCTTTGGGCTAAAATGTAAAACTGTTTGCTTTATAAACTGATATCACAAAACTAAGATGATCCAGTTTTGCTACTTTTCATGAAAGTTAAAACAAAATCAGAGGAGTTTCTCCACCAGTAAAAGAGAACGTTTATCTCTGATTCTAGCCTTGCAACGCTTTGAGGTGTATGTTACCTCTTCAAGTCTACCCATCACTGTCTGTAGTGATCACAGCCCCCTCCTGTTTATTCATCAAATGAAACATAAGAACCAAAGATTGTTGATCTGGGGGTTTGATATTACAAGAATATAATTTGATCATGTTGTCTGACTTTACACTTCCTATGATATGACACTTTCATGCATATTTTGTTTTTGTTCATGAATATCCTTCACTTTTGTTCATGTGAAAAAGAAAGTTTTTGTGTTAAAAACGTTTTTTTTTTCTTCAAGACAGGGAGTGTTATGAATAATTTTGTTCTTACATTTTGTAGATTTACTAGAATACTCATCATTTGTGAGTAACATGACTTGATGTAAATAATTAGTATTGTCTTGCGTTTTCTCAACCAGAGTTTGCTGGAATAATTGTGTGAATCATTGCATGTGGACATGTCCCGTGAGGTGTCCAGACAGTTCTAGATGTGATACAGAGACAGTTTATAGGAAAGGCAGGAACCGACGGAGCTGAAGAGAGAGGGATTCAGCACTCCTGTAGGTCACTTCACTAACGGTCAGCGGTCATATTGGATTTGCTGTTTATCGAGGGATACTGAACTCTGCTGCTTGTCTATTCGTTGTCGTGGACAGAGGGATTGAAGGAGAAATCCTAGGAGCACCATCAAGTGCAGAAGACTGCCGGACGCATATTGATGGATAAGGACTCAAGAGAAGTGTCCTGGTTTTCTCTTTACTCTTTATACAGTAAGCAGTTTTTATAATTATTTTTGTAAATGTAAAGAAATTGGTACATACAAAGAAAATCACCGACTGTGTTTATTTTTCTGTATCATGACAATGGTGCTTGTATTGATACCAGCACAGGTGCCTTTTCATTGAGAAAGGGTTTGACTCCCCTCCTTAGTTCTTCACAAGCACTGCCCCACAGCTGCAAGGGGTCACCACACCCCACTGTAGCTGGAGCACAACTATAGCACATGGCTTCTACAGCACGTGTGGTACAGGAGACAAACATCTCAGGGCTTTCTCATCTTGTGAGCTGGACTTTTAGGCACATTTTAGTCATCTGTGTGTCGCACAAAGAGTTTAGACAATCATGTTGTCCAGTATTTTGATCTGTTTAGGAGTCTTGTTGTTTTCTTGTTTAAATCCCAAGAGCTGGGATACAAGAACTGTTGATATTGGGAACTCCCACTTCCCATGAGAAACTCTGGGACACTAGACTGTGTCTGTACCCTCTCTGTACTCCTGTGAAAGCTCTCTGGCACACCGAGTCCTGAAGGTGCTGTAGAAGGATTCATATGGCCTTGCCGGATTTTTGATGGCGTTTGCAGGAAAGAGTGACAATAAAGGTGTAACTTCTCGTGCTATCCTGCACAGTTTCAATATGACAGCTTAAACACTTATTGGCCTTTCTCTGATAAGGTGAATGATTTTTGGTAAGTTATTGAGCAGGTGGGTTTCAGATAATGTTACAGTGTAGATATATCGCATAAAGATGTGAGATAAAGTTTTATAATGGGTAACAGGAGGCTACAGGAGTAGGGGGGCAAGGGTTGTGTTTCAAGCAGATACAAGCTGTCACAGTGTGCTTGGGAAAAGATGTACAGTTTCAACTACTGATGTGGGTGGGGGAACCCCAGACCTATTGGGCTGGGATGCCCTGCAGCATTTATAATGAAATAGCATTTATGTGAACTACCTCAATAGAGCTATGTGATATTGGGATTGTTTTACCTAATGAGGGAATCCATAATGCCCAGCTACTCCAAGTAGTAGATCTTTGGACGGAAAAAATTGCAGTGACCCCTGCAGCAGAAACCATTTTTAATGATTTGAAACAAGCTTTCTTGCAGGTACTAGCCCTGGGCTGGATTCCCTCAGACGGATCATCTGTATGTAATCTGTCTGTAAGTGAAAGAAATGGGTTGTGAGCTGCTGTGGTGGTGCAGGAGCATGGAGGTACATGTAGGCATCGCCCGGTGGGTTATTATTCAGGACCCCTCGATGCGGTGGCCAAGGGGCCGTGTTTATGTGTTGTGCAGGCTACCTGCCTGGCTGTATAAACTGTGACTCATCTGGAGTAGAACCAGCAGACCGAATGAAAAGATTGAATTGAAACATGTAAATATGCTAAATGGAAAATTGTAACGATGTATATAGACTCTATATGCCGCAATTTTGGATGGCAGTGGAGGAATAGGGATTTCCTCAACACGGCAGGGACTCCAGTTAAGAATGCTGGGTTTGTCTCCGAACAGTTAGAAGCTTTGCAGCTACTGACTGAAGTAGCTGTGGTAAAGTGTAAGTCACATAATAAAGAAATGTTTCCAGTAACTCGAGGGAACAACTTTGCAGATGCAGCTGTCAGGTGAGCAGTCCTGGTAGAGCAGGAGTCTGAGACCCTGTGAGACCTCTGTTGGTGAAAGGGACAGCTACAGGACAGTCAGGCTGAGGCCCCTAAAGCAGAGAAGTGGACATGGTTAGAAAAGAATGTGGGGCTGTATGATGATGGGGTGTGGTGCTGCCAGCACACTGGACGCCCTGCATGCCCTCACAGCCTAATGCCCTTTGTAGCCCCACAAATGCACTCTGTCAGACACCCGGGTGTGAGTCAAATGGTGTGCCGGTTACCCGAACAGGGGACCTGGTTTGAAGCAGCAGCCACTTAAGTGGTACCTCAATGTGATGCTTATCAAAGAAACTCAACTACAGTTCAGGTGCGGGTGCTACAGCACAAAATGCCTGAGGAACCTTTCATGTTCTGGCAAGTTGACGATTGTAAAGGGAAACCTGGGCTCTTATAATCTGTTATTCCAGTGGGTTGCTGCCACTGCCTCTGTGTCTAGCAAACACTTGATGACGGAGAGAAGCCCTCGGTGGGCACACATCTCAGGGCTTTCTCATCTTGTGAGCTGGACTTTTAGGCACATTTTTATCATGTGTGTCGCAGAAAGAATTTAGACAATCGCGTACCCTTTCAGACATTATTTTGATCTGTTTAGGAGTCTTGTTTTTTTCCAATTTTAATCATGAGAAGTTTTCTACAAGAACTTTTGATATTGGGAACTCCCACTTCCCATCAGAAACTCTGGGACACTAGACTGTGTCTGTACCCTCTCTTTACTCCTGTGAAAGCTCTCTGGCACATCGAGTCCTGAAGGTGCTGTAGACGGATTCATATGGCCTTGCTGGATTTTTGGTGGCGTGGGCAGGAGAGAGTGAAAAGGTGAAACTTCTCACACTATCCTGCACTGTTTCAAGATGACATCTTAAACACTGAGTGGCCTTTTTGTGATAAGGTGATAGAGTTTTAGTAAGTTATTTATCACTTGTCAGCAGTTAGGTTTTAGATACTGTTACAGTGTAGCTTTGAGTTAAAACAGAAATAAATCTGTTTGCTTTATAAACTGATTTCACAGTGAAGAGATAAGAGAGACACCTGGGATGTGAGACAATAATATAAATATTATATTATTGCATTATTGTATTATCAATACAATATAATATAATTTCTTATTTTTGTTATTTTTTCAAACTATGTAGTCCAGTGCTTGAAGTTGGCTATGCGCTCAAATACTGTATATAAAGGTGCTGCCTGTTCTTTGTCACTAAGATAAAGGGCATGTATTTGGTAAGCTGGTTGTACGCCCAGAACACGAAAAGAACTAACTGTTGTCTAGTCTGCAACTTAGATATAATTAATTGGCATGTGTTGCTGTCTTATCATTTTTTTTAAAATGTGTCATAGTAACTCATTTGGTTTTAAGGGATAAAGGATCATCTTCAGCTACTTATTTTATAAGTCTGGTAGTTGCAAGCCAGACTTCCATATGCATATGAAATAAAGAGACTTCTTCTTTACAGCCACCTGAACTTTGTCATTTGGATGACACAGGAATTTGGTGCTGCGAGCAGGGTACTCCCAGCTGAGGGAACTCTGACAGAGAGGTGGAATGGAAAAGCTAGGCAGGCGCTTCTAAAAAGAGGTAAGGACTCCTCTTTTCTAAAAAGTCCCTTATCCTCTCCATGTTGCTGTCAAGGGTTTTTCTTAAGCTGATGCGAGTACAAAAGAATAATGAGTTTACAGTGTTTTCCCACATGAATGATACTGGATGTGTTTTCCCAGCTGAAAGATACTGGATGTGTTTTCACAGTTGAAATATACTGGATGTAATCTCCCAGTTAAAATATACTGTTAGAGGACGGTGGGGTCGAGAAAGAGGGATTGTTGAAGGAATAGCGTCTCGCCCTGCCCATGCGGTAAAACCAGGTGTTGTATCCTGGTCAGGTGTTGTGCCCTGTGTGGTGTCGCCGTGGGAAAAGCAGTTGTAAAAGTGATGTTACTCACACCACAATGATCTTTTCCGTTTCTTTGTCCGTATGTTTTCCAATTCCGATCCGTAATCCGTTTCCGGTATCCTTAAACAATCCAAATTCCAAAGTCCGTATGTCCACACAAATTCCTGTCGTAACCAAGTTGTAATCCGTAAACCGTAGTCGTAAACCGTAAACCGTAGTCTGTTATACCTTAATCCTTTCAACCACAATCCTAATCCTCTTCTTCCTCCAAAATGCATTCACCTTATCAGCTTCTGCGTTGGCTCACTGCTTCTGGGGCATTTATATTCTGTTTCCTGATGTAGCTCACCTGTGTCTCATTGTTTCGCTGCATAGGCCTTTTACAACAGTGGGTCAGCTGGTTCTCCTTGGCGGCCATCTTGCCCAGGTCTATATCGAGTATATTGAGTGTTTCGTTCCGGAAATACTGGTTATAAATGACCCTTCCCCTGGTCCTCTTACATTCCCTCCACCTGAGATCAGCCCCGTCCTCGGGCGGTCTAGAGAAAAATAAACAGTGCATTCAGGAGAGGGCTTCTACATTCCCTTGTTTCCTTCTGGGTCTATATACCGTTCGGAATTGAAACCGTTGAAGACTAAGACCCCATCGTGTAATTCTATCATTTTTATCCATATTTTGTAACATTTAGGTTAATGGCACATGATCTTTGTACAATATAAACCGTCTTCCCAATAAATAATGCCTCAAATAGTCCAGGGTCCATTTTATTGCGAGACATTCTTTCTCTATCGTAGAAGAGTTTTTTTTCTGCAGGATTTAACTTGTGACTAATATATAAAATAGGGTGCTCCAGTCCATCAATTTCTTGCGAGAGTATGGCTCCAATTCCAGTGTCAGGAGCATCAGTTTGTACCATGAAAGGTTTATTAAAGTCCGGTACCTGTAAGACGGGTTGAGAAGAGAGAGTTGTTTTTAAGTCTTGAAAGGCCCTCTCTTTCAATGCGGTCCATTTTATTTTTTCTGGACAACTCGTCTTTGTTAAATCGTGCAGAGGGGCGGCCATGGAGGCAATCCCTGAAATGAAACGTCGATAATAACTCTCAAGTCCCCAAAATGTTCGGATTTGCTTCTTTATAGAAGCATTGGGCCAGTTTTTAATGAAGTGTACCTTCTGATCTTGGGGCACGATCAATCCTCTCCCGATCATATAACCAAGATAATTGGCATCCTGGGCTCCCAGACAACATTTATTTGGATTGGCCATTAATCCTGCTGCTCGCTAAGCTCCAGTCACTGCTTCCAGATGTTGTAGATGTTGTTCCCATGTCGTGCTCTGGATTACAATGTCATCCAAGTAGGCCGCTTCAAAATCTCGATAAGGTCTCAGTATTTGGTCCATAAATCTTTGAAATGTTGCGGGAGCACCATGCAAACCGAAGGGTAGGACCCTATGCTGATATAGCCCCTCAGGGGTGGCAAAAGCGGTCTTGGCTTTGTCTTCTTCGGCCAGCGGCACTTGCCAATATCCCTTTGTAAGATCAAGGGTACTGATGTATTGGGCGTTACCTAATCTCTTGACTAGTTCATCTATACGGGGCATAGGGTATGCATCAAACAGCGAGATCTCGTTTAACCTTTTGAAATTGTTACAAAATCGAATAGTTCCATCCGGCTTGGGGATCAAAACTATCGGGCTAGCCCAATCGCTATGGGATTCCTCTATTATTCCCATTTCTAGCATCTTTTCCACCTCTTCTTTAATCAATTTCCTTTTGGCTTCAGGTACTTGGTACGGGTGTAGTCTTACCTTCTTCCCTGGTTCCGTGATAATCTTATGTCGTATAAGATGGGTTCGACCAAGGGTCCGGGTAAAAACATCTTTGTTTTGCGATAGGAATTCTTGTTCCTGTTTCTGAGCCAGAGCCAGGTCTCCTATGGCTACAGCACCCGTTTCTTCTTCCAAAGGGTCAGGGGAGGAGTGGGTGAGCAGAACTTCGGTACTATGCCATTTCTTCAATAAATTGATGTGGTAGATTTGATGTTGCCGACTTCTGTCATGTTGTTTGACCTTATAGTTGACTGGACCCACTTTTTCCACCACCTTATAAGGCCCCTGCCAGGAGGCCAAGAATTTACATTCTGGGGTCGGAACTAAGACCAGTACCTTATCCCCAGGCTGAAATTCTCTCGCAATAGCTCCCCTATTATAAATTTGTTTTCGTTGAGCCTGAGCTTTCTCCAGGTTTTCTTTCACAATGGGAACAATAACGTTTGTTCTTTCTCTCATCTGCTCCACATGTTCAATGATGGTCTGTAAAGGGGAAGGTTGATGCTCCCAAGATTCTTTCACCACGTCTACCTGGCCCCGTGGTTTCCGAGAGTATAGTAATTCAAATGGGGAAAATCCGGTCGAGGCCTGCGGTACTTCTCGAACCGTGAACATGAGATACGGGAGCAGCTGATCCCACTTTTTCCCAATCTTTTGCTTGGCCTTCCTCAGCATGCCTTTCAGGGTCTTATTAAAACGTTCTACTAGACCGTCGGTTTGAGGGTGATAGACCGAGGTTCGGATCTGGTGTATACCCAATAGCTTACATAAGTCTCGCATGACTTTAGACATGAAAGGAGTTCCTTGATCAGTTAAGATCTCTTTAGGAATTCCTACCCTAGCAAAAAGTTGTACTAGCTCCATAGCTATGTTTTTGCCGGTGGCAGCTCTCAACAGAATGGCTTCGGGGCATCTTGTAGCATAGTCCACTATCACTAAAATATACTGGTGACCTTTGGTGGTTCTGATCAGGGGACCCACCAAATCCATCCCAATCTGTTCAAAGGGGGTTTCAATAATTGGGAGGGGAATCAACGGGTTTCTATAATAAGGTTGTGGAGCAGTTTTCTGACACTCAGGGCATTCCTGACAATACTTCTCGATGGCCTTATGGATCCCTGGCCAAAAGAACTTAGAGAGTAGTTTCCCAGACGTCTTCTTTACCCCCAGGTGTCCACCCAGGAGGTGGCTATGGACCGTTGAGGAGCTTCATCTGGTAGGCCCGGGGAATCAGGAGTTTTTCCACTTCTTCATGGCCCTTTTGCTGCACCTGATAGAGGAGATTGTTTTTTATCATGGAATACGGGTAAGTCAAGGTACTAGGTTCATTACACCACTTCCCATCGATTTTCCTGACATGTCCCCATGCATGTCTCAAATTTCCATCTTCTAATTGGGCCGTCCCAAACCTACCATGATGTTCTGGTAGCTCTAAGTCCGGTAAATCCATATTTATAAATTCATCTCCAAGTTCATATCCTCCTTCTTGTTGGTCCGCCTCATCAGGGACACCGTTAGTGGCATCACCCATGCCTTCAGGACAGGGAAGTGGCCTTCGCCGAGCTGCTTTGACAGTGTTCCAAATTTGGAGGAAGTGGGGACAGTCTTGCCCCAGTACCACAGGGTAAGGCAACTGCTCAACCACTCCGACAGTTGAACAGTATATCCCCTTTTCCATAGAGATGCTAATTTCTGCCGACGGATAGACCTTTGTGTCCCCGTGGATGCAAGTAATAGGTATTCCCTCCGTTCCCCGGATCTCCCGTTCTTCGGGAAGTATTGTAGGGGTCACCAGGGTCACAGTACTTCCGGAATCCAACAAGGCCTCGACAGGTTCTCCCCCATCTCGATGTTCGTAAGGTGGGGATCCTCGCAGGTTGGGACATGTGCTGTAAGGAAGTTACACTTGGCTTCATCTCTTGTGTCCGCCTGCATGGGTTCAGACAGGCATGCCCTTCTTCACGACAATTAAAGCATCGACAGGTATCTTTCCTTGGCTGGGGCCTTGAATCTGACATTTCCCGAAGGGGTTTCTTAAATTGTGGTGGACCTCGATAATCACTGTACCTTATCGGACGATACTTCATTTCAGTTTCTTGGGGCTCTTGGGGCTTCTTCTCTCCTCTTTTCGAAACTCCCCTTTTTCTTCCCTAATCAAGGTCTCCGTGGCATGTTGTCAGTCCACTAAGTCCACTGCCTGATCCAGCGTCTGAGGAACCCCATCACTCACTTTCCTTTTTAATTGAACAGGCAGACTTCTCACAAAGTGATCCAACACCACCCTTTCTACCACCTGTCCTGGGTTTAATACACCATGGGTAACACCATGGGTAGATGTTCTGCCTGTGGTCCTGTGTAGCCTGCGGGCTGGATCAAACATAACTGTGTAACATAGCCTGTTTGATTTCATCACGGGCCAACCTGGAGGGCCGAATCTGGCTAATAGATTGGTGAATTTGCTATCTAATTCTCTATTGCAGTATTGTAGGTTGTTAATTGAAGCAGTGCATGGGGCTGGTGAACAGGTGCTGGACGCTTGGGGACCTCCAGTACAGGGAAGACATGATGTGATACCTGGCGAGTGGGTGTGGGTGAGGAAGATATACCCTGCCAGATGTTGCAACCCTACTGGGAAGGACCATATCAAGTGCAACTGACTACCGACTCTGCCATCTGAGTGACAGGATGAGATCGCTGGATCTAGGCATCACACTGCCACCGAGCCACTGCACCAGAGACTGAGTGAACATTAGTTCTTATGTTGTTCCTGTTTCTGTGTTTGTCAAGCTTCCTGAGGGGGGGGTGACAGTGTGCCTGTGAAGTGTAAGGAGTTTTACTTTGATAAATGGGAATATGGAATCTATAGTTTATCAATCAGCCACAAATAATAATCAGAGCTGTTGGGTTTGTATTGTTATACAAGATGCTCATAGGAGTTATCCCCTTTGATAGAGGTGATTATTTAGGTTTATTGGCGTGGGTAAATAGTTCTGCTTTTAGTCTGAGTGTAACTCAAATGTATTAGAATGGAACAAACTGTATGCTCCCTGCTATAATCACAGTTCTAGGCCATCCTCTATTAAGGTGATAGACAGCTGTTTAGGTGAGCGAAGACTAAGCAGTACTTGTATTCCACACAATTCAGAGCACATTCATGACTTAGAACAGCACATCTATGATGAAGAACAATAAAAATATCATTATTATAATCCAGATGATTGGGGCATTGGTGCGTGGCTGCAGTCTGTGCTAGGAACATGGGGAGGGTCTCTGGTTCAATACATATTTGTGGGTCTGGTATTATTCGTAATGATCATATTGTTAATATCCTGCTTGAACAACATGTGGACTAAAGCTGCTGCTTCTGTGCTAACTGTACGCCCTGAAGGCATCATGGGGGTCAAAACTGATTTCATGGGAAAGGTTTCTACATCTCTTATCTAGTGGCAGAACCTGATTGGTAGAACAATATGGTCCTAAGGGGGGAATGAAGAGATAGGAGAGACACCTGGGATGTGAGTTAATAATGTAATTTCTTGTTTTTGTATTTCTGCAAGCTATGCAGTCTAGTGGGTTGAAGTTAGTGTTGCGACCAAATATATAAAGATGCTGCCTGTCCTTGGTCAGTAAGATAAGGGGCATGTACTTGGTAAGCTGGCTGTGCACCCAGAACATGAAACGAACTAACTGCTGTCTTGACTGCCACTTAGATATAATTAATTGGCATGTGTTGCTGTTTCATCATTTGTTAAGAATGTGTCATAGTAAGTCTTTGTGTTTTAAGGTATAAAGGACCATCTTCAGCCTACTTATTTTTAAGTCTGGTGGTTGCAAGCCGGACTTCCATATGCATATGTAATAAAGAGACTTCTGCTTCACAGACACCTGAACTTTGTCATTTGTCTGACACAACACATCCTTTCACTTTTGTTCATGTTAAAAAGAAAGTTTTTTTGTCACAAATGTTTTTTTTTCTTCAAGACGGGGAGTGTTAGGAATAATTGTTTTTGTAACATTTTGTATTTACTAGAATGTTCATTATTTGTGAATAACATGACTTGATGTCAATAATTAGTATTGTCTTGCGTTTTCTTGACCAGAGTTTGCTGGAATGACTGAGTGAATCATTGCATGTGGACATGTCCCGTGAGGTGTCCAGACAGTTCTAGATGTGATACAGAGACAGTTTATAGGAAAGGCAGGAACCGACGGAGCTGAAGAGAGAGGGATTCAGCACTCCTGTAGGTCACTTCACTAACGGTCAGCGGTCATATTGGACTTGCTGTTTATCGAGGGATACTGAACTCTGCTGCTTGTCTATTCGTTGTCGTGGACTCTTAGAGAAGTGTCCTGATTTTCTCTTCACTCTTTATAAGTAGTTGTAATTATTATTTTTGTTATTGTAAAGAAATTGGTAAATACAAAGAAAATCACCGACTGTGTTTATTTTTCTGTATCTTGACAATGATGCTTGTATTAATACCAGCACAGGTGCCTTTTGGTTGAGAAAGGGTTCGATTCCCCTCCTTAGTTCTTCACAAGCACTGCCCCACAGCTGCAAGGGGTCACTTTTGTCTTCGGTGCCCTCGCTCCCTGAGATTATTGCCCCAGCCTCAGTCACACACCCCACTGTAGCTGGAGCACAACTACAGCACATGGCTTCTACAGCACGTGTGGTACAGGAGACAAACATCTCAGGGCATTCTCATCTTGTGAGCTGGACTCTTAGGCACATTTTTATCAACTGTGTGTCGCACACAGAGTTTAGACAATCATGTTCCCTTTCAGCCAGTATTTTGATCTGTTTAGGAGTCTTGTTTTCCAGTTTAAATCCCGAGAGGTTTCCTACAAGTACTGTTGATATTGGGAACTCCCACTTCCCATGAGAAACTCTGGGACACTAGACTGTGTCTGTACCCTCTCTTTACTCCTGTGAAAGCTCTCTGGCACACCGAGTCCTGAAGGTGCTGTAGAAGGATTCATATTATGAATCCTATGCACATTTTGCACATATTTTATTTTTTTACAGTGACTATGATCATCATATTTTGCTGCTACTGTATGTATTTATTTTTATTTATTTATTTTATATCTATTTTGTATAATGTTTTGTCTATTCTGATGTCTGTTTTTGCTTGTCTTGGGCTGGACTGCTGTAACACATCATTTTCCCTTCGGGATCAATAAAGTCTTATCTAATCTAATCTAATCTAATATGGCCTTGTGGATTTTCAGTGGCGTGGGCAGGAGAGAAAGTGAAAAGGAAAGTGTAACTTCTCGTGCTATCTTGCACAGTTTCAAGATGACACCTTAAATACCGATTGGCATTTCTGTGATAAGAGGAATAAGTATTAGTAAGTTATTTATCACTTGTCAGCAGGTAGGTTTCAGATACTGTATCAGTGCAGCTTTGGGCTAAAACAGAAGTAAAACTGTTTGCTATATAAACTGATCTCACAGTTTTAATTTTCTTTGTGTTAACATCTCCTTTCCTGTGTGCTGTACGCCCAGCTCTGCAGCGATCTCTTCACTCTGACAGCTCTGTAGAGCCCAGGTCCCTCAGGAGAGATGAGGACACTGACTGTGCTGGGGCTCCTGGCTGCTGTGTGGGGAGCTTTGAGGACTGAAGGTACAGTAGTTCCCTCTTCTTCCTCCTGCCTCTCGTCAGCTCAGGAAGGGTGGGATAGAGGACAAATTCAATAATATATAATCCTGAGAAACTGATGATCAATACATTTGAAATTGGAGCAAATGTGTTTCGAGTTCTGTTTATACCTTGGAGGCTCCATGGATAAAATTAGGTTTTAAATTTCAGCACAGTTTCACACAGCAGCCTCCTGACTCTGGGGTTGGAGCCTCCTGGGGTAGAAGGTTTTTAATTTACAGCAGGAGACCAGGTCAGTTAGAGTACAGGGGGCAGAGACCTGCAGACTCTGCAGTCATACAGGTCATACAGGTCCTCCGGATAGGTGTAAATCTAGCTTTACACACACACTTGTGCAGCCTCAGGCCTGCCTGGTGCGTACGTGTGTCTGGAGTAATGTCTGCTGTGTGTCTGCAGTGATTCCCTTCCAGCATGACTGACCAGTGTTGTAGTGATGTGAAAGATTGCTCTTTGCTTGAATTAGAGCTCTTATTAAATTGCAGTACAGTGTATAATGGTGTCATTTTATGCAGTATTGTGATAATGGTAACTGTAGTAAGTGTGAACATACTGTATAAGAATGATGTCACCCTGTATAAGGTTTTGAGAATCGTGACCCTGAAGCACCGGTACCTGCAGTAATCACAGGGCTCATTGGCTCTGGGCCTGATGATCCACTCTTCTGTGGCCCCAGGTTTCTCTGTGCAGGGCCCCAGGGAGCCTCTAGTGGCCAGGCCTGGGGACGAGGTGCTGCTGCCCTGCTCTGTGGACAGCGCTGTCCCCCTGCAGGAGCTGGAGGTGGAGTGGAGGAGGACAGACTCTGAAGTCCTGGTGCTCCTGTTCTCCGGGGGGGAGAGCAGGCCGGAGTCCCAGCACCAGAGCTACCTGGGCCGAGCGGAGCTCTTCCCTCAGGAGATTCCCAGAGGAAACTTCTCTCTGATGCTGGCCAACGTCACGGCTGAAGACTCAGGAGTGTACAGGTGTGCCGTCCACACAAAACAGGGCTCCGGTGAGACCACAGTGGAGCTGAAGGAAAAGAGTGAGTAAGGTTTCCTCATCCCTTGACCGGCTTGTCCAGTTATTGAAATAATAAAACACTGCCTGAGACACTCTGTTCTCTCACTGTTTATAAACACCTCTTGAAATATAGCTTTCTGATCAAGCAGCAGTGAAGTGGAAAAGCCAACCCCATGAGTGCAGCAGGAGTGAGCTGGGAGTGATCTCTCTTCTACAAGCAGTTTAGTGTTGGGAGCTTGGCTTTACCTCACTGTGACAGATGCTGTCCTTTATAGTCCAATAGATCACTGTCCATCAGCTGTGAAAGTTTATTTCCAATTAAGGAGAGAATAAATAATTGAAATTTGTTGGCTTAGATTGTATTTCTAAATGTTTAGGATTATTTTCACCCCATTATATAAGAAAAAGTGTCACTGTAATTAAAAGACTTGAGTGCATTTTGCTGTTCCTGTCGATTCACAGAGAGTCTAGTTGTGACTGGAGCTGATCGTGCTGTTGTGTCCTACCCTGGGGGGGAGGTGGTGCTGAACTGCTCTGTGGACACACACGTTCCCCCAGAGCAGCTGGAGGTGCAGTGGCTGAGGACAGACTCTGAAGTCCTGGTGCTCCTGTTCTCCGGGGGGGAGAGCAGGCCGGAGTCCCAGCACCAGAGCTACCAGGGCCGAGCGGAGCTCTTCCTTCAGGAGATTCCCAGAGGAAACTTCTCTCTGTGGCTGAAGGACATCAGGACTGAAGACAAGGGGCAGTTCGTGTGCAGAGTCTTTGCAGAAAATGAGTCTGCAGAAGCTACAGCAGAGCTGATAGAGCTGGGTAAGTCAAACCACTTCCACTCAGAAACACAGGATGAAGTCTATATCCTGTAGGAGGGGTTCTATCAGAAACTGGGTTTAAATAAAGCATTTATACCATACTGTATATCTACAGTGTTATAATACTGAGTTAGTAAGCTAGTCATGTTTGCAAATGATACGTAAAGGATTAGCTAACTCAATAGAAGCAACAGATGAAATTCAAAAGGATTTAGTAAAAATCACCTGGCAAATGATGTTGAATGTGTACAAACTACACTGACCTGACAGCAGCAGCCAGGAGACAGGAGCCCCTGTTTTAAACATCTAGCCAGCAGACAGGCAGAGGTCAGATTAATTGTGCGTAGGTGGTGTGGATTATTGTCCATATCTCGTCATTCCATCAAGATAGAGGATATAACAGACCGACTGGAGACTGCCATGGAGATACTGTATGGGTACAGTGCTTTAACAGCTATTACAGCTGACAGGCTGGAGGAACTAAGTCTCTTTAGTCTGAAGGGAGTTTTTCCAACACTGACAGGCAGGAGGAACTGAACATCTTTAGTCTTGAGCAGAAGAGACTGCAAGGGACTGTATATAAGTAGTTTTATTACCAGCATCTCTCAGCAATTTACCGCTGGCAGCAAGGGTCTCTCACCCTGCAGACTGTGTGGGACCTAGTGCCCCATTATAGTGATGGGGACACTACACTTTAAAAAGGCTTCATACTATAAAAATGCCTCCTAATAACTCCCCTCTCTGAACTGGCTTCATCACTCTGCTCTCCTCCCCACTGAGAGCTCTGAGTGGAGAGTCTAGAAAAGCACTACAAAGGTGTAGGGAAATTCTAATACTAATACTAATAATAATAATAATAATAATAATAATAATAATAAAATCTTCAACTGGAGTCAACTGGATTTCTTCAGAATCAATTGTGAAACATTAACCAGAGTATATGTGTGGAAACTACAAGGATGTGCATTTAAAACTAAGAACAGGAGGCTCTTTCCCCAGCCATGTTGTTCAATCTGATGTCCTGGTGAGCGATTCACCACTCTCTACCCACCAGGCGAGATGAGCAGATCAGCCTGTAGCTCGTTAGTGCTTGTTACAGGCTGGAGAAATAACAGCTCCGCATGTTGAGTATTTCACTCTCAGGGCACTGATCCAGGCACGTTCCCCGGAGTGTTGCACTAATCGTATTTGTACTCTTCTCTGAGAGCGTGGAAGTTATGAGTCCCCTCACTGGGGAAACGCTAGGACTCAAGTTGACCAGTGTCGTACCTGGGTCTCCTTCACATTTTTGTACCCTCGCTCTCTCTGAGTGATAACCTCACGAGGATCTCTGAGCCCTGTGCTCACGGGTTCCCAGGCTCAGAGAGCCGCCAGCGGTATCTCTTTACTCCCTGTCGTACTCTCATCACGCCTCGGTCCTGGGTCGTAGGACCTCCTCCTTCTGCGGCTCTGGCTGGTGAAGTATGGGCACTGCCTGCGCCCCCAGTCCTTCACTTACAGACTCAGACCAGAGGACACGGTTGCTGGTCCCTCACAGGCAGTAGCAGAGTAAACCTTGGCTGTTCCTGTTTGGCCAGGGCAGCTCTTCCTTACCTTACTAGTGGTCGAACACAGCAACAACTGGTTGTGCTACTTGTTTGGGGCTGTATCTGCTCTTCAGTGTAACGAACACACTACAGTAGCAGCTACTGGCTCACCTGATGCTTTGCCAGGCTGCCCTTCAGCTTCCTGTCTGCATGTAGCCACTGGAGCTGGACCCTGCCCCACCTGGCTGTGTTGACTAACGAGGCACTCAGACATTGTGTCCCAGATCCCCTCTGGGTTCCTTGATCTTAAGTGGCTCCCCTTGTGGGGATGTATCCCCCTCTGGGGTTTCTAACCAGCAGGTCTGTATTAGTGATGTCTCCGCAGTGTCTTAAGGCACACACTTCCTGGGGAGACACACCGCCCCTCAGCAGTCAGAAAGACCTGAGGCTGAAAGAGAACTAAAATAACCGCGACTAGACCAATGTAGGAAAATGGCGATATAAGCAGAGACTTGAATGAAAGAACAGAACTGTGAGAAATAAAAACTGTAAGACCTACAAGAGGAGATTTAAACTGGATTTCAACTAAGGACCAGAGGAGGACACTGAAAGGAATACAGATGTGGACAGGGCATATGGAGTGTGAGTCTGGAGATATTTTTTTTTTTGATAGACTGTGTTTTTCAAAGAGAAACATACTATGGGTATTTAGACAGGGAACTTTAAGTCAGTCAAGAGTTCAAACTACCATTCAGGCTTTCTTGAAGTTTAATTTATTTTTCTCCAAATATTTGGGTATTACAATAAACACTGTTAAACTGTCAGACTGACTGTGGGGCAGGCCACAACTATATAGGTGCCCATCTGATGTCTGTGCCCCCTGTGGCATCACAGCACGCACAGATGAAAGCAGGAAGCCGGGTTTTCAATGGTCTGTTCTCTTCTCTCTTCAGGCTTTTCATCAATACATGTGGGGGCACTGCTCTTGGTCTTTTCTTTACCAGTACTTTGGATTCTAATGTGGATTGGCTACTGTTTTGGTAAGCACATTTTTTATTTTAAATTATCTTATTAGTTAGATTTACGTTGTCTGCCCATTTAATAACTAAGAACAGAGAAAGTGGTTTAAGATCTTTTATTTTCACCTGTGTAGAGAGCCA
This sequence comes from Atractosteus spatula, assembly GCF_055471065.1. NCBI lineage: Eukaryota > Metazoa > Chordata > Actinopteri > Semionotiformes > Lepisosteidae > Atractosteus > Atractosteus spatula. The sequence goes on along the minus strand of NC_142721.1, from coordinate 16,907,970 downwards.
AATAGGGCTTATGTTGGCTTATGTTGGTCCACAGTCACATTTCAAATCCCCTTAAAAGCCAGACGCTGACTCAGTTCCGGGCTCTGCTCTGGTTTCCACATCAGGCAAGTCCAAGACCTGGAAGCGCCTGGTCCCGTTAAGGTTTTAGTTTCTGTTCCTGTTCCCATTCCTGTGCCGGTCCTGACCCGATTCCTGTTTTTATCCTGTTCGTCTTGGATGGACCTCTGTAGAGACCACAGTGACATCACCAGTACCTGTGTGGAAGCTTTTCAGAACTTCTCTGTAGTAGAACTCTCAGTTTTATAAAGTTCTTAAAGAACAGAAAAACAGAAGTCTAGTTATCTGTTTGTCACTGGAGGCAGTTTAGGTGTGTAAAGTCTAGAATTATTACTTTTGCAGTTTGACTGTTCTGTAGACAGTATATTGTTTACTGCACTTATTGTCACATTTTAAAGGCATGTGTGTGTTCAAGTCAACACTGAATCTCTTGGAGCAGAGAGGAGTGCAGGGCAAGAGTGTAGCTATGGAACTGAAGCAGTAATGGAGACATTACTGAATTTCCTGCTAACTGATAAATACATGAAACTTGACATCTGAATGTCATCTATACTAAATATTTTTTTCTTTTTTCTCATATTTTATCTTTTATTATTCTGCAGATAAAGATGTGCTTGTTAGGACCTTCCTCATTGCTCCTAGTGTCTTACTGTCTATTTCATTTGTCCTCTGGGGTGTAACTGAAGGTAAGTTTGTTCATTTAATCTCAGTGCACATTCACATTAACTGGATGTTGTGGGTTGTAGGAATAAGAATAAACTTTATTTTATAAAGACCTCTAATGGTATATTCCCAAAGCGCAATACATTGAAAGTAAAAGATTCAGTTGAAACAAAAGAACATGAACTGCAAACTCTTAAAGAAGTTTAAAAGAGAATATCCAGGCAGATAAAAACTGCAGTCGGGCCACAGAGGGAAAACCTGCTTCTCTCAAGCTGGAGAAAGTGCATCACACCCCTCCCTGGTGAGTGAAGGTGGGGAACAGGTTGTTCCTGATGGAGCAAAGTCTGACGTCTCGCTAGTGAAGTGGAGAAGTTTGACGCAGACAGTTGACAGACTTTGAAGACTGTGACTCCCCCTTCTCTCCTTTCTCTGCTTTATCTCCTCTTTTCCTTCTGACTTTCACACCTCTGGTTTCCTCTTTTCTTCTCCTCTCTTCCTCTTTTATACGAATGCTGGATTTATTCAGTTTGTTTAGGTACCAAGTCTGCCATACCGTGACGATTGGTCACAGTTCTTTATGACTGTACTGCATGTAGGACCATGCTTGTTTGTCATCTCTGAAAATCCAGAGCACAGATTGAACACAAAACAAAAGAAAACAGTTCATAAAGATAGGTGATAACACATTTAAGACAAGGAAACACACGGGATTAGAAATTCTCTCAGACAGGAGTAATGTGATCACTTGCACTAGACCTGGTCAGGATTCTGGCTGTCGAATTTTGGACAGATCTGGAGTTTGTTCAAAGTAGATTTAGATACTCCATCGAGGATTACAGTAGTCAATTCAGGAGAAGCCAAAGGTGGTGATCAGCTTTTCAGCCACAGCTAGTGATAATATAGGGCACAGTCTAGCGATATTTCTGAGGTGAAAGAAAGATGTTTTGACAACATGTTGCACATGTGGGTCGATTGTCAAGCCTGAATCAAATATCACCCCCGAGTGTTTCAGTTTAGACTGAAGCTCAAGTACAGTACCGTCCACAGGGTTACAGCACTGGCTTTACAAAGCTGATGGGGGCCAATACACATGACTTCAGTCTGGTCACTGTTTAGATGAAGGAAATCTTGAGTCATCCAAGTTTTTATGTCAGAGATACAGTTAGAGAGAATAGAGACAGCCCCATCAGTGTCAGATATATATATATAGATTTGAGTGTTGTAGAAGATGTAGAAGATTAATGAGCAGTAGAAGATGCAGTGTGCAGTCACAGACACAAATTAATAAAAGCCTTTCTGAAGAGAAAGCTCTTGAGTCTGGATTTGAATGTGCTCAGGGTGGGTGACTCTCTGATATCCATGGGGAGAGAGTTGCAGAGCTCTGGGGTGCAGCAGGAGAAGGCCCTGTCACCCACAGAGTGTGGACAAGCTCGGGGGACAGACAGGAGACCAGAGTCAGCTGAGCGAAGGCTGTGAGGTGGGGAGAAGGACAGTAGTAACTCAGACAGGTACTGAGGTGTCATGTACAGCCCTATAGGTGAGTATCCACATGAAACCTGTTAGGAAGCCAGTGCAAGGACTCTAGGATGGGAGTGATGTGATCACTTGCACTACACCTGGTCGGGATTCTGGCTGCCAAATTTTGGACATACAGCAGTTTGTTTGTTGGTTACTGTACTGATTGCTGGTATCTCCAGACAGATTCAGGGTTGTTAGAAATATCATTAGTGCTGTTTAACATCTTTTAGAAATGTGTTTTAGATATTAATAAAACAGGATGTCTCACGAAACAGACATCAACCTCCCATTCAGCATCTGAAGGTCTGTCTGTGAGCTGCTCTGAAGTCAGGGGCTGCAGAGATCTGAGAATCTGTTGCTCTGTGCAGGCAGTGATTGTTTATACCCTGTATTGTGTTCATGTTTACTGTCACAGGCAAACAATTAAAGTACATCAGGCAATATTGCTAGGTTAACTTGATTAACTTTTCTAATTTCTCTGGCACAGAATGTTAATGAGCTACTTGTGTGCAATCACTACTGCTTTGCTTTTGGCTCCTGATGTGACTTGTTTTGCAGGGTCGCTGGAAGAAGTGATCATGTGTGTGACTGTTAATCTTCTGAGGATTGTACCACTTCTGGCTTTTTTAGTAAGTGGTAAGTTCTGAAAAGATGAGCTCACTATGGAGAACTGTTTCTTTTTAGGTGCATCTTGAAAATCTACACATTTGGTACAATTATAGGTAATAATAGTAATAATAATTAATTGCTTACACTTATATAATTGCGCTATGTACTATGTACGTACTCTATAAAATCAATCATTTTATAGTTATTTGATTTTTATTTGTTTACTTAATATTTTCTAATTATTTTAAGACTGTTAAATATAAATTCAGTACAAAGTATATTTTCCTAAAAAGATCATATCTGTGACCAGAATAAGGAAGGCACAGTAAGCTGTCCCACTCTGAATGCCAGTGAGAGCCAGTACAGTTCACAAAACTGAGTTTTTTGTGTACACGAGAGGCATAATAAAGACATGTAGTTCAGGTGGGGAGCTTCGTCAGCATGCGTAGGCTGTAAAGGAACAAGTAATAGGTTTATTCCATGCTGAAAAGAGAAGAGAGAAAACAACGTTTCAGCTGATGAGTCTTCTTCAGGTGTGGAGCTTCTTCACCTGAAGAAAGCTCCACGGCCGAAACATTCTGTTTTCTTTCTTCTCTTTTCAGCATTGCACATTTCACACTGCACATTGGTGGTGGTGGAGGGGATCCCCATTACCTGTAAAGCGCTTTGATGGAGTGTCCAGAAAAGCACTATATAAGTGTAAGCAATTATTATTATTACTATTTACTTGTTCCTTTGTATAATACTTGTTTCCAGTCTTTTTTAACATTTCAGTGTCGGACAGGCCTATTTCACTCAGTAGGGTCTTAGCTGAGCAGTGTTACTCATCTGCAAGAGTTATATCGCTGTGACATTACTAACCTGAACGTCAAATGACAACACAGGGTCAGAGGGAACATGAGAGATTCTAGCTGTGATCAGGGGTTTGATTTCAGCACCATCAACACTGAAGTCACCAGCTTTGTGAGCTCAACCTCAGTCTGCTCACAGTTCAGTTGGAGAGTTTTTTGCTCCCATTAAAATCAGACATAGAAAGATAACCAGAGAACCTGAGGACCTGCCTGCCCTGAGTTAGACCTGTAACTGTTGCTCTTCTGTGATTTACCAGTTAATGGCTCCTGTCCTGTTCTTGTCCTGAGATTTTTCTGTACCAGTATCTACCTGCAGGGGGAGCTCATACTCAAATATCAGATCCTTAAAGGAGCTCTATTTTTAGATCATAAACCTAAGTCCACCTGGGTGGTTCTGGTTAAAAAAAGTGTTTGAGTTTTTTTTTAACTCACTGTAGAACTGTAGACACAATGCAAAATAATATTTCTAGGTCTTTATTCATCTTCTTGTCACTGTAACTGGATCTCCAGAAAACACAGTGCAGTTTATCATTTCAGTTTCGCTCAGATGCTGAATCATGATCTTTCCAATAGACTGACTAAGTACTGGTCATGAGAGTGTATCTGTGAATGATACTGACAGTATCTGTTGTGCTGCTGTGATCTCTGGAGGACCTCAGGGTGGAGAATCTGTCTTTTCCCTCTCTGAGCCCTGCTGCTGTCTTGACATGACTGAACTGAACCAAGCCCCTCAGCAGTAGAACTAGACCACAGAATCAGTGAGTCTGGTGACTCCTGGCCATCAGCTCAGCTGCAGTCTGAGCGTGTTCGATCACACCATGAGGGTCTGGACTGAGGTGAAGTTCCTCTCCTTCAGCATGGAGAGTCAGAGTTCACAGGTTGATGAAAGCAGTGAGTGAAATGTAGTGGTTTTTAACAGAAACTGGTTAAAATTAATCTTCAGTGACACTGTAGAGGAGTGGTGTCCAATTCACATGTTTGTGTCTGTTTTTTCCAGTGAAGAAATCAGTTTTCATCAGTTTCTCAATAATTCGTTTTGTTGTGTTAACTGAGATGTGGTCTGGTAAGTAAAATTAAAACTGTTTGTTTTATTTCCAATTTCAGAGACATATTAGCTGTTAACTCATGTATTTACAGTAATAAACACACACATGTTTGAGGTCCTGTATAGTGGCTGCTGAGCTGCTTGTCTTTGCTCCAGTGTGTGAGTGTGATGTGATTCTCAGGGCCAGTATACAGTCAGACCAGGAGTATTCAGTCTGTAACCAGCTGGACAGGCCCTGTTAGTGTACTGGTCCTGTGTTCCTGTTCACTTATAAAGACAGTGTATTACTGCTGCTACAAAACAGTTACAGTGCCATGTTGTAGTTGTCACGGATGTCTGAAGGGACGAGCCGTGGAATGGCAGGCAGGAGAGCGATAAAGACCCTGTGCGTAGCGGCGGGATGGGGGTTACCCCAGGCTCAGCTGTTCAGGAAATGCCATAGAGACCTATGGCCTCAGGCCACAGACAGGAGTGACCTGGTGCTCAGTGGGCCTCAAGACACAGCAGAAAGAGATGAATAATCACAGGGAACTAGGAACAGGAGAGAAGCAGAGCGCCCTCTAGCTGTACAGTAGTGTTCACATTAAAATCAAACTCATAGTGTATAAACAGTGCAGTAGCTCACACCCTGGAAGCTTGTTGTCATGATTGTGTCCCTATTTATTCCTGTGACACTGAATCTATTAGGAGAAGTGTGTGAATTGTACATGTTATCCTCCTGTAGATTCACACAGAATTTCCTGTTACTCTTGTAGTAAAGTGATATAGGAATGTATAAATGTTTTAATTACATGTAATGGTCCGCCAGGTGTCTCTGCCCATTTTCCTAGGTTATAGGATGTTATAGTGTTGGCGCTGGAAAGATAGAGAGACAACCGAAGAGAACAGGGGACAGTGGGAGACAGCTAGCGTGAGAGAAAGGTGTCAGATCAGTAGTGTACTGTAATAAACTAACTTTTCTTTAATCCATAGTCCATTGTTCCACACCTGCCTGCGTGCCATTCTTTGCTACAACTGCTGTAGTAATGGAGTGATGTCTTCACAGTGACACTAACAGGTCATAGAAACCTCAGAGACAGGGGCTGAGTCACTAGTGAGTCACTAGATGAAGTCAATAAGTCAGAGAAAATGAAGGGGAAGATGTTTTTGTTTCTGTTCTGTTTTCCCTGTGTTCCCAGTTCCTCTGTGGGAGTACTTCAAGAGCCACACACCAGACACAGGTGTTAAAGCTGGTATTGGACTGGCCTGTGCCTCATCACTGCTCTCCTATCTCTACGGGGTTTTTATTCAAGGTAAGAACAGCTGCTTTCTCAGATCCAGGAGAGAGAGATTCGGTGTGAAGAGCTCAGATCTAGCCTCTCTCCTTGCTAGGTTTCAGTTCCGGAAAACACATGGAGCGATGTGATGGAGATACAGTAGAGAAAGAATCCCAGACTGCACTGGGAGGGATGAGAGCAGACTCTCACAATCTCTCTCCAACAGACACTCGATAAGAACAAGGAGTTTTCTAGAGAATCACAGGAAGCAGCTGGATCTATTACTGATACAGTCTTGCTTTAATTCAACATAAAACTAAGCTCAGGAATATATTTACGTGCTTTGTACAAATACTGATTCACAATTTAAGAGTATTTATTTATTGAGGGGTTAGACCTAAGATATTTTAACCCTCTTGGCTGAAGATCCCCTGCCTACTAGCAGCACAAACAATGACTCTCACCAGATTTATTTCAGACACATTTGTGCCAGTTTGTACCACTAAAAGTAGTTTGTGCTGCTTTCCTTCCTGGGAAATAGCACCCTCTATCTCCAGGCTAGTGGAATATACAGGATGTCTGTCCTGGTGCCCTGCTGTGTACTGTGTCAGCAGTATTTTAAAATAAGTCATCAAAGCAATATTGTAAATTGTAATTTACATTGTAAATGTAATAAAAGGTCTGCCACCTCACAAATGTAAACAGTAATATCTCAATAGTTCTGAAAGAAAACAGTCTTTCATGAGCCAAAATGTAGACTAAACCAATGTTTTACTTTTGTTTGAACCACTTGTTTATGGGAATATACAGTATGTACAATATGTGCCCGAAATCTATACTAGCATCGGGACCACATCTCACAACCGTCAGTTCTGTTCAATTCCTCATCTCTTAGGGCTTCTAGGTCACTGAGTCCTGAAATAAGGTAAAATCATGGTCAATGAAGAGGTGGTGCGTATCACAGCTACATTTCTATACCAGTCGTATAGTCTGGACAAACACCAGAGAGCACTGACCAGTCAGGAAATTCAGACACTATATACTGCATTCCTAAAACCTCTCTATCACAGCCAGGCGTTTGCCTATACAAGATTTGAATCTAAATGACATTTTCGGGAAATTGTTTTTGCTGTTTGTGGGGACACAACTTCAGAGGCTCAGTGACGTCACTCCCCGAAGATCGAGGGCACACTTTCTGAGGAGGGAGAGCAGCACAAACACTCCTTTCAGAGGCACAAACGTGGCTCAGACCAGTGCAGGGGCTCAGGCAGCTTCCCAGAAGCACCTGCACCTCAGGGCCCTCCTGCAGGAAGTGATGTCATACGAGGGGCAGGAGGGGTGCAGGAAGATGAGGGGGTTTCAGGAAGTGATGTGATGAGTTAGAGTAACAGGGGTGAAACAGAACTTGGTTACTGTCATCTGTCTCCAACTCCATCAGTAAGAACAGTCACATGCTGTACAGTGCTTCCACCAAACAGTAAATAGGACAAATAAATCTTTAAATTATTTCTATTTTTTAATGTTTTGTTAAACAGTATTTAGTATTTCTTTACAATATCATAATTTAAAATGTAAAATTTCTAATTTAGTTTCTACTTATCTTTTTCTTCTGTTTTCAGTGCGGAGGAAATCTTCTCAACGCATCTGGAGAACAGGTATGGTCTTCTTACCTCAGTGTGTGACAGAGGAGACACTGCAGGGCTAAGCAGAACCTGAGACACACAAAAAAGATAACTTTGGAAATTATTGTTCTGCGGAGAGAGCGCCACCTACTGGTCCACAAGCACCACTTACAGTAGCAGCTTGAGACTGTAGAGATCTCTCAGCCCAGTGCTGACCAGGCCAGGTCGCACTACAGGGTGGGGACTCTGCTGTCCCTCCCACAGGCCTGGACAGCGATGTGTGGACTCTGGTCTCTGCTGTGTGCAGACACCTGTACTGTCAGAGGCACTGAGCCAGGGAGAGCTGGAGGGTGGTACCCCACTATAGGTGAAGATAGCAGGGGAGAGGGACTGTGTGGCACTAACAGATACTGTACCTGCTTTGTTCTCTTTCTGCTGCAGCTTCCTTCTCTTGTTCAGTTGGCAGCATTGTTGTCCTCGTCCTTTTCAGAGCTTCCATAGAAAGGCTCATAGTGGGTAAGTACTGTACTCCAGTAACACACCAGATCCACAGCAGACCTTCAGCACATGACCACACTGAACATGAATCTGTTACAGCTGGCACATCCAGACACAGTCACAGTGATGTAAATCTTATGTAAAGTGATGTAAAGGCAGGACTGTGTGCAGGAGAGGTCTCTGGCCTGGAGTCTGTGGTCCTGACCCGAGCCAGGGAGCTGTGTCTGTTCTCCAGCTGATATCCTGGCACACTGGAGCTTATCTGAAGCCTGTTGCTCATGCCTGTGTCTCCTGAGCTACACTGAGGTCAGGAGCACTGGGCTGTGTCAGTAGCTGCAGCTGTTAACTCAGGTGTGTCTCTCGAGGCAGTAGAGTCACTGGCTGTGTCTTGGGGTCGAGGATGAGTGTCTTTCATGACCCAAGGGGAGTGATAAGGCCAGTGTGGGACCCCCACTCTCTCTGGCAGGGTGAGCAGGTGCTGTCCCAGGAGATATCAGCTTGTCTTGGTTGTGGTGCTCAGTGCAGTCTTGGTGAGCTCTCTTCAACACCCTCATCCTGCCTCACTGGACTCCTTTGGATCTCAAGTTTCTGAGCTTCTGCCCAGATATTCCTCCTCCACTTGGTTCAGTCAAGGGCCATAATCACTCTGACAGTGTTAAGCAGGATCTTATTTTCAGTGCAAGCCAAGAGAAAGATTCTTCTTATTATTATAATCTGCTGTATCTGGACACTTAATTCTAATGATAGTCATAGCCTTGCTGCGATACCTGTAATTGATTGGGCGTGAAAACTATGGTGGACTTGATTGATGAGGTACTGAATCTATAATGGGATTCCAGTGGAACCTGTTTCACAAGAAGAATTAGGTGGTTCAGGAGGATCCCTGCAGTGATCTTGCCTGTGAAGGATGCACAGAGATTCCACTGAAAGGTGATTGATAAAATCATTGAATTGATTCGGGATGACCTCTACAGTTCAGTTGTGTATGTGTGTGGAGGGGCTGTGTTAATTTCTGTCCACAGTGCTTAAACATTTCAGTAGGAATTCTGTCTCCTCCTGCTGCTCTGTCATTCTATATTTGTGTGAAGACTTTCACCTCCTCCTCATGTGCTGTAAGAGTTCCAGGCTTCTCTTTCACTGGTGTTGCAGCTTGGAATTTAATATATTAGTGTTGACAGTGGAGTCCAGATTGAATAGATGATCAAAACTCTCATCAGGATCCCCTCTTTCTTTGTCTGGGTGAGCTCTTCCTTAGGTCTCATGAGACGTGTGTGTTTGGGCCATGAAATAGTCCTTGTGGCAGTAAAGTGATCAAAAATAAAGCTTATGTCTGTAATGTGTTACATTTCCATGGCCTTGACTCTAAACTACATGATATTCATGTCACAAGTTCTTCTTTTATCCTCTACCTTGCTTGTTGATGTTGTAGCTTCACACTTATGATCAATAGGTTCCTACAGTAGGTCACTGTGTCATTTTCAGAAAACCAAGTCTGGTGTCGTTAAGTGGAAAGTCCATGAGTGTCCTGATGTTCCAGGTCCCACATCTTAATGCTCTTTGGTGTTTTTGATCACAGACAGCTGATCCCTCTTCTGTCCAGTCAGGAGTGATGGGACAGGTATAGGGCTTATGTACTGTATATATATGCCCTGTTTTAGGGCACCTTTTCTAACCACTTCCCACAAGGAGCTACTGTAGATCCTCAATAAGGCTTCTCAGCTGCAATATCATGGTAAGAGAAGCAGCTCCAATAGCGAAGGGGGTCCTTCTGTATCTCACTCTGCTGATGGTGACCTTACATTGCCCACAGCCCAGGTTCCATATCAGTTAGAGATGAAGTCCACACTGAGCACTCTTCCAACCTCACCCACTGTTTACAGTGTACAGAGTGGTGTTTAAACTGGGATGCTTTTATATTGACAGCATCAGTACCTGTAAGACCACTTTCCACAGGGCTGACAGAACCTGTACGTTACAAACTCTTTTGTGTGCAGTCCTGCATGTTCTATAAAAGATCTGCCCTTCCTGATCCACTCTTCTGTTCCCAGGTTATCTGACTGCGCTGATTGTAGCTCTTAGTGCCCTGCTGGTGTGTCTGACACTTCAGAGGATCTGTTTAGCCCGGGGACGATGTGGAGGTGAGTAGGAACAGTGCTGACTGTGCTGTAAATAGAGATTCACAGGATTCTGATGAGTCAACATCTACTGGGACAAGAACTGGTCCTCTGCCAGTACAAAACATCACAAGAATAATTCACTGGGAGCAGCAGGAACAGTAAAGAACAGGAAAGGGACGTCCAGACTGCACTGGGACCTCAGGTGGCTCTCAGAGAGTCAGGGTTGTTTATCTCTTCAGCCCCAGAGGCTGCCTCACGCCTGGGAGCTGAGAGCTCTGGGGACAGAGAGGAGCAGAATCAGTAAGCTGGAGCTGCAGAGGACAGTCTGGTCAGGGGTCCCTTCTGTCTCACACTGAGAGAGCCTCCCCAGAAGAGGTCAAGGTGGGAATTAGCTTCTCTTGTCCTTCAAAACATGACCCCCCGGCCCACCACTCTCTCCCCAACACCTGTGAGGACAAACAAAAGTGTTCAAACATATAACAACTAAATAGACAGACGCTGTCTGAAGGACGGATGAAAATGAGACATGGAGGCTGTATGTACTGTAAGTCTGACTGCACACTGGAGGGAAAAAAACCCTTAAATGCCAATCAAGGGGAAACCTCTGGAGTCCCATGGGAACAGACGCCCCACTCCAGCTGCTAGTCATGGATAGATGGACAGCTGGGGTGTCTGAGGGAGCTGTGTGGGCACAGAGATTGACTGCAGGAGAGGACCAGCAGCCTGGAGCTTTGATTAGATGGATCTCAAAATTATCTCAAGCTGCTGAGGTGGCTGTTATAGCTTTGAAGGAGAGGGAAGTGTAGGCTGAAGAGACTCAGTTCCTCCAGCCTGTCAGTGTGGGACACTCCCTTCAGACTAAAGAGACTCAGTTCCTCCAGCCTCTCAGTGTGGGACACTCTCTTCAGACTTAAGAGACTCAGTTCCTCCAGCCTGTCAGTGTGGGACACTCCCTTCTTACAAAAGAGACTCAGTTCCTCCAGCCTCTCAGTGTGGGACACTCCCTCCAGACTAAAGAGACTCAGTTCCTCCAGCCTGTCAGTGTGGGACACTCCCTTCAGACTAAAGAGACCCAGTTCCCCCAGCCTGTCAGTGTGGGACACTCCCTTCTTACAAAAGAGACTCAGTTCCTCCAGCCTCTCAGTGTGGGACACTCCCTTCAGTAGGTGAACAGCATGTTCCTTTCTGCCCTGATACTGGACTTCTGCATGGGTCTCTTATTCAGATATTGCTGGTTTATTATAAGATGTCATTTTGTTACATCATTCAAATGCATGTTTTACTGTTTCAGCATTCTGTAAGAAAGCCGATGGTTTGATTTTCTCCATGCTTCTGGACGTGTTGAGCTTGCTGGTTCAGGACGATGTCCTGAACACTCTCAGAGGTATGTACAGGGGCGAGTGTGTGACAGTCAGTAGGTTTTGACAAAAGCTGACCTCCTGTGTGCCCACCTGTCAATTCAGACAGATGTATTCCTCCAGCCTATCAGTGTGGGACACTCCCTTCAGACTAAAGAGACTCAGTTCCTCCAGCCTGTCAGTGTGGGACACTCCCTTCAGACTGAAGAGACTCAGTTCCTCCAGCCCGTCAGCGTGGGTCACTATCTTCAGACTAAAGAGACTCAGTTCCTCCACCCTGTCAGTGTGGGACACTCCCTTCAGACTAAACCCTCTATTTGATCTTGAAATGGGCAGCGGGCCTGTGTGTACAGTAGGTGAACAGCATGTTCCTTTCTGCCGTGATCCCGGACTCTTGCATGTTTTCTTATTCAGATAATAGTGGTTTATAATAAGATGCCAGTTTGTTACATCATTCAAATGCATGTTTTACTCTTTCAGAGTACTGTCGGAAAGTTGAAGCTGTGATTTTCTCCATGCTTATGTTCGTGTTGAGCTTGCTGTATCTGGTCAGTGACCTGGACACTCTCAGAGGTACAGTATGTACAGGGGCGAGTGTGTGACAGTCAGCAGGTTTTGACAACAGCTGACCTCCTGTGTGCCCACCTGTCAGTTCATGTGAATCAGGACATCCTGTGGGCATGTCATCATGCTGCACTCACACCCCAGTGTTTCCACAGTCCTGAGCAAACAGGCCCCCTACTCCTCTGAGCCCCACTGACAGCCCCTGTGCGTCTCTTCAGCTGCTGTGAGGAAAGGACTCCCCAGGGTTTGTATCTTCTGAGTGGACAGTAGTGCTCCAGTCCTGGAGAGAACTAGCAGGGCGTAAGTCAGGTCTTACAGCCTGGACACAAACCCTGAGTCACACATTCACACATCACATTCCTCTGCAGTAAGTCTGCTGCACCAGCCCAGAGTTATCTCAAGTGTGACACAGCATCACAGTGTAACTCTCACAGGCCTGTATGCAGGGCTCTCTCATATTAATGCGTTCTGCACATTGTTACCAGTTGGGGAGTATGAAATTAGAGAAAGATCACAAAATGACCAAGCAGATGAACCAATAATTAAAATAAATAATCAAAACCTCCTACTTGTAAAGATTTTGTCAAGAATATCCCTGAGTGGTTGGTATAAATAGAGGCACATGAGCTCTTTGTTCTCTGGCACAGTTTTGGTGTAAAGAATAATAATTCAGGCACACTTGTTTAAACAAATACCACCAATGACAATACACACACAAACAACACACAACATAAACATACAACATACAAGCTACACTATTTAGACTACAAACTTACTAGCAAGGAGTCCCAGAGGCCTCATGTCCTCACCACCCAGAAAAACACCAGACTGTTACCAAGTATTCAAACTCTTACATAACCCCTACACAGGCCACAGAAGAAGAGATAAGATGTCTTCTAAACTAAATAAAATATAACCTGCAGTTGAACCTGGCTCCCTGTTCTAAAAATGCACCCACTAACGAGGACAGGGCATTTTTAACTGTGGGTTTCTTTACACAGGATATCAGAGTTCCCTGAACCACAGAGTAGCAAGCTTCTTGACAAGGATAAACACTTAGCTCCAATCTGATTTTCCCATTGATCATTTTGACCTTGATGATCAACTTGTGCCTCATGTCTGCCTACTGTCTGAACAGCCCTGGTCAAAATGAGGAAAAACGCACACACTCCTCTCTTGAGATCGCAGCTGACAGTGACCTGTGCACGTCTGTCTGGCCAGGTGGAGATCTCCTCTCTCACAGTGAGCTGTGCACGTCTGTCTGGCCAGGTGGAGATCTCCTCTCTCACAGTGACCTGTGCACGTCTGTCTGGCCAGGTGGAGATCTCCTCTCTCACAGTGACCTGTGCACGTCTGTCTGGCCAGGTGGAGATCTCCTCTCTCACAGTGACCTGTGCACATCTGTCTGGCCAGGTGGAGATCTCCTCTCTCACAGTGACCTGTGCACGTCTGTCTGGCCAGGTTTGAGATCTCCTCTCTGACGCTGGTGAGGGAGGAGGTCACAGGCCACCTGCTTCTGTCCTGTTGCATGAGCCAGGCAATATGAGAAGTCACACAGAGATAAAATCAAGCAAAACACGACTAGATAACTCCAAGACGATTTGCAGAATTAAGGGGTGAAAAGAGGAAAAGTAATGTTTAATTGTTCAAGATTAAGAAACACAAATTGTACATTTTTTGCTTCTTGACATCACAGTGCTCAGCAGTACCCCCGCATTTCAGGGGGTCCCCTTGAAAATGTGTCATTTCAAACAGGCTGATCAGAAACTTCCTACACCAACAGACTTCCAGAAGTGTAAATTATCTAAACAAGAGTGACTCACTGAGAAACACAATAATGTGTACAAACAATCTGAAAGAAAGATGTTTTCAGTCAGTAGAGCAACACGTCTGGTAGTATTTTAGTGCTGATATTCTATAAACTCCTGTCCTGTTTGCTTGAGCACACTGGTGTGACATCATGCCGATGAAGCTTGTTTGAACTGAATCATGAATCAAATTAGCATGTAGTATCTGCTGAAAATTTGAGTGTGAAATTGTGTTTCTCTGAAGGATACTCTGGGTGCACATCTGCTGTGACTCTCAGGTAATTACAGTTATTATTAATTATGATTACAGGGGGACCTGGACTCATCTGTGAAGTCCTGTTTCTCTGGATTCTGGCTGTTGGGACAGTCTTTACGGAGGAAGACAGAGATGTAGATGGTACAGTAGGAATTATTTAAGTGTTATTTTAGACAGTTGTGATTGAATGTGATTGAGTGTCTCCTGTAAGTAGTAGTTCTGTAAGTAGTTGTGTGTGATTCCTTGAAACACATTACAGTTTCAGTTCACATTCTGACTTCCTGCTGCTTAGTGTCCCAGAGCCCCTCATGTCCTCCTTCAGACTGACCCTGTGACACATCTGGCTCATCTGTCCTGTTCTCCTCCACCCCTCCCTGCTGTTCTCACTGTGTTCTACACTCCTCACAATCACAGCAGAAACTCAGCCCTGGACAGCTGTGAGCTCATCCTGTAAAACCCATTTGCTCAGACGCTCTTCAATAACAACATCTTTCTGCTTTCAGATGTTTTAATGTGGATCTTCAAATTGGGGATCATTGGATTGCCTTTAGTGAATTCCACTGCACTCGCAACAGATCTAATCCTGAAAGCAAGTAAGTGACAATAATGATCCGTCCACTGTTGTCTGTGTAACATGTGGTGTTTTCTTCATCTTTAGGAAAGGTTATAAAGTATTTAAGGTGCAAAAAATATTCTTAGTTAAACATTTTGTTCTTCAGTTCAAATGCCTGTGTGGCAACTCCAGCTCAATAAGGACCACAAACACAGCCCTGCCAACGTGTCACCTTAGTGTTCTGTGTTTTCAGTGCTCTGTGTTCAATCTCACAGACAGACACTCCAGCCTACTGGGTGATTCACTGGTGCTCTCTTGGGGGAGTCTGCATGGTCTTATGTTTCTCTGTTCTTCTCTATATGACTCACTCAGACCTTTCCACCAACTCTTCCTTATCTTCATCAATCACTAACACAACCAGACACTGGAGTATTCATCAAGACTCCACATCACCCAATCAGTCTTCATTCCACTGGTCACTTTTCATTGATTATAATTACTGACACTCAATTATAGTAGTTCTCCTCTTTCAGCAATTTCCCAAGAGCTGGTTTCACTATAATCTGCAAGATCAAGTTCTTACTAAGTCTGGATTTGCTGCTGAGCAGTTCTGTTTCACACAAACAGTTCAAACCTCAAGTAGAGCAGTTCTCTACACTTTCCCTCATTCTGCTTTGATGGTTTGGGGTCCTCTGGCCAGGAGGGCAGCCTTCAGCCAAGCGGGTTAAACCAAAGTTTGACCAAACATTCCATAATCCTTTCAGTGCTCTTAATTCCTGGGTGTTGTTATTCCTAGTGAAAGTTGTTTTCGGGAGGGATGACAATAGCCAAGTTCCATCAGACTCTATTGTCAGAAATGAGAAATCACTCGTGACGTCATGTCCTTTCCTAAAACACTATAAATACATGAGTACATGATCCCTTTCTCTCCCTCGCTACGTCTTTCTGCCTCCCTCCTCCACCCCATCTCCCCCTCTGCAGCTGCCCCTGGGTCACCCCTCACTCTGCAGGGGGGTCCCAACCCACTCGTCCTCTGGCCAGGAGGTCAGCCCTCAGCCCAGCGGGTTCAGCCAGATTTTCAGAGAAGAACCCAGAATCCTTTCAGTGCACTTACTGTATTTCCTGGGTGTCGTTATTCCTAGTGAAAATATTAATAATGAGGTCTAACACACTATATACTGTATACAGTGAGATAAACTAAAAGACTTTTCTTAACCTCTTACACATACTGTACATGCATTTCATACAGACATCTAAGTGTTGTTGTGTTCTGTTTGTTTATAAATCTCCCAGCTGTTCTTAATATTTCAGAATTCATGCAGCAGTGTATCTGTACAGTATATCATATAAACAGGAAAAATGCAAAGCAGGTAGAACTCACCACAATTCTTTTTTCTCTAGAAACTGCTAACGCTTGACTTACTGTGTCTTATAAAAGTATGGGGACAGCAAAGTCAGTTATTTTTGCTTCACATTCAAAAAGTTGCATTTTGATCATGAGGTCAATATGGATGATTATAGTAAATCTGGGGAAATTCCGTGCCCACAGTGTCAGAGAGTGAAGTCAGAGAGTGGCTGCAGATCCCTCTGAGACAAGACCTGCATGAAGTCTGTGACCCATGAGCTCCCCCAGCTCTGTATGTGATCACTGAGCTGCTCTGCAAGCCTCTGCTGCAGCTGCCTGCAGTTCTTGCTGTTTCCTGGGGTGGGAGACTTCAGGATCTACTGGATTTCAGTCTTGTTCAGTCCAAGAGTCTTCTGCTCTGATCTGCCTGTGTGCTCTGGGTCACTGTGATCCTGCATGAAGGAGCTCAACTCTAGAAATACTGAAGGGTTTTCTGCTCCATCAGCAGACCTGATGTTTGTGTCCCTGTCAGAATCCATTCCTTCATCATCAGTCAAGAGGAGAGCCAGTTCCAGGCCCAGGCCAGGACACTGCCTCCACCACTCTTACTGATGAGGTGCTGCTCTCTAGAGCACCTGCACTTCCTTTCCTTCATCACACCTTCATCTTCAGCTGTCACCACACCTTCATCTTCCTCCTCACCTTCAACTCTCACCACACCTTCATCTTCCTCCTCACCCTCAACTCTCACCACACCTTCATCTTCCTCCTCACCTCCAACTTAAGATAAACCTTTATTACTTCCATTTCTTTTATCTTGGTCTCATCTCTCCATAAAACTTTTATTCCAAACTCTCCATTATTTTATCCATAAATGTCATCATCCCCACACAGGAATAAAGGAATTAATAAAGAAAATAAAAAAGAAGAAATTGTTTGAGCTGATGAATCTACTTTACATACTGTACATGTTTAGGATCAGCAGTGAAGGAAATGAATGATTAGTTTCTTTGTAGCTGATGGAGTGGAGATTCTTTGGCATTTAACTGACATGATGAGCTTGTTGTGAAGAGTCGCTCCCAGAGTGTGGAAATATTCTGAAGAAAGTTCTGTTATTATTACTGATAAACAGTTGTTTTCATGAGCCAAAGTAAACTTAGAGCACGTAGACACAATTTCTTAACACTTCTGGCTGTTAAAATGTGCCGTTTAGTGCCTGTGGTATGTTTTTTTACCTTTTATCACTACACCAGTATCACCATAAAATGTGATAGCAGTGTCAGTAGTTTTAAAAAGCAGTTTTAAAAAGAATCAGTCAAATGATGATGTCAGAAGTTCTGCCACCACTTGCTTGTTTATCAGTATCAATGTCTTGAATTCCAGCTAAAGGCTACGGAGCTGTGAAAGATCTTCGCTTGGTGGTCGTGACCTGTGAATCACTCTTTGTGATCTGCTGTGCTGTTTATCTGATGTATAAATACTGTGAGTA
The DNA here is from genome assembly GCF_055471065.1 of Atractosteus spatula. Taxonomy (NCBI): domain Eukaryota; kingdom Metazoa; phylum Chordata; class Actinopteri; order Semionotiformes; family Lepisosteidae; genus Atractosteus; species Atractosteus spatula. Next base: position 16,890,361 of record NC_142721.1, on the reverse strand, counting down.
TCTCAGTCCTGAGTTCTAGCAGTTATCCTTTATACAGTAGTAATGGAGGACAGAGACAGAGCAGGAGAAAACTGAAAGGTGTTTCAACATCTGTGGTAAAAATACAAGCAGCTGTTGATACATTCTAGGAAAATATTTCATTGACACAGTTACGTAAGATGATCAAATACATGTGAGATTTGTAAAGAAGTTGAGTATTTACAATTTCACTCAACTGATACCCTTACTGGAAGCTTTTCCAGTAACTGAAGATCAGGAGGGATAAACAAGTCAGTCACACAGCTCTGCCCTACAGCTTGTACAGCAGCCGGTCTGGTGAGAGATAAGTCCCTCTGCAGGAAGTTTGTCTCGGTTTCCTGTTGTCAGTGTTGCACTTCAGGAATGAAGCAGCGTGTCCATTCAGGCACAACACTTTTATTTAGGTTTCTGTCAAATTTACAGAGGGAATTAATTAGCGCTGCTGTGTTTCACCCGAGTGCGACATTTGCTGTCATTTGTATACATTTGTACTTCATTTGTACTTTTAAACAGAGGCTTGTGCGCTTGAAAGGCAGCCTCAACTGCTGGACATTCAGTAGAACAGCAGTCAATTCATATCCAGAACCTATCAAGTCCTGTTGTGTTTGAAACAGAGTTGGAGTGTGTGGCTCTCTTATCCCCTGTGGGTTTGTAGACACTGATCCATTGACAGTCCCTCACAGACAGACTGCAGTCCAGTGAAAGTGTCTCTTTCTGTTACAGTGAGTGACTCATCTGAAGAAGAACAAAGCCCAGCTCACTGAGGAGTCTGACTGATGCTTCCAGACCTGAAGAACAGGAACTGTGGACATATTTCTGCAGAACGTTATTGAGGAGAACATCTCAACAGCAAAATGAGGGAAAAAACAAAGACAATTTCAGAAACCAGGCTGCAAGCATGGGAAAGGGACAGAGTCCATGTGAGGAGTAATAATTTCAACCCTTCTACCATTGATAACCCTCAGTAATTTCCAGTCACTTAGGATCAAGGCTGATGAGCTACAAGCAAGTGTCAGCTGTCTCTATGGCTGCAGGACTGCTGGCCTGCTGGCCTCTACAGAGACTTGTCTCACAGGCTCAGATTTGGACCCAGACCTGACCGTTGATGGGTTTGGCACCCTGCTCATGCTGGACTGAGACAGAACTGTCTGGGAGTGTATCAGCATCGCCACAGTGCAAGAGGGGCTCTGTCTGCCTGATATTGATTTGCTCTCAGTATCAGGGAGACCTTTTTGTCTGCCCAGAGAATTCCCCCAGATGTCCATAACCGTTGTGTACATTCCCCGAAAGCAAATGATACAAAGACAGTAAACAGCCCTTGTAATGTGACTCTGTTAAAGCTCTGTCCCCCAACGCACCTAATTTGATCCTGGGTGATTTTAACTACTGCAACCCGAAAAAGTCTTTGAATAATTTCTCCCAGTATGCCAACTGCCCAGCTTGTAACAGTAGAACCCGGGTTCAATCAGAGAGGCGTACGAGGCTGCTGTGGAACCTTCTCTGGGCTCGTCTGAGCTCAGCACTGCTCCTCACACCCACCTGCAGGACAGCACTGCAGAGGGAGGAAGCTCAGTGCTGCCAGTCAGGGTCTGTTCTTCTTGCACCGGCTGGTCTGGCCTGTTATACCTGCGACCAGTCAGCCAGACTCACAGCTGTGCTCTGCAGTTACACATCTTTCTGCAGGGAAACAGTGATTCTTACAAAACCCGTTCAAGTTTATTCAGGTAGTGAGCCTTGGGTAAACAAATCACAGAAGAGCCAACCTGCCACAAGTACACTGCTTCACCACAGGGCAGCGAGCCTGTGAAGAGGGAAGTCAGGTCTGACGTTAGAGAAGATTCAAGCACCAGGAAAAACTCGAAGGCGCACCAAGTTCTAGAAATGTCCATGGAGCAGAATGAAAACTAGGGTGAGGCTGCAGGACAGGTAATCTCTCCAAAAGCACAGTGAAGACTGATGGTTTTAACACTTACAGAGAGCTGGCTGATGAACTACATGGTTTTTACCCTGTTTGACCAGCATGACCATCACCAAGGTTGAATTTGATGCTCAACGTGTTTCAAACGTTTTGAAGAAAACTGAAGTCAAGAAAGGTCTGTCCTGACCTGCCCCTGCTCAGTGAATTTGAGCTCCTTCCACCTGGGCTCTGACTTTAACTGCTCAGAGCAAATTGATCTTTTATTCCCACACTTATGAACTTGCTAAATGTGGATAATTGATTGTGTATTTTAAATTTATATTTTTTTGTTGTATGTATGTCTCTTACATGTGTTAATGTATTATTTCTTTCAGCAGAATTTTTATTAAAAGTCAGTGTCATAAATCTGATTTCTTGACTGGTCCTTCTCTTCATCCTCAATCTCCCCTCTCCTTCTCTCTCCTTCTCTCTCCTTGTCTTCATCTGGTCTGTCCTTCATATCCTTGTTGACATGCCTCTGATGTCTTTGTGTCTTTGTCCTTTCTGCATCATTGCTATTTGTTAAAGATGTTTTTGAAATAATAATAATAATTGCTTACACTTATATAGCGCTTTTCTGGACACTCCACTCAAAGCACTTTACAGGTTATAGGGATCCCCTCCACCACCACCAATGTACAGCCCCACCTGGATGATGCGATGGCAGCCATAGTGCGCCAGAACACTCACCACACACCACACACCAGCTCTCAGTGGGGAGGAGAGCAGAGTAATGTAGCCAATTCATAGATGGGGAATTATTAGGAGGCCATGATTGGTAAGGGCCAATGGGAAATTTGGCCAGGACGCCGGGGTTTCACCCCTACTCTTTTCGAGAAGCGCCCTGGGATTTTTAATGACCACAGAGAGTCAGGACCTCGGTTTTACGTCTCATCCGAAGGACGGCGCCTGTTTACAGTATAGTGTCCCTGTCACTTTACTGGGGCATTAGGACCCACACAGACCACAGGATGAGCGCCCCCTGCTGGCCCCACTAACACCTCTTCCAGCAGCAACCTTGGTTTTTGCCAGGAGGTCTCCCTTCCAGGTACTGACCAGGCTCACACCTGCTTAGCTTCAGTAGGTTGCCAGTTGTGAGTTTCAGGGTGATATGGCTGCTGGCCTTAAATACATTCCCAGCTGTGTTGATGGAGCTCTTTCCTTGATGAAACAGCTTGGAAAGATCTTCAGCTCAGTGATCTACAGATCACTCATGTGACCAGACTGAAGCACCTGGAGATCTTCAGACCAGTGATCTACAGATCACTCATGTGACCAGACTGAAGCACCTTGAGATCTTCAGATCAGTGATCTACAGATCACTCATGTGACCAGACTGAAGCACCTGGAGATCTTCAGATCAGTGATCTACAGATCACTCATGTGACCAGGCTGAGCCTCTGGCCTCTGAATGTTTTCAGTGTTGTCTGCTATGATCATCTTTGCCCTTGTTGTCTGGTTTGTCTTTCTTGTTTCTGTGTGTCTGAAACATGGCTGCCATTGTGATCTCTGTCTGCTGCTCTTTCCCCTCGTTGCCACTGGCTCTGCTGTTGTTTTTGTTGTCTCCTCTGTGTTTGTTCTCATCCCTTCTGTTGTCATTTCTACCAGTTACCCCAGACAGTCCTGTTAGTTCTGCTCCACTGACTGATCTTTGTACAGACCCGGGCTTCCAGCTGATCTGATCTTCTGTCACTGGCTCAGTCTCTGTGGGCTTTGGGAAACAAGACCCTTCCTCACCCCCCAGTGTCACCTGCACTGCCTGACAGCACTCTCTGTCACGAACAGTTCTTTCCGGGCCCTATGCAGATGACACAATTCGGAATTGTGAGGAAACACTACGAAAAAGTCATGCAGGAGAGGGTATGGAGACAGGGGGCGTGTCCCAGGGGTGCAGGTGTCCAGAGGAAGTGAGTCCGGGGCGAGCAATCCAAGACGAAGTCCAAACAGGAAACCAAAACAGAAGCAAAAGTCCAAGGCCAGGTGATCCATCCAGGGGATTAAAAACGGGAACCGAGTCGGGACCGGCGGGGGGGATCAGGAACAGAAAGTTAAAACCATAACGGAGCCAGACGCTGCAGGACCCGGGCTCTCACGAAGCGGAATTCAATAAAGAGCGTCAAGTGACGTCTGCGTCTGGCTTTTAATGGGGAACTGAAGAGGGGCTGGAATAAGGAACAGGTGTGGGGAATGAGGCAGAACAAGGAAGGGCTGGAGCGCCCTTAAGAGGAAGAGTAACGATAGTGACACTCTCATCTCCTGGAAGAGCCCCTGAATCACTGCAGCAGCCTCAGGGGGGCGCTCCTGCTCCTCTCCTGTCCTGCAGGGCCTCCAGCATCTCCTCTGTCTGCTCCTCAGCAGGAGGGTCACAGGACCAGGGCCAGCAGGACTGCCTGGCTGCCTCAGGACAGAAGGCAAAGGGCTCTATAAAAGTGCCCACTATAATATTATTATTATTTTAAAACCCAGCTGAAAGCCGGATTCGCGCTGTGCTGGGTCTCCAGTGTGTTCTCTATCGCGCTCGCTGACTCTGCTGGACTCGGACCGGGACTCTCTCTGCCTGCTGGGCCGCAACAGAGCAGCTCAGAACAGCGCAGAGCGAAACTGAAAGCAGACCTGTGCGCGTTCACGGGGCGCAGCCCAGTTCAGCGCCTGGAGCCGGAGGGGTGAGTAAGACTCGTCCTTGGTTAGTTTATATAGGTATTGTAACGCTACGGGGGCTCAGGCGGGCGCCCTTGCCGCTGTAGTGTGCTCTCTGAAGGCACCAGTTCTGTAGGGTTTGGGCATTTACTGGGACAATTATTAATTGTAGCAGTAAATCACAAAATTGATTCTTTTGATGGCTTTAGAATCCAACCATGCGATATAACTCAAACAACGCACACACACAGGTACGAATACACGAGGATACATTTATTAATACATAGAATATGCATATAAACCTAACAGATCTTATCGAGAGGGTTATCAGAATACAAAAGGTATATATTCAGTCAGTTACAAAGTGTTATATATATCAAGAGGACATACGTTCAGTATATCATTCATTTAGACCGTTTCGTAATTGAACTTGGTTACAACTTCTACATTAGATACTCAAAACAAGTACATAACTCTTAGGAATTAAATTGATATCAACTGGTTGGGATAACAATTTAATTCTCGAGCTGTAATGCATTGAAGTTGAATACTCATCCAATCTCTGGGGATTCAGATCTCCTGCGGGCACAAAGAAACAGTTGCAGGCTTCTAAGCTGTCCAATCCGTGCTCTCTGGCTCCATGCCAAACTGTGCTGTGCAGCTTGCGACGGTGCGCTGCTGATGCTCACTGACCGGCTAGTTAGTGTTGGCTTTAACTAGCAAAGTTTGTGCACAGGAGAAAAGATGACTGTGGGTCCCAGCAAGTCAGGAAGAGGACCGGTTTGTTCCTGATGAAGCGCTAGTTCTGAGTAGTGATTCAGCTGTCCATAGTTTCGACCTGTTCACGAGGCTTGCTGCTGATGCTAACCTCGAGTGGATCCTCTGGTTATTTTCTGGCAACCTCCGCTCTCGACTCTTAGAACAAAGGAAAGTTCTGGCACTCGGACACACTGGCCGTTCCGTGGTTGTCCGGGCTGAGTCTCAGGATGGTCAGGAGGCGCGCTGCGAGAATGTCCTGCCCTTGGGAGCCTTCTGCTCCTGGGCCGTCCTGCCCTGGAATTCTCCTTTGAATTCCCTTTAGAATTGTCCACAGAATTCTCCGAAACAAGCTACAAGGGGACCACCAAATCCATCCCAATCTGTTCAAAGGGGGTTTCAATAATTGGGAGGGGAATCAACGGGTTTCTATAATAAGGTTGTGGAGCAGTTTTCTGACACTTGGGGCATTCCTGACAATACTTCTCGATGGCCTTATAGATCCCTGGCCAAAAGAACTTAGAGGGTAGTTTCTCAGACATCTTCTTTACCCCCAGGTGTCCACCCAGGAGGTGGCTGTTGGCCAAGTTAAGGAACTTCATCTGGTAGGCCCGGGGAATCAGGAGTTTTTCCACTTCTTCATGTCCCTTCTGCTGCACCTGATAGAGGAGATTGTTTTTTATCATGAAATACGGGTAAGTCAAGGTACTAGGTTCATTACACCACTTCCCATCGATTTTCCTGACATGTCCCCACGCATGTCTCAAATTTCCATCTTCTAATTGGGCCGTCCCAAACCTACCATGATGTTCTGGTGGCTCTAAGTCCGGTAAATCCATATTTATAAATTCATCTCCAAGTTCAGATCCTCCTTCTTGTTGGTCCGCCTCATCGGGGACATCACCCATGCCTTCAGGACAGGGAAGTGGTCGTCGCCGAGCTGCTTGGACAGTGTTCCAAATTTGGAGGAAGTGGGGACAGTCTCGTCCCAGTACCACAGGGTAAGGCAACTGCACAACCACTCCGACAGTTGAACAGTATGTCCCCTTTTCCATAGAGATATTAATTTCTGCCGACGGATAGACCTTTGTGTCCCCGTGGATGCAAGTAATAGGTATTCCCTCCGTTCCCCGGATCTCCCATTCTTCGGGAAGTATTGTAGGGGTCACCAGGGTCACAGTGCTTCCGGAATCCAACAAGGCCTCGACAGGTTCTTCCCCATCTCGATGTTCGTAAGGTGGGGATCCTCGAAGGCTGGGACACGTGCCGTAAGGTAGTTACACTTGGCTTCATCTCTTGGGTCCGCCTGCATGGGTTCAGACAGGCATGCCCTTCTTCATGACAAAGCATCGATGGGTTTCTTTCCTTGGCCGGGGTCTTGAATCTGACATTTCCCGAAGGGGTTTCATAAATTGTGGTGGACCTTGATAATCACTGTACCTTATCTGCCGATACTTTCAGTTTCCGGACTCTTGGGGCTTCTTCTCTCCTCTTTTCGAAACTCCCCCTTTTCATCCCTAATCAAGGCCTCCGTGGCATGTTGTCAGTCCACTAAGTCCACTGCCTGATCCAGTGTCTGAGGAACCCCATCACTCACTTTCCTTTTTAATTGAACAGGCAGACTTCTCACAAAGTGATCCAACACCACCCTTTCTACCACCTGTCCTGGGTTTAATACACCGTGGGTAACACCATGGGTAGATGTTCTGCCTGAGGTCCTGTGTAGCCTGCGGGCTGGATCAAACAGAACTGTGTAACATAGCCTGTTTGATTTCATCACGGGCCAACCAACGAAACCTCCTGGAGGGCCGAATCTGGCTAATGGATCATTGAATTTGCTATCTAATTCTCTATTGTAGTATTGTAGGTTGTTAATTGAAGCGGTGCATGGGGCTGGTGAACAGGTGCAGGACGCTTGGGGACCTCCAGTAGAGGGAAGACACATCCTGATACCTGGCGAGTGGGTGAGGAAGATATACCCTGCCAGATGTTGCAACCCTAACCCTACTGGGAGGGACCATCAAGTGCAACTGACTACCGACTCTGCCATCTGAGTGACAGCATGAGATCGCTGGATCTACGCGTCGCACTGCCACCGAGCCACTGCACCAGAGACTGAGTGAACATTAATTATTATGTTGTTACTGTTTCTGTGTTTGTTGATCTTAGTGAGGGGGGCTGGCAGTGTGCCTGTTAAGTGAAAGGAGTTTTACTTTGATAAATGGGGATATAGAATCCATACTCTATCACTCAGCCACAAATAATAATCAGAGCTGATGAGTTTGTATTGCTACACATTAATGACTTAGCACAGCACATCTATGATGAAGAACAATACAAATATCATAATTATAATCCAGATGATTGGGGAATTGGTGCGTGGCTACAGTCTGTGCTAGGAACATGGGGAGGGTCTCTGGTTCAATACATATTTGTGGGTCTGGTATTATTCGTAATGATCATATTGTTAATATCCTGCTTGAACAACATGTGGACTAAAGCTGCTGCTTCTGTGCTAACTGTAAGCCCTGAAGGGATCATGGAGGTCAAAACTGATTTCATAGGAAAGGTTTCTCCATCTCTTATCTAGTGGCAGAACCTGATTGGTAGAACAATATGGTCCTAAGGGGGGAATGAAGAGATAAGAGAGACACCGGGGATGTGAGTTAATAATATAATTTCATGTTTTTGTATTTCTGCAAGCTATGCAGTCTAGTGGGTTGAAGTTAGCGTTGCGCCCACATATATAAAGATGCTGCTTGTCCTTGGTCAGTAAGATAAAGGGCATGTACTTGGTAAGCTGGCTGTGCACCCAGAACATGAAAAGAACTAACTGCTGTCTAGTCTGCAACTTAGATATAATTGATTGGCATGTGTTGCTGTCTTATCATTTGTTTAGAATATGTCATAGTAACTCTTTGTGTTTTAAGGTATCATCTTCAGCTACTTACAGTATTTGTAAGTCTGGTGGTTGCAAGCCAGACTTCGATATGAATATGAAATAAAGAGGCTTCTGCTTCACAGACACCTGAACTTTGTTATTCGCAAGACACAACACATCCTTTCACTTTTGTTCATGTTAAAAAGAAAGTGTTCTTGTCAAAAACATTTTTTTTCTTCAAGACGGGAAGAGTTATGAATAATTTTGTTCTTACATTTTGTAGATTTACTAGAATACTCATCATTTGTGAGTAACATGACTTGATGTAAATAATTAGTATTGTCTTGCGTTTTCTCAACTAGAGTTTGCTGGAATGATTGTGTGAATCTTTGCATGTGGACATGTCCTGTGAGGTGTCCAGACAGTTCTAGATGTGATACAGAGACAATTTATAGGAATGGCTGAAACAGACGGAGCTGAAGAGAGAGGGATACAGCACTCCTGTAGGTCACTTCACTAATGGTCAGCGTTCATATTGGATTTGCTGTTTATCGAAAGATACTGAACTCTGCTGCTTGTCTATTCGTTGTCGTGGACACAGAGATTGAAGGAGAAATCCTAGGAGCACCATCATGTGCAGAAGACTGCCGGACGCATATTGATGGATAAGGACTCTAGAGAAGTGTCCTGGTTTTCTCTTTACTCTTTATACTGTAAGCAGCTTTTATAATTATTTTTGTTAATGTAAAGAAATTGGTACATACAAAGAAAATCACCAACTGTGTTTATTTTTCTGTATCTTGACAATGGTGCTTGTAATGATACCAGCACAGGTGCCTTTTCATTGAGAAAGGGTTCGACTCCCCTCCTTAGTTCTTCACAAGCACTGCCCCACAGCTGCAAGAGGTCACTTTTGTCTTCGGTGCCCTCGCCCCCTGAGATTATTGCCCCAGCCTCAGTCACACACCCCACTGTAGCTGGAGCACAACTACAGCACATGGCTTCTACACCACGTGTGGTACAGGAGACAAACATTTCAGGGCTTTCTCATCTTGTGAGCTGGACTCTTAGGCACATTTGTATCATCTGTGTGTCGCACAAAGAGTTTAGACAATCGCGTACCCTTTCAAACGGTATTTTGATCTGTTTAGGAGTCTTGTTGTTTTCTTGTTTAAATCCCAAGAGGTTTCCTACAAGAACTGTTGATATTGGGAACTCCCAATTCCCATGAGAAACTCTGGGACACTAGACTGTGTCTGTACCCTCTCTTTACTCCTGTGAAAGCTCTCTGGCACACCAAGTCCTGAAGGTGCTGTAGAAGGATTCATATGGCCTTGTTGGATTTTTGATGGCGTTTGCAGGAGAGAGTGATAATAAAGGTGTAACTTCTCGTGCTATCCTGCACAGTTTCAATATTACAGCTTAAACGCTTATTGGCCTTTCTCTGATAAGGTGAATGATTTTTCGTAAGTTATTGAGCAAGTGGATTTCAGATACTGTTACAGTGTAGATATATCGCATAAAGATGTGATATAAAGTTTTATAACGGGTAACAGGAGGCTACAGGAGTAGGGGGGCAAGTGTTGTGTTTAAAGCAGATACAAGCTGTCATAGTGTGCTTGGGAAAAGATGTACAGTTTCAACTACTGATGTGGGTGGGGGACACCCCAGACCTATTGGGCTGGGATGCCCTGCAGCATTTATAATGAAATAGCATTTATGTGAACTACCTCAATAGAGCTATGTGATATTGTGATTGTTTTACCTAATGAGGGAAACCATAATGCCCAGCTACTCCAAGTAGTAGATCTTTGGACAGAAAAAATTGCAGTGACCCCTGCAGCAGAAACCATTTTTAATGATTTGAAACAAGCTTTCTTGCAGGTACTAGCCCTGGGCTGGATTCCCTCAGACGGATCATCTGTATGTAATCTGTCTGTAAGTGAAAGAAATGGGTTGTGAGCTGCTGTGCTGGTGCAGGAGCATGGAGGTACATGTAGGCATCGCCCGGTGGGTTATTATTCAGGACCCCTCGATGCGGTGGCCAAGGGGCCGTGTTTATGTGTTGTGCAGGCTACCTGCCTGGCTGTGTAAACTGTGAATAATCTGGAGTAGAACCAGCAGACCGAATGAAAAGATTGAATTGAAACATGTAAATATGCTAAATGGAAAATTGTAGCAATGTATATAGACTCTATATATACATTTGGTGTATGCCACAATTTTGGATGGCGGTGGAGGAATAGGGATTTCCTCAACACGGCAGGGACTCCAGTTAAGAATGCTGGGTTTGTCTCTGAACTGTTAGAAGCTTTGCAGCTACTGACTGAAGTAGCTGTGGTAAAGTGTAAGTCACATAATAAAGAAATGTTTCCAGTAACTCGAGGGAACAACTTTGCAGATGCAGCTGTCAGGTGAGCAGTCCTGGTAGAGCAGGAGTCTGAGACCCTGTGAGACCTCTGTTGCTTCTGTTGACCTCTACTGCTTCTGTGCTAACTGTACACCCTGAAGGGATCATGGAGGTCAGAAATGATTTCATGGGAAAGGTTTCTACATCTCTTATCTAGTGGCAGAACCTGATTGGTAGAACAATATGTTCCTAAGGGGGGAATGAAGAGATAGGAGAGACACCGGGGATGTGAGTTAATAATATAATTTCTTGTTTTTGTATTTCTGCAACCTATGCAGTCTAGTGGCTTGAAGTTAGTGTTGCGACCAAATATATACAGTAAAGATGCTGCCTGTCCTTGGTCAGTAAGATAAGGGGCATGTACTTGGTAAGCCGGCTGTGCACCCAGAACATGAAACGAACTAACTGCTGTCTTGACTGCCACTTAGATATAATTAATTGGCATGTGTTGCAGTTTCATCACTTGTTTAGAATGTGTCATAGTAACTCTTTGTGTTTTAAGGTATAAAGGACCATCTTCAGCTACTTATTTTTTAGTCTGGTGGTTGCAAGCCGGACTTCCATATGCATATGAAATAAAGAGACTTCTGCTTCACAGACACCTGAACTTTGTCATTTGTCTGATACAACACATCCTTTCACTTTTGTTCATGTTAAAAAGAAAGTCATAAACTTTTTTTTTCTTCAAGATGGGGAGTGTTAGGAATAATTGTTTTTGTAATATTTTGTATTTACTAGAATGTTCATCATTTGTGAGTAACATCACTTGATGTCAATAATTAGTATTGTCTTGTGTTTTCTTGACCAGAGTTTGCTGGAATGATTGCGTGAATCTTTGCATGTAGACATGTCCTGTGAGGTGTCCAGACAGTTCTAGTTGTGATACAGAGACAGTTTAGAGGAAATGCAGGAACCGACGGAGCTGAAGAGAGAGGGATTCAGCACTCCTGTAGGTCACTTCACTAATGGTCAGCGGTCATATTGGATTTGCTGTTTATCGAGGGATACTGAACTCTGCTGCTTGTCTATTCGTTGTCATGGACTCTTAGAGAAGTGTCCTGATTTTCTCTTCACTCTTTATAAGTAGTTGTAATTATTATTTTTGTTATTGTAAAGAAATTGTTTAGACAGAAACTCTGGGACACTAGACTGTGTCTGTACCCTCTCTTTACTCCTGTGAAAGCTCTCTGGCACACCGAGTCCTGAAGGTGCTGTAGAAGGATTCATATGGCCTTGCTGGATTTTCGATGGCTTGGCCATGAGAGAGTGATAATAAAGGTGTAACTTCTCGTGCTATCCTGCACAGTTTCAATATGACAGCTTAAACACTTATTGGCCTTTCTCTGATAAGGTGAATGATTTTTGGTAAGTTATTGAGCAGGTGGGTTTCAAATAGTGTTACAGTGTAGATATATCGCATAAAGATGTGATATAAAGTTTTATAACGGGTAACAGGAGGCTACAGGAGTAGGGGGCAAGGGTTGTGTTTAAAGCAGATACAAGCTGTCGCAGTGTGATTGGGAAAAGATGTACAGTTTCAACTACTGATGTGGGTGGGGGACACCCCAGACCTATTGGGCTGGGATGCCCTGCAGCATTTATAATGAAATAGCATTTATGTGAACTACCTCAATAGAGCTATGTGATATTGTGATTGTTTTACCTAATGAGGGAAACCATAATGCCCAGCTACTCCAAGTCGTAGATCTTTGGACGGAAAAAATTGCAGTGACCCCTGCAGCAGAAACCATTTTTAATGATTTGAAACAAGCTTTCTTGCAGGCACTGGCCCTGGGCTGGACTCCCTCAGACGGATCATCTGTATGTAATCTGTCTGTAAGTGAAAGAAATGGGTTGTGAGCTGCTGTGCTGGTGCAGGAGCATGGAGGTACATGTAGGCATCGCCCGGTGGGTTATTATTCAGGACCCCTCGATGCGGTGGCCAAGGGGCCGTGTTTATGTGTTGTGCAGGCTACCTGCCTGGCTGTATAAACTGTGACTCATCTGGAGTAGAACCAGCAGACCGAATGAAAAGATTGAATTGAAACATGTAAATATGCTAAATGGAAAATTGTAACGATGTATATAGACTCTATATGCCGCAATTTTGGATGGCAGTGGAGGAATAGGGATTTCCTCAACATGGCAGGGACTCCAGTTAAGAATGCTGGGTTTGTCTCCGAACAGTTAGAAGCTTTGCAGCTACTGACTGAAGTAGCTGTGGAAAAGTGTAAGTCACATAATAAAGAATGTTTCCAGTAACTCGAGGGAACAACTTTGCAGATGCAGCTGTCAGGTGAGCAGTCCTGGTAGAGCAGGAGTCTGAGACCCCTGTGAGACCTCTGTTGGTGAAAAGGGACAGCAACAGGACAGTCAGGCTGAGGCCTCTAAAGCAGAGAAATGGACATGGTTAGAAAAGAGTGTGGGGCTGCATGATGATGGGGTGTGGTGCTGCCAGCACACCGGACGCCCTGCATGCCCTCACAGCCTAATGCCCTTTGTAGCCCCACAAATGCACTCTGTCAGACACCCGGGTGTGAGTCAAATGGTGTGCCGGTTACCCGAACAGGGGACCTGGTTTGAAGCAGCAGCCACTTAAGTGGTACCTCAATGTGATGCTTATCAAAGAAACTCAACTACAGTTCAGGTGCGGGTGCTACAGCACAAAATGCCTGAGGAACCTTTCATGCACTGGCAAGTTGACGATTGTAAAGGGAAACCTGGGCTCTTATAATCTGTTTTCTCAGTGGGTTCCTGCCTCTGCCTCTGTGTCTAGCAAACACTTGATGACGGAGAGAAGCCCTCGGTGGGCACACATCTCAGGGCTTTCTCATCTTGTGAGCTGGACTTTTAGGCACATTTTTATCATCTGTGTGTCGCAGAAAGAATTTAAAGAATTGCGTACCCTTTCAGACTTTATTTTGATCTGTTTAGGAGTCTTCTTTTTTTCCAATTTTAATCATGAGAAGTTTTCTACAAGAACTTTTGATATTGGGAACTCCCACTTCCCATCAGAAACTCTGGGACACTAGACTGTGTCTGTACCATCTCTTCACTCCTGTGAAAGCTCTCTTTATACTGTAAGCAGCTTTTATAATTATTTTTGTAAATGTAAAGAAATTGGTACATACAAAGAAAATCACCGACTGTGTTTATTTTTCTGTATCTTGACAATGGTGCTAGTAATGATACCAGCACAGGTGCCTTTTCATTGAGAAAGGGTTCGACTCCCCTCCTTAGTTCTTCACAAGCACTGCCCCACAGCTGCAAGAGGTCACTTTTGTCTTCGGTGCCCTCGCCCCCTGAGATTATTGCCCCAGCCTCAGTCACACACCCCACTGTAGCTGGAGCACAACTACAGCACATGGCTTCTACACCACGTGTGGTACAGGAGACAAACATCTCAGGGCATTCTCATCTTGTGAGCTGGACTCTTAGGCACATTTGTATCATCTGTGTGTGGCACAAAGAGTTTAGACAATCGCATACCCTTTCAAACGGTATTTTGATCTGTTTAGGAGTCTTGTTGTTTTCTTGTTTAAATCCCAAGAGGTTTCCTACAAGAACTGTTGATATTGGGAACTCCCACTTCCCATCAGAAACTCTGGGACACTAGATTGTGTCTGTACCCTCTCTTTACTCCTGTGAAAGCTCTCTGGCACACCGGGTCCTGAAGGTGCTGTAGAAGGATTCACATGGCCTTGCTGAATTTTTGGTGGTGTGGGCAGGAGAGAGTGAAAAGGTGTAACTTCTCACACTATCTTGCACTGTTTCAAGATGACATCTTAAACATCCAGTGGCCTTTTTGTGATAAGGTGATACAGTTTTAGTAAGTTATTTATCACTTGTCAGCAGTTAGGTTTTAGATACTGTTACGGTGTAGCTTTGAGCTAAAACAGAAATAAAACTGTTTGCTTTATACACTGATTTCACAGTGAAAAGATAAGAGAGACACCTGGGATATGAGACAATAATATAAATATTATATTATTACGTTATTGTATTATCATAAATTATAATATAATTGCTTGTTTTTGTATATTTGCAAACTATGTAGTTTAGTGGCTTCAAGTTGGCTATGTGCTCAAATACTGTATATAAAGGTGGTGCCTGTCCTTGGTCAGTAAGATAAAGGACATGTATTTTGGTAAGCTGGTTGTACGCCCAGAACACGAAAAGAACTAACTGTTGTCTAGTCTGCAACTTAGATATAATTAATTGGCATGTGTTGCTGTCTTATCATTTTTTTTAAAATGTGTCATAGTAACTCATTTGGTTTTAAGGGATAAAGGATCATCTTCAGCTACTTATTTTATAAGTCTGGTGGTTGCAAGCCAGACTTCCATATGCATATGAAATAAAGAGACTTCTTCTTCACAGCCACCTGAACTTTGTCATTTGGATGACACAGCAATTTGGTGCTGCGAGCAGGGTACTCCCAGCTGAGGGAACTCTGACAGAGAGGTGGAGTGGAAAAGCTAGGCAGCCGCTTCTAAAAAGAGGTAAGGACTCCTCTTTTCTAAAAAGTCCCTTATCCTCTCTATGTTGCTGTCAAGGGTTTTTCTTAAGCTGATGCGAGTACAAAAGAATAATGAGTTTACAGTGTTTTCCCACATGAATGATACTGGATGTGTTTTCCCAGCTGAAAGATACTGGATGTGTTTTCACAGTTGAAATATACTGGATGTAATCTCCCAGTTAAAATATACTGTTAGAGGACGGTGGGGTCGAGAAAGAGGGATTGTTGAAGGAATAGCGTCTCGCCCTGCCCATGCGGTAAAACCAGGTGTTGTATCCTGGTCAGGTGTTGTGCCCTGTGTGGTGTCGCCGTGGGAAAAGCAGTTGTAAAAGTGATGTTACTCACACCACAATGATCTTTTCCGTTTCTTTGTCCGTATGTTTTCCAATTCCGATCCGTAATCCGTTTCCGGTATCCTTAAACAATCCAAATTCCAAAGTCCGTATGTCCACACAAATTCCTGTCGTAACCAAGTTGTAATCCGTAAACCGTAGTCGTAAACCGTAAACCGTAGTCCGTTATACCTTAATCCTTTCAACCACAATCCTAATCCTCTTCTTCCTCCAAAATGCATTCACCTTATCAGCTTCTGCGTTGGCTCACTGCTTCTGGGGCATTTATATTCTGTTTCCTGATGTAGCTCACCTGTGTCTCATTGTTTCGCTGCATAGGCCTTTTACAACAGTGGGTCAGCTGGTTCTCCTTGGCGGCCATCTTGCCCAGGTCTATATTGAGTATATTGAGTGTTTCGTTCCGGAAATACTGGTTATAAATGACCCTTCCCCTGGTCCTCTTACATTCCCTCCACCTGAGATCAGCCCCGTCCTCGGGCGGTCTAGAGAAAAATAAACAGTGCATTCAGGAGAGGGCTTCTACATTCCCTTGTTTCCTTCTGGGTCTATATACCGTTCGGAATTGAAACCGTTGAAGACTAAGACCCCATCGTGTAATTCTATCATTTTTATCCATATTTTGTAACATTTAGGTTAATGGCACATGATCTTTGTACAATATAAACCGTCTTCCCAATAAATGATGCCTCAAATAGTCCAGGGTCCATTTTATTGCGAGACATTCTTTCTCTATCGTAGAAGAGTTTTTTTTCTGCAGGATTTAACTTGTGACTAATATATAAAATAGGGTGCTCCAGTCCATCAATTTCTTGCGAGAGTATGGCTCCAATTCCAGTGTCAGGAGCATCAGTTTGTACCATGAAAGGTTTATTAAAGTCCGGTACCTGTAAGACGGGTTGAGAAGAGAGAGTTGTTTTTAAGTCTTGAAAGGCCCTCTCTTTCAATGCGGTCCATTTTATTTTTTCTGGACAACTCGTCTTTGTTAAATCGTGCAGAGGGGCGGCCATGGAGGCAATCCCTGAAATGAAACGTCGATAATAACTCTCAAGTCCCCAAAATGTTCGGATTTGCTTCTTTATAGAAGCATTGGACCAGTTTTTAATGAAGTGTACCTTCTGATCTTGGGGCACGATCAATCCTCTCCTGATCATATAACCAAGATAATTGGCATCCTGGGCTCCCAGACAACATTTATTTGGATTGGCCATTAATCCTGCTGCTCGCTAAGCTCCAGTCACTGCTTCCAGATGTTGTAGATGTTGTTCCCATGTCGTGCTCTGGATTACAATGTCATCCAAGTAGGCCGCTTCAAAATCTCGATAAGGTCTCAGTATTTGGTCCATAAATCTTTGAAATGTTGCGGGAGCACCATGCAAACCGAAGGGTAGGACCCTATGCTGATATAGCCCCTCAGGGGTGGCAAAAGCGGTCTTGGCTTTGTCTTCTTCGGCCAGCGGCACTTGCCAATATCCCTTTGTAAGATCAAGGGTACTGATGTATTGGGCGTTACCTAATCTCTTGACTAGTTCATCTATACGGGGCATAGGGTATGCATCAAACAGCGAGATCTCGTTTAACCTTTTGAAATTGTTACAAAATCGAATAGTTCCATCCAGCTTGGGGATCAAAACTATCGGGCTAGCCCAATCGCTATGGGATTCCTCTATTATTCCCATTTCTAGCATCTTTTCCACCTCTTCTTTAATCAATTTCCTTTTGGCTTCAGGTACTTGGTACGGGTGTAGTCTTACCTTCTTCCCTGGTTCCGTGATAATCTTATGTCGTATAAGATGGGTTCGACCAAGGGTCCGGGTAAAAACATCTTTGTTTTGCGATAGGAATTCTTGTTCCTGTTTCTGAGCCAGAGCCAGGTCTCCTATGGCTACAGCACCCGTTTCTTCTTCCAAAGGGTCAGGGGAGGAGTGGGTGAGCAGAACTTCGGTACTATGCCATTTCTTCAATAAATTGATGTGGTAGATTTGATGTTGCCGACTTCTGTCATGTTGTTTGACCTTATAGTTGACCGGACCCACTTTTTCCACCACCTTATAAGGCCCCTGCCAGGAGGCCAAGAATTTACATTCTGGGGTCGGAACTAAGACCAGTACCTTATCCCCAGGCTGAAATTCTCTCGCAATAGCTCCCCTATTATAAATTTGTTTTCGTTGAGCCTGAGCTTTCTCCAGGTTTTCTTTCACAATGGGAACAATAACGTTTGTTCTTTCTCTCATCTGCTCCACATGTTCAATGATGGTCTGTAAAGGGGAAGGTTGATGCTCCCAAGATTCTTTCACCACGTCTACTTGGCCCCGTGGTTTCCGAGAGTATAGTAATTCAAATGGGGAAAATCCGGTTGAGGCCTGCGGTACTTCTCGAACCGTGAACATGAGATACGGGAGCAGCTGATCCCACTTTTTCCCAATCTTTTGCTTGGCCTTCCTCAGCATGCCTTTCAGGGTCTTATTAAAACGTTCTACTAGACCGTCGGTTTGAGGGTGATAGACCGAGGTTCGGATCTGGTGTATACCCAATAGCTTACATAAGTCTCGCATGACTTTAGACATGAAAGGAGTTCCTTGATCAGTTAAGATCTCTTTAGGAATTCCTACCCTAGCAAAAAGTTGTACTAGCTCCCTAGCTATGTTTTTGCCGGTGGCAGCTCTCAACAGAATGGCTTCGGGGCATCTTGTAGCATAGTCCACTATCACTAAAATATACTGGTGACCTTTGGTGGTTCTGATCAGGGGACCCACCAAATCCATCCCAATCTGTTCAAAGGGGGTTTCAATAATTGGGAGGGGAATCAACGGGTTTCTATAATAAGGTTGTGGAGCAGTTTTCTGACACTCAGGGCATTCCTGACAATACTTCTCGATGGCCTTATGGATCCCTGGCCAAAAGAACTTAGAGAGTAGTTTCTCAGACGTCTTCTTTACCCCCAGGTGTCCACCCAGGAGGTGGCTATGGACCGTTGAGGAGCTTCATCTGGTAGGCCCGGGGAATCAGGAGTTTTTCCACTTCTTCATGGCCCTTTTGCTGCACCTGATAGAGGAGATTGTTTTTTATCATGGAATACGGGTAAGTCAAGGTACTAGGTTCATTACACCACTTCCCATCGATTTTCCTGACATGTCCCCATGCATGTCTCAAATTTCCATCTTCTAATTGGGCCGTCCCAAACCTACCATGATGTTCTGGTAGCTCTAAGTCCGGTAAATCCATATTTATAAATTCATCTCCAAGTTCATATCCTCCTTCTTGTTGGTCCGCCTCATCAGGGACACCGTTAGTGGCATCACCCATGCCTTCAGGACAGGGAAGTGGCCTTCGCCGAGCTGCTTTGACAGTGTTCCAAATTTGGAGGAAGTGGGGACAGTCTTGCCCCAGTACCACAGGGTAAGGCAACTGCTCAACCACTCCGACAGTTGAACAGTATATCCCCTTTTCCATAGAGATGCTAATTTCTGCCGACGGATAGACCTTTGTGTCCCCGTGGATGCAAGTAATAGGTATTCCCTCCGTTCCCCGGATCTCCCGTTCTTCGGGAAGTATTGTAGGGGTCACCAGGGTCACAGTACTTCCGGAATCCAACAAGGCCTCGACAGGTTCTCCCCCATCTCGATGTTCGTAAGGTGGGGATCCTCGCAGGTTGGGACATGTGCTGTAAGGAAGTTACACTTGGCTTCATCTCTTGCGTGGGTTCAGACAGGCAGGCCCTTCTTCACGACAATTAAAGCATCAATGGGTTTCTTTCCTTGGCCGGGGCCTTGAATCTGACATTTCCCGAAGGGGTTTCTTAAATTGTGGTGGACCTCGATAATCACTGTACCTTATCGGACGATACTTCATTTCAGTTTCCGGACTCTTGGGGCTTCTTCTCTCCTCTTTTCGAAACTCCTCTTTTTCTTCCCTAATCAAGGCCTCCGTGGCATGTTGTCAGTCCACTAAGTCCACTGCCTGATCCAGCGTCTGAGGAACCCCATCACTCACTTTCCTTTTTAATTGAACAGGCAGACTTCTCACAAAGTGATCCAACACCACCCTTTCTACCACCTGTCCTGGGTTTAATACACCATGGGTAACACCATGGGTAGATGTTCTGCCTGTGGTCCTGTGTAGCCTGCGGGCTGGATCAAACATAACTGTGTAACATAGCCTGTTTGATTTCATCACGGGCCAACCTGGAGGGCCGAATCTGGCTAATAGATTGGTGAATTTGCCATCTAATTCTCTATTGCAGTATTGTAGGTTGTTAATTGAAGCGGTGCATGGGGCTGGTGAACAGGTGCTGGACGCTTGGGGACCTCCAGTACAGGGAAGACATGATTGTGATACCTGGCGAGTGGGTGTGGGTGAGGAAGATATACCCTGCCAGATGTTGCAACCCTACTGGGAAGGACCATATCAAGTGCAACTGACTACCGACTCTGCCATCTGAGTGACAGGATGAGATTGCTGGATCTAGGCATCACACTGCCACCGAGCCACTGCACCAGAGACTGAGTGAACATTAGTTCTTATGTTGTTCCTGTTTCTGTGTTTGTCAAGCTTCCTGAGGGGGGGGTGACAGTGTGCCTGTGAAGTGTAAGGAGTTTTACTTTGATAAATGGGAATATGGAATCTATAGTTTATCAATCAGCCACAAATAATAATCAGAGCTGTTGGGTTTGTATTGTTATACAAGATGCTCATAGGAGTTATCCCCTTTGATAGAGGTGATTATTTAGGTTTATTGGCGTGGGTAAATAGTTCTGCTTTTAGTCTGAGTGTAACTCAAATGTATTAGAATGGAACAAACTGTATGCTCCCTGCTATAATCACAGTTCTAGGCCATCCTCTATTAAGGTGATAGACAGCTGTTTAGGTGAGCGAAGACTAAGCAGTACTTGTATTCCACACAATTCAGAGCACATTCATGACTTAGAACAGCACATCTATGATGAAGAACAATAAAAATATCATTATTATAATCCAGATGATTGGGGCATTGGTGCGTGGCTGCAGTCTGTGCTAGGAACATGGGGAGGGTCTCTGGTTCAATACATATTTGTGGGTCTGGTATTATTCGTAATGATCATATTGTTAATATCCTGCTTGAACAACATGTGGACTAAAGCTGCTGCTTCTGTGCTAACTGTACGCCCTGAAGGCATCATGGGGGTCAAAACTGATTTCATAGGAAAGGTTTCTCCATCTCTTATCTAGTGGCAGAACCTGATTGGTAGAACAATATGGTCCTAAGGGGGGAATGAAGAGATAGGAGAGACACCTGGGATGTGAGTTAATAATGTAATTTCTTGTTTTTGTATTTCTGCAAGCTATGCAGTCTAGTGGGTTGAAGTTAGTGTTGCGACCAAATATGTAAAGATGCTGCCTGTCCTTGGTCAGTAAGATAAGGGGCATGTACTTGGTAAGCTGGCTGTGCACCCAGAACATGAAACGAACTAACTGCTGTCTTGACTGCCACTTAGATATAATTAATTGGCATGTATTGCTGTTTCATCATTTGTTAAGAATGTGTCATAGTAAGTCTTTGTGTTTTAAGGTATAAAGGACCATCTTCAGCCTACTTATTTTTAAGTCTGGTGGTTGCAAGCCGGACTTCCATATGCATATGTAATAAAGAGACTTCTGCTTCACAGACACCTGAACTTTGTCATTTGTCTGACACAACACATCCTTTCACTTTTGTTCATGTTAAAAAGAAAGTTTTTTTGTCACAAATGTTTTTTTTTCTTCAAGACGGGGAGTGTTAGGAATAATTGTTTTTGTAACATTTTGTATTTACTAGAATGTTCATTATTTGTGAATAACATGACTTGATGTCAATAATTAGTATTGTCTTGCGTTTTCTTGACCAGAGTTTGCTGGAATGACTGAGTGAATCATAGCATGTGGACATGTCCCGTGAGGTGTCCAGACAGTTCTAGATGTGATACAGAGACAGTTTATAGGAAAGGCAGGAACCGACGGAGCTGAAGAGAGAGGGATTCAGCACTCCTGTAGGTCACTTCACTAACGGTCAGCGGTCATATTGGACTTGCTGTTTATCGAGGGATACTGAACTCTGCTGCTTGTCTATTCGTTGTCGTGGACTCTTAGAGAAGTGTCCTGATTTTCTCTTCACTCTTTATAAGTAGTTGTAATTATTATTTTTGTTATTGTAAAGAAATTGGTAAATACAAAGAAAATCACCGACTGTGTTTATTTTTCTGTATCTTGACAATGATGCTTGTATTAATACCAGCACAGGTGCCTTTTCGTTGAGAAAGGGTTCGATTCCCCTCCTTAGTTCTTCACAAGCACTGCCCCACAGCTGCAAGGGGTCACTTTTGTCTTCGGTGCCCTCGCTCCCTGAGATTATTGCCCCAGCCTCAGTCACACACCCCACTGTAGCTGGAGCACAACTACAGCACATGGCTTCTACAGCACGTGTGGTACAGGAGACAAACATCTCAGGGCTTTCTCATCTTGTGAGCTGGACTCTTAGGCACATTTTTATCAACTGTGTGTCGCACACAGAGTTTAGACAATCATGTTCCCTTTCAGCCAGTATTTTGATCTGTTTAGGAGTCTTGTTTTCCAGTTTAAATCCCGAGAGGTTTCCTACAAGTACTGTTGATATTGGGAACTCCCACTTCCCATGAGAAACTCTGGGACACTAGACTGTGTCTGTATCCTCTCTTTACTCCTGTGAAAGCTCTCTGGCACACCGAGTCCTGAAGGTGCTGTAGAAGGATTCATATTATGAATCCTATGCACATTTTGCACATATTTTATTTTTTTACAGTGACTATGATCATCATATTTTGCTGCTACTGTATGTATTTATTTTTATTTATTTATTTTATATCTATTTTGTATAATGTTTTGTCTATTCTGATGTCTGTTTTTGCTTGTCTTGGGCTGGACTGCTGTAACA
This sequence comes from Atractosteus spatula, assembly GCF_055471065.1. Classification (NCBI taxonomy): domain Eukaryota; kingdom Metazoa; phylum Chordata; class Actinopteri; order Semionotiformes; family Lepisosteidae; genus Atractosteus; species Atractosteus spatula. The sequence continues at coordinate 16,867,908 of NC_142721.1, read as the reverse complement.
CATCATTTTCCCTTCGGGATCAATAAAGTCTTATCTAATCTAATCTAATCTAATATGGCCTTGTGGATTTTCAGTGGCGTGGGCAGGAGAGAAAGTGAAAAGGAAAGTGTAACTTCTCGTGCTATCTTGCACAGTTTCAAGATGACACCTTAAATACCGATTGGCATTTCTGTGATAAGAGGAATAAGTATTAGTAAGTTATTTATCACTTGTCAGCAGGTAGGTTTCAGATACTGTATCAGTGCAGCTTTGGACTAAAACAGAAGTAAAACTGTTTGCTATATAAACTGATCTCACAGTTTTAATTTTCTTTGTGTTAACATCTCCTTTCCTGTGTGCTGTACGCCCAGCTCTGCAGCGATCTCTTCACTCTGACAGCTCTGTAGAGCCCAGGGCCCTCAGGAGAGATGAGGACACTGACTGTGCTGGGGCTCCTGGCTGCTGTGTGGGGAGCTTTGAGGACTGAAGGTACAGTAGTTCCCTCTTCTTCCTCCTGCCTCTCGTCAGCTCAGGAAGGGTGGGATAGAGGACAAATTCAATAATATATAATCCTGAGAAACTGATGATCAATACATTTGAAATTGGAGCAAATGAGTTTCAAGTTCTGTTTATACTGTACCTTGGAGGCTCCATGGATAAAATTAGGTTTTAAATTTCAGCACAGTTTCACACAGCAGCCTCCTGACTCTGGGGTTGGAGCCTCCTGTTGTAGAAGGTTTTTAATTTACAGCAGGAGACCAGGTCAGTTAGAGCACAGGGGGCAGAGACCTGCAGACTCTGCAGTCATACAGGTTATACAGGTCCTCCGGATAGGTGTCAGTCTAGCTTTACACACACTTGTGCAGCCTCAGGCCTGCCTGGTGCGTACGTGTGTCTGGAGTAATGTCTGCTGTGTGTCTCCAGTGATTCCCTTCCAGCATGACTGACCAGTGTTGTAGTGATGTGAAAGATTGCTCTTTGCTTGATTTAGAGCTCTTATTAAATTGCAGTACAGTGTATAATGGTGTCATTTTGTGCAGTATTGTGATAATAGTAACAGTAGTAAGTGTGAACGTACTGTATAAGAATGATGTCACCCTATATAAAGTGACCCTGAAGCACCGGTACCTGCAGTAATCACAGGGCTCATTGGCTCTGGGCCTGATGATCCACTCTTCTGTGGCCCCAGGTTTCTCTGTGCAGGGCCCCAGGGAGCCTCTAGTGGCCAGGCCTGGGGACGAGGTGCTGCTGCCCTGCTCTGTGGACAGCGCTGTCCCCCTGCAGGAGCTGGAGGTGAAGTGGCTGAGGACAGATCCAGACACCCTGGTGCTCCTGTTCTCAGAGGGGGAGAGCAGGCTGGAGTCCCAGCACCAGAGCTACCGGGGCCGAGCGGAGCTCTTCCCTCAGGAGATTCCCAGAGGAAACTACTCTCTGCGGCTGGCCAACGTCACGGCTGAAGACTCAGGAGTGTACAGATGTGCCGTCCACACGGCGCAGGACTCCGGTCAGGCGACACTGGAGCTGAAAGAAAAGAGTGAGTAAGGTTTCCTCATCCCTTGACCGGCTTGTCCAGTTATTGAAATAATAAAACACTGCCTGAGACTCTCTGTTCTCTCACTGTTTATAAACACCTCTTGAAATATAGCTTTCTGATCAAACAGCAGTGAAGTGGAAAAGCCAGCCCCATGAGTGCAGCAGGAGTGAGCTGGGAGTGATCTCTCTTCTACAAGCAGTTTAGTGTTGGGAGCTTGGCTTTACCTCACTGTGACAGATGCTGTCCTTTATAGTCCAATAGATTACAGTCCATCAGCTGTGAAAGAGTCTCAGTTAAGGTGAGAAAAAAAATGTTTGCTTAGATTGTATATCAAAATTTTAGGGTTTATTTTCACCCCCATTTTATAAGATCAAGTGTCACTGTTATTAAATGACTTGAGTGCATTTTTACTGTCCCTGTTGATTCACAGAGCGTCTAGTTGTGACTGGAGCTGATCGTGCTGTTGTGTCCTACCCTGGGGGGGAGGTGGTGCTGAGCTGCTCTGTGGACAGCACTGTCCCCCAGCAGGAGCTGGAGGTGGAGTGGCTGAGGACAGACTCTGAAGTCCTGGTGCTCCTGTTCTCCGGGGGGGAGAGCAGGCCAGAGTCCCAGCACCAGAGCTACCGGGGCCGAGCGGAGCTCTTCCCTCAGGAGATTCCCAGAGGAAACTTCTCTCTGCGGCTGAAGGACGTCAGGACTGAAGACAAGGGGCAGTTCGTGTGCAGAGTCTTTGCAGAAAATGAGTCTGCAGTAGCTACAGCAGAGCTGATAGAGCTGGGTAAGTCAAACCACTTCCACTCAGAAACACAGGATGAAGTCTATATCCTGCAGGAGGGGTTCTATCAGAAACTGGGTTTAAATAAAGCATTTATACCATACTGTATATCTACAATGTTATAATACTGAGTTAGTTAGCTAGTCATGTTTGCAAATGATACCTAAAGGATTAGCTAACTCAATAGAAGCAACAGATGAAATTCAAAAGGATTTAGTAAAAATCACCTGGCAAATGATGTTGAATGTGTACAAACTACACTGACCTGACAGCAGCAGCCAGGAGACAGGAGCCCCTGTTTTAAACATCTAGCCAGCAGACAGGCAGAGGTCAGATTAATTGTGCGTAGTTGGTGTGGATTATTGTCCATATCTCATCATTTCATCAAGATAGAGGATCTAACAGACCGACTGGAGACTGCCATGGAGATACTGTATGGGTACAGTGCTTTTACAGCTATTACAGCTGACAGACTGGAGGAACTAAGTCTCTTTAGTCTGAAGGGAGTGTTTCCAACACTGACAGGCAGGAGGAACTGAACATCTTTAATCTTGAGCAGAGGAGACTGCAAGGGACTGTATATAAGTAGTTTTAATACCAGCATCACTCAGCAATTTACCGCTGGCAGCAAGGGTCTCTCACCCTGCAGACTGTGTGGGACATTATAGTGACGGGGACACTATACTTTAAAAAGGCTTCATACTATAAAAATGCCTCCTAATAACTCCCCTCTCTGAACTGGCTTCATCACTCTGCTCTCCTCCCCACTGAGAGCTCTGAGTGGAAAGTCTAGAAAAGCACTACAAAGGTGTAGGTGTAATAATAATAATAATAATAATAATAATAATAATAATAATAATAATAATAATAATAATAAAATCTTCATAATCACTGATAAAGTCAACTGGATTTCTTCAGAATCAATTGTGAAACATTAACCAGAGAATATGTGTGAAAACTACAAGGATGTGCATTTAAAATTAAGAAGAGGAGGCTCTTTCCCCAGCCATGTTGTTCAATCTGATGTCCTGGTGAGCGATTCACCACTCACTACCCACCAGGCGAGATGAGTAGATCAGCCTGTAGCTCGTTAGCGTTTGTTACAGGCTGGAGAAATAACAGCTCCGCATGTTGAGTATTTCACTCTCAGGGCACTGATCCAGGCACGTCCCCCAGAATGTCGCACTAATCGTTTTAGTACTCTTCCCTGAGAGCGTGGAAGTTGTGTGTCCCCTCATTGGGGAAACACTAGGACTCAAGATGACCAGTGTCGTACCTGGGTCGCCTTCACATTTTTGCACCCTCGCTCTCTCTGAGTGATAACCTCACGAGGATCTCTGAGCCCTGTGCTCACGGGTTCCCAGGCTCAGAGAGCCGCCAGCGGTATCTCTTTACTCCCTGTCGTACTCTCATCACGCCTCGGTCCTGGCTTGTGGGATCTCCTCCTTCTGCAGCTCTGGCTGGTGAAGTATTGGCACTGCCTGCGCCCCCAGTCCTTCACTTACAGACTCAGAGCAGAGGCCACGTTTTCTGGTCCCTCAGAGGCAGTAGCAGAGTAAACCTTGGTTGTTCCCGTTTGGCCAGGGCAGCTCTTCCTTACCTTACTAGTGGTCGAACACGGCAACAAATGGTTCTGCTACTTGTTTGGGGCTGTATCTGCTCCTCAGTGTAATGAACACACTAGCAGCTACTGGCTCACCGGATGCTTTGCCAGGCTGCCCTTCAGCTTCCTGTCTGCATGTAGACACTGGAGCCGAACTCTGCGCCACCTGTGTTAGGAATCCCTGGTGGAAAGATACAAGGATCCTGTGCAGACGCAGGCACGGGTAGTAGATGAGGCAGGCGAACAATCCAAAACGAGAGGCAAGGTCGTGGTCAAAAGGCGTAAGGTAAGTCGTAATCCAGGGGGTACACAAGGTGGCAAACAGTCCGAGGCGAGAGGCGAGAGGCGAGAGGCGAGGTCCAAAGTCGAAAAGGCAGAAGGGGAGTCCAATAACCAGAATAAACGAGGTACGGGGAAAAACGCCAGGTAGAGCTCTCAAGGAGTAGACTCAATACCGAGCAGCGGGAAGCAGGTTAAGATGGTATAAATAGCACTGCGTACCGCACGGTGGAGTGTGTGCAGGTGGGTTAACTCGTGCGGCGGCGTTTGTTAATAATCACCCACTGCTGGTGCTGATTAGATTGCTTAAGTACCAAGGATAAAGGACAGTCGCCCCCCCCTTCACGGGCGGCTCCCGACGCCCGAGACGGCCGATCGGGATAGTCCCTGTGGAAGTCACTGATTAGCGTAGGGTCCAAAATATCCTCCGGAACCCAAGATCTTTCTTCGGGGCCATAACCCTCCCAGTCGGCCAGATACTGAAGGGTACCGCGGTTCCATCTAGAGTCGAGGATCTTGTGGACTGTATACGCCTGGTGCCCCAGAATGCGACGCGGGGGAGGCGGGCGACATTGGGGAGCCGCCAGAGGTGAGCGGTAGAAGGGTTTCAGGAGGGAGACGTGGAATGACGGGTGGATTCTGAGGGTGGGAGGAAGTGCAAGACGGAAGGTAACCGGGGTGATCTGGGAGAGAATCCAGAAGGGGCCGATATACCTAGGCCCGAGCTTCTTGGAAGGCAGGTGTAGAGGTAGGTTCCTTGTTGATATCCAAACAAACTGTCCTCTCCGAAAACAGGGGGCTGGTCTGCGGTGTCGGTTTACGAATTTGGCCTGGCGCTGGGTTGACTTGGTGAGAGCTGTCCTCGCCATTCTCCAGGTCCTCCGCAGCTTGGAAATACATTGTCGCACCGACAGCACCGCTGTGTCTGAGGGGTGACAGGGATGAGAGTGGGTTGATAACCTAGTGAACAGAGGAAGGGAGAGAGACCTGTGGAGGAGGAGGTAAGAGAATTGTGGGCATACTCTGCCCAGGGAAGTAGCGATGACCAGTCATCCTGTGAATTGGAGGTGAAGGCTCTCAAAAAGGTCAGGAGGGTTTGGTTGGTCCTTTCCACCTGACCATTGGCCTCAGGATGATAACCCGAAGTCAAAGATACATGGGTCCCTAAAGCTTGACAGAACGCCTTCCAAAAGGCTGAGACAAATTGAGGTCCCCTGTCTGAGACCACATCGTCGGGCAACCCATATATCCTAAAGACCTGCTGCACAAACAGTGACGCCATTTCCTGGGCTGTGGGCAATGCTGGGAGGGGGACGAAATGGGCTGCTTTGGAAAAACGATCAGAGATCACCATGATTACCGTATGACCTTGACTGCTAGGAAGGTCCGTAATGAAGTCCACAGCTATGTGGGACCAAGCGCGGTGTGGGATCGGAAGGGGGTGAAGGAGACCGGTCTTCTTAGCACGCGGAGTCTTGATCCTGGCACAGACCAGGCAAGCTTGGACATACTCTGCAGCATCTGATCGCATGGAAGGCCACCAGAAATCCCTGGTGAGTAGGTCCAGAGTGCGTCTTCACCCGGGATGGCCTGCAAACCGGGAGTCATGCCCCCATTGCAGGACAGCAGAACGCAAGTTGTCCGGTACAAAAAGTTCATCCGGGGGGCAGCACAAAGGAACTATAGCTCCCTTGAGGGCACGTCTGATCTGATCTTCAATAGAGCAGTGGATCGCCCCGAGGATTCTGTTGGATGAAATGATTGGTTCCGGTGTGTCCAGATCCGGGGGATCATGGAGCCGAGAGAGAGCATCAGTCCTCCCATTCTTGGAGCCGGACGTATAGGTGATAACAAAATTGAAGCGAGAAAAGAAAAGAGACCAACGGGCCTGACGGGAATATAGGCGTTTGGCAGACTGAATGTAGGCCAGGTTCTTATGGTCTGTGATAATGACAAAGGGATGATGAGCCCCCTCCAGCCACCATAATTAACCTCGGCGGGGGAGAGCTTCTTCTAAAAGAAGACACAGGGATGTGGAATGTGCTCTTCTCTGTGGCGCTGGGAGAGGACTGCCCCAACTCCATCGGCTGAGGCGTCAACCTCCACAATGAAAGACTGAGAGGGATCTGGGTGTCGTAGAAGTGGTGCCAAACTGAAGAGTTGTTTTAAGCGTAAAAAAGCCTGGTTAGCCTCCGGGTTCCATTTACCCAGGCTTGGTCGGTTGCGGGTCAGGGCCGTGATGGGCGCCACAACGGAGCTTAAGTTCCGGATGAAACGTCTATAGAAGTTGGCAAAACCTAGAAATCGTTGAATTTGCTTTAAGTTACGAGGAGCTGGCCAGTCATTGATGGCCGCTACCTTAGCAGCGTCCATCTCTATAACAAGGGGGGAAATGATGTAACCCAGAAAGTGAATCTTAAAGGCGTGAAAAACGAACTTCTTGAGTTTATTGTCAATGAGTCTAGTCAGGACCTCCTGGACGTGATGGACATGTTCCCTAGGGTTGGCAGAAAAGATGAGGATATCATCCAGGTAAACCAAAACAAAATTCCAAATAATGTCCCTAAAGATGCCATTCATGAAGGGCTGGAAGACCGCCGGGGCATTAACAAGACCAAAAGGCATCACCTGATACTCATAATGTCCATGGGTGGTCATAAAGGCCGTCTTCCACTCGTCCCCTTCACGTATCCTGATTAAATTATAAGCCCCTCGTAGATCTAACTTCGAGAAGATAAACGCTCCACGTACAGACTCCAGAGCGGCTGGGATTAAAGGCAGGGGGTAACGATGTTTGACCATAATGGAGTTCAGCCCTCTGTAATCAATACACGGCCGCAAGGAGCTGTCCTTCTTCCCAATGAAGAAAAAACCCGCACAGGCTGGAGAAGAGGAGGGACGAATGAATCCTGACTCCAGAGCCTCCTTAATATAATCTTGCAAAGCCTGATTCTCTGCCTGAGTGAGAGGGTAGATCCGTCCTTTGGGTGGAAGGGTTCCAGGGAGCAACTCTATAGCACAGTCACAGGTACGGTGAGGGGGAAGCGAAAGAGCCTTCTGCTTATCAAAGGCTTGTTTCAGAGGCCTGTATTGGGGCGGGATGCTAGACTGCTCCTCCAGAGGGGTTACTGCAGCAGCAACCTTAACCGGCTGATGACAGAAGTTGACATGACAGGCGTGGCTCCAAGCGATGATCTCATTCTCGTCCCAGGAGATGTGAGGATCATGCTTCTTGAGCCAGGGAAGACCCAGGATTACCAGGTAGGAGATTACCCAGGATTACCTTCCAGGAGAAGGAGTGGAATTTTCTCAACATGAGTGGCACCAACTGTTAGAGAGAGAGGAATGGTCTGCTAGGTAATCCGTCCAGGAGCGATCGGTGATCCATCCAGAGCTTGAATACAGATCGGGGGTGAGACCGGAGCCAGGGGAATATCCCACTTCTTAGCAAAAGTGGCATCTATAAAGTTCCCTGCTGCCCCCGAGTCAACAAAAACCAAAAGGGGAAGGTGTAAGTCGGTCCAAGAAATTTCAGCTGGGAATAAAGGCCCAGCCGAGGTTTGAGAAAAAACAGCACTACTGACTCTAACAGTAGGCTGCGGAAGGATTCGAGAGGGAAACGGGGGTCTCAAGGGACAAGCAGAGATAAGGTGATCAGGTGCAGCGCAATACAGACACAGTCCCTCCCGACGGGGCCTATCCTTTTCCTCCAAGGAAAGGGTTGCATGATGCAGAGTGGGCACCGTGGGGGTAGTACCTTCAGGACAGCCAGGACTGCTTCCATCATGACTCTCTGCTCTCCGCAGCCGAATGCGGGTGTCCAGTTCAACCACCTGAGCGATCGCCGCCTCGAGAGAGCGGGTGTGAAGTAGCGTGAGCACCAGGTGGTCCTTTAGTTCTTCTGAGAGACCCTTAGAGAAAAGGCAAATCAGGGCTTCAGGGTTCCAGTCAGACTCCGTGGTGAGGGCTTGGAATTCAGCCACATAATCTTGCAGTGACCTGTCACCCTGATGAAGCGAGGAGCCGGTCAGCAAAAAGCCTGAAATCAACAAACTGAAAATCTCCCCTAGCAAGCAACACAGCTGCCCAGTCCAGAGCCTTGCCTGTGAGCAAGGAAAGGGCAAGACCGATCTGCTCGGGATGCAGCTGGAAAGCCAAGGAGCATTGAGCAATAAAACCCCTGCAGCCCGCAGGGTCAAAAGGTCAAAAGTCGAAAAGGCAGAAGGGGAGTCCAATAACCAGATATAAACGGTATTCTCCCAGCGCCATGGGGAAAAATGCCAGGTAGAGCTCTCAAGGAGTAGACTCAATACAGACATGGACAGGGCATATGTAGTGTGAGTCTGCAGAGATTTTTTTTTTGATAGACGGTGTTTTTCAAAGAGAAACATACTACGGGTATTAAGATAGGGAACTTTAAGTCAGTCAAGAGCTCAAACTACCATTCAGGCTTTCTTGAAGTTTAATTTCTTTTTCTCCAAATATTTGGGTATTACAATAAACACTGTTAAACTGTCAGACTGAATGTGGGCCAGGCCACAACTACTGTATATAGGTGCCCACCTGATGTCTGTGCCCCCTGTGGCATCACAGTACGTACAGATGAAAGCAGGAAGCCAGGTTTTTCAATGGTCTGTTCTCTTCTCTCTTCAGGCTTTTCATCAATACATGTGGGGGCACTGGTCTTGGCCTTTTCTTTACCAGTATTTTGGATTCTAATGTGGACTGTCTTCTTTTTTCGTAAGCACATTTTTTATTTTAAATTATCTTATTAGTTAGATTTACGTTGTCTGTCCATTTAATAACTAAGAACAAAGTGGTTTAAGATCTTTTATTTTCACCTGTGTAGAGAGCCAAATAGGGCTTATGTTGGCTTATGTTGGTCCACAGTCAAGTTTAGATGCACGAGATCTCAGCTTAGCCGTCCAGTACTCTCCAGTGTTGACCCCTTTGTCAGTCCTGTAGACATAATAATGTGGAGCAGTTCTGTGGAGACCACAGTGACATCACCCAGTAGCCCTGTGGAGACCACAGTGACATCACCCAGTAGCTCTGTGGAGACCACAGTGACATCACCCAGTAGCCCTGTGGAGACCACAGTGACATCACCCAGTGGCTCTGTCACGATTGTAAACCTCTCCTCTTAAGGCTACAGCCCTTCCTTGTTTTTTACTCATCTCCCGCACCTGCTCTCTGTTCCAGCACCCTTTTCAAATCCCCTTAAAAGCCAGACGCTGACTCAGTTCCGGGCTCTGCTCTGGTTTCCACATCAGGCGAGTCCAAGACCTGGAAGCGCCTCGTCCCGTTAAGGTTTTAGTTTCTGTTCCTGTTCCAGTTCCGGTGCAGGTCCTGACCCGATTCCTGTTTTTATCCTGTTCGTCTTGGATGGACCTCTGTAGAGACCACAGTGACATCACCAGTACCTGTGTGGAAGCTTTTCAGAACTTCTCTGTAGTAGAACTCTCAGTTTTATGAAGTTCTTGAAGAACAGAAGAAAAGATGTCTAGTTATCTGTTTGTCACTGGAGCTAGTTTAGGTGTGTAAAGTCTAGAATTATTACTCCTGCAGTTTGACTGTTCTGTAGACAGTATATTGTTTACTGTTTACTGTTTAAAGGCATGTGTGTGTTCAAGTCAACACTGAATCTCTTGGAGCAGAGAGGAGTGCAGGGCAAGAGTGGAGCTATAGAACTGAAGCAGTAATGGAGACATTACTGAATTTCCTGCTAACTGATAAATACATGAAACTTGACATCTGACTGTCATCTTAACTAAATATTTTTTTCTTTTTTCTCATATTTTATCTTTTATCTTTCTGCAGATAAAGGTGTGCTTACTTGGACATTCCTCTTTGCTCCTAGTGTCGTATTGTCTATTTCATTTGTCCTCTGGGGTGTAATTGAAGGTAAGTTTGTTCATTTAATCTCAGTGCACATTCTGCTCTTCTGACTGTAATTATCTGGATGTTGTGGGTTGCAGGAATAAGAATAAACTTTATTTTATATATTCCCTCTAATGGTATATTCCCAAAGCGCAATACACTGAAAGTAAAAGATTCAGTTGAAACATAAGAACATGATCTGCAAACTCTTAAAGAAGTTTAAAAGAGAATATCCAGGCAGATAAAAACTGCAGTCGGGCCACAGAGGGAAAACCTGCTTCTCTCAAGCTGGAGAAAGTGCATCACACCCCTCCCTGGTGAGTGAAGGTGGGGAACAGGTTGTTCCTGATGGAGCAAAGTCAGACGTCTCGCTAGTGAAGTGGAGAAGTTTGACGCAGACAGTTGACAGACTTTGAAGACTGTGACTCCCCCCTTCTCTCCTTTCTCTGCTTTATTTCCTCTTTTCCTTCTGGCTTTCACACCTCTGGTTTCCTTTTTTCTTCTCCTCTCTTCCTCTTTTATACGAATGCTGGATTTATTCAGTTTGTTTAGGTACCAAGTCTGCCATACCATGACGATTGGTCACAGTTCTTTATTACTGTACTGCATGTGGGACCATGCTTGTTTGTCATCTCTGAAAATCCAGAGCACAGATTGAACATAAAACAAAACAAAACAGTTCATAAAGATGGGTGATAACACATTTAAGACAAGGAAACACTAGGGAGTAGAAATTCTCTCAGACAGGAGTGATCACTTGCACTAGACCTGGTCAGGATTCTGGCTGTCGAATTTTGGACAGACTGGAGTTTGTTCAAAGTACTGTAGATTTAGATACCCCAGTGAGCATTTCAGTAGTCAATTCAGGAGAAGCCAAAGGTGGTGATCAGCTTTTCAGCCACAGTTAGTGATAACAACAGGCACAGTCTAGCGATATTTCTGAGGTGAAAGAAAGATGTTTTGACAATATGCTGCACATGTGGTTTGAATGTCAAGTCTGAATCAAATATCACCCCCGAGTGTTTCAGTTTAGACTGAAGCTCAAGTACAGTACCGTCCACAGGGTTACAGCACTGGCTTTACAAAGCTGATGGGGTCCAATATACATGACTTCAGTCTTGTCACAGTTTAGATGAAGGAAATCTTGAGTCATCCAAGTTTTTATGTCAGAGATGCAGTTAGAGAGAATAGAGACAGCCCCATCAGTGTCAGGTATATATATAGAGAGATTTGAGTATTGTAGAAGATGTACAGTAGAAGATTAATGAGCAGTAGAAGATGCAGTGTGCAGTCACAGACACAAATTAATAAGAGCCTTTCTGAAGAGAAAGCTCTTGAGTCTGGATTTGAATGTGCTCAGGGTGGGTGACTCTCTGATATCCGTGGGGAGAGAGTTGCAGAGCTCTGGGGCGCAGCAGGAGAAGGCCCTGTCACCCATAGAGTGTGGACAAGCTCGGGGGACAGACAGGAGACCGGAGTCAGTTGAGCGAAGGCTGTGAGGTGGGGAGAAGGACGGTAGTAACTCAGACAGGTACTGAGGTGTCATGTACAGCCCTATAGGTGAGTATCCACATGAAACCTGATAGGAAGCCAGTGCAAGGACTCCAGGATAGGAGTGATGTGATCACTTGCACTACACCTGGTCAGGATTCTGGGTGCCAAATTTTGGACATACTGGAGTTTGTTTGTTGGTTACTGTACTGATTGCTGGTATCTCCAGATAGATTCAGGGTTGTTAGGAATATCATTAGTGCTGTTTAACATCTTTTAGAAATGTGTTTTAGATATTAATAAAACAGGATGTCTCACGAAACAGACATCAACCTCCCATTCAGCATCTAAAGGTCTGTCTGTGAGCTGCTCTGAAGTCAGGGGCTGCAGAGATCTGAGAATCTGTTGCTCTGTGCAGGCAGTGATTATTTATACCCTGTACTGTGTTCATGTTTACTGTCACAGGCAAACAATTAAAGTACATGGAGCAGGATTGCTAGGTTAACTTGATTAACTTTTCTAATTTCTCTGGCACAGAATATTATGAGCTACTTGTGTGAAATCACTACTGCTTTGCTTTTGGCTCCTGATGTGACTTGTTTTGCAGGGTCGCTGGAAGAAGTGATCATGTGTGTGACTGTTAATCTTCTGAGGATTGTACTAGTTCCGACTTTCTTCAATGGTAAGTTCTGAAGAGATGAGCTCACTTTAGAGAACTGTTTCTTTTTAGGTGCATCTTGAAAATCTACACATTTGGTACAATTATAGGTAATAATAATAATAATTAATTGCTTAAACTTATATAGCGCTATGTACTACGTACGTACTCTATAAAATCAATCATTTTATAGTTATTTGATTTTTATTTGTTTATTTGTTAACTTAATATTTTCTAATTATTTTAAGACTCTTAAATATAAATACAGTACAAAGTATATTTTCGTAAAAAGATCATATCTGTGACCAGAATAAGGAAGGCTCAGTAAGCTGTCCCACTCTGAATGCCAGTGAGAGCCAGTACAGTTCACAAAACTGAGTTTTTTGTGTACACGAGAGGCATAATAAAGACATGTAGTTCAGGTGGGGAGCTGCATCAGCATGCGTAGGCTGTAAAGGAACAAGTAATAGGTTTATTCCATGCTGAAAAGAGAAGAGTGAAAACAACGTTTCAGCTGAAGAGCCTTCTTCAGGTGTGGAGCTTCTTCACCTGAAGAAAGCTCCACAGCCGAAACATTCTGTTTTCTTTCTTCTCTTTTCAGCATGGAATAAACCATGTTGTTTTATGTCGAATTTTGGACAGACTGGAGTTTGTTCAAAGTAGATTTATATACTCCAGCGAGTAGAGCATTTCAGTAGTCAATTCGAGAGAACACAAATGTGTTGACCAGCTTTTCAGCTACAGTTAGTGATAACATAGGGCACAGTCTAGCGATATTTCTGAGGTGAAAGAAAGATGTTTTGACAATATGCTGCACATGTGGGTCGAATGTCAAGCCTGCGTCAAATATCACCCCCGAGTGTTTCAGTTTAGACTGAAGCTCAAGTACAGTACTGTCCACAGAGAGGGCTACAGCACTGGCTTTACAAAGCTGATGGGGGCCAATACACATGACTTCAGTCTTGTCACTGTTTAGATGAAGGAAATCTTGAGTCATCCAAGTTTTTATGTCAGAGATGCAATTAGAGAGAATAGAGACAGCCCCATCAGTGTCAGGTATATATATAGAGAGATTTGAGTATTGTAGAAGATGTACAGTAGAAGATTAATGAGCAGTAGAAGATGCAGTGTGCAGTCACAGACACAAATTAATAAGAGCCTTTCTGAAGAGAAAGCTCTTGAGTCTGGATTTGAATGTGCTCAGGGTGGGTGACTCTCTGATATCCGTGGGGAGAGAGTTGCAGAGCTCTGGGGCGCAGCAGGAGAAGGCCCTGTCACCCATAGAGTGTGGACAAGCTCGGGGGACAGACAGGAGACCGGAGTCAGTTGAGCGAAGGCTGTGAGGTGGGGAGAAGGACGGTAGTAACTCAGACAGGTACTGAGGTGTCATGTACAGCCCTATAGGTGAGTATCCACATGAAACCTGATAGGAAGCCAGTGCAAGGACTCCAGGATAGGAGTGATGTGATCACTTGCACTACACCTGGTCAGGATTCTGGGTGCCAAATTTTGGACATACTGGAGTTTGTTTGTTGGTTACTGTACTGATTGCTGGTATCTCCAGACAGATTCAGGGTTGTTAGAAATATCATTAGTGCTGTTTAACATCTTTTAGAAATGTGTTTTAGATATTAATAAAACAGGATGTCTCACGAAACAGACATCAACCTCCCATTCAGCATCTAAAGGTCTGTCTGTGAGCTGCTCTGAAGTCAGGGGCTGCAGAGATCTGAGAATCTGTTGCTCTGTGCAGGCAGTGATTGTTTATACCAGGCACTGTGTTCATGTTTACTGTCACAGGCAAACAATTAAAGTACATCAGGCAGGATTGCTAGGTTAACTTGATGAACTTTTCTAATTTCTCTGGCACAGAATGTTAATGAGCTACTTGTGTGCAATCACTACTGCTTTGCTTTTGGCTCCTGATGTGACTTGTTTTGCAGGGTCTTTGGAAAAAGTGATCATGTGTGTGACTGTTAATCTTCTGAGGATTGAACTAGTCCCGTCTTTCTTCAATGGTAAGTTCTGAAGAGATGAGCTCACTTTAGAGAACTGTTTCTTTTTAGGTGCATCTTAAAAATCTACACATTTGGTACAATTATAGGTAATAATAATAATAATTAATTGCTTAAACTTATATAGCGCTATGTACTACGTACGTACTCTATAAAATCAATCATTTTATAGTTATTTGATTTTTATTTGTTTATTTGTTCACTTAATATTTTCTAATTATTTTAAGACTCTTAAATATAAATTCAGTACAAAGTATATTTTCCTAAAAAGATCATATCTGTGACCAGAATAAGGAAGGCACAGTAAGCTGTCCCTCTCTGAATGCCAGTGAGAGCCAGTACAGTTCACAAAACTGAGTTTTTTGTGTACACGAGAGGCATAATAAAGACATGTAGTTCAGGTGGGGAGCTGCGTCAGCATGCGTAGGCTGTAAAGGAACAAGTAATAGGTTTATTCCATGCTGAAAAGAGAAGAGAGAAAACAACGTTTCAGCTGAAGAGCCTTCTTCAGGTGTGGAGCTTCTTCACCTGAAGAAAGCTCTATGGCCGAAACGTTGTGTTTTCTTTCTTCTCTTTTCAGCATGGAATAAACCTTTACTTGTTCCTTTGCATAATAAAGACTTGTTTCCAGTCTTTATTAACATTTCAGTGTCGGACAGGCCTATTTCTCTCAGTAGGGTCTTAGCTGAGCAGTGTTACTCATCTGCAATAGTTATGTCGCTGTGACATTACTAACCTGAATGTCAAATGACAATACAGGGTCAGAGGTAACATGAGGGATTCTAACTGTGATCAGGGGTTTGATTTCAGCACCTGATTTCAGCTGGATCTCTTACTGATACACTGAAGTCACCAGCTTTGTGAGCTCAACCTCAGTTTGCTCACAGTTCAGTTGGAGAGTTTTTTGCTCCCATTAAAATCAGACATAGAAAGATCACCAGAGAACCTGAGGACTTGCCTGCCCTGAGTTAGACCTGTAACTGTTGCTCTTCTGTGATTTATCAGTTAATGGCTCCTGACTTGTTCTTGTCCTGAGATTGTTCTGTACCAGTATCTACCTGCAGGGGGAGCTCATACTCAAAGATCAGATCCTTAAAGGAGCTCCGTTTTTAGATCATAAACCTAAGTCCACCTGGGTGGTTCTGGTTAAAAAAAAGTGTTTGACTTTTTTAAACTCACTGTAGAACTGTAGACACAATGCAGAAGAATATTTCTAGGTCTTTATTCATCTTCTTGTCACTGTAACTGGATTTCCAGAAAACACAGTGCAGTTTATCATTTCAGTTTCGCTCAGATCCTGAATCATGATCTTTCCTATAGACTGACTAAGTACTGGTTACGAGAGTGTATCTGTGAATGATACTGACAGTATCTGTTGTGCTGCTGTGATCTCTGGAGGACCTCAGGGTGGGGAATCTGTCTGCTTTTCCCTCTCTGTTCCCTGCTGCTGTCTTACATGACTGAACAGAACCAAGCGCCTCAGCAGTAGAACTAGACCACAGAATCAGTGAGTCTGGTGACTCCTGGCCGTCAGCTCAGCTGCAGTCTGAGCGTGTTCGATCACACCATGAGGGTCTGGACTGAGGTGAAGTTCCTCTCCTTCAGCATGGAGAGTCAGAGTTCAGAGGGTGATGAAAGCAGTGTGTGAAATGTAGTGGTTTTTAACAGAGGCTGGTTAAAATTAATCTTCAGTGACACTGTAGAGGAGTGGTGTCCAATTCACATGTTTGTGTCTGTTTTTTCCAGTGAAGAAATCAGTTTTCATCGGTTTCTCAATAATTCATTTTGTTGTGTTAACTGAGATGTGGTCTGGTAAGTAAAATTAAAACTGATTGTTTTATTTCCAATTTCAGAGACGTATTAGCTGTTAACTCATGTATTTACAGTAATAAACACACACATGTTTGAGGTCCTTTATAGTGGCATCCGAACATCAGTGCTGAGCGAGAGGCAGAGCAGATACAGGAAGTAAAGAGGCTACACAACAAGACACACCAGAAAGACATAGATAGGATGTTATAGTGTTGGCACTGGAAAGATAGAGAGAAAACCGAAGAGAACAGGGGACAGTGGGAGACAGCTAGCGTGAGAGAAAGGTGTCTGATCAGTAGTGTACTGTAATAGACTAACTTTTCATTAATACATAGTCCATTGTTCCACACCTGCCTGCGTGCCATTCTTTGCTATAACTCTGCTGTAGTAATGGAGTGATGTCTAACAGGTCACTAACAGGTCATAGAAACCTCAGACACAGGAGCTGAGTCACTAATTTACTAAATGAAGTAAATGAGTTAGAGGAAAAGAAGGGGAAGATGGTTTTGTTTCTGTTCTGGTTTCCCTGTGTTCCCAGTTCCTCTGTGGGAGTATTTCAAGAGCCACACACCAGACACAGCTGTTACAGCAGGTATTGGACTGGCCTGTGCCTCATCACTGCTCTCCTATCTCTGTGGGATTTATATTCAAGGTAAGAACAGCTGCTTTCTCAGATCCAGGAGAGAGAGATTCGGTGTGAAGAGCTCAGATCTAGCCTCTCTCCTTGCTAGGTTTCAGTTCCAGAACACATGGAGCGATGTGATGGAGATACAGTAGAGAAAGAATCCCAGACTGCACTGGGAGGGATGAGAACAGACTCTCACAATCTCTCCGACAGACACTCGATAAGAACAAGGAGTTTTCTAGAGAATCACAGGAAGCAGCTGGATCTCTTACTGATACAGTCCTGCTTTAATTCAACATAAAACTAAGCTCAGGAATATATTTATGTGCTTTGTATAAATACTGATTCACAATTTAAGAGTATTTATTTATTGAGGGGTTAGACCTAAGATATTTTAACCCTCTTGGCTGAAGATCCCCTGCCTACTAGCAGCAGAAACAATGACTCTCACCAGATTTATTTCAGATACATTTGTGCCAGTTTGTACCACTAAAAGTGTTTGTGCTGCTTTCCTTCCTGGGAAATAGTACCCTCTCTCTCCAGGCTAGTGGAATATACAGTTTGTCTGTCCTGGTACCCTGCTGTGTACTGTGTCAGCAGTATTTTAAAATAAGTCATCAAAGCAACATTGTAAATTGCAATTTACATTGTAAATGTAAAAAATGTAAAAATGTAAAAAAGGTCTGCCACCTCACAAATGTAAACAGTAATATCTCAAAAGTTCTGAAAGAAAACAGTCTTTCATGAGCCAAAATGTAGACTAAACCAATGTTTTACTTTTGTTTGAACCACTTGTTTATGGGAATATATGTACAATATGTGCCCAAAATCTATACTAGCATCGGGACCACATCTCACAACCGTCAGTTCTGTTCAATTCCTCATCTCTTAGAGCTTGTAGGTCACTGAGTCCTGAAATGAGGTAAAATCATGGTCAATGAAGAGGTGGTACCTATCACAGCTACATTTCTATACCAGTGGTATAGTCTGGACAAACACCAGAGAGCACTGACCAGTCAGGAAATTCAGACACTATATACTGCATTCCTAAAACCTCTCTATCACAGCCAGGCGTTTGGCTATAAAAGATTTAAATCTAAACGACATTTTTGGGAAATTGTTTTTGCTGTTTGTGGGGACACAACTTCAGAGGCTCAGTGACGTCACTCCCTGAAGATCGAGGGCGCACTTTCTGAGGAAGGAGAGCAGCACAAACACTCCTTTCAGAGGCACAAACATGGCTCAGACAAGTGCAGGGGCTCAGGCAGCTCCCAGAGGCACCTGCACCTCAGGGCCCTCCTGCAGGAAGTGATGTCATACGAGGGGCAGCTGCAGAGCAGAGCTGAGGTAGAGGAGGGGTGCAGGAAGATGAGGGGGTTTCAGGAAGTGATGTGATGAGTTAGAGTAACAGGGGTGAAACAGAACTTGGTTACTGTCATCTGTCTCCAACTCCATCAGTAAGAACAGTCACATGCTGTACAGTGCTTCCACCAAACAGTAAATAGGACAAATACATTTTTACATTATTTCTAATTTTTAATGTTTTGTTGAACAGTATTTGGTATTTCTTTACAATATCATAATTTAAAATGTAAAATTTCTAATTTAGTTTCTACGTATATTTTTCTTCTGTTTTCAGTGCGGAGGAAATCTTCTCAACACATCTGGAGAACAGGTATGGTCTTCTTACCTCAGTGTGTGACAGAGGAGACACTGCAGGGCTAAGCAGACCCAGAGACACACAAAAAAGATAACTTTGGAAATTATTGTTCTGAGGAGAGAGCGCCACCTACTGGTCCACAAGCACCACTTACAGTAGCAGCTTGAGACTGTAGAGGTCTCTCAGCCCAGTGCTGACCAGGCCAGGTCACACTACAGGGTGGGGACTCTGCTGTCCCTCCCACAGGCCTGGACAGCGATGTGTGGACTCTGGTCTCTGCTGTGTGCAGACACCTGTACTGTCAGAGGCACTGAGCCAGGGAGAGCTGGAGGGTGGTACCCCACTATAGGTGAAGATAGCAGGGGAGAGGGACTGTGTGGCACTAACAGATACTGTACCTGCTTTGTTCTCTTTCTGCTGCAGCTTCCTTCGCTTGTTCAGTTTGCAGCATTGTTGTCCTCGTCCTTTTCAGAGCTTCCATAGAAAGGCTCATAGTGGGTAAGTACTGTACTCCAGTAACACACCAGATCCACAGCAGACCTTCAACACATGACCACTCTGAATGTGAATCTGTTGCAGCTGGCACATCCAGACACAGTCACAGTGATGTAAATCTTATGTAAAGTGATGTAAAGGCAGGACTGTGTGCAGGAGAGGTCTCTGGCCTGGAGTCTGTGGTCCTGAGCAGAGCCAGGGAGCTGTGCCTGTTCTCCAGCTGATATCCTGGCCCACTTATTTGAAGCCTGTTGCTCATGCCTGTATCTCCTGAACTACACTGAGGTCAGGAGCACTGGGCTGTGTCAGTAGCTGCAGCTGTTAACTCAGGTGTGTCTCTCGAAGCAGTAGAGTCACTGGCTGTGTCTTGGGGTCGAGGGTGAGTGTCTTTCATGACCCAAGGGGAGTGATAAGGCCAGTGTGGGACCCCCACTCTCTCTGGCAGGGTGAGCAGGCGCTGTCCCAGGAGATATCAGCTTGTCTTGGTTGTGGTGCTCAGTGCAGTCATGGTGAGCTCTCTTCAACACCCTCATCCTGCCTCACTGGACTCCTTTGGATCTCAAGTGCCTGAGCTTCTGCCCAGATATTCCTCCTCCACTTGGTTCAGTCAAGGGCCATAATCACTCTGACAGTGTTAAGCAGGATCTTATTTTCAGTGCAAGCCAAGAGAAAGATTTTTCTTCTTATTATAATCTGCTGTATCTGGACACTTAATTCTAATGATATTCATAGCCTTGCTGCGATACCTGTAATTGATTGGGTGTGAAAACTATGGTGGACTTGATTGATGAGGTACTGAATCTATAATGGGATTCCAGTGGAACCTGTTTCACAAGAAGAATGAGGTGGTTCAGGAGGATCCCTGCAGTGATCTTGCCTGTGAAGGATGCACAGAGATTCCACTGAAAGGTGATTGATAAAATCATTGAATTGATTCAGGATGACCTCTACAGTTCAGTTGTGTATGTGTGTGGAGGGGCTGTGTTAGTTCCTGTCTACAGTGCTTAAACATTTCAGTAGGAATTCTGCTCTGTCGTTCTACATTTGTGTGAAGACTTTCACCTCCACCTCAGGTGCTGTAAGAGTTCCAGGCTTCTCTTTCAATGGTGTTGTAGCTTGGAATTTAATATATTAGTGTTGACAGTGGAGTCCAGATTGAATAGATGATCAAAACTCTCATCAGGATCCCCTCTTTCTTTGTCTGGGTGAGCTCTTCCTTAGGTCTCATGAGACTTGTGTGTTTGGGCCATGAAATAGTCCCTGTGGCAGTAAAGTGATCAAAAATAAAGCTTATGTCTGTAATGTGTTACATTTCCATGGCCTTGACTCTAAACTACATGATATTCATGTCACAAGTTCTTCTTTTATCCTCTACCTTGCTTGTTGATTCTGTAGCTTCACACTTATGATCAATAGGTTCCTACAGTAGGTCACTATGTCATTTTCAGAAACCTAAGTCCGGTGTCATTAAGTGGAAAGTCCATGAGGGTCCTGATGTTCCAGGTCCCTAATTTTAATGCTCTTTGGTGTTTTTGATCACAGACAGCTGATCCCTCTTCTGTCCAGTCAGGAGTGATGGGACAGGTATAGGGCTTATGTACTGTATATACAGTATGCCCTATTTTAGGGCACCTTTTCTAACCACTTCCCACAAGGAGCTACTGTAGATCCTCAATAAGGCTTCTCAGCTGCAATATCATGGTAAGAGAAGCAGCTCCAATAGCGAAGGGGGTCCTTCTGTATCTCACTCTGCTGATGGTGACCTTACATTGCCCACAGCCCAGGTTCCATATCAGTTAGAGATGAAGTCCACACTGAGCACTCTTCCAACCTCACCCACTGTTTACAGTGTACAGAGTGGTGTTTAAACTGGGATGATTTTATACTGACAGCATCAGTACCTGTAAGACCACTTTCCACAGGGCTGACAGAACCTGTACGTTACTAACTCTTTGTGCTCAGTCCTGCATGTTCTATAAAAGATCTGCCCTTCCTGATCCACTCTTCTGTTCCCAGGTTATCTGACTGCGCTGATTGTAGCTCTTAGTGCCCTGCTGGTGTGTCTGACACTTCAGAGGATCTGTTTAGCCCGGGGACGATGTGATGGTGAGTAGGAACAGTGATGACTGTGCTGTAAATACAGATTCACAGGATTCTGATGAGTCAACATCTACTGGGACAAGATCTGGTGCTCTGCCACTACGGAACATCACAAGAATAATTCACTGGGAGCAGCAGGAACAGTAAAGAACAGGAAAGGGGCGTCCAGACTGCACTGGGACCTCAGGTGGCTCTCAGAGAGTCGGGGGTGTTTATCTCTTCAGCCCCAGAGGCTGCCTCACGCCTGGGAGCTGAGAGCTCTGGGGACAGAGAGGAGCAGAATCAGTAAGCTGGAGCTGCAGAGGACAGTCTGGTCAGGGGTGTCTTCTGTCTCACACTGAGAGAGCCTCCGCAGAAGAGGTCAAGGTGGGAATTAGCTTCTCTTGTCCTTCAAAACATGACCCCCCGGCCCACCACTCTCTCCCCAACACCTGTGAGGACAAACAAAAGTGTTCAAACATATAACGACTAAAGAGACAAACACTGTCTGAAGGACGGATGAAAATGAGACATGGAGGCTATACAGTATGTATGTCTGACTGCACACTGGAGGGAAAAAAAAACTTAAATGCCAATCGAGGGGAAACCTCTGTTCCATGGGAACAGATGCCCCACTCCAGCTGCTAGTCATCGATAGGTGGGCAGCTGAGGTAACTGAGGGAGCTGTGTGGGCACAGAGATTGACTGCAGGAGAGGACCAGCAGCCTAGAGCTTTGATTAGATGGATCTCAAAATTATCTCAAGCTGCAGAGGTGGCTGTTATAGCTTTGAAGGAGAGGGAAGTGTAGGCTGAAGAGACTCAGTTCCTCAAGCGTGTTGGTGTGGGACACTCTCTTCAGACTAAAGAGACTCAGTTCCTCCAGCATGTCGGTGTGGGAGACTCTCTTCAGGCTAAAGAGACTCAGTTCCTCCAGCGTGTCGGTGTGGGACACTCTCTTCAGACTAAAGAGACTCAGTTCCTCCAGCGTGTCGGTGTGGGACACTCCCTTCAGACTAAAGAGACTCAGGTCCTCCAGCCTGTCAGTGTGGGACACTCTTTTCAGACTAAAGAGACTCAGTTCCTCCAGCGTGTCGGTGTGGGACACTCTCTTCAGACTAAAGAGACTCAGTTCCTCCAGCATGTCGGTGTGGGACACTCTCTTCAGACTAAAGAGACTCAGTTCCTCCAGCGTGTCAGTGTGGGACACTCCCTTCAGACTAAGGAGACTCAGTTCCTCCAGCCTGTCAGTGTGGGACACTCCCTTCAGACTAAAGAGACTCAGTTCCTCCAGCCTGTCAGTGTGGGACACTCCCTTCAGACTAAAGAGACTCAGTTCCTCCAGCCTGTCAGTGTGGGACACTCCCTTCAGACTAAAGAGACTCAGTTCCTCCAGCCTGTCAGTGTGGGACACACCCTTCTTACAAAAGAGACTCAGTTCCTCCAGTCTCTCAGTGTGGGACACTCCCTTCAGTAGGTGAACAGCATGTTCCTTTCTGCCCTGATACTGGACTTCTGCATGGGTCTCTTATTCAGATATTGCTGGTTTATTATAAGATGTCATTTTGTTACATCATTCAAATGCATGTTTTACTCTTTCAGGATACTGTAAGAATGCTGATGGTTTGATTTTCTCCATGCTTCTGGACGTGTTGAGCTTGCTGGTTGAGGACGAAGTCCTGGTCACTCTCAAAGGTATGTACAGGGGCGAGTGTGTGACAGTCAGTAGGTTTTGACAAAAGCTGACCTCCTGTGTGCCAACCTGTGAGTTCAGACTGATGTATTCCTCCAGCCTGTCAGTATGGGACACTCCCTTTCCCTTCAGACTAAAGAAAATCAGTTCCTCCAGCCTGCCAGTGTGGGACACTCCTTTCAGACTGAAGAGAGTTCCTCCACCCTTTCAGTGTGAGACAGTCCGTTCAGACTAAAGAGACTCAGTTCCTCCAGCCTGTCAGTGTGGGACACTCACTTCAGACTAAAGAGACTCAGTTCCTTCAGCCCGTTAGTGTGGGACACTCACTTCAGACTAAAGAGACTCAGTTCCTCCAGCCTGTCAGTATGGGACACTCCCTTCAGACTAAAGACACTCAGTTCCTCCAGCCTGTCAGTGTGGGACACTCCCTTCAGACTAAACCCTCTATTTGATCTTGAAATGGGCAGCGGGCCTGTGTGTACAGTAGGTGAACAGCATGTTCCTTTCTGCCATGATCCCGGACTCTTGCATGTTTTCTTATTCAGATAATAGTGGTTTATAATAAGATGCCAGTTTGTTACATCATTCAAATGCATGTTTTACTCTTTCAGAGTACTCTCGGAAAGTTGAAGCTGTGATTTTCTCCATGCTTATGTTCGTGTTGAGCTTGCTGTATCTGGTCAGTGACCTGGACACTCTCAGAGGTATGTACAGGGGCGAGTGTGTGACAGTCAGCAGGTTTAGACAACAGCTGACCTCCTGTGTGCCCACCTGTCAGTTCATGTGAATCAGGACATCCTGTGGGCATGTCATCATGCTGCACTCACACCCCAGCGTTTCCACAGTCCTGAGCAAACAGGCCCCCCACTCCTCTGAGCCCCACTGACAGCCCCTGTGCGGCTCTTCAGCTGCTGTGAGGAAAGGACTCCCCAGGGTTTGTATCTTCTGAGTGGACAGTAGTGCTCCAGTCCTGGAGAGAACTAGCAGGGCGTAAGTCAGGTCTTACAGCCTGGAGACAAACCCTGAGTCACTCATTAACACATCACATTCCTCTGCAGTAAGTCTGCTGCACCAGCCCAGAGTTATCTCAAGTGTGACACAGCATCACAGTGTAACTCTCACAGGCCTGTATGCAGGGCTCTCTCATTTTAATGCATTCTGCACATTGTTACCAGTTGGGGAGTATGAAATTAGAGAAATATCACAAAATGACCAAGCAGATGAATCAATAATTAAAATAAATAATCAAAACCTCCTACCTGTAAAGATTTTGTCAAGAATATACATGAGTGGTTGGTATAATTAGAGGCACATGAGCTCTTTGTTCTTTGGCACAGTTTTGGTGAAAAGAATAATAATTCAGGCACACTTGTTTAAACAAATACCACCAATGACATTACACACACGAACAACACACAACATAAACATACAACATACAAGCTACACTATTTACAGTACATACTTACCAGCAAGGAGTCCCAGAGGCCTCATGTCCTCACCACCCAGAAAAACACCAGACTGCTAACAAGTATTCAAACTCTTACACAACACCTACACAGGCCACAGAAGAAGAGACAAGATGTCTTCTAAACTAAATAGAATTCAACCTGCAGTTGAACCTGGCTCCCTGTTCTAAAAATGCACCCACTAACCAGGACAGGGCATTTTTAACTGAGGGTTTCTTTACACAGGATATCAGAGTTCCCTGAACCACAGAGTAGCACACTTTGTGACAAGGATAAACACTTAGCTCCAATCTGATTTTCCCATTGATTGGAGCTCCTCTCTCATAGTGACCTGTGCACGTCTGTCTGGCCTCGTGGAGGAGCTCCTCTCTCACAGTGACCTGTGCACGTCTGTCTGGCCAGGTGTAGGTCTCCTCTCTCACAGTGACCTGTGCACGTCTGTCTGGCCTCGTGGAGGAGCTCCTCTCTCACAGTGACCTGTGCACGTCTGTCTGGCCAGGTGTAGGTCTCCTCTCTCACAGTGACCTGTGCACGTCTGTCTGGCCTCGTGGAGGAGCTCCTCTCTCACAGTGACCTGTGCACGTCTGTCTGGCCAGGTGGAGGAGCTAATCTCTCACAGTGACCTGTGCACGTCTATCTGGCCTCGTGGAGGAGCTCCTCTCTCACAGTGACCTGTGCACATCTGTCTGGCCTCGTGGAGGAGCTCCTCTCTCACAGTGACCTGTGCACATCTGTCTGGCCAGGTGGAGGAGCTCCTCTCTCACAGTGACCTGTGCACGTCTGTCTGGCCAGGTGGAGGTCTGGCCACCTGCTTCTGTTCTGTTGCGTGAGCCAGGAGTGATGAGAAGTCACACAGAGATAAAATCAAGTAAAACACAACTAGATAACTCCAAGACGATTTGCAGAATTGAGGGGTGAAAATAGGCAAAGTAATGTTTAATTGTACAAGATTAAGAAACACAAATTGTACATTTGTGCTTCTTGACATCATAGTGCACAGCAGTGCCCCCCCATTTCAGGGGGTCCCCTTGAAAATGTGTCATTTCAAACAGGCTGATCAGAAACTTCCTACACCAACAGACTTCCAGAAGTGTAAATTATCCAAACACGAGT
Source organism: Atractosteus spatula (assembly GCF_055471065.1). NCBI lineage: Eukaryota > Metazoa > Chordata > Actinopteri > Semionotiformes > Lepisosteidae > Atractosteus > Atractosteus spatula. Next base: position 16,842,753 of record NC_142721.1, on the reverse strand, counting down.
GACTCACTGAGAAACACAATAATGTGTACAAACAATCTGAAAGAAAGATGTTTTCAGTCAGGAGAGCAATACGTCTGGTAGTATTTTAGTGCTGATATTCTATAAACTCTTGTCCTGTTTGCTTGAGCACACCGGTGTGACATCATGCCGATGAAGCTTGATTGAATTGAATCATGAATGAAATTAGCATGTAGGATCTGCTGAAATTGTGAGTGTGAAACTGTGTTTCTCTGAAGGATACTCTGATGCTCACCTGGTGTGACTCTCAGATAATCACAGTGATTATTAATTCTGATTACAGGGGGGCCTGGACTCATGTGTGAAGTCCTGTTTCTCTGGATTCTGGCTGTTGGGACAGTCTTTACAGAGGAAGATGAAGATAAAGATGTAGATGGTACAGTAGGAATTATTTAAGTGTTATTTTAGACAGTTGTGATTGAATGTGATTGAGTGTCTTCTGTAAGTAGTTGTGTGTGATTCCTTGAAACACCTTACAGTTTCAGTTCACATTCTGACTTCCTGCTGCTTAGTGTCCCAGAGCCCCTCATGTCCTCCTTCAGACTGACCCTGTGACACATCTGGCTCATCTGTCCTGTTCTCCTCCACCCCTCCCTGCTGTTCTCACTGTGTTCTACACTCCTCACAATCACAGCAGAAACTCAGCCCTGGACAGCTGTGAGTTCATCCTGTAAAACCCATTTGCTCAGACACTCTTCAATAACAGCATCTTTCTGCTTTCAGATGTTTTAAAGAGTATCTTCTACTTGGGGATCCTTGGATTGCCTTTGGTGAATTCCACTGCACTCGCAACAGATCTAATCCTGAAAGCAAGTAAGTGACAATAATGATCCGTCCACTGTTCTCTGTGTAACATGAGCTGTTAACTTCTCTTAATCCTTAGGAAAGGTTCTAAAGTATTGAAGGTGCAAAAAAATATTCTTAGTTAAATATTTTGTTCTTCAGTTCAAATGCCTGTGTGACAACTCCAGCTCAATAACGACCACAAACACAGCCCTGCCAACGTGTCACCTTAGAGTTCTGTGTTTTCAGTGCTCTGTGTTCAATCTCACAGACACTCCAGCCTACTAGGTGATTCACTGGTGTTCTCTTGGGGGAGTCTGCATGGTCTTAGGTTTCTCTGCTCTTCTCTATATGTTTCATTCACTCAGACCTTTCCACTAACTCTTCCTTATCTTCATTAATCACTAACACAACCAGACACTGGAGTATTCAGCAAGACGCCACATCACCCAATCAGTCTTCATTACACTGGTCACTTTTCATTGATTAAAATTACTGACACTCAATTATAGTAGTTCTGCTCTTTCAGCAATTTCCCGAGAGCTGGTTTCTCTATAATCTGCAAGATCAAGCTCTTACTAAGTTAAACCAAATTGTGACTAAACACTCCATAATCCTTTCAGTGCTCTTAATTCCTGGGTGTTGTTATTCCTAGTGAAAGTGGTTTTCGGGAGGGATGGAAATAGTGGAAAAATGGAAAAATGACTGTATTGTCAGAAATGAGAAATCACTCCTGACGTCATGTCCTTTCCTAAAACACTATAAATACATGAGTACATGATCCCTTTCTCTCCCTTGCTACGTCTTTCTGCCTCCCTCCTCCACCCCATCTCCCCCTCTGCAGCTGCCCCTGGGTCACCCCTCACTCTGCAGGGGGGTCCCAACCCACTCGTCCTCTGGCCAGGAGGTCAGCCCTCATTTTCAGAGAAGACTCCAGAATCCTGTTAGTGCACTTAATTCCTGGGTGTTGTTATTCCTAGTGAAAATATTAATGATGAGGTCTAACACACTATATGCTGTATACAGTGAGATAAACTAAAATACTTTTCTTAATCTCTTACACATACAGTACTGTACATCCATTTCATACAGACATCTAAGTGTTGTTGTGTTCTGTTTGTTTATAAATCTCCCAGCTGTTCTTAATATTTCAGAATTCATGCAGCAGTGTATCTGTACTGTACAGTATATCATATAAACAGGAAAAATGCAAGAGGTACAGTAGAACTCACCGCGATTCTTTTTTCTCTTGGAACTGCTAACGCTTGACTTACTGTCTTATAAAAGTATGGGGACAGCAAAGTCAAAGTTATTAAGTTTTAAATTAAAAAAGTCACATTTTGATCATGAGATCAATATGGATGATTATAGTAAATCTGGGGAAATTCCGTGCCCACAGTGTCAGAGAGTGAAGTCAGAGTGTGTCTGCAGATCCCTCTGAGACAAGACCTGCATGAAGTCTGTGACCCATGAGCTCCCCCAGCTCTGTATGTGATCACTGAGCTGCTCTGCCAGCCTCTGCTGCAGCTGCTTGCAGTTCTTGCTGTGTCCTGGGGTGGGAGACTTCAGGATCGACTGGATTTCAGTCTTGTTCAGTCCAAGATTCTTAGATAGATAGATACTTTATTGATTCCGTGAGGGAAATTGCAGTGCAACAGCAGCTTTACACAGACAACACAGCCACAGTGTGACGAATGATACAATAATAATAATAGTACAATACATACAATACAATCAGTACAGTGAGGGTGCACTAAAAGAGTTACTCACAGTCCGGACACACAAAGAACAAACTAGAACAGAACAGAACACAGAAAAATCGTATCACACATATGAATATAAATATAGATGTAATATAGATATAAATATAAATGTATTGCATGGCGTATATTGCACAAAAAATGGTTGTGAACATGAAAAGAAAGAGAGCAGATGTAGCAGTAGATGTGTAGATGTGTTTAGTCCAGAAACAGGTCACTGTCAATGTTGCCTCTGCCCAGACGCAAGGTCTGGGCAATGTCTTCTGCTCTGATCTGCCTGTGTGCCCTGGGTCACTGTGATCCTGCATGAAGGAGCTCAACTCTAGAAATACTGAAGGGTTTTCTGCTCCATCAGCAGACCTGATGTTTGTGTCACTGTCAGAATCCATTCCTTCATCATCAGTCAAGAGGAGAGCCAGTTCCAGGCCCAGGCCAGGACACTGCCTCCACCACTCTTACTGATGAGGTGCTGCTCTCTAGAGCACCTGCTCTTCCTTTCCTTCATCACACCTTCATCTTCAACTGTCACCACCCCTTCATCTTCCTCCTCACCTTCAACTTTAGATAAACCTTTATTATTTTAATTTCTTTTGTCTTGGTTCCATCTCTCCACAAAACGTTTATTGCAAACTCTTTTATTTATTTATTAATGTCATCATACTCACCAGACAGGAATGAAATAAAAAAATGAAAAAAAAGGAATTAAAAAATAAGAAAAAAAGAAAAAGTTTTTTTTTCTTTGAACTGATCAATCTACTGTACATGTTTAGGATCAGCAGTGAAGGAAATGAATGATCAGTTTCTTTGTAGCCGGTGGAGTGGAGATCCTTTGGCATTTAACTGACATGATGAGCTTGTTATGAAGAGTCACTCCCAGAGTGTGGAAATATTCTGAAGAAAGTTCTAGTATTTTTTTTGAAAAACAGTTGTTTTCATAAGCCAAAGTAAACCTAGAGCACGTAGACGCAATTTCTTAACACTTCTGACTGTTAAAATATGCCGTTTAGTGCCTGTGGTATGTTTTTTACCTTTTATCACTACACCAGTATCACCATAAAATGTGATAGCAGTGTCAGTAGTTTTAAAAAGCAGTTTTAAAAAGAATCAGTAAAATAATAGTCAGAAGTTCTGCGACCACTTGCTTGTTTATCAGTATCAATGTCTTGAATTCCAGCTAAAGGCTACCGAGCTGTGAAAGATCTTCGCTTGGTGGTCGTGCCCTGTGAATCCTTCTTTGTGATCTGCTGTGCTGTTCGTCTGATTTATAATTACTGTGAGTATCTCAGTCCTGAGTTCTAGCAGTTATCCTTTATACAGTAGTAATGGAGGACAGAGACAGAGCAGGAGAAAACTGAAGGGTGTTTTAACATTTGTGGTAAAAATACAAGCAGCTGTTGATACATTCTAGGAAAGGATTTCATTGACACAGTTATGTAAGATGATAAAATACATGTGAGATTTGAAAGACGTTGAGAATTTACAATTTCACTCAACTGATACCCTTACTGGAAGCTTTTCCAGTAACTGAAGATCAGGAGGGATAAACAAGTCAATCACACAGCTCTGCCCTACAGCTTGTCTCCTTCTGAATGGGGTTCGAGTCTCCTCCTGCTGTGGCCAGGAGGCTGCCCACTGACCAAGCAGGTCAACCTGTCTCACCAAGAATTCCAGGCATTTACAAGGCATTCAGTTCTTGGATGCTGTTGTTCCCAGTGAAATAAACTGTGTTATCTAAGTGGAGCGGTGGCTCTGTGGCTCAGGATCTGCGCCTGTGGCTGGAAGGTTGCTGGTTCAAATCCCACAGCTGGCAGAGGAATCCTACTCTGTTGGGCCCCTGAGCAAGGCCCTGAACCCCAACTTCTCCAGTGGTGCTGTACAATGGCTGACCCTGCGCTCTGACCCCCAGCTTCTCTCCCTGTCTGTGTCTCATGGAGAGCAAGTTGGGGTCTGTGAAAAGATGAATTCCTAATGCAAGAAATTGTATGTGGCCAATAAAGTGATCTTGAGTAATTGAAACAAAGTGAAGTAATGAATTCTGAGGCAGAATTTTTGATTGTTTCATTTGATCACCAGCTTCTGAAAAATTGATCTTTGAAGACAGAAAAACAAAATTTTGCCTGCTGTTATTTTGCTTTTTTCTGTATTTTTTTGTCTTCTGAGAGGACACAGTAAGAGAGAAAAGAAATGTGGTTGTTTACACTTAATGCCCCAGGGGTCAGCTTCAGTGTAAGACATGAACCGGGCCTCTGTTGTGTTGAGGGGAGAATATTCCAGGTGGAAATTGGCTCTGGGTGCCTGGATCACTAAAGGGTTTTAAACACCCTCACCCTGCAGGTACCTCTTCACAGAAGGTCCTTCCTTAACTGAACTGATCACAGCAAGTCTGGAACATCTCAGAGTCTGACAGCCAGGGACACAGGCAGGTTCCTGCTGTAGTTTCTTAGAGGTACTGAGGCCCAGAAATGAGATCAACTGGAAGATATACTGTGTACAGTAGATATACCAGACAGCAGCTGGTCTGGTGAGAGATAAGGCCCTCTGCAGGAAGTTTGTCTCGGTTTCCTGTTGTCAGTGTTGCACTTCAGGAATGAAGCAGCATGTCCATTCAGGCACAACACTTTTATTTAGGTTTCTGTCAAATTTAAAGAGGCTATTAATTAGTGCTGCTGTGTTTCACCCCAGTGCGACATTTGCTGTTATATTATACTTTTAAACCGAAGTTTGTGTGCTTGGGTGAAAACACTGCAGTCAATTCACACAAAAATAATTATGTTACCAGAAACTCATCACATCGGTTAAACTGAAAAATGTTTTTTAGCATTGTGTGATACATCAGCAGTGCTTGGGAACTTATTTCCATCACCATTTACAGCTCTGACCTGTTTCTGGGAATACTGGTGTGACGTTGTGTGAAAACAGAATTGGGTGTGACTCATACAGAAAGACATACTCGTCTTGTGACAAAGGAAGTGTCACAGCTGAAGGAGACACTTGATTTATCAGCCTCTGTTAATCTCAACACAACCTCAGGCTGGGTAATGCTCTGGTCCAAACTGGGTGGTGTTGTACTCTATATGTGCTGCTGTATACAGTATGTACAGGTACTGTACTGCTCAGCTCTGTTGACTCATCACAATTGTGGGGATGAGGTACAGGTACAGGTATATGTATATCTATGTATATATGTATCTCATTATAATGACCATTGCTTAACTCTGTGACACCAATATGCTTCCTTATAGACTTGAATATTTTTTTAGGTAACCTTAAGATTACAACATCTTTGGTATTTCTCTTTTTGATGATTTTAAACTGTTGGGAATGGGAAACTGATTTGTCTAAACTTGTTTTTGGTCCTCTCCAGATAAGAAAAACAAGGATAAGAATAACAAACCTGAGTAAGTAAAAAGCCAAATATTTCTCACTTTGAATATGTACAGGAAAGAGAATTAGTTTTCAAGCTGTTATAAACAGAAAGCAGAATGAATTCTGAAAAGTGTCAGGAAAGCATTTCAACTGTGTTTAAACTTTAGCAAGCATGCCATTCTGTAGCAAAAAACGTTTAATTACTATATTTAAAAAAGTCTTAAACATTAAATATGTAATGCATTCATATGAAAAACTGAAAATAACACTTGTGTTTTACAGGACAGAGAGAAAATCATCAACATTACAGACATCGAAAAACCAGGAGGTACTGTATGCTTCTCAATTTCTTCTGCCCTGCTCTTAATAGGACTGACAAAAAGACCATTACCAGCTGAGTCCAGAAAGCTGAGAGGCATTTAAACTGATGGGTGTTATAAGTTTGCACTTTATAAAACTGGATCCTGTTTGTCCAGGGCTGATGCCTGGGAAAGTTCTGCATCAGGGAAATCGAAAGTCAGTGTGCAGTGAAATTTCCAAAGACTGTTTCAGTCGTCCTCTGTATCTCAGTGAGGACACCTGGGCTGACAGTATCAATAAGGGATTTGATCCAGCCTGAACAGAATGACATTTCTATATGGTAGGCTTGTGGCTGCATTAAAGAACAAAAGAAATAACTCAGTTTAGCTTTGTCTCGTGATGTGAGAGAGGAAAGAGCTGCATGAAGAGTCTACAATGTTGAGCTTGGAAGACGAATCTCAACACACGAGGAAAAGAGAACAAAATCACAATAAAAGCAGGAAAAGACTTTCAGAATGAGGGGCAGCAGACTGTAGGAGAGTTTATGGACAGGAGGACAGGAAAGCTGAGTAACAGCACACAGGCAGGGAAGTATAATAATAGTAATAATAATAATAACAGATGAATAAATTAATAACAAGCTGTTGGCTGGTGTTGTTCCTGATGCTCCTGTCTGATTGTCCAGGACACAGGTCCCCCTCAGGAACAGGAGATCAAGTCTTCACTGGACTCTGATGGGGCCACGCAGGAGGTATTTAACACCAGACTCTTCTCTTGCTAAAGGCTCTTGAGTTGTTGCTGCTCCAGATGTCGAGGCTGTGAATCACACACATCTTTAATTAGCAGTTATTAGTGTCTCCTTTACTTTGTATCTGGACCTGAGGGTGCTTTCATAAATCACCTGTTTATTATATTCCAAAACTACCACTCTGTGTAAAAGCCTGTTATAATTGTTCATACTACTCTAGTGAAAAAACCACTGTTAACAATATCTGATAAAACCTCATAACAACATATCAAGACCCTGTGTTGTTGTGTTTGACACAGGGCTGGAGTGTGTGGCTCTCTTATCCCCTGTGGGTTTGTAGACACTGATCCATTGACAGTCCCTCACAGACAGACTGCAGTCCAGTGAAAGTGTCTCTTTCTGTTACAGAAAGACTCCAACCCCCCTGAAGAAGAGAGCCCAGGAGAAGCTCAGCTCAATAAGGAGTCTGAATGATGGCAGGACCCAGACCTGAAGAGAGCAGAAACACTCACTCCCACTCACTCTCAATCCCACTCAGTCCAACTCCCACCCACTGACACCCACTCCCACCCACTCAACTCCCAGCAACTCCCACTCAACTCATACCCACTCCCACTGTCACCCACTCGCACCCACCTTCCCCACTGACTTACACTCACACCCACTGTCACCCACTGTCACACCCACCAACACTCGCCGACTCCCACTGTCACTCAGTGTCACTCACTGTCACCCACTGTCACTCAGTGTCACCAGCACCCACAGACACTTACTGTGAGGTTGTGTGTTGTTTGGTGGTGAGAAGTGTAACTTGTTTTGATATGTAAAGTCCTGTGTGAGTCTGTTTCCACTCATGTTAATTGTTTACTGTTTGGGGCATCTGTGTATGAGAATGGACTGAAAATGGACCTGTTTTTTTACTACTGTTAGTGCCTCTCTGAACTGTACACAGTCTACTGGCACTGAGTCCTCCACATGCAAGAAGACGCAGGACTCTAGAGACTTCCTGCTACAGAACCAGGCAGGTCTGCGGGATCACTCTGTGGACATATTTCTGCAGAACGTTATTGAGGAGAACATCTCAACAGCAAAATGAGGGAAAAAACAAAGAGAATTTAAGAAACCAGGCCGCAAGCATGGGAAAGGGCAGAGTCCATGTGAGGAGTAATAATCTCGACCTTCTGCCATTGATAACCCTCAGTAATGTTCAGTCACTTAGGATCAAGGCTGATGAGCTACAAGCAAGTGTCAGCTATCTCTATGGCTTGAGGACTGCTGGCCTCTACAGACACTTGTCTCACAGGCTCAGATTTGGACCCGGACCTGACCGTTGATGGGTTTGGCGCCCTGCTCGTGCTGGACTGAGACAGAACTCTCTGGGAGTGTATCAGCATCGTCACAGTGCGAGAGAGGCTCTGTCTGCCTGATATTGATTTGCTCTCAGTATCAAGGAGACCTTTTCATCTGCCCAGAGAATTCCCCCAGATGTCCATAACCGTTGTGTACATTCCCCAAAGCAAATGATACAAAGACAGTAAACAGCCCTTGTAATGTGACTCTCTCTGTTAAATCTCTGTCCCCCAACGCACCTAATTTGATCCTGGGTGATTTTAACCACTGCAACCCGAGAAAGTCTTTGAATAATTTCTCCCAGTATGCCAACTGCCCAGCTTGTAACAGTAGAACCCGTGTTCAATCAGAGAGGCGTACGAGGCTGCTGTGGAACCTTCTTTGGGCTCGTCTGAGCTCAGCACTGCTCCTCACACCCACCTGCAGGACAGCACTGCAGAGGGAGGAAGCTCAGTGCTGCCAGTCAGGGTCTGTTCTTCTTGCACCGGCTGGTCTGCCCTGTTACACCTGCGACCAGTCAGCCAGACTCACAGCTGTGCTCTGCAGTTACACATCTTTCTGCAAGGAAACGGTGATTCTTACAAAACCCGTTCAAGTTTATTCAGGTAGTGAGCCTTGGGTAAACAAATCACAGAAGAGCCAACCTGCCACAAGTACACTGCTTCACCACAGGGCAGCGAGCCTGTGAAGAGGGAAGTCAGGTCTGACGTTAGAGAAGATTCAAGTACCAGGAAAAACTCGAAGGCGCACCAAGTTCTAGAAATGTCCATGGAGCAGAATGAAAACTAGGGTGAGGCTGCAGGACAGGTAATCTCTCCAAAAGCACAGTGAACACTGATGGTTTTAACACTTACAGAGAGCTGGCTGATGAACTACATGGTTTTTACCCTGTTTGACCAGCATGACCATCACCAAGGTTGAATTTGATGCTCAATGTGTTTCAAACGTTTTGAAGAAAACTGAAGTCAAGAAAGGTCTGTCCTGACCTGCCCCTGCTCAGTGAATTTGAGCTCCTTCCACCTGGGCTCTGACTTTTACTGCTCAGAGCAAATTGATCTTTTATTCCCACACTTATGAACTTGCTAAATGTGGATAATTGACTGTGTATTTTAAATTTATATTTTTTTGTTTCTCATCATACATGTATGTCTCTTACATGTGTTAATGTATTATTTCTTTTATTAAAAGTCAGTGTCATAAATCTGATTTCTTGACTGGTCCTTCTCTTCATCCTCAATCTCCCCTCTCCTTCTCTCTCCTTGTCTTCATCTGGTCTGTCCTTCATGTCCTTGTTGACATGCCTCTGATGTCTTTGTGTCTTTGTCCTTTCTGCATCATTGCTATTTGTTAAAGATGTTTTTGAAATAATAATAATAATTGCTTACACTTATATAGCGCTTTTCTGGACACTCCACTCAAAGCGCTTTACAGGTAATGGGGATCCCCTCCACCACCACCAATGTGCAGCCCCACCTGGATGATGCGATGGCAGCCATAGTGCGCCAGAACGCTCACCACACACCAGCTCTCAGTGGGGAGGAGAGCAGAGTAATGTAGCCAATTCATAGATGGGGATTATTAGGAGGCCATGATTGGTAAGGGCCAATGGGAAATTTGGCCAGGACGCCAGGGTTTCACCCCTACTCTTTTTGAGAAGCGCCCTGGGATTTTTAATGACTACAGAGAGTCAGGACCTCAGTTTTACGTCTCATCCGAAGGACGGCGCCTGTTTACAGTATAGTGTCCCCGTCACTATACTGGGGCATAAGGACCCACACAGACCACAGGATGAGCGCCCCCTGCTGGCCCCACTAACACCTCTTCCAGCAGCAACCTTGGTTTTTGCCAGGAGGTCTCCCTTCCAGGTACTGACCAGGCTCACACCTGCTTAGCTTCAGTAGGTTGCCAGTTGTGAGTTTCAGGGTGATATGGCTGCTGGCCTTAAATACATTCCCAGCTGTGTTGATGGAGCTCTTTCCTTGACGAAACAGCTTGGAAAGATCTTCAGCTCAGTGATCTACAGATCACTCATGTGACCAGACTGAAGCACCTGGAGATCTTCAGCTCAGTGATCTACAGATCACTCATGTGACCAGACTGAAGCACCTGGAGATCTTCAGATCAGTGATCTACAGATCACTCATGTGACCAGACTGAAGCACCTGGAGATCTACAGATCACTCATGTGACCAGGCTGAGCCTCTGGCCTCTGAATGTTTTCAGTGTTGTCTGCTATGATCATCTTTGCCCTTGTTGTCTGGTTTGTCTTTCTTGTTTCTGTGTGTCTGAAACATGGCTGCCATTGTGATGTCTGTCTGCTGCTCTTTCCCCTCGTTGCCACTGGCTCTGCTGTTGTTTTTGTTGTCTCCTCTGTGTTTGTTCTCATCCCTTCTGTTGTCATTTCTACCAGTCTAGTTACCCAGACAGTCCTGTTAGTTCTGCTCTACTGACTGATCTTTGTACAGACCAGGGCTTCCAGCTGATCTGATCTTCTGTCACTGGCTCAGTTGCTGTGGGCTTTGGGAAACAAGACCCTTCCTCACCCCCCAGCGTCACCTGCACTGCCTGACAGCTCTCTCATCTCCTGGAAGAGCCCCTGATTCACTGCAGCAGCCTCAGGGGGGCGCTCCTGCTCCTCTCCTGTGTCTCCTGGGTCCTGCACACTGCAGAGCCTCCAGCATCTCCTCTGTCTGCTCCTCAGCAGGTGGGTCACAGGACCAGGGCCAGCAGGACTGTCTGGCTGCCTCAGGACAGAAGGAAAGGGGCTCTTTATAAAAGTTTCCCCCTGGATTTTACCAGTCATGGCCTCCTAATAACCCCCCTCTCTGAACTGGCTTCATCACTCTGCTCTCCTCCCCACTGAGAGCTGGTGTGTGTGAGAGGACTTGCGCATCATCCAGGTGGGGCTGCACACTGGTGGGGGTGAAGTGGATCCCCATTACCTGTAAAGAGCTCTGAGTGGAGTGTCCAGAAATGTGCTACTGTATATTAGTATAAGGCGTTTATTATTATTATTATTATTATTTTATAACCCAGCTGAAAGCCGGATTCGCGCTGTGCTGGGTCTCCAGTTTGTTCTCTATCGCGCTCGCTGACTCTGCTGGACTCGGACCGGGACTCTCTGCCTGCTGGGCCGCAACAGAGCAGCTCAGAACAGCGCAGAGCGAAACTGAAAGCAGACCTGTGCGCGTTCACGGGGCGCAGCCCAGTTCAGCGCCTGGAGCCGGAGGGGTGAGTAAGACTCGTTCTCGGTTAGTTTATATAGATATTGTAACGCTACGGGGGCTCAGGCGGGAGCAATCAGTCCTCCCAAAAGTCTTTTCGGGTGGCTGATCCCAGTCATCTCCTTCTGAGTGACTGTCACCTTTCTAAGCTGGCGCAGCGTGTACATGGTGTCTTTCTCAGTATGCCCTGTGGCATCTTGGGCACCAACATCCTGGAAATCTGGGGAGATCTGACGCAGCGGCTGATGCTGCTCCTCCATTTCCAGGGCATCTGCTTTTTCGATTTGTTCATGCCTGTGCTCTAGGAAACCTGCAGGGAGCGGTGCAGCGGTGGAGCATGCCTGACCCTCGGCTGAGTGGTCATCTGGAGCACCTGAGTGATCTGGGATTGTTACCCCATTCTCACTGTTCAGGTCCACCCTGCACACTTCCTGATTGAGGAATCCCTCTATCGGCATGTTTACAATCGTTCGCTGGGCGTGGGTGTAGAACACCTGCTCGCTCCCCCCTTCCCTCGCTAGGGGTTCAGGGAGCTGCCCCAGCACTGGGATAGCTAGTTCACTGTCTTCGAACTTACTATCACCCGCCAGGCCCATGTCAGTGCGGGCAGGGATTCTGACACCCCCCTTTTCCATGTTCTGCACTAACAGGCGGGTGGCTTGACCATCCAGCTCCAGTCTGGGTGAACCACTGTTGGTCAGACTCAGACTGACAAACTGAGCTGGTGGCTGTAAGAAAACCAGCTCGGCTTTCATTCCCTGTCCCTTCCTGGGGACTGGGTGTGTTGGAAACCCTGCTGTCGAGGCAGGAACAATCAGGTCAGTCTCACTCACTACCTGGTAGTTGTGATAAATAATGTTACCTGACTGCAGGTTCCCTGGGTCACAGCAGAGGGAATCAGCATCTGGGATCAGGTGTGTCCACAGCGCAGTAGTCTCAGCGTCCAGCTGGACCTCCTGTCTAACCTGTGAATGTTGCACCAGGGGCACCTGGCGGTGGCCCCGTGACAGCTGCTCAAGCAGATCCTCACTAATAGAGGACCTCTCAGGTCTAAGGGTGAGGGCTACATCACCAACCTGCTCTCCTGCCATCTGGATCTCTTCCACCACTGCGGGGTGGTGGTCCTGACCCCTTTTGGGTGCCAGGGTGCACAGGGAAAGCTCCTTTTCATCACCAAGTGGGGAGATCCGCTCCTCTTTAGGGTTGAAAAGGTGTGTGCTTTACCTGGTGGATCAGGCGGCTGCTCGGAGCACCGCTCCTGTGGCATGGAGGCTGTTGTGACCTCAGCCGGGACACGACTTCCCTGTATATCGGGGGAACAAGGAAATATTTTTATTTCTTGTCCAGAGGGAACAGAAGGAATCTCCACATAGGCTTCTGTGTTCGGTGGGCACTGTGTGAGCACAGTCTGCCTCTTGGCCCCCCTTTCCTTCTGTACAGAAGGCTTAGGAGCCTTGACCTGGTTCCACACTTTGCCTTTCTGGTGATCCACCAAAGGTTCCACTCTGAGTCGCATGCCCTTTTCTTTTTCTACCCGTTTGAGCTTGCCGTGTGACATCAAACACCTCAGTGTCAATCAGCGTCTCACTGGGTAAGACATCTCCCATGGCAGCCTTGAGGTAAAAGCTTCCTGCTTTTCCTCCGTGTTTTACTGCCTGCTCTGTGACTTCAGGGGTGGAGTCAGCACTCGCTGGGGAGTGGCTGACCTCATCCAGGCAGGAACCTTTCCGCTCAATCTGATAGACTGAGGGAGGGAGAGGGGGCGGGTCTCTGCCTCCTCCAGTGGAGAGTATCAGCTCATTCACGCTTCCGGCAGCCTTGGGGAGCGGTTGTCCCTGTCCTAATAAAGCTTGTTCAAGCCTGGCCAGGCGGGCGGCTACTGAATCCTTTTGTTCAGCCTTTTCTATCCTTCCCTTTCTCGGTGTTCTTATGGCACTTAGGACGCTGGGTGCGGTCCTGTGTGCCTGCTTTGGAACGGGGCTTAGCCAGCTCAGGAGCCTGTGCTCCTTTGAGCAGGGGGGAGTTAACCCTGCTGGCTCTGACGGCGAACACAGTTGCTTTAGCAGCTTTTTGCTCAGAGCGACTTTGGACAACATACTACCAGGCTTTCTGCATCTCTTAATATCAGTCATTTTCATGGTCTGTGCATCTGTATGTATTAAGATCATCTTTCTGACTGATGGGTGGAGATTCGCAATGAATAAACCCTTGAAATGTGTGTTCTCTTCGCAACCCTCATCATTTCGCCCTGCAAAATAAGTTCGTCTAAGTCTCTCGTAATATTCGCGAGGGGACTCTGCTCTCTCGTGCTTAATGTTAAGGACGGCGGCTATCGCGGCAGTCGGGTCAATAAACGCACTGTTTTCTTGGATAAGTGGTTGACACAGGTATTCAAAATCATTACAGACTTCTTTCATCTGCCTAGCCATCCACTCATGTACAGCTCATGAAAGCTGGTAGTTTTCCTGACCAGAAAAACTTTCTCCTGTTCTGTGGTGTTTGGCAGGTACTGCAGGGTATACCTGAGGTCCTGAATATAACTCTCGATATTATTCTCTGACACTGCGGGGTCAAATCTCTCTATGTCCTTCGCTAGCTCTCTCAGAGAATGGAGATTTATTCTTCTAGCTTCTCCGCTGACAGAGATATGGTGGAGATCGTGGTCAGACCTGTCGCTGCTAGAGAGAGTGCTTGATAGCGACTCGAATTCAGACCTTTTAGCGACCATTGTCAAACTAGTACGAAATCACAGTTTTACCACAGAAAACCACAAGATCATGTATGCAATCAACCCTGTAGATCGCAAAAGATCACAAAACAATCAAGCACTGCTTAAAGAGCAAGGGGAACTTTTTTCCTTTCGGCTTTCAGCACACTGTATTGTCGTGTATGAAACCTGCGGCGTTTTACAGTATATTGAATTATTCCGCTTGGTTGACTCATTTCAGTCTTGCCACGCCCACCCAGGGACGCCAATGAAATGTAGTGTGCTCTCTGAAGGCACCAGTTCTGTAGGATTTGGGCGTTTACTGGGACAATTATTAATTGTAGCAGTAAATCACGAAATTGATTCTTTTGATGGCTTTAGAATCCAACCATGCGATATAACTCAAACAACGCACATACACAGGTACTAATACACGAGGATACATTTATTAATACATAGAATATGCATGTAAACCTAACAGATCTTATTGAGAGGGTTATCAGAATACAAAAGGTATATATTCAATCAGTTACGAAGAGTTACATATATCAAGAGGACATACGTTCAGTATATCATTCATTTAGACCGTTTCGTAAATGAACTTGGTTATAACTTCTACATTAGATACTCAAAACAAGTACATAACTCTTAGGAATTAAATTGATATCAACTTGTTGGGATAACAATTGAATTCTCGAGCTGTAATGCATTGAAGTTGAATACTCATCCAATCTTTGGGGATTCATATCTCCTGCAGGCACAAAGAATCAGCTGCAGGCTTGTTGCTGTCCAATCCGCGCTCTCTGGCTCCGTGCCAGGCTGTGCTGTGCGGCTTGCGACGGTGCGCTGCTGATGCTCACTGACCGGCTAGTTAGTGTTGGCTTTAACTAGCAAAGTTTGTACACAGGAGAAAAGATGACTGTGAGTCCCAGCAAGTCAGGAAGAGGACCGGTTCGTTCCTGATGAAGAGCTAGTTCTAAGTAGTGATTCAGCTGTCCACAGTTCCGACCTGTTCACGAGGCCTGCTGCTGATGCTAACCTCGGGTGGATCCTCTGGTTATTTTCTGGCAACCTCCGCTCTCGACTCTTAGAACAAAGGAAAGTTCTGGCACTCGGACACACTGGCCGTTCCGTGGTTGTCCGGGCTGAGTCTCAGGATGGTCAGGAGGCGCGCTGCGAGAATGTCCTGCCCTTGGGAGCCTTCTGCCCCTGGGCCGTCCTGCCCTGGAATTCTCCTTTGAATTCCCTTTAGAATTGTCCACAGAATTCTCCGAAACAAGCTACAAGGGGACCACCAAATCCATCCCAATCTGTTCAAAGGGGGTTTCAATAATTGGGAGGGGAATCAAAGGGTTTCTATAATAAGGTTGTGGAGCAGTTTTCTGACACTTGGGGCATTCCCGACAATACTTCTCGATGGCCTTATAGATCCCTGGCCAAAAGAACTTAGAGAGTAGTTTCTCAGAGATCTTCTTTACCCCCAGGGGTCCACCCAGGAGGTGGCTGTTGGCCAAGTTGAGGAACTTCATCTGCTAGGCCTGGGGAATCAGGAGTTTTCCACTTCTTCATGGCCCTTCTGCTGCACCTGATAGAGGAGATTGTTTTTTATCATGAAATACGGGTTAGTCAAGGTACTAAGTTTATTACACCACTTCCCATCGATTTTCCTGACATGTCCCCACGCATGTCTCAAATTTCCATCTTCTAATTGGGCCGTCCCAAACCTACCATGATGTTCTGGTGGCTCCAAGTCCGATAAATCCATATTTATAAATTCATCTCCAAGTTCGGATCCTCCTTCTTGTTTGTCCGCCTCATCGGGGACATCACCCATGCCTTCAGGACAGGGAAGTGGTCTTCGCCGAGCTGCTTGGACAGTGTTCCAAATTTGGAGGAAGTGGGGACAGTCTCGACCCAGTACCACAGGGTAAGGCAACTGCTCAACCACTCCGACAGTTGAACAGTATGTCCCCTTTTCCATAGAGATGCTAATTTCTGCCGACGGATAGACCTTTGTGTCCCCGTGGATGCAAGTAATAGGTATTCCCTCCATTCCCCGGATCTCCCATTCTTCGGGAAGTATTGTAGGGGTCACCAGGGTCACAGTACTTCCGGAATCCAACAAGGCCTCGACAGGTTCTTCCCCATCTCGATGTTCGTAAGGTGGGGATCCTCAAAGGCTGGGACACGTGCTGTAAGGTAGTTACACTTGGCTTCATCTCTTGGGTCCGCCTGCATGGGTTCAGACAGGCATGCCCTTCTTCATGACAAAGCATCGACAGGTATCTTTCCTTGGCCGGGGTCTTGAATCTGACATTTCCCGAAGGGGTTTCTTAAATTGTGGTGGACCTTGATAATCACTGTACCTTATCGGCCGATACTTCATTTCAGTTTCCGGACTCTTGGGGCTTCTTCTCTCCTCTTTTCGAAACTCCCCCTTTTCATCCCTAATCAAGGCCTCCGTGGCATGTTGTCAGTCCACTAAGTCCACTGCCTGATCCAGCGTCTGAAGAACCCCATCACTCACTTTCCTTTTTAATTGAACAGGCAGACTTCTCACAAAGTGATCCAACACCACCCTTTCTACCACCTGTCCTGGGTTTAATACACCGTGGGTAGATGCTCTGCCTGTGGTCCTGTGTAGCCTGCGGGCTGGATCAAACAGAACTGTGTGACAGAGCCTGTTTGATTTCATCACGGGCCATAAAACGAAACCTCCTGGAGGGCCGAATCTGGCTAATGGATCGGTGAATTTGCTATCTAATTCTCTATTGCAGTATTGTAGGTTGTTAATTGAAGCGGTGCATGGGGCTGGTGAACAGGTGCTGGACGCTTGGGGACCTCCAGTAGAGGGAAGACACGACCTGATACCTGGCGAGTGGGTGTGGGTGAGGAAGATATACTCTGCCAGATGTTGCAACCCTAACCCTACTGGGAGGGACCATCAAGTGCAACTGACTACCGACTCTGCCATCAGAGTGACAGGATAAGATCGCTGGATCTACGCGTTGCACTGCCACCGAGCCACTGCACCAGAGACTGAGTGAACATTAATTATTATGTTGTTACTGTTTCTGTGTTTGTTGATCTTAGTGAGGGGGGCTGGCAGTGTGCCTGTTAAGTGAAAGGAGTTTTACTTTGATAAATGGGGATATAGAATCCATACTTTATCACTCAGCCACAAATAATAATCAGAGCTGATGAGTTTGTATTGCTACACATTAATGACTTAGCACAGCACATCTATGATGAAGAACAATACAAATATCATAATTATAATCCAGATGATTGGGGAATTGGTGCGTGGCTACAGTCTGTGCTAGGAACATGGGGAGGGTCTCTGGTTCAATACATATTTGTGGGTCTGGTATTATTCGTAATGATCATATTGTTAATATCCTGCTTGAACAACATGTGGACTAAAGCTGCTGCTTCTGTGCTAACTGTACACCCTGAAGGGATCATGGAGGTCAAAACTGATTTCATGGGAAAGGTTTCTCCATCTCTTATCTAGTGGCAGAACCTGATTGGTAGAACAATACGGTTCTAAGGGGGGAATGAAGAGATAGGAGAGACACCGGGGATGTGAGTTAACAACATAATTTCATGTTTTTGTATTTCTGCAAGCTATGCAGTCTAGTGGGTTGAAGTTAGCGTTTCGCCCACATATATAAAGATGCTGCTTGTCCTTGGTCAGTAAGATAAAGGGCATGTATTTAGTAAGCCGGTTGTACGCCCAGAACATGAAAAGAACTAACTGCTGTCTAGTCTGCAACTTTGATATAATTGATTGGCATGTGTTGCTGTCTTATCATTTGTTTAGAATATGTCAGAGTAACACTTTGTGTTTTAAGGTATCATCTTCAGCTACTTACAGTATTTGTAAGTCTGGTGGGTGCAAGCCGGACTTCCATATGAATATGAAATAAAGAGGCTTCTGCTTCACAGACACCTGAACTTTGTTATTCGCAAGACACAACACATCCTTTCACTTTTGTTCATGTTAAAAAGAAAGTGTTCTTGTCAAAAACATTTTTTTTCTTCAAGACGGGAAGAGTTATGAATAATATTGTTCTTACATTTTGTAGATTTACTAGAATACTCATCATTTGTGAGTAACATGACGTGATGTAAATAATTAGTATTGTCTTGCGTTTTCTCAACTAGAGTTTGCTGGAATAATTGTGTGAATCATTGCATGTGGACCTGTCCCGTGAGGTGTCCAGACAGTTCTTGATGTGATACAGAGACAGTTTATAGGAAAGGCAGGAACCGACGGAGCTGAAGAGAGAGGGATTCCGCACTCCTGTAGGTCACTTCACTAATGGTCAGCGGTCATATTGGATTTGCTGTTTATCGAGGGATACTGAACTCTGCTGCTTGTCTATTCGTTGTCATGGACACAGGGATTGAAGGAGAAATCCTAGGAGCACCATCATGTACAGAAGACTGCCGGACGCATATTGATGGATAAGGACTCTAGAGAAGTGTCCTGGTTTTCTCTTCACTCTTTATACTGTAAGCAGCTTTTATAATTATTTTTGTAAATGTAAAGAAATTGGTAAATACAAAGAAAATCACCGACTGTGTTTATTTTTCTGTATCTTGCCAATGGTGCTTGTAATGATACCAGCACAGGGGCCTCTTCATTGAGAAAGGGTTCGACTCCCCTCCTTAGTTCTTCACAAGCACTGCCCCACAGCTGCAAGGGGTCACTTTTGTCTTCGGTGCCCTCGCCCCCTGAGATTATTGCCCCAGCCTCAGTCACACGCCCCACTGTATCTGGAGCACAACTACAGCACATGGCTTCTACAGCACGTGTGGTACAGGAGACAAACATCTCAGGGCTTTCTCATCTTGTGAGCTGGACTCTTAGGCACATTTGTATCATCTGTGTGTCGCACAAAGAGTTTAGACAATTGCGTACCCTTTCAAACGGTATTTTGATCTGTTTAGGAGTCTTGTTGTTTTCTTGTTTAAATCCCAAGAGGTTTCCTACAAGAACTTTTGATATTGGGAACTCCCACTTCCCATCAGAAAATCTGGGACACTAGACTGTGTCTGTACCCTCTCTGTACTCCTGTGAAAGCTCTCTGGCACACCGAGTCCTGAAGGTGCTGTAGAAGGATTGGTATGACCTTGTTGGATTTTTGATGGCGTGGGCAGGACAGAGTGATAATAAAGGTGTAACTTCTCGTGCTATCCTGCACAGTTTCAATATGACAGCTTAAACACTTATTGGCCTTTCTCTGATAAGGTGAATGATTTTTGGTAAGTTATTGAGCAGGTGGGTTTCAGATAGTGTTACAGTGTAGATATATCGCATAAAGATGTGATATAAAGTTTTATAACGGGTAACAGGCTACAGGAGTAGGGGGACAAGGGTTGTGTTTCAAGCAGATACAAGCTGTCACAGTGTGCTTGGGAAAAGATGTACAGTTTCAACTACTGATGTGGGTGGGGGACACCCCAGACCTATTGGGCTGGGATGCCCTGCAGCATTTATAATGAAATAGCATTTATGTGAACTACTTCAATAGAGCTATGTGATATTGTGAGTGTTTTACCTAATGATGGAATCCATAATGCCCAGCTACTCCAAGTAGTAGATCTTTGGATGGAAAAAATTGCAGTGACCCCTGCAGCAGAAACCATTTTTAATGATTTGAAACAAGCTTTCTTGCAGGCACTGGCCCTGGGCTGCACTCCCTCAGATGGATCATCTGTATGTAATCTGTCTGTAAGTGAAAGAAATGGGTTGTGAGCTGCTGTGCTGGTGCAGGAGCATGGAGGTACATGTAGGCATCGCCCGGTGGGTTATTATTCAGGACCCCTCGATGCGGTGGCCAAGGGGCCGTGTTTATGTGTTGTGCAGGCTACCTGCCTGGCTGTATAAACTGTGAATCATCTGGAGTAGAACCAGCAGACCGAATGAAAAGATTGAATTGAAACGTGTAAATCTGCTAAATGGGAAATTGTAGCGATGTATATAGACTCTATATGCCACAATTTTGGATGGCTGGTGAGGAATAGGGATTTCCTCAACACGGCAGGGACTCCAGTTCAGAATGCTGGGTTTGTCTCTGAACTGTTAGAAGCTTTGCAGCTACTGACTGAAGTAGCTGTGGTAAAGTGTAAGTCACATAATAAAGAATGTTTCCAGTAACTCGAGGGAACAACTTTGCAGATGCAGCTGTCAGGTGAGCAGTCCTGGTAGAGCAGGAGTCTGAGACCCCTGTGAGACCTCTGTTGCTTCTGTTGACCTCTGCTGCTTCTGTGCTAACTGTACACCCTGAAGGGATCATGGGGGTCAAAACTGATTTCATGGGAAAGGTTTCTACATCTCTTATCTAGTGGCAGAACCTGATTGGTAGAACAATATGGTCCTAAGGGGGGAATGAAGAGATAGGAGAGACACCGGGGATGTGAGTTAATAATATAATTTCATGTTTTTCTATTTCTGCAAGCTATGCAGTCTAGTGGGTTGAAGTTAGCGTTTCGCCCACATATATAAAGATGCTGCCTGTCCTTGGTCAGTAAGATAAAGGGCATGTATTTGGTAAGCTGGTTGTACGCCCAGAACATGAAAAGAACTAACTGCTGTCTAGTCTGCAACTTAGATATAATTGATTGGCATGTGTTGCTGTCTTATCATTTGTTTAGAATATGTCAGAGTAACTCTTTGTGTTTTAAGGTATCATCTTCAGCTACTTACAGTATTTGTAAGTCTGGTGGGTGCAAGCCGGACTTCCATATGAATATGAAATAAAGAGGCTTCTGCTTCACAGACACCTGAACTTTGTTATTCGCAAGACACAACACATCCTTTCACTTTTGTTCATGTTAAAAAGAAAGTGTTCTTGTCAAAAACATTTTTTTCTTCAAGACGGGAAGAGTTATGAATAATTTTGTTCTTACATTTTGTAGATTTACTAGAATACTCATCATTTGTGAGTAACATGACGTGATGTAAATAATTAGTATTGTCTTGCGTTTTCTCAACTAGAGTTTGCTGGAATAATTGTGTGAATCATTGCATGTGGACCTGTCCCGTGAGGTGTCCAGACAGTTCTTGATGTGATACAGAGACAGTTTATAGGAAAGGCAGGAACCGACGGAGCTGAAGAGAGAGGGATTCCGCACTCCTGTAGGTCACTTCACTAATGGTCAGCGGTCATATTGGATTTGCTGTTTATCGAGGGATACTGAACTCTGCTGCTTGTCTATTCGTTGTCGTGGACACAGGGATTGAAGGAGAAATCCTAGGAGCACCATCATGTACAGAAGACTGCCGGACGCATATTGATGGATAAGGACTCTAGAGAAGTGTCCTGGTTTTCTCTTCACTCTTTATACTGTAAGCAGCTTTTATAATTATTTTTGTAAATGTAAAGAAATTGGTAAATACAAAGAAAATCACCGACTGTGTTTATTTTTCTGTATCTTGCCAATGGTGCTTGTAATGATACCAGCACAGGGGCCTCTTCATTGAGAAAGGGTTCGACTCCCCTCCTTAGTTCTTCACAAGCACTGCCCCACAGCTGCAAGGGGTCACTTTTGTCTTCGGTGCCCTCGCCCCCTGAGATTATTGCCCCAGCCTCAGTCACACGCCCCACTGTATCTGGAGCACAACTACAGCACATGGCTTCTACAGCACGTGTGGTACAGGAGACAAACATCTCAGGGCTTTCTCATCTTGTGAGCTGGACTCTTAGGCACATTTGTATCATCTGTGTGTCGCACAAAGAGTTTAGACAATTGCGTACCCTTTCAAACGGTATTTTGATCTGTTTAGGAGTCTTGTTGTTTTCTTGTTTAAATCCCAAGAGGTTTCCTACAAGAACTTTTGATATTGGGAACTCCCACTTCCCATCAGAAACTCTGGGACACTAGACTGTGTCTGTACCCTCTCTGTACTCCTGTGAAAGCTCTCTGGCACACCGAGTCCTGAAGGTGCTGTAGAAGGATTGGTATGACCTTGTTGGATTTTTGATGGCGTGGGCAGGACAGAGTGTTAATAAAGGTGTAACTTCTCGTGCTATCCTGCACAGTTTCAATATGACAGCTTAAACACTTATTGGCCTTTCTCTGATAAGGTGAATGATTTTTGGTAAGTTATTGAGCAGGTGGGTTTCAGATAGTGTTACAGTGTAGATATATCGCATAAAGATGTGATATAAAGTTTTATAACGGGTAACAGGCTACAGGAGTAGGGGGACAAGGGTTGTGTTTCAAGCAGATACAAGCTGTCACAGTGTGCTTGGGAAAAGATGTACAGTTTCAACTACTGATGTGGGTGGGGGACACCCCAGACCTATTGGGCTGGGATGCCCTGCAGCATTTATAATGAAATAGCATTTATGTGAACTACTTCAATAGAGCTATGTGATATTGTGAGTGTTTTACCTAATGATGGAATCCATAATGCCCAGCTACTCCAAGTAGTAGATCTTTGGATGGAAAAAATTGCAGTGACCCCTGCAGCAGAAACCATTTTTAATGATTTGAAACAAGCTTTCTTGCAGGCACTGGCCCTGGGCTGGACTCCCTCAGATGGATCGTCTGTATGTAATCTGTCTGTAAGTGAAAGAAATGGGTTGTGAGCTGCTGTGCTGGTGCAGGAGCATGGAGGTACATGTAGGCATCGCCCGGTGGGTTATTATTCAGGACCCCTCGATGCGGTGGCCAAGGGGCCGTGTTTATGTGTTGTGCAGGCTACCTGCCTGGCTGTATAAACTGTGAATCATCTGGAGTAGAACCAGCAGACCGAATGAAAAGATTGAATTGAAACGTGTAAATATGCTAAATGGGAAATTGTAGCGATGTATATAGACTCTATATGCCACAATTTTGGATGGCTGGTGAGGAATAGGGATTTCCTCAACACGGCAGGGACTCCAGTTCAGAATGCTGGGTTTGTCTCTGAACTGTTAGAAGCTTTGCAGCTACTGACTGAAGTAGCTGTGGTAAAGTGTAAGTCACATAATAAAGAATGTTTCCAGTAACTCGAGGGAACAACTTTGCAGATGCAGCTGTCAGGTGAGCAGTCCTGGTAGAGCAGGAGTCTGAGACCCTGTGAGACCTCTGTTGCTTCTGTTGACCTCTGCTGCTTCTGTGCTAACTGTACACCCTGAAGGGATCATGGGGGTCAAAACTGATTTCATGGGAAAGGTTTCTACATCTCTTATCTAGTGGCAGAACCTGATTGGTAGAACAATATGGTCCTAAGGGGGGAATGAAGAGATAGGAGAGACACCGGGGATGTGAGTTAATAATATAATTTCATGTTTTTCTATTTCTGCAAGCTATGCAGTCTAGTGGGTTGAAGTTAGCGTTGCGCCCACATATATAAAGATGCTGCCTGTCCTTGGTCAGTAAGATAAAGGGCATGTATTTGGTAAGCTGGTTGTACGCCCAGAACATGAAAAGAACTAACTGCTGTCTAGTCTGCAACTTAGATATAATTGATTGGCATGTGTTGCTGTCTTATCATTTGTTTAGAATATGTCAGAGTAACTCTTTGTGTTTTAAGGTATCATCTTCAGCTACTTACAGTATTTGTAAGTCTGGTGGGTGCAAGCCGGACTTCCATATGAATATGAAATAAAGAGGCTTCTGCTTCACAGACACCTGAACTTTGTTATTCGCAAGACACAACACATCCTTTCACTTTTGTTCATGTTAAAAAGAAAGTGTTCTTGTCAAAAACATTTTTTTCTTCAAGACGGGAAGAGTGATGAATAATTTTGTTCTTACATTTTGTAGATTTACTAGAATACTCATCATTTGTGAGTAACATGACGTGATGTAAATAATTAGTATTGTCTTGCGTTTTCTCAACTAGAGTTTGCTGGAATAATTGTGTGAATCATTGCATGTGAACCTGTCCCGTGAGGTGTCCAGACAGTTCTAGATGTGATACAGAGACAGTTCATAGGAAAGGCAGGAACCGACGGAGCTGAAGAGAGAGGGATTCCGCACTCCTGTAGGTCACTTCACTAACGGTCAGCGGTCATATTGGATTTGCTGTTTATCGAGGGATACTGAACTCTGCTGCTTGTCTATTCGTTGTCATGGACACAGGGATTGAAGGAGAAATCCTAGGAGCACCATCATGTACAGAAGACTGCCGGACGCATATTGATGGATAAGGACTCTAGAGAAGTGTCCTGGTTTTCTCTTCACTCTTTATACTGTAAGCAGCTTTTATAATTATTTTTGTAAATGTAAAGAAATTGGTAAATACAAAGAAAATCACCGACTGTGTTTATTTTTCTGTATCTTGCCAATGGTGCTTGTAATGATACCAGCACAGGGGCCTCTTCATTGAGAAAGGGTTCGACTCCCCTCCTTAGTTCTTCACAAGCACTGCCCCACAGCTGCAAGGGGTCACTTTTGTCTTCGGTGCCCTCGCCCCCTGAGATTATTGCCCCAGCCTCAGTCACACGCCCCACTGTATCTGGAGCACAACTACAGCACATGGCTTCTACAGCACGTGTGGTACAGGAGACAAACATCTCAGGGCTTTCTCATCTTGTGAGCTGGACTCTTAGGCACATTTGTATCATCTGTGTGTCGCACAAAGAGTTTAGACAATTGCGTACCCTTTCAAACGGTATTTTGATCTGTTTAGGAGTCTTGTTGTTTTCTTGTTTAAATCCCAAGAGGTTTCCTACAAGAACTTTTGATATTGGGAACTCCCACTTCCCATCAGAAACTCTGGGACACTAGACTGTGTCTGTACCCTCTCTTTCCTACTGTGAAAGCTCTCTGGCACACCGAGTCCTGAAGGTGCTGTAGAAGGATTCATATGGCCTTGTTGGATTTTTGATGGCGTTTGCAGGAGATAGCGATAATAAAGGTGTAACTTCTCGTGCTATCCTGCACAGTTTCAATATGACAGCTTAAACACTTATTGGCCTTTCTCTGATAAGGTGAATGATTTTTGGTAAGTTATTGAGCAGGTGGGTTTCAGATAGTGTTACAGTGTAGATATATCGCATAAAGATGTGATATAAAGTTTTATAACGGGTAACAGGCTACAGGAGTAGGGGGACAAGGGTTGTGTTTCAAGCAGATACAAGCTGTCACAGTGTGCTTGGGAAAAGATGTACAGTTTCAACTACTGATGTGGGTGGGGGACACCCCAGACCTATTGGGCTGGGATGCCCTGCAGCATTTATAATGAAATAGCATTTATGTGAACTACTTCAATAGAGCTATGTGATATTGTGAGTGTTTTACCTAATGAGGGAATCCATAATGCCCAGCTACTCCAAGTAGTAGATCTTTGGATGGAAAAAATTGCAGTGACCCCTGCAGCAGAAACCATTTTTAATGATTTGAAACAAGCTTTCTTGCAGGCACTGGCCCTGGGCTGCACTCCCTCAGATGGATCATCTGTATGTAATCTGTCTGTAAGTGAAAGAAATGGGTTGTGAGCTGCTGTGCTGGTGCAGGAGCATGGAGGTACATGTAGGCATCGCCCGGTGGGTTATTATTCAGGACCCCTCGATGCGGTGGCCAAGGGGCCGTGTTTATGTGTTGTGCAGGCTACCTGCCTGGCTGTATAAACTGTGAATCATCTGGAGTAGAACCAGCAGACCGAATGAAAAGATTGAATTGAAACGTGTAAATCTGCTAAATGGGAAATTGTAGCGATGTATATAGACTCTATATGCCACAATTTTGGATGGCTGGTGAGGAATAGGGATTTCCTCAACACGGCAGGGACTCCAGTTCAGAATGCTGGGTTTGTCTCTGAACTGTTAGAAGCTTTGCAGCTACTGACTGAAGTAGCTGTGGTAAAGTGTAAGTCACATAATAAAGAATGTTTCCAGTAACTCGAGGGAACAACTTTGCAGATGCAGCTGTCAGGTGAGCAGTCCTGGTAGAGCAGGAGTCTGAGACCCCTGTGAGACCTCTGTTGCTTCTGTTGACCTCTGCTGCTTCTGTGCTAACTGTACACCCTGAAGGGATCATGGGGGTCAAAACTGATTTCATGGGAAAGGTTTCTACATCTCTTATCTAGTGGCAGAACCTGATTGGTAGAACAATATGGTTCTAAGGGGGGAATGAAGAGATAGGAGAGACACCGGGGATGTGAGTTAATAATATAATTTCATGTTTTTCTATTTCTGCAAGCTATGCAGTCTAGTGGCTTGAAGTTAGCGTTTCGCCCACATATATAAAGATGCTGCCTGTCCTTGGTCAGTAAGATAAAGGGCATGTATTTGGTAAGCTGGTTGTACGCCCAGAACATGAAAAGAACTAACTGCTGTCTAGTCTGCAACTTAGATATAATTGATTGGCATGTGTTGCTGTCTTATCATTTGTTTAGAATATGTCAGAGTAACTCTTTGTGTTTTAAGGTATCATCTTCAGCTACTTACAGTATTTGTAAGTCTGGTGGGTGCAAGCCGGACTTCCATATGAATATGAAATAAAGAGGCTTCTGCTTCACAGACACCTGAACTTTGTTATTCGCAAGACACAACACATCCTTTCACTTTTGTTCATGTTAAAAAGAAAGTGTTCTTGTCAAAAACATTTTTTTCTTCAAGACGGGAAGAGTTATGAATAATTTTGTTCTTACATTTTGTAGATTTACTAGAATACTCATCATTTGTGAGTAACATGACGTGATGTAAATAATTAGTATTGTCTTGCGTTTTCTCAACTAGAGTTTGCTGGAATAATTGTGTGAATCATTGCATGTGGACCTGTCCCGTGAGGTGTCCAGACAGTTCTAGATGTGATACAGAGACAGTTCATAGGAAAGGCAGGAACCGACGGAGCTGAAGAGAGAGGGATTCCGCACTCCTGTAGGTCACTTCACTAACGGTCAGCGGTCATATTGGATTTGCTGTTTATCGAGGGATACTGAACTCTGCTGCTTGTCTATTCGTTGTCATGGACACAGGGATTGAAGGAGAAATCCTAGGAGCACCATCATGTACAGAAGACTGCCGGACGCATATTGATGGATAAGGACTCTAGAGAAGTGTCCTGGTTTTCTCTTCACTCTTTATACTGTAAGCAGCTTTTATAATTATTTTTGTAAATGTAAAGAAATTGGTAAATACAAAGAAAATCACCGACTGTGTTTATTTTTCTGTATCTTGCCAATGGTGCTTGTAATGATACCAGCACAGGGGCCTCTTCATTGAGAAAGGGTTCGACTCCCCTCCTTAGTTCTTCACAAGCACTGCTCCACAGCTGCAAGGGGTCACTTTTGTCTTCGGTGCCCTCGCCCCCTGAGATTATTGCCCCAGCCTCAGTCACACGCCCCACTGTATCTGGAGCACAACTACAGCACATGGCTTCTACAGCACGTGTGGTACAGGAGACAAACATCTCAGGGCTTTCTCATCTTGTGAGCTGGACTCTTAGGCACATTTGTATCATCTGTGTGTCGCACAAAGAGTTTAGACAATCGCGTACCCTTTCAAACGGTATTTTGATCTGTTTAGGAGTCTTGTTGTTTTCTTGTTTAAATCCCAAGAGGTTTCCTACAAGAACTTTTGATATTGGGAACTCCCACTTCCCATCAGAAACTCTGGGACACTAGACTGTGTCTGTACCCTCTCTTTCCTACTGTGAAAGCTCTCTGGCACACCGAGTCCTGAAGGTGCTGTAGAAGGATTGGTATGACCTTGTTGGATTTTTGATGGCGTTTGCAGGACAGAGTGATAATAAAGGTGTAACTTCTCGTGCTATCCTGCACAGTTTCAATATGACAGCTTAAACACTTATTGGCCTTTCTCTGATAAGGTGAATGATTTTTGGTAAGTTATTGAGCAGGTGGGTTTCAGATAGTGTTACAGTGTAGATATATCGCATAAAGATGTGATATAAAGTTTTATAACGGGTAACAGGCTACAGGAGTAGGGGGACAAGGGTTGTGTTTCAAGCAGATACAAGCTGTCACAGTGTGCTTGGGAAAAGATGTACAGTTTCAACTACTGATGTGGGTGGGGGACACCCCGGACCTATTGGGCTGGGATGCCCTGCAGCATTTATAATGAAATAGCATTTATGTGAACTACCTCAATAGAGCTATGTGATATTGCGATTGTTTAACCTAATGAGGGAATCCATAATGCCCAGCTACGCCAAGTAGTAGATCTTTGGACGGAAAAAATTGCAGTGACCCCTGCAGCAGAAACCATTTTTAATGATTTGAAACAAGCTTTCTTGCAGGCACTGGCCCTGGGCTGGACTCCCTCAGATGGATCATCTGTATGTAATCTGTCTGTAAGTGAAAGAAATGGGTTGTGAGCTGCTGTGCTGGTGCAGGAGCATGGAGGTACATGTAGGCATCGCCCGGTGGGTTATTATTCAGGACCCCTCGATGCGGTGGCCAAGGGGCCGTGTTTATGTGTTGTGCAGGCTACCTGCCTGGCTGTATAAACTGTGAATCATCTGGAGTAGAACCAGCAGACCGAATGAAAAGATTGAATTGAAACGTGTAAATATGCTAAATGGGAAATTGTAGCGATGTATATAGACTCTATATGCCACAATTTTGGATGGCTGGTGAGGAATAGGGATTTCCTCAACACGGCAGGGACTCCAGTTCAGAATGCTGGGTTTGTCTCCGAACAGTTAGAAGCTTTGCAGCTACTGACTGAAGTAGCTGTGGTAAAGTGTAAGTCACATAATAAAGAAATGTTTCCAGTAACTCGAGGGAACAACTTTGCAGATGCAGCTGTCAGGTGAGCAGTCCTGGTAGAGCAGGAGTCTGAGACCCTGTGAGACCTCTGTTGGTGAAAGGGACAGCTACAGGACAGTCAGGCTGAGGCCTCTAAAGCAGAGAAATGGACATGGTTAGAAAAGAATGTGGGGCTGCATGATGATGGGGTGTGGTGCTGCCAGCACACTGGACGCCCTGCATGCCCTCACAGCCTAATGCCCTTTGTAGCCCCACAAATGCACTCTGTCGGACACCCGGGTGTGAGTCAAATGGTGTGCCGGTTACCCAAACAGGGGACCTGGTTTGAAGCAGCAGCCACTTAAGTGGTACCTCGATGTGATGCTTATCAAAGAAACTCAACTACAGTTCAGGTGCGGGTGCTACAGCACAAAAGGCCTGAGGAACCTTTCATGCACTGGCAAATTGACGATTGTAAAGGGAAACCTGGGCTCTTATAATGTGTTTTCCCAGTGGGTTGCTGCCACTGCCTCTGTGTCTAGCAAACACTTGATGACTGAGATAAGCCCTCGGTGGGCACTGCCCTGCCGCTTGTATTATGATCAAGGGACACACGTCACAGGGAAGGTGTGTCAGGCTGTGGCTGCCTTGTTCGGGGTGAGATGGGACCTTCATTGCACCCATCACCCTCAGTCTACTGGAACAGTGGAACGAAGGAACAGAACTCTGAAATATCGACTAAATATCAGTCTGAAGGAGCATTATGCGTAGATATTCTGCCTGTGGTGCTGTGTAGCCTGCGGGCTGGATCAAACAGAACTGTGTAACAGAGTCTGTTTGATATCATCACGGGCCAACCAACGAAACCTCCTGGAGGGCCAAATCTGGCTAATGGATCGGTGAATTTGCTATCTAATTCTCTATTGCAGTATTGTAGGTTGTTAATTGAAGCGGTGCATGGGGCTGGTGAACAGGTGCTGGACGCTTGGAGAACTCCAGTACAGGGAAAACATGATGTGATACTTGGCGAATAGGTGCGGGTGAGCAACATATACCCTGCCAGATGTTGCAACCCTGCTGGGAAGGACCATATCAAGTGCAACTGACTACCAACTCTGCCATCTGAGTGACAGGATGAGATTGCTGGATCTAGGCATCGCACTGCCACCGAGCCACTGCACCAGAGACTGAGTGAACATTAATTATGATGTTGTTCCTGTTGTCAAGCTTCCTGAGGGGGGCTGACAGTGTGCCTGTGAAGTTTTACTTTGATAAATGGGAATATGGAATCCATAGTTTATCAATCAGCCACAAATAATAATCAGAGCTGTTGAGTTTGCATTGTTATGCAAGATGCTCATAGGAGTTATCCTTTTTGATAGAGGTGATTATTTAGATTTATTGGCATGGGTAAATAGTTCTGCTTTTAGTCTGGTTGTAACTGAAATGTATTAGAATGGAACTAACTGTATGCTCATAATTATGATCCAGATGATTGGGGCATTGGTGCGTGGCTACAGTCTGTGCTAGGAACATGGGGAGGGTCTCTGGTTCAATACATATTTGTTGGTCTGGTATTATTCGTAATGATCATATTGTTAATATCCTGCTTGAACAACATGTGGACTAAAGCTGCTGCTTCTGTGCTAACTGTACACCCTGAAGGGATCATGGAGGTCAAAACTGATTTCATGGGAAAGGTTTCTACATCTCTTATCTAGTGGCAGAACCTGATTGGTAGAACAATATGGTTCTAAGGGGGGAATGAAGAGATAAGAGAGACACCGGGGATGTGAGTTAATAATATAATTTCATGTTTTTGTATTTCTGCAAGCTATGCAGTCTAGTGGCTTGAAGTTAGCGTTACGCCCACATATATAAAGATGCTGCTTGTCCTTGGTCAGTAAGATAAAGGGCATGTATTTAGTAAGCCGGTTGTACGCCCAGAACATGAAAAGAACTAACTGCTGTCTAGTCTGCAACTTAGATATAATTGATTGGCATGTGTTGCTGTCTTATCATTTGTTTAGAATATGTCAGAGTAACTCTTTGTGTTTTAAGGTATCATCTTCAGCTACTTACAGTATTTGTAAGTCTGGTGGGTGGAAGCCAGACTTCCATATGAATATGAAATAAAGAGGCTTCTGCTTCACAGACACCTGAACTTTGTTATTCGCAAGACACAACACATCCTTTCACTTTTGTTCATGTTAAAAAGAAAGTGTTCTTGTCAAAAACATTTTTTTTCTTCAAGACGGGAAGAGTTATGAATAATTGTTTTTGTAATAAACCCCGGGAGGTTTCCTACAAGAACTGTTGATATTGGGAACTCCCACTTCCCATGAGAAACTCTGGGACACTAGACTGTGTCTGTACCCTCTCTGTACTCCTGTGAAAGCTCTCTGGCACACCGAGTCCTGAAGGTGCTGTAGAAGGATTCATATGGCCTTGCTGGATTTTCGATGGCGTGGGCAGGAGAGAGTGACAATAAATGTGTAACTTCTCGTGCTATCCTGCACAGTTTCAAGATGACAGCTTAAACATCGAATGGCCTTTCTGTGATAAGGTGTATGAGTATTAGTTAGTTTTTTGTCACTTGTCAGCAGGTTGGTTTTAGATACTGTAGCAGGTCAGCTTTGAGCTAAAACAGAAGTAAAACTGTTTGATTTATAAACTGATTTTACAGTAAAAGGATCATCCAGTTTTGCTACTTTTCATGAAAGTTCAAAAAAATCAGAGGAGTTACTCTACCAGTAAAAGAGAACGTTTATCTCTGATTCTAGCCTTGCAACACTTTGAGGTGTATGTTACCTCTTCAGGTCTACCCATCACTGTCTGTAGTGATCACAGCCCCCTCCTGTTTATTCATCAAATGAAACACAAGAACCGAAGATTGTTGAGCTGGGGTTTGATATTACAAGAATATAATTCTGACATAAGACATATTAAAGGAAAAGACAATGTACTTGGTGACTGTCTCTCAAGAGTATGATTTGTTCATGTTGTCTGACTCTACACTTCCTATGATATGACACTTTTATAAGATATTTTGTTTTTGTTCATGAACATGCTATCACTTTTGTTCATGTTAAAAAGAAAGTTTTCTTTTCTAAACTGGTTTTTCTTCAAGATGGGGAGTTTTATGTATAATTATTTGTGAAACATATTGTAGATTTACTAGAATATTCCTCATTTGTGAGTAACATTACTTGATGTAAATAATTAGTATTGTCTTGCCCTCGCCCCCTGAGATTACTGCCCCAGCCTCAGTCACACGCCCCACTGTAGCTGGAGCACAACTACAGCACATGGCTTCTACAGCACGTGTGGTACAGGAGACAAACATCTCAGGGCTTTCTCATCTTGTGAGCTGGACTCTTAGGCACATTTGTATCATCTGTGTGTCGCACAAAGAATTTAGACAATCATGTTCCCTCTCAAACGGTATTTTGATCTGTTTAGGAGTCTTGTTGTTTTCTTGTTTAAATCCCAAGAGGTTTCCTACAAGAAATGCTGATATTGGGAACTCCCACTTCCCATGAGAAACTCTGGGACACTAGACTGTGTCTGTACCCTCTCTTTACTCCT
Organism: Atractosteus spatula; assembly: GCF_055471065.1. Lineage (NCBI taxonomy): Eukaryota > Metazoa > Chordata > Actinopteri > Semionotiformes > Lepisosteidae > Atractosteus > Atractosteus spatula. The sequence continues at coordinate 16,810,256 of NC_142721.1, read as the reverse complement.
GTGAAAGCTCTCTGGCACACCGAGTCCTGAAGGTGCTGTAGAAGGATTCATATGGCCTTGTTGGATTTTCGTTGGTGTTTGCAGGAGAGAGTGACAATAAAGGTGTAATTTCTCACGCTATCCTGCACAGTTTCAATATGACAGCTTAAACACTTATTGGCCTTTCTCTGATAAGGTGAATGATTTTTGGTAAGTTATTGAGCAGGTGGGTTTCAGATACTGTTACAGTGTAGCTTTGGACTTAAAAGGAAGTAAAATTATAATGTGAAATAATAGATTTCATCTAATAAGCCCCTTTGTAGCCTTCCTAAGTTTACCTTAGGATTGAAATAAAAGTGAAATAATCTTACAGTGTGCAGTAACTTGGGGACACAGGAGCACAGCTGTCCTGTTTTTCGACTAAAAACAGCATGAAGATGTGATATAAAGTTTTATAACGGGTAACAGGAGGCTACAGGAGTAGGGGGACAAGGGTTGTGTTTCAAGCAGATACAAGCTGTCACAGTGTGCTTGGGAAAAGATGTACAGTTTCAACTACTGATGTGGGTGGGGGACACCCCAGACCTATTGGGCTGGGATGCCCTGCAGCATTTATAATGAAATAGCATTTATGTGAACTACCTCAATAGAGCTATGTGATAATTTGATTGTTTTACCTAATGAGGGAATCCATAATGCCCAGCTACTCCAAGTAGTAGATCTTTGGACGGAAAAAATTGCCGTGACCCCTGCAGCAGAAACCATTTTTAATGATTTGAAACAAGCTTTCTTGCAGGCACTGGCCCTGGGCTGGATTCCCTCAGACGGATCATCTGTATGTAATCTGTCTGTAAGTGAAAGAAATGGGTTGTGAGCTGCTGTGGTGGTGCAGGAGCATGGAGGTACATGTAGGCATCGCCCGGTGGGTTATTATTCAGGACCCCTCGATGCGGTGGCCAAGGGGCCGTGTTTATGTGTTGTGCAGGCTACCTGCCTGGATGTATAAACTGTGAATAATCTGGAGTAGAACCAGCAGACCGAATGAAAAGATTGAATTGAAACGTGTAAATATGCTAAATGGAAAATTGTAGCGATGTATATAGACTCTATATATACATTTGGTGTATGCCACAATTTTGGATGGTGGTGGAGGAATAGCGATTTCCTCAACACGGCAGGGACTCCAGTTCAGAATGCTGGGTTTGTCTCTGAACTGTTAGAAGCTGTGCAGCTACTGACTGAAGTAGCTGTGGTAAAGTGTAAGTCACATAATAAAGAAATGTTTCCAGTAACTCGAGGGAACAACTTTGCAGATGCAGCTGTCAGGTGAGCAGTCCTGGTAGAGCAGGAGTCTGAGACCCTGTGAGACCTCTGTTGGTGAAAGGGACAGCTACAGGACAGTCAGGCTGAGGCCTCTAAAGAAGAGAAATGGACATGGTTAGAAAAGAGTGTAGGGCTGTATGATGATGGGGTGTGGTGCTGCCAGCACACTGGACGCCCTGCATGCCCTCACAGCCTAATGCCCTTTGTAGCCCCACAAATGCACTCTGTCAGACACCCGGGTGTGAGTCAAATGGTGTGCCGGTTACCCAAACAGGGAACCTGGTTTGAAGCAGCAGCCACTTAAGTGGTACCTCGATGTGATGCTTATCAAAGAAACTCAACTACAGTTCAGGTGCGGGTGCTACAGCACAAAAGGCCTGAGGAACCTTTCATGCACTGGCAAGTTGACGATTGTAAAGGGAAACCTGGGCTCTTATAATCTGTTATTCCAGTGGGTTGCTGCCACTGCCTCTGTGTCTAGCAAACACTTGATGACGGAGATAAGCCCTCAGTGGGCACTGCCCTGCCGCTTGTATTATGATCAAGGGACTCACTTCACAGGGAAGGTGTGTCAGGCTGTGGCTGCCTTGTTCGGGGTGAGATGGGACCTTCATTGCACCCATCACCCTCAGTCTACTGGAACAGTGGAACGAAGGAACAGAACTCTGAAATATCGACTAAATATCAGTCTGAAGGAGCATTATGCGTAGATATTCTGCCTGTGGTGCTGTGTAGCCTGCGGGCTGGATCAAACAGAACTGTGTAACAGAGTCTGTTTGATATCATCACGGGCCAACCAACGAAACCTCCTGGAGGGCCAAATCTGGCTAATGGATCGGTGAATTTGCTATCTAATTCTCTATTGCAGTATTGTAGGTTGTTAATTGAAGCGGTGCATGGGGCTGGTGAACAGGTGCTGGACGCTTGGAGAACTCCAGTACAGGGAAAACATGATGTGATACTTGGCGAATAGGTGCGGGTGAGCAACATATACCCTGCCAGATGTTGCAACCCTGCTGGGAAGGACCATATCAAGTGCAACTGACTACCAACTCTGCCATCTGAGTGACAGGATGAGATTGCTGGATCTAGGCATCGCACTGCCACCGAGCCACTGCACCAGAGACTGAGTGAACATTAATTATGATGTTGTTCCTGTTGTCAAGCTTCCTGAGGGGGGCTGACAGTGTGCCTGTGAAGTTTTACTTTGATAAATGGGAATATGGAATCCATAGTTTATCAATCAGCCACAAATAATAATCAGAGCTGTTGAGTTTGCATTGTTATGCAAGATGCTCATAGGAGTTATCCTTTTTGATAGAGGTGATTATTTAGATTTATTGGCATGGGTAAATAGTTCTGCTTTTAGTCTGGTTGTAACTGAAATGTATTAGAATGGAACTAACTGTATGCTCATAATTATGATCCAGATGATTGGGGCATTGGTGCGTGGCTACAGTCTGTGCTAGGAACATGGGGAGGGTCTCTGGTTCAATACATATTTGTTGGTCTGGTATTATTCGTAATGATCATATTGTTAATATCCTGCTTGAACAACATGTGGACTAAAGCTGCTGCTTCTGTGCTAACTGTACGCCCTGAAGGCATCATGGAGGTCAAAACTGATTTCATGGGAAAGGTTTCTACATCTCTTATCTAGTGGCAGAACCTGATTGGTAGAACAATATGGTTCTAAGGGGGGAATGAAGAGATAGGAGAGACACCGGGGATGTGAGTTAATAATATAATTTCATGTTTTTGTATTTCTGCAAGCTATGCAGTCTAGTGGCTTGAAGTTAGCGTTGCGCCCACATATATAAAGATGCTGCCTGTCCTTGGTCAGTAAGATAAAGGGCATGTATTTAGTAAGCCGGTTGTACGCCCAGAACATGAAAAGAACTAACTGCTGTCTAGTCTGCAACTTAGATATAATTAATTGGCATGTGTTGCTGTCTTATCATTTGTTTAGAATATGTCAGAGTAACTCTTTGTGTTTTAAGGTATCATCTTCAGCTACTTACAGTATTTGTAAGTCTGGTGGGTGGAAGCCAGACTTCCATATGAATATGAAATAAAGAGGCTTCTGCTTCACAGACACCTGAACTTTGTTATTCGCAAGACACAACACATCCTTTCACTTTTGTTCATGTTAAAAAGAAAGTGTTCTTGTCAAAAACATTTTTTTTCTTCAAGACGGGAAGAGTTATGAATAATTGTTTTTGTAATAAACCCCGGGAGGTTTCCTACAAGAACTGTTGATATTGGGAACTCCCACTTCCCATGAGAAACTCTGGGACACTAGACTGTGTCTGTACCCTCTCTGTACTCCTGTGAAAGCTCTCTGGCACACCGAGTCCTGAAGGTGCTGTAGAAGGATTCATATGGCCTTGCTGGATTTTCGATGGCGTGGGCAGGAGAGAGTGACAATAAATGTGTAACTTCTCGTGCTATCCTGCACAGTTTCAAGATGACAGCTTAAACATCGAATGGCCTTTCTGTGATAAGGTGTATGAGTATTAGTTAGTTTTTTGTCACTTGTCAGCAGGTTGGTTTTAGATACTGTAGCAGGTCAGCTTTGAGCTAAAACAGAAGTAAAACTGTTTGATTTATAAACTGATTTTACAGTAAAAGGATCATCCAGTTTTGCTACTTTTCATGAAAGTTCAAAAAAATCAGAGGAGTTACTCTACCAGTAAAAGAGAACGTTTATCTCTGATTCTAGCCTTGCAACACTTTGAGGTGTATGTTACCTCTTCAGGTCTACCCATCACTGTCTGTAGTGATCACAGCCCCCTCCTGTTTATTCATCAAATGAAACACAAGAACCGAAGATTGTTGAGCTGGGGTTTGATATTACAAGAATATAATTCTGACATAAGACATATTAAAGGAAAAGACAATGTACTTGGTGACTGTCTCTCAAGAGTATGATTTGTTCATGTTGTCTGACTCTACACTTCCTATGATATGACACTTTTATAAGATATTTTGTTTTTGTTCATGAACATGCTATCACTTTTGTTCATGTTAAAAAGAAAGTTTTCTTTTCTAAACTGGTTTTTCTTCAAGATGGGGAGTTTTATGTATAATTATTTGTGAAACATATTGTAGATTTACTAGAATATTCCTCATTTGTGAGTAACATTACTTGATGTAAATAATTAGTATTGTCTTGCCCTCGCCCCCTGAGATTACTGCCCCAGCCTCAGTCACACGCCCCACTGTAGCTGGAGCACAACTACAGCACATGGCTTCTACAGCACGTGTGGTACAGGAGACAAACATCTCAGGGCTTTCTCATCTTGTGAGCTGGACTCTTAGGCACATTTGTATCATCTGTGTGTCGCACAAAGAATTTAGACAATCATGTTCCCTCTCAAACGGTATTTTGATCTGTTTAGGAGTCTTGTTGTTTTCTTGTTTAAATCCCAAGAGGTTTCCTACAAGAAATGCTGATATTGGGAACTCCCACTTCCCATGAGAAACTCTGGGACACTAGACTGTGTCTGTACCCTCTCTTTACTCCTGTGAAAGCTCTCTGGCACACCGAGTCCTGAAGGTGCTGTAGAAGGATTCATATGGCCTTGTTGGATTTTCGTTGGTGTTTGCAGGAGAGAGTGACAATAAAGGTGTAATTTCTCACGCTATCCTGCACAGTTTCAATATGACAGCTTAAACACTTATTGGCCTTTCTCTGATAAGGTGAATGATTTTTGGTAAGTTATTGAGCAGGTGGGTTTCAGATACTGTTACAGTGTAGCTTTGGACTTAAAAGGAAGTAAAATTATAATGTGAAATAATAGATTTCATCTAATAAGCCCCTTTGTAGCCTTCCTAAGTTTACCTTAGGATTGAAATAAAAGTGAAATAATCTTACAGTGTGCAGTAACTTGGGGACACAGGAGCACAGCTGTCCTGTTTTTCGACTAAAAACAGCATGAAGATGTGATATAAAGTTTTATAACGGGTAACAGGAGGCTACAGGAGTAGGGGGACAAGGGTTGTGTTTCAAGCAGATACAAGCTGTCACAGTGTGCTTGGGAAAAGATGTACAGTTTCAACTACTGATGTGGGTGGGGGACACCCCAGACCTATTGGGCTGGGATGCCCTGCAGCATTTATAATGAAATAGCATTTATGTGAACTACCTCAATAGAGCTATGTGATAATTTGATTGTTTTACCTAATGAGGGAATCCATAATGCCCAGCTACTCCAAGTAGTAGATCTTTGGACGGAAAAAATTGCCGTGACCCCTGCAGCAGAAACCATTTTTAATGATTTGAAACAAGCTTTCTTGCAGGCACTGGCCCTGGGCTGGACTCCCTCAGACGGATCATCTGTATGTAATCTGTCTGTAAGTGAAAGAAATGGGTTGTGAGCTGCTGTGGTGGTGCAGGAGCATGGAGGTACATGTAGGCATCGCCCGGTGGGTTATTATTCAGGACCCCTCGATGCGGTGGCCAAGGGGCCGTGTTTATGTGTTGTGCAGGCTACCTGCCTGGATGTATAAACTGTGAATAATCTGGAGTAGAACCAGCAGACCGAATGAAAAGATTGAATTGAAACGTGTAAATATGCTAAATGGAAAATTGTAGCGATGTATATAGACTCTATATATACATTTGGTGTATGCCACAATTTTGGATGGTGGTGGAGGAATAGCGATTTCCTCAACACGGCAGGGACTCCAGTTCAGAATGCTGGGTTTGTCTCTGAACTGTTAGAAGCTGTGCAGCTACTGACTGAAGTAGCTGTGGTAAAGTGTAAGTCACATAATAAAGAAATGTTTCCAGTAACTCGAGGGAACAACTTTGCAGATGCAGCTGTCAGGTGAGCAGTCCTGGTAGAGCAGGAGTCTGAGACCCTGTGAGACCTCTGTTGGTGAAAGGGACAGCTACAGGACAGTCAGGCTGAGGCCTCTAAAGAAGAGAAATGGACATGGTTAGAAAAGAGTGTAGGGCTGTATGATGATGGGGTGTGGTGCTGCCAGCACACTGGACGCCCTGCATGCCCTCACAGCCTAATGCCCTTTGTAGCCCCACAAATGCACTCTGTCAGACACCCGGGTGTGAGTCAAATGGTGTGCCGGTTACCCAAACAGGGAACCTGGTTTGAAGCAGCAGCCACTTAAGTGGTACCTCGATGTGATGCTTATCAAAGAAACTCAACTACAGTTCAGGTGCGGGTGCTACAGCACAAAAGGCCTGAGGAACCTTTCATGCACTGGCAAGTTGACGATTGTAAAGGGAAACCTGGGCTCTTATAATCTGTTATTCCAGTGGGTTGCTGCCACTGCCTCTGTGTCTAGCAAACACTTGATGACGGAGATAAGCCCTCAGTGGGCACTGCCCTGCCGCTTGTATTATGATCAAGGGACTCACTTCACAGGGAAGGTGTGTCAGGCTGTGGCTGCCTTGTTCGGGGTGAGATGGGACCTTCATTGCACCCATCACCCTCAGTCTACTGGAACAGTGGAACGAAGGAACAGAACTCTGAAATATCGACTAAACATCAGTCTGAAGGAACACCATGGGTAGATGCTCTGCCTGTGGTCCTGTGTAGCCTGCGGGCTGGATCAAACAGAACTCTGTGACAGAGCCTGTTTGATTTTATCACGGGCCAACGAACGAATCCTCCTGGAGGGCCGAATCTGGCTAATGGATCGGTGAATTTGCTATCTAATTCTCTATTGCAGTATTGCAGGTTGTTAATTGAAGCGGTGCATGGGGCTGGTGAACAGGTGCTGGACGCTTGGGGACCTCCAGTAAAGGGAAGACACGACCTGATACCTGGCGAGTGGGTGTGTGTGAGGAAGATATATCCTGCCAGATGTTGCAACCCTGCTGGGAAGGACCATATCAAGTGCAACTGACTACCGACTCTGCCATCTGAGTGACAGGATGAGATCGCTGGATCTAGGCATCGCACCGCCACCGAGCCACTGCACCAGAGACTGAGTGAACATTAATTATGATGTTGTTCCTGTTGTCAAGCTTCCTGAGGGGGGCTGACAGTGTGCCTGTGAAGTTTTACTTTGATAAATGGGAATATGGAATCCATAGTTTATCAATCAGCCACAAATAATAATCAGAGCTGTTGAGTTTGCATTGTTATGCAAGATGCTCATAGGAGTTATCCTTTTTGATAGAGGTGATTATTTAGATTTATTGGCGTGGGTAAATAGTTCTATTTTTAGTCTGGTTGTAACTGAAATGTATTAGAATGGAACTAACTGTATGCTCATAATTATGATCCAGATGATTGGGGCATTGGTGCGTGGCTACAGTCTGTGCTAGGGACATGGGGAGGGTCTCTGGTTCAATACATATTTGTTGGTCTGGTATTATTCGTAATGATCATATTGTTAATATCCTGCTTGAACAACATGTGGACTAAAGCTGCTGCTTCTGTGCTAACTGTACACCCTGAAGGGATCATGGAGGTCAAAACTGATTTCATGAGAAAGGTTTCTACATCTCTTATCTAGTGGCAGAACCTGATTGGTAGAACAATATGGTTCTAAGGGGGGAATGAAGAGATAAGAGAGACACCGGGGATGTGAGTTAATAATATAATTTCATGTTTTTGTATTTCTGCAAGCTATGCAGTCTAGTGGCTTGAAGTTAGCGTTGCGCCCACATATATAAAGATGCTGCCTGTCCTTGGTCAGTAAGATAAAGGGCATGTATTTAGTAAGCCGGTTGTACGCCCAGAACATGAAAAGAACTAACTGCTGTCTAGTCTGCAACTTAGATATAATTGATTGGCATGTGTTGCTGTCTTATCATTTGTTTAGAATATGTCAGAGTAACTCTTTGTGTTTTAAGGTATCATCTTCAGCTACTTACAGTATTTGTAAGTCTGGTGGGTGGAAGCCAGACTTCCATATGAATATGAAATAAAGAGGCTTCTGCTTCACAGACACCTGAACTTTGTTATTCGCAAGACACAACACATCCTTTCACTTTTGTTCATGTTAAAAAGAAAGTGTTCTTGTCAAAAACATTTTTTTTCTTCAAGACGGGAAGAGTTATGAATAATTGTTTTTGTAATAAACCCCGGGAGGTTTCCTACAAGAACTGTTGATATTGGGAACTCCCACTTCCCATGAGAAACTCTGGGACACTAGACTGTGTCTGTACCCTCTCTGTACTCCTGTGAAAGCTCTCTGGCACACCGAGTCCTGAAGGTGCTGTAGAAGGATTCATATGGCCTTGCTGGATTTTCGATGGCGTGGGCAGGAGAGAGTGACAATAAATGTGTAACTTCTCGTGCTATCCTGCACAGTTTCAAGATGACAGCTTAAACATCGAATGGCCTTTCTGTGATAAGGTGTATGAGTATTAGTTAGTTTTTTGTCACTTGTCAGCAGGTTGGTTTTAGATACTGTAGCAGGTCAGCTTTGAGCTAAAACAGAAGTAAAACTGTTTGATTTATAAACTGATTTTACAGTAAAAGGATCATCCAGTTTTGCTACTTTTCATGAAAGTTCAAAAAAATCAGAGGAGTTACTCTACCAGTAAAAGAGAACGTTTATCTCTGATTCTAGCCTTGCAACACTTTGAGGTGTATGTTACCTCTTCAGGTCTACCCATCACTGTCTGTAGTGATCACAGCCCCCTCCTGTTTATTCATCAAATGAAACACAAGAACCGAAGATTGTTGAGCTGGGGTTTGATATTACAAGAATATAATTCTGACATAAGACATATTAAAGGAAAAGACAATGTACTTGGTGACTGTCTCTCAAGAGTATGATTTGTTCATGTTGTCTGACTCTACACTTCCTATGATATGACACTTTTATAAGATATTTTGTTTTTGTTCATGAACATGCTATCACTTTTGTTCATGTTAAAAAGAAAGTTTTCTTTTCTAAACTGGTTTTTCTTCAAGATGGGGAGTTTTATGTATAATTATTTGTGAAACATATTGTAGATTTACTAGAATATTCCTCATTTGTGAGTAACATTACTTGATGTAAATAATTAGTATTGTCTTGCCCTCGCCCCCTGAGATTACTGCCCCAGCCTCAGTCACACGCCCCACTGTAGCTGGAGCACAACTACAGCACATGGCTTCTACAGCACGTGTGGTACAGGAGACAAACATCTCAGGGCTTTCTCATCTTGTGAGCTGGACTCTTAGGCACATTTGTATCATCTGTGTGTCGCACAAAGAATTTAGACAATCATGTTCCCTCTCAAACGGTATTTTGATCTGTTTAGGAGTCTTGTTGTTTTCTTGTTTAAATCCCAAGAGGTTTCCTACAAGAAATGCTGATATTGGGAACTCCCACTTCCCATGAGAAACTCTGGGACACTAGACTGTGTCTGTACCCTCTCTTTCCTCCTGTGAAAGCTCTCTGGCACACCGAGTCCTGAAGGTGCTGTAGAAGGATTCATATGGCCTTGTTGGATTTTCGTTGGTGTTTGCAGGAGAGAGTGACAATAAAGGTGTAATTTCTCACGCTATCCTGCACAGTTTCAATATGACAGCTTAAACACTTATTGGCCTTTCTCTGATAAGGTGAATGATTTTTGGTAAGTTATTGAGCAGGTGGGTTTCAGATACTGTTACAGTGTAGCTTTGGACTTAAAAGGAAGTAAAATTATAATGTGAAATAATAGATTTCATCTAATAAGCCCCTTTGTAGCCTTCCTAAGTTTACCTTAGGATTGAAATAAAAGTGAAATAATCTTACAGTGTGCAGTAACTTGGGGACACAGGAGCACAGCTGTCCTGTTTTTCGACTAAAAACAGCATGAAGATGTGATATAAAGTTTTATAACGGGTAACAGGAGGCTACAGGAGTAGGGGGACAAGGGTTGTGTTTAAAGCAGATACAAGCTGTCACAGTGTGCTTGGGAAAAGATGTACAATTTCAACTACTGATGTGGGTGGGGGACACCCCAGACCTATTGGGCTGGGATGCCCTGCAGCATTTATAATGAAATAGCATTTATGTGAACTACCTCAATAGAGCTATGTGATATTGTGAGTGTTTTACCTAATGAGGGAATCCATAATGCCCAGCTACTCCAAGTAGTAGATCTTCTGATTGAAAAAATTGCCGTGACCCCTGCAGCAGAAACCATTTTTAATGATTTGAAACAAGCTTTCTTGCAGGCACTGGCCCTGGGCTGGATTCCCTCAGATGGATCATCTGTATGTAATCTGTCTGTAAGTGAAAGAAATGGGTTGTGAGCTGCTGTGGTGGTGCAGGAGCATGGAGGTACATGTAGGCATCGCCCGGTGGGTTATTATTCAGGACCCCTCGATGCGGTGGCCAAGGGGCCGTGTTTATGTGTTGTGCAGGCTACCTGCCTGGCTGTATAAACTGTGAATAATCTGGAGTAGAACCAGCAGACCGAATGAAAAGATTGAATTGAAAAATATGCTAAATGGAAAATTGTAGTAATGTATATAGACTCTATATATACATTTGGTGTATGCCACAATTTTGGATGGTGGTGGAGGAATAGGGATTTCCTCAACACGGCAGGGACTCCAGTTCAGAATGCTGGGTTTGTCTCTGAACTGTTAGAAGCTTTGCAGCTACTGACTGAAGTAGCTGTGGTAAAGTGTAAGTCACATAATAAAGAAATGTTTCCAGTAACTCGAGGGAACAACTTTGCAGATGCAGCTGTCAGGTGAGCAGTCCTGGTAGAGCAGGAGTCTGAGACCCTGTGAGACCTCTGTTGCTTCTGTTGACCTCTGCTGCTTCTGTGCTAACTGTACACCCTGAAGGGATCATGGGGGTCAAAACTGATTTCATGGGAAAGGTTTCTACATCTCTTATCTAGTGGCAGAACCTGATTGGTAGAACAATACGGTTCTAAGGGGGGAATGAAGAGATAAGAGAGACACCGGGGATGTGAGTTAATAATATAATTTCTTGTTTTTGTATTTCTGCAACCTATGCAGTCTAGTGGCTTGAAATTAGTGTTGCAATCAAATATATAAAGATGCTGCTTGTTCTTGGTTAGTAAGACAAAGGGCATGTATTTGGTAAGCTGGCTTTAGGCCAGGAACTTGAAAAAAACTAACAGTTGTCTAGGTTGCAACTTAGATATAATTAATTGGCAGGTGTTGCTGTCTTATCATTTGTTTAGAATGTGTCATAGTAACTCTTTGTGTTTTAAGGTATAAAGGACCATCTTCAGCTACTTATTTGTAAGTCTGGTGGGTGCAAGCTGGACTTCCATATGCATATGAAATAAAGAGACTTCTGCTTCACAGACACCTGAACTCATTTGTATGACACAACACATCGTTTCACGTTAAAAAGAAAGTTTTCTTGTCAAAAATGTTTTTTTCCTTCAAGACGGGGAGAGTTATGAATAATTGTTTTTATAACATTTTGTAGATTTATTAGAATACTCATCATTTGTGAGTAACATGACTTGATGTCAATAATTAGTATTGTCTTGCGTTTTCTTGACCAGAGTTTGCTGGAATGATTGTGTGAATCATTACATGTGGACATGCCCCGTGAGGTGTCCAGACAGTTCTAGATGTGATACAGAGACAGTTCATAGGAAAGGCATGAACCGACGGAGCTGAAGAGAGAGGGATTCCGCACTCCTGTAGGTCACTTCACTAACGGTCAGCGGTCATATTGGATTTGCTGTTTATCGAGGGATACTGAACTCTGCTGCTTGTCTATTCGTTGTCGTGGACACAGGGATTGAAGGAGAAATCCTAGGAGCACCATCATGTACAGAAGACTGCCGGAAGCACATTGATGGATAAGGACTCTAGAGAAGTGTCCTGGTTTTCCCTTTACTCTTTATACTGTAAACAGCTTTTATAATTATTTTTGTTATTGTAAAGAAATTGGTACATACAAAGAAAATCACCGACTGTGTTTATTTTTCTGTATCTTGACAATGGTGCTTGTATTGATACCAGCACAGGGGCCTCTTCATTGAGAAAGGGTTCGACTCCCCTCCTTAGTTCTTCACAAGCACTGCCCCACAGCTGCAAGGGGTCACTTTTGTCTTCGGTGCCCTCGCCCCCTGAGATTATTGCCCCAGCCTCAGTCACACGCCCCACTGTAGCTGGAGCACAACTACAGCACATGGCTTCTACAGCACGTGTGGTACAGGAGACAAACATCTCAGGACTTTCTCATCTTGTGAGATGGACTCTTAGGCACATTTGTATCATCTGTATGTCGCACAAAGAGTTTAGACAATCACGTACCCTTTCAGCCAGTATTTTGATCTGTTTAGGAGTCTTGTTGTTTTCTTGTTTAAATCCCAAGAGGTTTCCTACAAGAACTGTTGATATTGGGAACTCCCACTTCCCATCAGAAACTCTGGGATACTAGACTGTGTCTGTATCCTCTCTTTCCTCCTGTGAAAGCTCTCTGGCACACCGAGTCCTGAAGGTGCTGTAGAAGGATTCATATGGCCTTGCTGGATTTTCGATGGCGTTTGCAGGAGATAGCGATAATAAAGGTGTAACTTCTCGTGCTATCCTGCACAGTTTCAATATGACAGCTTAAACACTTATTGGCCTTTCTCTGATAAGGTGAATGATTTTTGGTAAGTTATTGAGCAGGTGGGTTTCAGATAATGTTACAGTGTAGATATATCGCAAAAAGATGTGATATAAAATTTTATAACGGGTAACAGGAGGCTACAGGAGTAGGGGGGCAAGGGTTGTGTTTCAAGCAGATACAAGCTGTCACAGTGTGCTTGGGAAAAGATGTACAGTTTCAACTACTGATGTGGGTGGGGGAACCCCAGACCTATTGGGCTGGGATGCCCTGAAGCATTTATAATGAAATAGCATTTATGTGAACTACCTCAATAGAGCTATGTGATATTGTGATTGTTTTACCTAATGAGGGAATCCATAATGCCCAGCTACGCCAAGTAGTAGATCTTTGGACGGAAAAAATTGCAGTGACCCCTGCAGCAGAAACCATTTTTAATGATTTGAAACAAGCTTTCTTGCAGGCACTGGCCCTGGGCTGGACTCCCTCAGACGGATCATCTGTATGTAATCTGTCTGTAAGTGAAAGAAATGGGTTGTGAGCTGCTGTGCTGGCGCAGGAGCATGGAGGTACATGTAGGCATCGCCCGGTGGGTTATTATTCAGGACCCCTCGATGCGGTGGCCAAGGGGCCGTGTTTATGTGTTGTGCAGGCTACTTGCCTGGCTGTATAAACTGTGACTCATCTGGAGTTGAACCAGCAGACCGAATGAAAAGATTGAATTGAAAGGTGTAAATATGCTAAATGGAAAATTGTAGCAATGTATATAGACTCTATATATACATTTGGTGTATGCCACAATTTTGGATGGCGGTGGAGGAATAGGGATTTCCTCAACACGGCAGGGACTCCGGTTAAGAATGCTGGGTTTGTCTCTGAACTGAGAAGTATTGTAGGGGTCACCAGGCTCACAGTACTTCTGGAATCCAACTAGGCCTCGACAGGTTCTCCCCCATCTCGATGTTCGTAAGGTGGGGATCCTCGCAGGTTGGGACATGTGCTGTAAGGTAGTTACACTTGGCTTCATCTCTTGGGTCCGCCTGCATGGGTTCAGACAGGCAGGCCCTTCTTCATGACAATTAAAGCATCGACGGGTATGTTTCCTTGGCCGGGGCCTTGAATCTGACATTTCCCGAAGGGGTTTTTTAAATTGTGGTGGACCTCGATAATCACTGTACCTTATCGGCCGATACTTTCAGTTTCCGGACTCTTCGGGCTTCTTCTCTCCTCTTTTCGAAACTCCCCTTTTTCTTCCTTAATCAAGGTCTCCGTGGCATGTTGTCAGTCCACTAAGTCCACTGCCTGATCCAGTGTCTGAGGAACCCCATCACTCACTTTCCTTTTTAATTGAACAGGCAGACTTCTCACAAAGTGATCCAACACCACCCTTTCTACCACCTGTCCTGGGTTTAATACACCATGGGTAACACCATGGGTAGATGTTCTGCCTGTGGTCCTGTGTAGCCTGCGGGCTGGATCAAACATAACTGTGTGACAGAGCCTGTTTGATTTCATCACCAGTCAACCAACGAAACCTCCTGGAGGGCCGAATCTGGCTAATGGATCGGTGAATTTGCTATCTAATTCTCTATTGCAGTATTGTAGGTTGTTAATTGAAGCGGTGCATGGGGCTGGTGAACAGGTGCTGGACGCTTGGGGACCTCCAGTAGAGGGAAGACACGACCTGATACCTGGCGAGTGGGTGTGGGTGAGGAAGATATACCCTGCCAGATGTTGCAACCCTGCTGGGAAGGACCATATCAAGTGCAACTGACTACCGACTCTGCCATCTGAGTGACAGGATGACATCGCTGGATCTAGGCATCGCACTGCCACCGAGCCACTGCACCAGAGACTGAGTGAACATTAGTTCTTATGTTATTCCTGTTTCTCTGTTTGTCAAGCTTCCTGAGGGGGGCTGACAGTGTGCATGTGAAGTGTAAGGAATTTTACTTTGATAAATGGGAATATGGAATCCATAGTTTATCAATCAGCCACAAATAATAATCAGAGCTGTTGGGTTTGTATTGTTATACAAGATGCTCATAGGAGTTATCCCCTTTGATAGAGGTGATTATTTAGGTTTATTGGCATGGGTAAATAGTTCTGCTTTTAGTCTGAGTGTAACTCAAATCTATTAGAATGGAACAAACTGTATGCTCCTGCTATAATCACAGTTCTAGGCCATCCTCTATTAAGGTGATAGACTGAGCGGTGTTTAGGTGAGCGAAGACTAAGCAGTACTTGTATTCCAGACAATTCAGAGCACGTTCATGACTTAGAACAGCACATCTATGATGAAGAACAATAAAAATATCATAATTATGATCCAGATGATTGGGGCATTGGTGCGTGGCTACAGTCTGTGCTAGGAACATGGGGAGGGTCTCTGGTTCAATACATATTTGTTGGTCTGGTATTATTCGTAATGATCATATTGTTAATATCCTGCTTGAACAACATGTGGACTAAAGCTGCTGCTTCTGTGCTAACTGTACACCCTGAAGGGATCATGGAGGTCAAAACTGATTTCATGGGAAAGGTTTCTACATCTCTTATCTAGTGGCAGAACCTGATTGGTAGAACAATATGGTTCTAAGGGGGGAATGAAGAGATAAGAGAGACACCGGGGATGTGAGTTAATAATATAATTTCATGTTTTTGTATTTCTGCAACCTATGCAGTCTAGTGGGTTGAAGTTAGCGTTGCGCCCAGATATATAAAGATGCTGCCTGTCCTTGGTCAGTAAGATAAGGGGCATGTACTTGGTAAGCTGGCTGTGCACCCAGAACATGAAACGAACTAACTGCTGTCTTGACTGCCACTTAGATATAATTAATTGGCATGTGTTTCTGTTTCATCATTTGTTTAGAATGTGTCATAGTAAGTGTTTGTGATTTAAGGTATAAAGGACCATCTTCAGCTACTTATTTTTAAGTCTGGTGGTTGCAAGCCGGACTTCCATATGCATATGTAATAAAGAGACTTCTGCTTCACAGACATCTGAACTTTGTCATTTGTCTGACACAACACATCCTTTCACTTTTGTTCATGTTAAAAAGAAAGTTTTTTTGTCACAAATGTTTTTTTTTTCTTCAAGACGGGGAGTGTTAGGAATAATTGTTTTTGTAACATTTTGTATTTACTAGAATGTTCATCATTTGTGAATAACATGACTTGATGTCAATAATTAGTATTGTCTTGCGTTTTCTTGACCAGTGTTTGCTGGAATGACTGAGTGAATCATTGCATGTGGACATGTCCCGTGAGGTGTCCAGACAGTTCTAGATGTGATACAGAGACAGTTTATAGGAAAGGCAGGAGCTGACGGAGCTGAAGAGAGAGGGATTCCGCACTCCTGTAGGTCACTTCACTAACGGTCAGCGGTCATATTGGACTTGCTGTTTATCGAGGGATACTGAACTCCGCTGCTTGTCTATTCGTTGTCGTGGACTCTTAGAGAAGTGTCCTGATTTTCTCTTCATTCTTTATAAGTAGTTGTAATTATTATTTTTGTTATTGTAAAGAAATTGGTAAATACAAAGAAAATCACTGGCTGTGTTTATTTTTCTGTATCTTGACAATGGTGCTTGTATTGATACCAGCACAGGGGCCTCTTCATTGAGAAAGGGTTCGACTCCCCTCCTTAGTTCTTCACAAGCACTGCCCCACAGCTGCAAGGGGTCACTTTTGTCTTCGGTGCCCTCGCCCCCTGAGATTATTGCCCCAGCCTCAGTCACATGTCCCTCTGTAGCTGGAGCACAACTACAGCACATGGCTTCTACAGCACGTGTGGTACAGGAGACAAACATCTCAGGGCTTTCTCATCTTGTGAGCTGGACTCTTAGGCACATTTGTATCATCTGTGTGTCACACAAAGTGTTTAGACAATCGCGTACCCTTTCAGCCAGTATTTTGATCTGTTTAGGACTCTGGGACACTAGACTGTGTCTGTACCCTCTCTTTACTCCTGTGAAAGCTCTCTGGCACACCGAGTCCTGAAGGTGCTGTAGAAAGATTCATATTATGAATCCTATGCACATTTTGCACATATTTTATTTTTTTACAGTGACTATGATCATCATATTTTGCTACTACTGTATGTATTCATTTTTATTTATTTATTTTATATCTATTTTGTATAATGTTTTGTCTATTCTGATGTCTGTTTTTGCTTGTCTTCGGCTGGACTGCTGTAACATATCATTTTCCCTTCGGGATCAATAAAGTCTTATCTAATCTAATCTAATCTAATATGGCCTTGTGGATTTTCAGTGGTGTGGGCAGGAGAGAAAGTGAAAAGGAAAGTGTAACTTCTCATGCTATCTTGCACAGTTTCAAGATGATTCCTTAAATACTGATTGGCATTTCTGTGATAAGATGAATGAGTATTAGTAAGTTATTTATCACTTGTCAGCAGGTAGGTTTCAGATACTGTATCAGTGCAGCTTTGGGCTAAAACAGAAGTAAAACTGTTTGCTATATAAACTGATCTCACAGTTTTAATTTTCTTTGTGTTAACATCTCCTTTCCTGTGTGCTGTACGCCCAGCTCTGCAGCAATCTCTTCACTCTGACAGCTCTGTAGAGCCCAGGGGCCTCAGGAGAGATGAGGACACTGACTGTGCTGGGGCTCCTGGCTGCTGTGTGGGGAGCTTTGAGGACTGAAGGTACAGTAGTTCCCTCTTCTTCCTCCTGCCTCTCCTCAGCTCAGGAAGGGTGGGATAGAGGACAAATTCAATAATATATAATCCTGAGAAACTGATGATCAATACATTTGAAACTGGAGCAAATGTGTTTCGAGTTCTGTTCATACCTTGGAGGCTTCGTGAATAAAATTAGGTTTTACATTTCGGCACAGTTTCACACAGCAGCCTCCTGACTCTGGGGTTGGAGCCTCCTGGTGTAGAAGGTTTTTAATTTACAGCAGGAGACCAGGTCAGTTAGAGCACAGGGGGGCAGAGACCTGCAGACTCTGCAGTCATACAGGTCATACAGGTCCTCCCGATAGGTGTAAATTTAGCTTTACACACACACTTGTTCAGCCTCAGGCCTCCCTGGTGCGTACAGTACGTGTGTCTGGAGTAATGTCTGCTGTGTGTCTGCAGTGATGCCCTTCCAGCATGACTGACCAGTGTTGTAGTGATTTGAAAGATTGCTCTTTGCTTGAATTAGAGTTCTTATTAAATTGCAGTACAGTGTATAATGGTGTCATTTAATGCAGTATTGTGATAATGGTAACTGTAGTAAGTGTGTACGTACTGTATAAGAATGATGTCACCCTGTATAAGGTTTTGAGGATCGTGACCCTGAAGCACCGGTACCTGCAGTAATCACAGGGCTCATTGGCTCTGGGCTTGATGATCCACTCTTCTGTGGCCCCAGGTTTCTCTGTGCAGGGCCCCAGGGAGCCTCTAGTGGCCAGGCCTGGGGATGAGGTGCTGCTTCCCTGCTCTATGGACAGCGCTGTCCCCCTGCAGGAGCTGGAGGTGGAGTGGCTGAGGACAGATCAAGACACCCTGGTGCACCTGTTCTCCGAGGGGGAGAGCAGGCTGGAGTCCCAGGACCAGAGCTACCGGGGCCGAGCGGAGCTCTTCCCTCAGGAGATTCCCAGAGGAAACTTCTCTCTGCGGCTGGTCAACGTCACGGCTGAAGACTCAGGAGTGTACAGATGTGCCGTCCACACGGCGCAGGACTCTGGTCAGGCGACACTGGAGCTGAAAGAAAAGAGTGAGTAAGGTTTCCTCATCCCTTGACCGGCTTGTCCAGTTATTGAAATAATAAAACACTGCCTGAGACACTCTGTTCTCTCAGTAGTTCTAAACACCTCTTGAAATATAGCTTTCTGATCAAACAGCAGTGAAGTGGAAAAGCCAGCCCCATGAGTGCAGCAGGAGTGAGCTGGGAGTGATCTCTCTTCTACAAGCAGTTTAGTGTTGGGAGCTTGGCTTTACCTCACTGTGACAGATGCTGTCCTTTATAGTCCAATAGATTACAGTCAGCCAGCTCTGAAAGTTTATTTCCAATTAAGGAGAGAATAAATAATTGAAATTTGTTGGTTTAGATTGTATTTCTAAATATTTAGGATTATTTTCACTCCATTATATAAGATCAAGTGTCACTATTATTAAATGACTTGAGTACATTTTACTGTTCCTGTTGATTCACAGAGAGTCTAGTTGTGACCGGAGCTGATCGTGCTGTTGTGTCCTACCCTGGGGGGGAGGTGGTGCTGAACTGCTCTGTGGACACGAATGTCTCCCTGGTGAAGCTGGAGGTGCAGTGGCTGAGGACAGACTCTGAAGTCCTGGTGCTCCTGTTCTCCGGGGGGGAGAGCAGGCCGGAGTCCCAGCACCAGAGCTACCGGGGCCGAGCGGAGCTCTTCCTTCAGGAGATTCATAGAGGAAACTTCTCTCTGTGGCTGAAGGACGTCAGGACTGAAGACAAGGGGCAGTTCGTGTGCAGAGTCTTTGCAGAAAATGAGTCTGCAGAAGCTACAGCAGAGCTGATAGAGCTGGGTAAGTCAAACCACTTCCACTCAGAAACACAGGATGAAGTCTACTGTATATCCTGTAGTAGGGGTTCTATCAGAAACTGGGTTTAAATAAAGCATTTATACCATACTGTATATCTACAGTGTTATAATACTGAGTTAGTAAGCTAGTCATGTTTGCAAATGATACGTAAAGGATTAGCTAACTCAATAGAAGCAACAGATGAAATTCAAAAGGATTTAGTAAAAATCACCTGGCAAATGATGCTGAATGTGTGCAAACTACACTGACCTGACAGTAGCAGCCAGGAGACAGGAGCCCCTGTTTTAAACATCTAGCCAGCAGACAGGCAGAGGTCAGATTAATTGTGCGTAGGTGGTGTGGATTATTGTCCATATCTCGTCATTTCATCAAGATAGAGGATATAACAAACCGACTGGAGACTGCCATGGAGATACTGTATGGGTACAGTGCTTTTACAGCTATTACAGCTGACAGGCTGGAGGAACTAAGTCTCTTTAGTCTGAAGGGAGTTTTTCCAACACTGACAGGCAGGAGGAACTGAACATCTTTAGTCTTGAGCAGAGGAGACTGCAAGGGACTGTATATAAGTAGTTTTATTACCAGCATCACTCAGCAATTTACCGCTGGCAGCAAGGGTCTCTCACCCTGCAGACTGTGTGGGACCTAGTGCCCCATTATAGTGATGGGGACACTATACTTTAAAAAGGCTTCATACTATAAAAATGCCTCCTAATAACCCCCCTCTCTGAACTGGCTTCATCACTCTGCTCTCCTCCCCACTGAGAGCTCTGAGTGGAGAGTCTAGAAAAGCACTACAAAGGTGTAGGGAAATTCTAATAATAATAATAATAATACAATCTTCATAATCACTGATAAAGTCAACTGGATTTCTTTAAAATCAATTGTGAAACATTAACCAGAGTATATATGTGAAAACTACAAGGATGTGCATTTAAAACTAAGAACAGGAGGCTCTTTCCCCAGCCATGTTGTTCAATCTGATGTCCTGGTGAGCGATTCACCACTCACTACACACCAGGCGAGATGAGCAGATCAGCCTGTAGCTCGTTAGCGTTTGTTACAGGCTGGAGAAATAACAGCTCCACATGTTGAGTATTTCACTCTCAGGGCACTGATCCAGCCACATCCCCCGGAGTGTCGGACTAATCACATTTGTACTCTTCTCTGAAAGTGTGGAAGTTATGTGTCCCCTTCACTGGGGAAATGCTAGGACTCAAGTTGACCAGTGTCGTACCTGGGTCGCCTTTACATTTTTGTACCCTCTCTCTCTGAGTGATAACCTCACGAGGATCTCTGAGCCCTGTGCTCACGGGTTCCCAGGCTCAGAGAGCCACCAGCGGTATCTCTTTACTCCCTGTCGTACTCTCATCACGCCTCAGTCCTGGCTGTTGGGATCTTGTCCTTCTGTGGCTCTGGCTGGTGAAGTCCTGGCACTGCCTGCGCCCCCAGTCCTTCACTTACAGACTCAGTGCAGAGGACACGGTTGCTGGTCCCTCACAGGCAGTAGCAGAGTAAACCTTGGTTGTTCCTGTTTGGCCAGGGCAGCTCTTCCTTACCTTACTAGTGGTCGAACACAGCAACAACAGGTTCTGCTACTTGTTCGGGGCTGTATCTGCTCCTCAGTGTAACGAACACACTACAGTAGCAGCTACTGGCTCACCTGATGCTTTGCCAGGCTGCCCTTCAGCTTCCTGTCTGCATGTAGCCATTGGAGCTGGACCCTGCCCCACCTGGCTGTGTTGACTAACGAGGCACTCAGGCATTGTGTCCCAGATCCCCTCTGGGTTCCTTGATCTTAAGTGGCTCCCCTTGTGAGGATGTATCCCCCTCTGGGGTTTCTAACCAGTAGGTCTGTATTAGTGATGTCTCCAACACTAACTCCTGACAGCTGCAGTGTCTTAAGGCACACAGTTCCTGGGGAGACACACCGCCCCTCAGCAGTCAGAAAGACCTGAGGCTGAAAGAGAACTAAAATAACCGCGACTAGACCGATGTAGGAAATGAGCGATATAAGCAGAGACTTGAATGAAAGAACAGAACTGTGAGAAATAAAAACTGTAAGACCTACAAGAGGAGGTTTAAACTGGATTTCAACTAAGGACCAGAGGAGGACACTGAAAGGAATACAGACATGGACAGGGCATATGGAGTGTGAGTCTGCAGAGAATTTTTTTTTTGATAGACGGTGTTTTTCAAAGAGAAACATACTATGGGTATTTAGATAGGGAACTTTAAGTCAGTCAAGAGCTCAAACTACCATTCAGGCTTTCTTGAAGTTTAATTTATTTTTCTCCAAATATTTGGGTATTACAATAAACACTGTTAAACTGTCGGACTGACTGTGGGGCAGGCCACAACTATATAGGTGCCCATCTGATGTCTGTGCCCCCTGTGGCATCACACCACGTACAGATGAAAGCAGGAAGCCGGGTTTTCAATGGTCTGTTCTCTTCTCTCTTCAGGCTTTTCATCAATACATGTGGGGGCACTGGTCTTGGCCTTTTCTTTACCAGTACTTTGGATTCTAATGTGGATTGGCTACTGTTTTGGTAAGCACATTTTTTATTTTAAATTATCTTATTAGTTAGATTTACGTTGTCTGTCCATTTAATAACTAAGAACAGAGAAAGTGGTGTAACATCTTTTATTTTCACCTGTGTAGAGAGCCAAATAGGGCTTATGTTGGTCCACAGTCAAGTTTAGATGCAGGAGATCTCAGCTTAGCTGTCCAGTACTCTCCAGTGTTGACCCCTTTGTCAGTCCTGTAGACACAATAATGTGGAGCAGTTCCTATGGAGACCACAGTCACATCACCCAGTAGCCCTGTGGAGACCACAGTGACATGACCCAGTAGCTCTGTGGAGACGGCAGTGACATCACCCAGTAGCCCTGTGGAGACCACAGTGACATCACACAGTAACTCTCTGGAGACCACAGTGACATCACCCTGTAGCTCTGTGGAGACCACAGTGACATCACCCAGTGGCTCTGTCACGATTGTAAATCTCCTCTTAAGGCTACAGCCCTTCCTTGTTTTTTACTCATCTCCCGCACCTGCTCTCTGTTCCAGCACCCTTTTCAAATTCCCTTAAAAGCCAGACGCTGACTCAGTTCCGGGCTCTGCTCTGGTTTCCACATCAGGCGAGTCCAAGACCTGGAAGCGCCTGGTCCCGTTAAGGTTTTAGTTTCTGTTCCTGTTCCCGTTCCGGTGCAGGTCCTGACCCGATTCCTGTTTTTATCCTGTTCGTCTTGGACGGACCTCTGTAGAGACCACAGTGACATCACCAGTACCTGTGTGGAAGCTTTTCAGAACGTCTCTGCAGTAGAACTCTCAGTTTTATAAAGTTCTTGAAGAACAGAAGAAACAGAAGTCTAGTTATCTGTTTGTCACTGGAGGCAGTTTACGTGTGTAATGTCTAGAATTATTACTCCTGCAGTTTGACTGTTCTGTAGACAGTATATTGTTTACTGCACTTATTGTCACATTTTAAAGGCATGTGTGTGTTCAAGTCAACACTGAATCTCTTGGAGCAGAGAGGAGTGCAGGGCAAGAGTGTAGCTATGGAACTGAAGCAGTAATGGAGACATTACTGAATTTCCTGCTAACTGATAAATACATGAAACTTGACTTCTGAATGTCATCTATACTAAATATTTTTTTCTTTTTTCTCATCTTTTATCTTTTATCTTTCTGCAGATAAAGATGTGCTTGTTAGGACATTCCTCTTTGCTCCTAGTGTCTTACTGTCTATTTCATTTGTCCTCTGGGGTGTAACTGAAGGTAAGTTTGTTCATTTCATCTCAGTGCACATTCTGCTCTTCTGACTGTTATTATCTGGATGTTGTGGGTTGTAGGAATAAGAATAAACTTTATTTTATATATTCCCTCTAATGGTATATTCCCAAAGCGCAATACATTGAAAGTAAAAGATTCAGTTGAAACAAAAAAACATGAACTGCAAACTCTTAAAGAAGTTTAAAAGAGAATATCCAGGCAGATAAAAACTGCAGTCGGGCCACAGAGGGAAAACCTGCTTCTCTCAAGCTGGAGAAAGTGCATCACACCCCTCCCTGGTGAGTGAAGGTGGGGAACAGGTTGTTCCTGATGGAGCAAAGTCAGACGTCTCGCTAGTGAAGTGGAGAAGTTTGACGCAGACAGTTGACAGACTTTGAAGACTGTGACTCCCCCCTTCTCTCCTTTCTCTGCTTTATCTCCTCTTTTCCTTCTGGCTTTCACACCTCTGGTTTCCTCTTTTCTTCTCCTCTCTTCCTTTATTATATGAATGCTGGATTTATTCAGCTTGTTTAGGTACCAAGTCTGCCATACCGTGACGATTGGTCACAGTTCTTTATGACTGTACTGCATGTGGGACCATGCTTGTTTGTCATCTCTGAAAATCCAGTGCACAGATTGAACACAAAACAAAAGAAAACAGTTCATAAAGATAGGTGATAACACATTTAAGACAAGGAAACACAAGGGGTTAGAAATTCTCCAGGAGTAATGTGATCACTTGCACTAGACCTGGTCAGTATTCTGGCTGTCGAATTTTGGACAGACTGCAGTTTGTTCAAAGTAGATTTATATACTCCAGCGAGTAGAGCATTTCAGTAGTCAATTCGAGAGAACACAAATGTGTTGACCAGCTTTTCAGCTACGGTTAGTGATAACATAGGGCACAGTCTAGCGATATTTCTGAGGTGAAAGAAAGATGTTTTGACAATATGCTGCACATGTGGGTCGAACGTCAAGCCTGAATCAAATATCACCCCCGAGTGTTTCAGTTTAGACTGAAGCTCAAGTACAGAACCGTCCACAGAGAGGGCTACAGCACAGGCTTTTTAAAGCTGATGGGGGCCAATACACATGACATTGGTCTTGTCACTGTTTAGATGAAGGAAATCTTAAGGAGTCATCCAAGTTTTTATGTCAGAGATACAGTTAGAGAGAATAGAGACAGCCCCATCAGTGTCAGGTATATATATATAGATTTGAGTGTTGTAGAAGATGTAGAAGATTAATGAGCAGTAGAAGATGCAGTGTGCAGTCACAGACAAATTAATAAGAGCCTTTCTGAAGAGAAAGCTCTTGAGTCTGGATTTGAATGTGCTCAGGGTGGGTGACTCTCTGATATCCATGGGGGGAGAGCTGCAGAGCTCTGGGGTGCAGCAGGAGAAGGCCCTGTCACCCACAGAGTGTGGACAAGCTCGGGAGACAGACAGGAGACCAGAGTCAGCTGAGCGAAGGCTGTGAGGTGGGGAGAAGGACAGTAGTAACTCAGACAGGTACTGAGGTGCCATGTAGAGCCCTATACTGTGGGTGAGTGTCAAAATGAAACCTGATAGGAAGCCAGTGTGAAGACTCCAGAATAGGGGTGATGTGATCACTTGAACTACACCTGGTCAGGATTCTGGCTGCCACATTTTGTACATACAGCAGTTTGTTTGTTGGTTACTGTACTGATTGCTGGTATCTCCAGACAGATTCAGGGTTGTTAGAAATATCATTAGTGCTGTTTAACATCTTTTAGAAATGTGTTTTAGATATTAATAAAACAGGATGTCTCACGAAACAGACATCAACCTCCCATTCAGCATCTAAAGGTCTGTCTGTGAGCTGCTCTGAAGTCAGGGGCTGCAGAGATCTGAGAATCTGTTGCTCTGTGCAGGCAGTGATTGTTTATACCTGGCACTGTGTTCATGTTTACTGTCACAGGCAAACAATTAAAGTACATCAGGCAAGATTGCTAGGTTAACTTGATTAACTTTTCTAATTTCTCTGGCACAGAATGTTAATGAGCTACTTGTGTGCAATCACTACTGCTTTGCTTTTGGCTCCTGATGTGACTTGTTTTGCAGGGTCGCTGGAAGAAGTGATCATGTGTGTGACTGTTAATCTACTGAGGATTGTACCAATTCTGGCTTTTTTCAATGGTAAGTTCTGAAAAGATGAGCTCACTATGGAGAACTGTTTATTAAGGTGCATCTTGAAAATCTATACATTTGGTACAATTATAGGTAATAATAATAATTAATTGCTTACACTTATATAGTGCTATGTACTATGTACTGTACGCACTATATAAATCAATCATTTAATGGTTATTTGATTTTTATTTGTTTATTTGTTAACTTAATATTTTCTAATTATTTTAAGACACTTACATATAAATTCAGTACAAAGTATATTTTCGTAAAAAGATCATATTTGTGACCAGAATAAGGAAGGCACAGTAAGCTGTCACACTCTGAATGCCAGTAAGTACAGTTCACACAACATGTAAACTGAGCTTTTTTATGTACATAATACATAATAAAGACATGTAGTTCAGGTGGGTAGTTGCGTCAGCATACGTAGGCTGAAAAGGAACAAGTCATTGGTTTATTCACCTGAAGAAAGCTCCACGGCCAAAACGTTGTGTTTTCTTTCTTCTCTTTTCAGCATGGAATAAACGTTTACTTGTTCCTTTGCATAATAAAGACTTGTTTCCAGTCTTTATTAATATTTCACTGTCAGACAGGCCTATTTCACTCAGTAGGGTCTTAGCTGAGCAGTGTTACTCATCTGCAAGAGTTATGTCGCTGTGACATTACTAACCTGAACGTTAAATGACAACACAGGGTCAGAGGTAACATGAGGGATTCTAACTGTGATCAGGGGTTTGATTTCAGCACCATCAACACTGAAGTCACCAGCTTTGTGAGCTCAACCCCAGCCTGCTCACAGTTCAGTTGGAGAGTTTTTTGCTCCCATTAAAATCAGACATAGAAAGATAACCAGAGAACCTGAGGACCTGCCTGCCCTGAGTTAGACCTGTAACTGTTGCTCTTCTGTGATTTACCAGTTAATGGCTCCTGTCCTGTTCTTGTCCTGAGATTGTTTTGTACCAGTATCTACCTGCAGGGGGAGCTCATATTCAAAGATCAGATCCTTAAAGGAGCTCTATTTTTAGATCATAAACCTAAGTCCACCTGGGTGGTTCTGGTTAAAAAAAGTGTTTGAGTTTTTTTTTAACTCACTGTAGAACTGTAGACACAATGCAGAATAATATTTCTAGGTCTTTATTCATCTTCTTGTCACTGTAACTGGATCTCCAGAAAACACAGTGCAGTTTATCATTTCAGTTTCACTCAGATCCTGAATCATGATCTTTCCTATAGACTAAGTACTGGTTATGAGAGTGTGTCTGTGAATGATACTGACAGTATCTGTTGTGCTGCTGTGATCTCTGGAGGACCTCAGGGTGGGGAATCTGTCTGCTTTTCCCTCTCTGTTCCCTGCTGCTGTCTTGACATGACTGAACTGAACCAAGCGCCTCAGCAGTAGAACTAGACCACAGAATCAGTGAGTCTGGTGACTCCTGGCCGTCAGCTCAGCTGCAGTCTGAGCGTGTTCGATCACACCATGAGGGTCTGGACTGAGGTGAAGTTCCTCTCCTTCAGCATGGAGAGTCAGAGTTCAGAGGGTGATGAAACCAGTGTGTGAATTGTAGTGGTTTTTAACAGAAACTGGTTAAAATTAATCTTCAGTGACACTGTAGAGGAGTGGTGTCCAATTCACATGTTTGTGTCTGTTTTTTCCAGTGGAGAAATCAGTTTTCATCGGTTTCTCAATAATTCGTTTTGTTGTGTTAACTGAGATGTGGTCTGGTAAGTAAAATTAAAACTGATTGTTTTATTTACATTTTTAGAGAAGTATTAGCTGTTAACTCTTGTATTTACAGTAATAAACACACACATGTTTGAGGTCCTGTATAGTGGCTGCTGAGCTGCTTGTCTTTGCTCCAGTGTGTGAGTGTGATGTGATTCTCAGGGCCAGTATACAGTCAGACCAGAAGTATTCAGTCTGTAACCAGCTGGACAGGCCCTGTTAGTGGACTGGTCCTGTGTTCCTGTTCACTTATAAAGCCAGTTTGTTACAACTGTTACAAAACAGTTACAGTGCCATATTGTAGTATTCACATTAAAATCAAACTCATAGTATGTAAACAGTGCAATACAGCACAATAGCTCACACCCTGTAAGCTTGTTGTCATGATTGTGTCCCTATTTATTCTTGTGACACTGAATCTATTAGGAGAAGTGTGTGAATTGTTCATTGTGTTCTTCTGTAAATACACACAGGAAGTAAAGAGGCTACACAACAAGACACAGCAGAAAGACATGAATAATCACAGGGAACTAGGAACAGGAGAGAAGCAGAGCGCCCTCTAGCTGTACAGTAGTGTTCACATTAAAATCAAACTCATAGTGTATAAACAGTGCAGTAGCTCACACCCTGTAAGCTTGTTGTCATGATTGTGTCCCTATTTATTCCTGGGACACTGAATCTATTAGGAGAAGTGTGTGGATTCTACATGTTTTCCTCCTGTAGATTCACACAGAATTTCCTGTTACTCTTGTAGTAAAGTGATATAGGGATGTATAAATGCTTTAATTACATGTAATAGTCCACCAGGTGTCTCTGCTCATTTTCTTAGGTTATAGGATGTTATAGTGTTGGCACTGGAAAGATAGAGAGAAAACCGAAGAGAACAGGGGGCAGCTAGCGTGGGAGAAAGGTGTCAGTTTTTGTTTCTGTTCCGGTTTCCCTGTGTTCCCAGTTGCTCTGTGGGAGTACTTCAAGAGCCTATCACCAGACACAGGTGTTAGAGCAGGTATTGGACTGGCCTGTGCCTCATCACTGATCTCCTATCTCTGTGGGATTTATATTCAAGGTAAGAACAGCTGCTTTCTCAGATCCAGGAAGAGCTCAGATCTAGCCTCTCTCCTTGCTAGGTTTCAGTTCTGGAACACATGGAGCGATGTGATGGAGATACAGTAGAGAAAGAATCCCAGACTGCACTGGGAGGGATGAGAGCAGACTCTCACAATCTCTCTCCGACAGACACTCGATAAGAACAAGGAGTTTTCTAGAGAACCACAGAAAGCAGCTGGATCTCTTACTGATACAGTCTTGCTTTAATTCAACATAAAACTAAGCTCAGGAAGATATTTACATGCTTTGTATAAATACTGATTCACAATTTAAGAGTATTTATTTATTGAGGAGTTAGACCTAAGATATTTTAACTCTCTTGGCTGAAGATCCCCTGCCTACTAGCAGCACAAACAATGACTCTCACCAGATTTATTTCAGATACATTTGTGCCAGTTTGTACCACTAAAAGCAGTTTGTCCTGCTTTCCATCCTGGGAAATAGCGCCCTCTATCTCCAGGCTAGTGGAATATACAGTATGTCTGTCCTGGTGCCCTCCTGTGTCAGCAGTATTTTAAAATAAGTCATCAAAGCAATGTTGTAAATTGTAATTTACATTGTAAATGTAATAAAAGGTCTGCCACCTCACAAATGTAAACAGTAATATCTCAATAGTTCTGAAAGAAAACAGTCTTTCATGAGCCAAAATGTAGACTAAACCAATGTTTTACTTTTGTTTGAACCACTTGTTTATGGGAATATACAGTATGTACAATATGTGCCCGAAATCTATACTAGCATCGGGACCACATCTCACAACCGTCAGTTCTGTTCAATTCCTCATCTCTTAGGGCTTCTAGGTCACTGAGTCCTGAAATAAGGTAAAATCATGGTCAATGAAGAGATGGTACCTATCACAGCTGCATTTCTATACCAGTCGTATAGTCTGGACAAACACCAGAGAGCACTGACCAGTCAGGGAATTCAGACACTATATACTGCATTCCTAAAACCTCTCTATCACAGCCAGGCGTTTGGCTATAAAAGATTTAAATCTAAACGACATTTTCGGGAAATTGTTTTTGCTGTTTGTGGGGACACAACTTCAGAGGCTCAGTGACGTCACTCCCCGAAGATCGAGGGCGCACTTTCTGAGGAGGGAGAGCAGCACAAACACTCCTTTCAGAGGCACAAACGTGGCTCAGACCAGTGCAGGGGCTCAGGCAGCTTCCCAGAAGCACCTGCACCTCAGGGCCCTCCTGCAGGAAGTGATGTCATCCGAGGGGCAGGAGGGGTGCAGGAAGATGAGGGGGTTTCAGGAAGTGATGTGATGAGTTAGAGTAACAGGGGTGAAACAGAACTTGGTTACTGTCATCTGCCTCCAACTCCATCAGTAAGAACGGTCACATGCTGTACAGTACTCCACCAAACAGTAAATAGGACAAATACATTTTTACATTATTTCTAATTTCTAATGTTTTGTTAAACAGTACTTAGTATTTCTTTGCAATATCATAATTTAAAATGTAAAATTTCTAATTTAGTTTCTACGTATCTTTTTCTTCTATTTTCAGTGCAGAGGAAACACATCTGGAGAACAGGTATGGTCTTCTTACCTCTGTGTGTGATTCTGTGTGTGACAGAGGAGACACTGCAGGGCTAAGCAGAACCAGAGACACACAAAAAAGATAACTTTGGAAATTATTGTTCTGAGGAGAGAGCGCCACCTACTGGTCCACAAGCACCACTTACAGTAGCAGCTTGAGACTGTACAGGTCTCTCAGCCCAGTGCTGACCAGGCCAGGTCACACTACAGGGTGGGGACTGCTGTCCCTCCCACAGGCCTGGACAGCGATGTGTGGACTCTGGTCTCTGCTGTGTGCAGACACCTGTACTGTCAGAGGCACTGAGCCAAGGGAGAGCTGGAGGGTGGTACCCCACTATAGGTGAAGATAGCAGGGGAGAGGGACTGTGTGGCACTAACAGATACTGTACCTGCTTTGTTCTCTTTCTGCTGCAGCTTCCTTCACTTGTTCAGTTAGCAGCATTGTTGTCCTCGTCCTTTTCAGAGCTTCCATAGAAAGGCTCATAGTGGGTAAGTACTGTACTCCAGTAACACACAAGATCCACAGCAGACCTTCAACACATGACCACTCTGAATGTGAATCTGTTACAGCTGGCACATACAGACACAGTCACAGTGATCTAAGATCTTTAAAGGCAGGACTGTGTGCAGGAGAGGGCTCTGGCCTGGAGTCTGTGGTCCTGACCCGAGCCAGGGAGCTGTGTCAGTTCTCCAGCTGATATCCTGGCACACTGGAGCTTATCTGAAGCCTGTTGCTCATGCCTGTGTCTCCTGAGCTACACTAAGGTCAGGAGCACTGGGCTGTGTCAGTAGCTGCAGCTGTTAACTCAGGTTTGTCTCTCGAGGCAGTAGAGTCACTGGCTGTGTCTTGGGGTCGAGGGTGAGTGTCTTTCATGACCCCAGGGGAGTGATAAGGCCAGTGTGGGATCCCCACTCTCTCTGGCAGGGTGAGCAGGCGCTGTCCCAGGAGATATCAGCTTGTCTTGGTTGTGGTGCTCAGTGCAGTCTTGGTGAGCTCTCTTCAACACCCTCATCCTGCCTCACTGGACTCCTTTGGATCTCAAGTTTCTGAGCTTCTGCCCAGATATTCCTCCTCCACTTGGTTCAGTCAAGCGCCATAATCACACTGATAGTGTTAAGCAGGATCTTATTTTCATTGCAAGCCAAGAGAAAGATTCTTCTTCTTATTATAATCTGCTGTATCTGGACACTTAATTCTAATGATATTCTAATGATAGTCATAGCCTTGCTGCGATACCTGTAATTGATTGGGTGTGAAAACTATGGTGGACTTGATTGATGAGGTACTGAATCTGTAATGAGATTCCAGTGGAACCTGTTTCACAAGAAGAATGAGGTGGTTCAGGAGGATCCCTGCACTGACCTTGCCTGTGAAGGATGCACAGAGATCCCACTGAAAGGTGATTGATAAAATCATTGAATTGATTCGGGATGACCTCTACAGTTCAGTTGTGTATGTGTGTGGAGGGGCTGTGTTAATTTCTGTCCACAGTGCTTAAACATTTCAGTAGGAATTCTGCTCTGTCGTTCAACATTTGTGTGAAGACTTTCACCTCCTCCTCCTGTGCTGTAAGAGTTCCAGGCTTCTCTTTCACTGGTGTTGCAGCTTGGAATTTAATACATTAGTGTTGATAGTGGAGTCCAGATTGAATAGATGATCAAAATTCTCATCAGGATCCCCTCTTTCTTTGTCTAGGTGACCTCTTCCTTAGGTCTCATGAGACTTGTGTGTTTGGGCCATGAAATAGTCCTTGTGGCAGTAAAGTGATCAAAAATAAAGTTTATGTCTGTAATGTGTTACATGTCCATGGCCTTGACTCTAAACTACATGATATTCATGTCACAAGTTCTTCTTTTATCCTCTACCTTGCTTGTTGATGCTGTAGCTTCACACTTATGATCAATAGGTTCCTACAGTAGGTCACTATGTCATTTTCAGAAAACCAAGTCTGGTGTCGTTAAGTGGAAAGTCCATGAGGGTCCTGATGTTCCAGGTCCCACATCTTAATGCTCTTTGGTGTTTTTGATCACAGACACTTGATCCCTCTTCTGTCCAGTCAGGAGTGATGGGACAGGTATAGGGCTTATGTACTGTATATATATGTCCTATTTTAGGGCACCTTTTCTAACCACTTCCCACAAGGAGCTACTGTAGATCCTCAATAAGGCTTCTCAGCTGCAATATCATGGTAAGAGAAGCAGCTCCAATAACGAAGGGGGTCCTTCTGTATCTCACTCTGCTGATGGTGACCTTACATTGCCCACAGCCCAGGTTCCCTATCAGTTAGAGATGAAGTCCACACTGAGCACTCTTCCAACCTCACCCACTGTTTACAGTGTACAGAGTGGTGTTTAAACTGGGATGATTTTATACTGACAGCATCAGTACCTGTAAGACCACTTTCCACAGGGCTGACAGAACCTGTATGTTACTAACTCTTTGTGCACAGTCCTACATGTTCTATAAAAGATCTGCCTTCCTGATCCACTCTTCTGTTCCCAGGTTATCTGACTGCGCTGATTGTAGTTCTTAGTGCCCTGGTTGTGTGTCTGATATTTCAGAGGATCTGTTCATCCCAGAATCGATGTGGAGGTGAGTAGGAACAGTGCTGACTGTGCTGTAAATACAGATTCACAGGATTCTGATGAGTCAACATCTACTGGGACAAGAACTGGTGCTCTGCCAGTACAAAACATCACAAGAATAATTCTCTGTGAGCAGCAGGGTTAGTAAAGAACAGGAAAGGGGCGTCCAGACGGCACTGGGACCTCAGGTGGCTCTCAGAGAGTCGGGTCAGAGGCTGCCTCACGCCTGGGAGCTGAGAGCTCTGGGGACAGAGAGGAGCAGAATCAGTAAGCTGGAGCTGCAGAGGACAGTCTGGTCAGGGGTGCCTTCTGTCTCACACTGACAGAGCCTCCCCAGAAGAGGTCAAGGTGGGAATGAGCTTCTCGTGCCCCCCAAAAGATGGACACATGGCCCACCACTCTCTCACCAAAACCTGTGAGGACAAACAAAATTGTTCAAACATATAACAACTAAAGAGACAGACGCTGTCTGAAGGACGGATGAAAATGAGACATGGAGGCTGTATGTAAGTCTGACTGCACACTGGAGGGAAAAAAAACCTTAAATACCAATCAAGGGGAAACTTCTGGAGTCCCATGGGAACAGGTGCTAGTCATCGATAGATGGGCAGCTGAGGTAACTGAGGGAGCTGTGTGGGCACAGAGATTGACTGCAGGAGAGGACCAGCAGCCTGGAGCTTTGATAAGATGGATCTCAAAATTATCTCAAGCTGCAGAGGTGGCTGCTATAGCTTTGAAGGAGAGGGAAGTCTAGGCTGAAGAGACTCAGTTCCTCCAGCCTGTCGGTGTGGGACACTCCCTTCAGACTAAAGAGACTCAGGTCCTCCAGCCTGTCGGTGTGGGACACTCCCTTCAGACTAAAGAGACTCAGTTCCTCCAGTCTCTCAGTGTGGGACACTCCCTTCAGTAGGTGATCAGCATGTTCCTTTCTGCCCTGATACTGGACTTCTGCATGGGTCTCTTATTCAGATATTGCAGGTTTATTATAAGATGTCATTTTGTTACATCATTCAAATGCATGTTTTACTCTTTCAGCATTCTGTAAGAAAGCTGATGGTTTGATTTTCTCCATGCTTCTGGACGTGTTGAGCTTGCTGGTTCAGAACGATGTCCTGGACACTCTCAGAGGTATGTACAGGGGCGAGTGTGTGACAGTCAGTAGGTTTTGACAAAAGCTGACCTCCTGTGTGCCCACCTGTCAGTTCAGACAGATGTATTCCTCCAGCCTATCAGTGTGGGACACTCCCTTCAGACTAAAGAGACTCAGTTCCTCCAGCCTGTCAGTGTGGGACACTCACTTCAGACTAAAGAGACTCAGTTCCTCCACCCTGTCAGTGTGGGACACTCCCTTCAGACTAAAGAGACTCAGTTCCTCCAGCCTGTCAGTGTGGGACACTCCCTTTAGACTAAACCCTCTGTTTGATCTTGAAATGGGCAGCAGGCCTGTGTGTACAGTAGGTGAACAGCATGTTCCTTTCTGCCGTGATCCCGGACTCTTGCATGTTTTCTTATTCAGATAATAGTGGTTTATAATAAGATACCAGTTTGTTACATCATTCAAATGCATGTTTTACTCTTTCAGAGTACTGTCGGAAAGGTGAAGCTATGATTGTCTCCATGCTTCTGTTCGTGTTGAGCTTGCTGTATCTGGCCAGTGACCTGGACACTCTCAGAGGTATGTACAGGGGCGAGTGTGTGACAGTCAGCAGGTTTAGACAACAGCTGACCTCCTGTATGCCCACCTGTCAGTTCATGTGAATCAGGACATCCTGTGGACATGTCATCATGCTGCACTCACACCCCAGCGTTTCCACAGTCCTGAGCAAACAGGCCCCCCACTCCTCTGAGCCCCACTGACAGCCCCTGTGTGGCTCTTCAGCTGCTGTGATTAAAGGACTCCCCAGGGTTTGTATCTTCAGTAGTCCTGGAGAGAACTAGCAGGGCGTAAGTCAGGTCTTACAGCCTGGAGACAAACCCTGAGTCACTCATTCACACTTCACATTCCTCTGCAGTAAGTCTGCTGCACCAGCCCAGAGTTATCTCAAGTGTGACACAGCATCACAGTGTAACTCTCACAGGCCTGTATGCAGGGCTCTCTCATGTTAATGCATTCTGCACATTGTTACCAGTTGGGGAGTATGAAATATCACAAAATGACCAAGCAGATGAATCAATAATTAAAATAAATAATCAAAACCTCCTACTTGTAAAGATTTTGTCAAGAATATCCCTGAGTGGTTGGTATAAATAGAGGCACATGAGCTCTTTGTTCTCTGGCACAGTTTTGGTGTAAAGAATAATAATTCAGGCACACTTGTTTAAACAAATACCACCAATGACAATACACACACAAACAACACACAACAGAAACATACAACATACAAGCTACACTATTTACAGTACATACTTACTAGCAAGGAGTCCCAGAGGCCTCATGTCCTAAACACCCAGAAAAACACCAAACTGCTACCAAGTATTCAAACTCTTACATAACCCCTACACAGGTCACAAAAGAAGAGACAAGATGCCTTCTAAACTAAATAGAATTCAACCTGCAGTTGAACCTGTCTCCCTGTTCTAAAAATGCACCCACTAACCAGGACAGGGCATTTTTAACTGTGGGTTTCTTTACACAGGATATCAGAGTTCCCTGAACCACAGAGTAGCACACTTTGTGACAAGGATAAACACTTAGCTCCAATCTGATTTTCCCGTTGATCATTATGACCTTGATGATCAACTTGTGCCTCATGTCTGCCTACTCTCTGAACAGCCCTGGTCAAAATGAGGAAAAACGTACACACTCCTCTCTTGAGATCGCAGCTGACAGTGACTTGTCTGGCCAGGTGGAGATCTCCTCTCTCACAGTGACCTGTGCAAGTCTGTCTGGCCAGGTGGAGATCTCCTCTCCCACAGTGACCTGTGCACGTCTGTCTGGCCAGGTGGAGATCTCCTCTCTCACAGTGACCTGTGCAAGTCTGTCTGGCCAGGTGGAGATCTCCTCTCCCACAGTGACCTGTGCATGTCTGTCTGGCCAGGTGGAGATCTCCTCTCTCACAGTGACCTGTGCACATCTGTCTGGCCTCGTGGAGATCTCCTCTCTCACAGTGACCTGTGCAAGTCTGTCTGGCCAGGTTTGAGATCTCCTCTCTGACGCTGGTGAGGGCGGAGGTCACAGGCCACCTGCTTCTGTTCTGTTGCTTGAGTCAGGCGTGATGAAGTCACACAGAGATAAAATCAAGTAAAACACGACTAGATAACTCCAAGACGATTTGCAGAATTAAGGGGTGAAAAGAGTAAAAGTAATGTTTAATTGTACAAGATTAAGAAACACAAATTTTACAAAGGGTCCCCTTTTGAAAATGTGTCATTTCAAACAGGCTGATCAGAAACTTCCTATACCAACAGACTTTCAGAAGTGTAAATTATCCGAACAAGAGTGACTCACTGAGAAACACAATAATGTGTACAAACAATCTGAAAGAAAGATGTTTTCAGTCAGTAGAGCAACACGTCTGGTAGTATTTTAGTGCTGATATTCTATAAACTCCTGTCCTGTTTGCTTGAGCACAAACAGGACAGGACACCAGTGTGACACCATGCCAATGAAGCTTGTTTGAACTGAATCATGAATCAAATTAGCATGTAGGATCTGCTGAAATTGTGAGTGTGAAACTGTGTTTCTTTGAAAGATACTCTGATGCTCACCTGGTGTGACTCTCCGATAATTATAGTGATTATTAATTATGATTACAGGGGGACCTGGACTCATGTGTGAAGTCCTGTTTCTCTGGATTCTGGCTGTTGGGACAGTCTTTACAGAGGAAGACGGAGAGGAGTATGAAGATGGTACAGTAGGAATTATTTAAGTGTTATTTTAGACAGTTGTGATTGAATGTGATTGAGTGTCTTCTGTAAGTAGTTGTGTGTGATTCCTTGAAACACGTTACAGTTTCAGTTCACATTCTGACTTCCTGCTGCTTAGTGTCCCAGAGCCCCTCATGTCCTCCTTCAGACTGACCCTGTGACACATCTGGCTCATCTGTCCTGTTCTCCTCCACCCCTCCCTGCTGTTCTCACTGTGTTCTACACCCCTCACAATCACAGCAGAAACTCAGGCCTGGACAGCTGTGAGCTCATCCTGTAAAACCCATTTGCTCAGACACTCTTCTATAACAGCATCTTTCTGCTTTCAGATGTTTTAATGTGGATCTTCAAATTGGGCATCATTGGATTGCCTTTAGTGAATTCCACTGCACTTGCAACAGATCTAATCCTGAAAGCAAGTAAGTGACAGTAATTATCCATCCACTGTTTTCTGTCTAACATGTGCTGTTTTCTTCATCTTTAGGAAAGGTTATAAAGTATTTACGGTGCAAAAAATATTCCAGCTCAATAACGACCACAAACACAGCCCTGCCAACGTGTCACCTTAGTGTTCTGTGTTTTCAGTGCTCTGTGTTCAATCTCACAGACACTCCAGCCTACTGGGTGATTCACTGGTGCTCTCTTGGGGGAGTCTGCATGGTCTTATGTTTCTCTGTTCTTCTCTATATGACTCACTCAGACCTTTCCACTAGCTCTTCCTTATCTTCATCAATCACTAACACAACCAGACACTGGAGTATTCAGCAAGACTCCACATCACCCAATCAGTCTTCATTCCACTGGTCACTTTTCATTGATTATAATTACTGACACTCAATTATAGTAGCTCTCCTCTCCTGGTTTCTCTATAATCTGCAAGATCAAGCTCTTACTAAGTCTAGATTTGCTGCTGAGCAGTTCTGTTTCACACAAACAGTTCAAACCTCAAGCAGAGCAGTTCTCTACACTTCCCCTCATTCTGCCCAGGTGGTTTGGGGTCCTCTGGCCAGGAGGGCAGCCTTCAGCCAAGCGGGCTAAACCACATTTTGACTAAACACTCCATAATCCTTTCAGTGCTCTTAATTCCAGGGTGTTGTTATTCCTAGTGAAAGTGGTTTTCGGGAGGGATGACAATAGCCAAGTTCCATCAGACTCTATTGTCAGAAATGAGAAATCACTCCTGACGTCATGTCCTTTCCTAAAACACTATAAATACATGAGTACATGATCCCTTTCTCTCCCTCGCGACGTCTTTCTGCCTCCCTCCTCCACCCCATCTCCCCCTCTGCAGCTGCCCTGGGTCACCCCTCACTCTGCAGGGGGTCCAGACTCACTCGTCCTCTGCCAGGAGGTCAGCCCTCAGCCCAGCGGGTTCAGCCAGATTTTCAGAGAAGACTCCAGAATCCTTTCAGTGCACTTAATTCCTGGGTGTCGTTATTCCTAGTGAAAATATGAATAATAAGGTCTAACACACTATATACTGTATACAGTGAGATAAACTAAAAGACTTTTCTTAACCTCTTACACATACTGTACATCCATTTCATACAGACATCTAAGTGTTGTTGTGTTCTGTTTGTTTATAAATCTCCCAGCTGTTCTTAATATTTCAGAATTCATGCAGCAGTGTATCTGTACTGTATATCATATTAACAGGAAAAATGCAAGGCAGGTAGAACTCACCACAATTCTTTTTTCTCTAGAAACTGCTAACGCTTGACTTACTGTGTCTTATAAAAGCATGGGGACAGCAAAGTCAAAGTTATTTTTGCTTCACATTCAAAAAGTCACATTTTGATCATGAGGTCAATATGGATGATTATGGTAAATCTGGGGAAATTCCATGCCCACAGTGTCAGAGAGTGAAGTCAGAGTGTGGCTGCAGATCCCTCTGAGACAAGACCTGCATGAAGTCTGGGACCCATGAGCTCCCC
This sequence comes from Atractosteus spatula, assembly GCF_055471065.1. Taxonomy (NCBI): domain Eukaryota; kingdom Metazoa; phylum Chordata; class Actinopteri; order Semionotiformes; family Lepisosteidae; genus Atractosteus; species Atractosteus spatula. The sequence continues at coordinate 16,772,217 of NC_142721.1, read as the reverse complement.
CAGCTCTGTATGTGATCACTGAGCTGCTCTGCCAGCCTCTGCTGCAGCTGCTTGCAGTTCTTGCTGTTTCCTGGGGTGGGAGACTTCAGGATCGACTGGATTTCAGTCTTGTTCAGTCCAAGAGTCTTAGACAGATAGATACTTTATTGATCCCGTGAGGGAAATTGCAGTGCAACAGCAGCTTTACAGACAACACAGCCACAGTGTGATGAATGATGTAATAATAATAATAATAGTACAATACATACAATACAATCAGTACAGTGAGTGGTGCACTAAAAGAGTTACTCACAGTCCGGACACACAAAGAACAAACTAGAACAGAACAGTACGCAGAAAAATCGTATCACACATATGAATATAAATATAGATGTAATATAGATATAAATATAAATGTATTGCATGGGTCCCTGGTGTATATTGCACAAAAAATGGTTGTGAACGTGAAAAGAAAGAGAGCAGATGTAGCAGTAGATGTGTAGATGTGTTTAGTCCAGAAACAGGTCACTGTCAATGTTGCCAACGTTGTCAACGCAAGGTCTAGGCAAGGTCTTCTGCTCTGATCTGCCTGTGTGCCCTGGGTCACTGTGATCCTGCATGAAGGAGCTCAACTCTAGAAATACTGAAGGGTTTCCTTCTCCATCAGCAGACCTGATGTTTGTGTCACTGTCAGAATCCATTCCTTCATCATCAGTCAAGAGGAGAGCCAGTTCCAGGCCCAGGCCAGGACACTGCCTCCACCACTCTTACTGATGAGGTGCTGCTCTCTAGAGCACCTGCACTTCCTTTCCTTCATCACACCTTCATCTTCAACTCTCACCACACCTTCATCTTCCTCCTCACCTTCAACGTTAGATAAACCTTTATTACTTTCATTTCTTCTATCTTGGTCTCATCTCTCCATAAAACTTTTATTCCAAATTCTCCATTATTTTATCCATAAATGTCATCATCTCCACACAGGAATAAAGGAATTAATAAAGAAAATAAAAAAGAAGAAATTGTTTGAGCTGATGAATCTACTTTACATACTGTACATACTGTACATGTTTAGGATCAGCAGTGAAGGAAATGAATGATCAGTTTCTTTGTAGCCGGTGGAGTGGAGATCCTTTGGCATTTAACTGACATGATGAGCTTGTTGTGAAGAGTCACTCCCAGAGTGTGGAAATATTCTGAAGAAAGTTCTAGTATTGTTACTGAAAAACAGTTGTTTTCATGAGCCAAAGTAAACTTAGAGCACGTAGACGCAATTTCTTAACACTTCTGACTGTTAAAATGTGCCGTTTAGTGCCTGTGGTATGTTTTTTACCTTTTACCACTACACCAGTATCACCATAAAATGTGATAGCAGTGTCAGTAGTTTTAAAAAGCAGTTTTAAAAAAGTAAAATTATAATGTAAGAAGTTCAGCCTCCACTTGCTTGTTTATCAGTATCAATGTCTTGAATTCCAGCTAAAGGCTACGGAGCTGTGAAAGATCTTCGCTTGGTGGTCGTGCCCTGGGAATCCTTCTTTGTGATCTGCTGTGCTGTTCGTCTGATGTATAAATACTGTGAGTATCTCAGTCCTGAGTTCTAGCAGTTATCCTTTATACAGTAGTAATGGAGGACAGAGACAGAGCAGGAGAAAACTGAAGGGTGTTTTAACATCTGTGGTAAAAATACAAGCAGCTGTTGATACATTCTAGGAAAGGATTTTATTGACACAGTTATGCAAGATAATAAAATACATGTGAAATTTGTAAAGAAGTTGAGTATTTACAATTTCACTCAACTGATACCCTTACTGGAAGCTTTTCCAGTAACTGAAGATTACTGTAAAAACCAGGCCAGCTGCTGGACATTCAGTAGAACAGCAGTCAATTCATATCAAGTCTTATTGTGTTTGAAACAGGGCTGGGGTGTGTGGCTCTCTTATCCCCTGTGGGTTTGTAGACGCTGATCCATTGAAAATCCCTCACAGACAGACTGCAGTCCAGTGAAAGTGTCTCTTTCTGTTACAGTGAGTGAGGAGTCTGACTGATGGTTCCAGACCTGAAGAGCAGGAACACCCACTCCCACTGACTCCCCATGTTACCCACTGACTCCCACTGTCACCCAAAGACACCCATTATCACCCACTATCACTCAGTGTCACCAGCACCCACAGACACCCACTGTGAAGTTGTGTGTCTTGTTTGGTGGTGAGAAGTGTAACTTGTTTTGATCTGTAAAGTCCTGTGGAGCTCTTTCCTTGATGATACAGCTTGTAAAGATCTTCAGCTCAGTGATCTACAGATCACTCATGTGACCAGACTGAAGCACCTGGAGATCTTCAGATCAGTGATCTACAGATCACTCATGTGACCAGGCTGAGCCTCTGGCCTCCGAATGTTTTCAGTGTTGTCTGCTATGATCATCTTTGCCCTTGTTGTCTGGTTTGTCTTTCTTGTTTCTGTGCGTCTGAAACATGGCTGCCATTGTGATGTCTGTCTGCTGCTCTTTCCCCTCGTTGCCACTGGCTCTGCTGTTGTTTTTGTTGTCTCCTCTGTGTTTGTTCTCATCCCTTCTGTTGTCATTTCTACCAGTCTAGTTACCCAGACAGTCCTGTTAGTTCTGCTCTACTGACTGATCTTTGTACAGACCAGGGCTTCCAGCTGATCTGATCTTCTGTCACTGGCTCAGTCTCTGTGGGCTTTGGGAAACAAGACCCTTCCACACCCCCCGGCGTCACCTGCACTGCCTGACAGCTCTCTCATCTCCTGGAAGAGCCCCTGATTCACTGCAGCAGCCTCAGGGGGGCGCTCCTGCTCCTCTCCTGTGTCTCCTGGTCCTGCACACTACAGGGCCTCCAGCATCTCCTCTGTCTGCTCCTCAGCAGGAGGGTCACAGGACCAGGGCCAGCAGGACAGACTGGCTGCCTCAGGACAGAAGGCAAAGGGCTCTTTATGAAAGTGCCCACAGCCTGGCCAAGTTTCCCCCTGGCCTTTACCAGTCATGGCCTCCCAATAATCCCCATCTGTGAACTGGCTTCATCACTCTGCTCTCCTCTCCACTGAGAGCTGGTGTGTGTAGGGGACTGGAGCATCATCCAGGTGGGGCTGCACACTGGTGGAGGATTTATTATTATTTTATTATTATTATTAATGGGATGATTGTCCACTCTCAGTCAGTGCCAGTGGATCTGACACAGGCCCTTTCCCTATCATGCGTGACCTCTGACCCCGGGGGAGGAGGCACGTGCCCGCACCTCTGCTCATGGGTCTACAACAGAGGCCGACCTCCTTCACGCTGCTACAGCAGTCATAGCTGGCCTTTCCCAGCCCCAGTCCTGCTGCCAGGTCATACCAGCAGCACCACAGCTGTGATGAGGATGATGATGATTCCTCACACTTATGTAGAACCTTTCTGGACACTCCCTTCAGAGCTCTTTAAGGGTAATGGGGATCCCCTCACCCCCACCAGTGTGCAGCCCCACCTGGATGATGCTCCAGTCCTCTCACACACACCAGCTCTCAGTGGGGAGGAGAGCAGAGTGATGAAGCCAGTTCAGAGATGGGGGTTATTAGGAGGCCATGACTGGTAAAGGCCAGGGGGGAATTTGGCTAGGACACCGGGGTAATACTCCTACTCCTTCAAGAAATACTGTGGGATTTTTAATGACCACAGAGAGTCAGGACCTTGGTTTTACGTCTCATGTCCCAGTCACTATACTGGGGCATTTGGACCCACACAGACAGCAGGGTGAGCGCCCCCTACTGGCCCCACTAACACCTCTTCCAGCAGCAGCCTCAGCTTTCCCAGGAGTCTCTCATCCAGGTACTGACCAGGCTCACACTGCTGAGCTCCAGTGGTCTACCAGCTGGGAGCTGCAGGGTGATATGGCTGCTGGCTATGCTGAGGCTGAGTGGTGGGACCAGTTATGTTGGTTCAGCTATCGGAACATCAATTTCCATAAAAAATAGATACAATTTCCAGGTATAGAGGATGTAGCGCCATGTTCTATGATTCAGAACGAGGCAACAAAGCCTTCTGTTGGGGTGACGAGGCCCTATTACACTGTAAACAAGCAGGCTTGTGAATCCAGCTCTTTTAATCCCATAGAAATATTGCTCTGGACTTCCAGACGGTTTTGCCGACAAATACTACTTACTAGGGTTGGGTACGGCCTCTGGAAAACGTGCCACGATATACCGCGGTACACATGCATGTACTGCAATACGTACTGTGGTATACTGCAAACTATTTTGCATGTTTATATATGGAGACTCTCTCACAGTTTGATTTCATGATTAGTAAAGCATATTGAGTTGTATATAAAATAAAGAAAATTATGTTGTTTTGTTGTTTTATTGGAACCAAAGAACGAGAAATAACACCGAACAGTGTAACAGAATAATTTAACAACATGCAGATTTTTGTCAATCGTTAAATTATTAAATCTTTTTTCACAAGGTTTTTGGAGGTTAATTTTGCTTAGCTAGCAAGATAATGTAAAATTCTAAATATGACAGGTGCTTGTAAGTTGTAACAGTTTTTTCTTTTCAATGAGTAAAGTTGACATGGTAGTAATGGAAATAAAAACATGATGAAGACTAGACTTCCTTCCTGACTAGAGTTACAGTAGAATCAGAAACACCAGAAAACACAGCACATGTTCGGTGGTCATTGGGAATGCCCGTATCGATGAGTCAGGGTCGTTCTGAACCAACCAGCTGCGATTATTTCTGTGTGATTTCCGAAATCACATCATATTTCTAAACTTACTAGCAATGATATGCGGCAAATACCTTTAGTGTGACGTTTTTTACTCACCCTTTTAAAGTTAGTGACATTTTATCTCAGTCATTTTGTTCTTTGAATAAAAATTGATTTTATGAATAAACAGTAGAAAATCTTTGTTAAAATTGAAACTAAATAAAACTGCTGACGGAAATTGCCAGAAAAATTACCATGCGTACCGGTACGGTCTAAAACATACCACGGTACGTACCGCGTGACTAAAGAACCGCAGTTTACCGGGATACTGGTTTTACCACCCACCTCTACTACTTACTTGTTAACTCTGCATGCAGAACATCTCTGTGGTGAAATGTCTGCTGCACAACCTGAACTGATCCGCTCGTACATCACAGTACATCAATCATTACAGTGACTAGTGAGCAGGAAGGGCTGCTTCACGTCACAATTCGTGGGAACTCACCCTCTCACCCATGGTGGGACCAGAGCTTTGCAACAGCATGGCAACTTACAGTACTTTCACAAAGTTCACAATTTTGTGCTTAATTTGAAATTTTTAATTTTTTTCTATAACATCAATTAATTTATTTTGTTACTGCAGTTGCCCCTTTAACTGTTTCACTGCGCTTGGTTCACAGACTCGAGGCATAAATGTGTATGTTGTTCAGGACTCTGGTCAAGATGCTTTGCTTGGACTTTTTAAAGAGACACGTTGCTTCTATTGATACCACCACAGGCACCTTGGTGTTCAGAAATCAATCGATTCTCCTACTTACAGTAGTTCTTCACCGAATTCTCTTCAATCCCTCTTGCCAACCGGTCATTATTCGAAATATTATCGGCCTTATTTGAAATATTTCCAATTGTCGGAGCTCATGTTCCTCTGAATCATCCTTTCCATCACTACGTCCAGCTGGCCCAACAAACTATCCTCTCAGGGATTGCTCCTCACACTCTCAGTTCTTACTGGACTGCCTGGAAGAGCTTCCAATCCTTCCACCTCTCCACAAACATAAAATTCCCTTCTTTCGATATTCTCACCATATCACCCTTCGTTTGCTATAGTAGAAAGTCACTCAAAGTATGAGTATCCACCAACAAAGTATACCTCTGCGGCATCCACTTCTTCCATAAACTCCTTTTCAGCACGACCTGTCCTCCCTTATCCACCCTCAAATTACTCTCCTTCTTAAAGGCTTTCAGCGATCTGAAAAACCACTTCCGAAGTGCGCACCACTTGCCTCAGACATCCTCGAATCCTGCATCTACATCCTCAGGTCGGGTTACCACTCACCCTGGGTCGACCGCACTCTTGAATCTTTATTCCTGCTAGCATCCTTCAGCTTTCTGAGATGCTCCGAGCTTACCGCTGCTTCCACATCCTTCAATCCTTCTTCTCAACCCTGCTTATCTGACATCTCTATCTTATCTTATGATACATTGACCTTCTATCTCAAGAAAGGCAAAACCAACCAACTCAGGTCTGGCACCCTCGTTTATTATTTCAAACTCCGTTCCTACATCAGCCCATACGAGCCTCTATCTCATTACGAGCATCTTCGCACCTCTGCTGGAGCTTTGCCTACTGACCCTCTGTTCGTAAACGAGAAAAGCCTTATTGTGACCCGTGGCTGCTTTCTCTCTCACCTTCACAACCGCCAGATACCCTCTTGAACGATTCTCTGGTCACTCCTTCAGATCAGGAGCCACTTCCTCTGCCGCTCGCCAAGGCATCCCTGAGTATCTCATCAAACAACTCGGCCGCTGGCCCTCCGAGGCCTATCACGCATACACTAAAACTAACCCCGGTATCCTCGAGCAGGCACCTTCTCTCCTCGGCTGAATTAGTTCAATAATCATTGTTTTTCTGCACTGGTGACTGGGGGTCCCGCTTGGTTCTTTTGGGGGTCCTATCCTCCCCGCCCAACGGCCGCGAGGTAGGCCCTCAGCCAAGCGGGTTAAGCCAAGTCTTCACATCCCAATAAACGATTCTAATTTCTTCCCACCTTTCGGCTGCTGTCACTCCTCGTGAAATGTCATTCATATAGTTCTGAAAGTCAGCCGGAGCGTTAGCAAGACCATAGAGCATGACCTGGTATTCGTAATGGCCGTGAGTGGTGATAAAAGCAGTCTTCCATTCATCCCCCTCGCGGATGCGGATAAGGTTGTATGCGCCGTGAAGGTCGAGCTTGGAAAAAATCTTTGCACCGTTAAGGGACTCCAGAGCCGCAGGAATGAGCGGCTGAGGGTAGCGATTCTTAACGGTGATCTTGTTGAAACCGCGGTAATCAACACATGGTCATCTTAGAAATAAAAAAACTTGCACAGGCAGGAGAGGAGGACGGACGGATGAAGCCAGACTGCAGGGAGTCCTGGATGTAAGTTTCTAATGCCTTGGATTCCTGCAAGGAGAGGGGATAAACACGCCCACTAGGTGGTAGAGCTCTGGGGACTAAATCGATAGTGCAATCGTAAGGACAATGAGGGGGAAGAGAGAGAGCCCTACGCTTACTAAAAGCAATGTGGAGGTCGGCGTAAGAGAGGGGAATATCAGAGGAGGTGACGTGAAAGATCTGAGAAACAGGAGGTTTAGTGGGGAGCTGACAGCAATGAGTTAAGCACCGGAGTCCCCAGGCTGTGAGTTCCCTCTCAGACCAGAAAATGCGGGGATTGTGTAGCTGTAACCAAGGGAAACAGAGAATCAGTGGGAGTGATGGAGAGTGAAGTTGAAGGAACTGAATAACTTCTAGGTGGGTGGCTTAAATATGCAGGGAGAGAGGGATCGTCTGCCATTCAACCAATCCTGGAGGGAGGGAGGAGCCATCGATAGACTGGATGCGGGTGGGAGGGGAGACAGGCAGCAAAGGAATCTTCAGAGAGGCAGCGAGTCCGGAATCTAGAAAGTTGCCTGCTGCACCTGAGTCAATGAAAGCCAGAAGAGATTCCTGAGAGCCGCCCCAGGAGAGAGTAGCAGGGAGGGACAGCTCGGACGCAGAAGGGTTGAGTGAGAGGACACTGATCTTAGCAGGGGGATGGGTGGAGCGATGGGGGTCGCACCGGAAAGGAGGCTCTGAGGTGATCAGAAGCCCCACAATAGAGGCAGCGCCCCTCAGAGAGTCGGCGGTTCCGTTCCTCAGGAGTGGCCAGAGAGGAAACGGGAGCGGTACGGCTGGAAACAGAGCGGAGCAGGAGGCGTTCGGTCCTACGTTGCTGTAGGCGGACATCAATCTCAGTGACCAAGGAAACAAAGCTCTCCAGGGTCGGTGTATGGAAGGGGAGGTGGGCCAGGTGATCCTTTAGTTCCTCAGAGAGCCCCCTATGAAACTGGTGGATGAGGGCTTCCTGGTTCCACGCAATCTGGGAGGCCAGAACCCGAAAGTCCGTCACATATTCCTGGAGAGTCCGTGCACCTTGCGATAAAGCCAAAAGAGGAGAGGCAGCGAAGTAGGGAGACTGGACCTGTCTGAAGGTGGCAGTCATGTTGTATGCTATCCAGCACTGTGTCAGGTAAGCTTGGCACATATTTGGGCTGCCGTCTAATCGGTCCGGGGTGGGGGGAGGCAGGGGACTGGAGGAGGCGGCTGAAACTGGAGGCAGCATGGGGCTAGGAGGAGGGTGGGAAATGAGAGGCTGGGGAGAGGATCTGGAGACCAAGTAAACGAGTTGTTGGACGGTAGAACTCAGCTGATCCAGTGCCTGGGAGTGCTGGGTCAGCAGTGCCAAGGGGTTAATAGTGCCCGCGGGATCCATCATTAGGCTCACGATTCTGTCAGGTAATGCCGGACCTCGGTAAATAGGGATCCTATGGCACTTCTGATGGTGAAGGTTAGGAGTTGAGTAGGTAGGTGAAGACGTGGTCAAGCACAAGAGCAGGGGGTCCAAAATCCGGGAAGGAGTCGAGAGTTCATAGGTACCAAATCGGGAGGCGAATACGTAGTTGAAGGGAGGCGTTGAGTCAGACTTCCAGAGGTCTAACAACAAGTAAAGCAGGGTGGGAAACGTACGAATATGCAGCTCAGGGAGGAGACCTCAATCGTGAGTGAGGAAGGGAAGACTAGCGAGGGTTTAGATAGTGATGAGTAGATTGGTGTGTGGACGTTTAGGGAGAGAAGAGCTTGTGGGAATGTGGGAGCGCTTACATGCCCAGGTGCGATTTGTGACAGCAGGCGTATTTTCTTCAGCCTTCTCAGAAAGTGCAGCCACTGTTGTGCCTTCTTGATGAGACTGGAGATGTTTAGTGCCCATGTGAGGTCCTTAGAGATGTGAACACCTAGGAATTTGAAGTTCTTCACCATCTCCACTGCAGTCTCTTCAATGTAGATGGGGGAGTGGACTTTTGCTTGTCTCCTGAAGTCAACGATCAGCTCTTTGGTTTCGCTGATGTTGAGACATAGGTTGTTGGTTCGGCACCAGTCTGCAAGTTGTTTTATCTCCTCCCTGTAGGCAGCCTCATCGTTGTCAGTGATCAGGCCCACGACTGTGGTATTGTCAGCAGACTTGATGGTGATTGTGCTGAACGTGGCAGTACAGTCGCGGGTGAACAGGGAGTAAAGCAGTGGGCTGAGCACACAGCCTTGAGGGGCACCGGTGTTAAGGGTGAGTGTGTTGGAGGTGAGGTTGCCAATCCTGGCAGTCTGGGTGTCAGGATTGAAAATGAATGCCTTGTGTTCTTTTTTACAAGTTGTTCATTATGTTTTATTCAAAGTTGGTTAATAGATGTTTTCTAGGAATATAATTTATTTTATTGTTCTGAATAGTAAAGAAAGATGGTTTTGGGAACAATGGTTGGTGGTTGATGGTTTCTGGCACAAATCATGATCTGGTGGGGTACAGCACCTTTCTGCCAAGAGCCTCCAATAAGTCCTGGACCTGGACCCGGACTTGTGTGAACTTCTGCTTCTCTGGTCGGGCTGTCGGAACAGTTTAACAGTGAAGATGAAGATCACAGCTGGTCAAGAATGGATCTTTATCTTGTGGTACTTTGGATTACTTTTAGTGAATTCCACTGCACTCGCAAGAGATTGAATTCTGAAAGCAAGTACAGTGAGTGAAAATAATTATCCGTCCAATGATTGCTGTGTAACATGTGCTGTTCACTTTTCTTAATCTTTAGGGAAGGATCTTTGAGGTGAGTAAAACTATTCTTACAGTAATGGTAGATAAATTTGATTGCTTGTCCAGAATTTCAACATAACACATACCAGCAATAAAAGTCTACAGAGACCCTGGGGAGTGTGTGAGCCTGGAGGGTGGGCAGACCTGACCAGCCCATTGACACTTCCTTTCTACCCCCGCTGGTACAGGCTGGACATCAAGACACAGCTATCTAGCTATCTACATCAAGACTCAACTGCTGATTGCCAGTGGGGGGTATAGACTATAAAAGAATGGGAGACTCTAAGTTTTAAAGTGGAAGTCACCCGCAGCTCAGTGTTCAGTCCTCCAGGGTCAGAACGGAAGATGGCGGACCTGTCAGGCTCAGACATCATCTGCTGGGCAGGTCAGTCTCCCCCTCGGCCCCTCAGTGATTCCTCCCTGCAGGTTCTGCATCACCAGAGTGACACCACAGAGCAGCAGACAAACGAGACACCGGCTTTCTTTGCACAGTCACATCCCTGAGCTCTGCTGGCTTCTTGAACCCGTGTCTGACTGAGCCAACCCGGTCTGGGCTCCACCTCAGGGAGCATCAGAACACAGGAGTGCTTACAGACCAGAGGGGCGTTCTGGAGTCCTGCAGCTGTGTCTGAGAGTTTCAGCAGCACAGCTGGGCAGCTCCTGCCACATTCCAGGAGAATCCGAGTCTGAGGACCCCTCATCCAGCCTGGGCTCGTTCCTGAGCCTGAGGGCCCCTCATCCAGCCTGGGCTCGTTCCTGAGCCTGAGGGCCCCTCATCCCGCCTGGGCTCGTTCCTGAGTCTGAGGGCCCCTCATCCCGCCTGGGCTCGTTCCCCGAGTCTGAGGGCCCCTCATCCAGCCTGGGCTCGTTCCTGAGTCTGAGGGCCCCTCATCCAGCCTGGGCTCGTTCCTGAGTCTGAGGGCCCCTCATCCCGCCTGGGCCCGTTCCCCGAGTCTGAGGGCCCCTCATCCCACCTGGGCTCGTTCCTGAGGCTTCTGCTCCCCTGCCCAGCAGGACAGCGTGACAGCGGGACACTGGGACATGGGGACAGCAGGCAGGAGAAAAGCAGGACAGGGGGAGGGAGGACAGCGGGACAGCAGGACAGGACACTAGGGCAGGAGGACAGGGGGACAGGACACTAGAGCAGTACAACAGTGGAAGGGAGGGACAGGACACTAGAGCAGGAGGACAGGGGGACGAGGGGACAGGACACTAGAGCAGGAGGACAGGGGGATGGGGGGACAGGACACTAGAGCAGGAGGACCGGGGGACGGGGGGACAGGACACTGGAGCAGGAGGACAGGGGGATGAGGGGACAGGACACTAGAGCAGGAGGACAGGGGGGTGAGGGGACAGGACACTAGAGCAGGAGGACAGGGGGATGAGGGGAGAGGACACTAGAGCAGGAGGACAGGGGGATGAGGGGACAGGACACTAGGGAGCTGGCAGGGCTCATTCTTATCAACCCTACTGCAAGGGAAGAAGAGACTGGAACAGACTGCTCTCAGCTGTAACCTTTGTAAACGGTCCCACTCCTGTAACTGCAGCTGTGACTGAGGTCTGGCAGCCCTGCTGTCTGGTTTCCCAGATCCCAGCTCAACACTGCATGTCTCTCTCGGCTTCCTACTGTTCCTTTTAACTCCACCTGCAGTTCTTTGTACTCGTCTTCTTGAACTGGATCCTGTACTTTTTTCAATCGGTTCATAAAGCTCTTTCATTTGCCTTATACTGTTCTTTAGAGTTCTGAGGGCCTGTGCTGATCAGCTGAGCGGAGTGCTCCAGCGACTGTTCAACCTGAGCCTGCGCTTGGAAAGAGTCCCGGTGCTCTGGAAGACATCATGCCTGGTCCCGGTACCAAAGAAAGGGCGCCCCTCTGTCCTCAACGACTACAGACCAGTTGCACTGACTTCTCACATCATGAAGACACTGGAGAGGCTGGTCTTATCCCACCTGAGACCCCTGGTCAGCTCATCACTGGACACCCTACAGTTTGCCTACCAGCCCAGTGTTGGTGTGGAGGATGCGATCATCTACATGCTGCAAAGGGCCTACTCACACCTGGACAGGGCTGGCAACACTGTAAGGATCATGTTTTTCGACTTCTCCAGTGCCTTCAATACCATCCAGCCCTTACTTCTAAGGAGGAAGCTGGAGGAGATGCAAGTCGATGCCTCCACGACCTCGTGGATCACTGACTACCTGACAGGCAGACCACAGTCTGTGAGACTTCAGAACTGTGTGTCTGAACAGGTAGTGAGTAACACAGGGGCACCTCAAGGGACAGTTCTTTCTCCATTCCTCTTCACCCTCTATACTTCGGACTTTAAGTACAACTCAAAGTCATGTCACCTGCAGAAGTTCTCAGATGACTCTGCAATTGTGGGATGTATCAAGGGTGAGCAGGAGGAGGAGTACAGAGGACTGGTCAGCAGCTTTGTGGAGTGGTGTGGGGTGAACCACTTGGAACTGAATGTGACGAAGACAAAGGAACTGGTGGTAGATTTCAGGAGGAAAAAGGTCAAACCTACTCCTGTCTACATCCATGGGAGAGGCGTGGAGATGGTGGACTCGTACAAGTACCTGGGAGTGCACATCGACGATAGACTGGAATGGTCTAAGAACATCGAGGCCATCTACAAGAAGGGTCAGAGCCTACCTTACTTCTTGAGGAGGCTCAGGTCCTTCAATGTGTGTAGTAAGATGCTACACATGTTCTATCAGTCGGTGGTAGCGAGTGCCATTTTCTACGCAGTGGTGTGCTGGGGCTCTGGGATTAGAGCAGTAGATTCCAAAAGGCTGAACAAGCTCATCAGGAGAGCAAGCTCTGTCATTGGGTCTGACCTGGACTCCTTGGAGGTAGTGGCCGAGAGGAGAATGAGGTCCAAACTAGAGGCCATCATGGACAACGTCTCCCATCCCCTCTTTGACAGGCTGGCAGGAATGAAGAGCACGTTCAGCAATAGACTGATTCATCCACGGTGCGACAGGGAGCGCTACAGGAGGTCATTCTTGCCGTCTGCCATATGACTGTACAACGCATCCACCTTGCGTCTTGGCAGAGGCAACATCGACAGTGACCTGTTTCTGGACTAAACGCATCTACACATCTACTGCTACATCTGTTCTCTTCTTCTTCTTTTTCTTTTTCTTTTTCCCGTTTACAACCACTTTCTGTGCAATATATGCCAGGGACCTGTGCAATACATTTATATTTATATCTATAGTTACATCTATATTTATATCCATATGTGTGATATGAGTGTGATACGATTTTCTGTGTACTGTTCTGTTCTAGTTTGTTCTTGTGCGTCCGGACTGTGAGTAACTCTTGTATTGTATTGTATGTATTGTACTATTATTATATAATTCGTTACACTGTGGCTGTGTTGTGTGTGTTAAGCTGCTGTTGCACTGCAATTTCCCTCACGGGATCAATAAAGTATCTATCTATCTACTGATTGATTTCTTGAACCATCTGGGCAGCCAGTTTTTAGCTTTTGATTGATTCCAACAGTGAGCCAATCTGTTCTGTGCTTCAAGCAGAATCTGTTTAAACTGTTTCCATCAGTTTCTGCCTGAGTTCACACCCCCCCGTGTCTTTACTCTTCAAGTGTGCCTCAGTCTAAGTCTGATTTGCTGAAATTGTAAACTTTTGCTCTGGACTCACCCTGTACAGTTCTGTAATATGTTTCATGACTTGTCATTTTCTGATCCCAGTTCCCTGACGGTTCTCTCTCCTCAGTCGACCTCACGCTTGCAGAACAGATCAGACTGGTACCAGTGGTGCTCTTGCAGGTGCTCTCACAGACTGGACCAGCAGGCATTTCTATCGCAGGGCATGTAGGGAAAGTGGAACTAATCCTCCTGCCTCCTTCACATGGGAAACTCTGGGACACCACACTGGAAACCTACTGATTTACACGGGATTTCTGTCATCGATTGGAAGCAGAAAAAAAGCCATGTTTTCTTGTTGTAAAAGGTGACTTTAACAGATGCCAAGCCGTGCAGGGTGCTATATAACCCAGCTGAAAGCCGGATTCAGGCTGTGCTGGGTCTCCAGTGTGTTCGCTATCCCGCTCGCTGACTCTGCTGGACTCGGACCGGGACTCTCTCTGCCTTCTGGGCCGCAACAGAGCAGCTCAGAACAGCGCAGAGCGAAACTGAAAGCAGACCTGTGCGCGTTCACGGGGCGCAGCCCAGTTCAGCGCCTGGAGCCGGAGGGGTGAGTAAGACTCGTCCTCGCTTGTCCACCGTTAGTTTCTATTCATATACTGTGTATAAATGTCACTGCAGTATGTTAGTTTAATACCTGTTATACAGAATATTTAATGAACCGAGTCGGGTGCGCGCTGTATTTACAAGTTGAAGAGCGGTGACTCACCGAGACATGTGGCCGAAAGGACGGTGAATAAACACCACAGGAATCAGGTCAGGGCTCCACTCAGGGGCTGTGAGGTTTCACACACTTGAGCTCGACGCTGTTATGAAGGACCTCAGCGTCAGGCAGCTGAAGGGGTTTCAGAAAAGACCTGGAAACAGCAGGAGTTTGAGCTTTCGAGGGAAAACGCTCTTCTTTTGGCACAATGTCAGCGAATGTCGGAGCTGCTGAAGTCCCTCCAGCGCCCGTATCAGAGCAGCTGGAAAATCCCCAGGACTCTCGGGAATGTGACACGTTTCAACCCAACATTTCGGAATCTCCCGGCATCTTGTTTTATACTTTATATTTTCCCCGGTGATGATTTAATCAACACCGTCAGAGTAGTAATTTTATTTTAAAAATCTGGGATTTCCACTCGAGTGCTCTGAGCGGCGCGTCATCTGATTGTAAAGCGCAGGAACATTAATATCACTGTTCACCGCTTTCCACACCATCACTGAGGGATCAGGGAGAAAACACGGGATTATTATTACTAGATTAGTATCAATATTAGTACAAGCAGCTGTCGGTTACATCGTGCGACATAAAACAGAACTAAATGGGAGAACGCGCCCTCTCTGAGCCTGGCTGCGCGTTCACGGTCCAGAGAGTCGCGGTCACACGCACAGCAGCAGACTATTATTTTTAATTTTTTTTTTATTTTAACAACAAAATATCTGCAATTCTCCCCCTGTATCCTCCTGAGCGCCTCTCCCCCTGTATCCGCTCAGCAGTAGGGAGAAATATTTCCTTTCGCGTTTTTTTTCTTGCTTCTCTACCGTGAATCCAAACGAGCTGCTCTGCGATTTGTTACTTCTTTACAAGTTCTTTTTCCTCCATCCCAGCCCGTGAGGAGCTCAAGCCTCTTCGTTACAGACTTCAGAGCTTCCAGCTGAGACTCTTCAGCACCGCGTCCCCAGTGTTTCACTGCGGTTTCCTTCGTGACGCAGTTACAGCGGACAGACTGCAGACGGGTTGTTCTTCTGCCTGCGGTTAAAAGCCAGTAAATCGACTAGTTCTGGAGATTCCTGGAGTGAACTGGTGAGGTGAGAGTCCCAGTCACCTGTTCTGACCTTGAGTACATCTACGGCCATGTCTGACGATGACATGTCCCCTGTGAGGCACTTTAAAGCTGTTTTGCTGCTGGATTTCTCTGGTGGAGGTGCTGAAGTTTTTCAGGGTGGGCTAGACGGTTTCAAGGGTGCTGTGAGACTTCAGGTATAGATAAAGCACAGCCTGCCGAAATTCTTCCGTCCGGACTGGCAGGTGCTGTGTTTAGTTACTGGGACAGTCTCCTGGATACAGTGAAATGTGACGATTATGACCCTTGAAAACACATGCAATCAGTTTTTGGACCAAAACAGGAACTCAGGGCAGATCAGACATATCTGAATGCACAGCTGCCTCAGCCTGATGAAGCTGTGGAGGTGTACGCAGCAGAGCTGTGTCTCCCTGTACTGCAAGCTTTCCCAGATCATGGACAAACTGCCATTGCAGGAGAACTGCTGGACTTGTCCTGGAGTCTGGTGTCGCCGTGCTGGATGAAGCTCTAAAGATATCTGGCCAGTGTGAGAGAGCGCGTTCCTCACTCCACATCTCCTTCCCAGCTCCAGTGCCAATGTCTGCTCCCCCGCCTGCTCTCCACTCCAGCCCATAGCTTGTCTGACATCAAGCTGGCAGCCGGGCTAGACAGACTCACACTGAAACTGGACACCACTGACTCATGTGGACGTGCCTGTTCTCATTCTCCAGAGGGTCCGTCTCCATCTGCACGTTGGAGACCACAGTCCCCAGAGGGGCCCTGGGAGGGCCAGTGCAGTCCTTGTTGAGGGTGTCGACATCAAACAGATTCCCCTGCTTGTGGGTCTACAGCAGAGGCCGACCTCCATCATGCAGCTACAGCAGCCATAGCTGGCCATTCCAGCCCCAGTCCTGGTGCCAGGTCATACTGTACCAGCAGCACCACAGCTGTGATGATGAAGATGATGATGACAATTCCTCACACTTATATAGCACCTTTCTGGACACTCCCCTCAGAGCTCTTTACCACTCAAATCCCCTCCACCCCCACCAGTGTGCAGCCCCCCCTGGATGATGCTCCAGTCCTCTCACACACACCAGCTCTCAGTGGGGAGGAGAGCAGAGTGATGAAGCCAGTTCAGAGAGGGGGGTTATTAGGAGGCCATGACTGGTAAAGACCAGGGGGAAATTTAGCAAGGACACCAGGGTAACATCCCTACTCTTTTCGAGAGACGCCCTGGAATTTTTAATGACCACAGAGAGTCAGGACCTCGGTTTTACATCTCATCCGAAGGACGGCGCCTTTTTACAGTATAGTGTCCCTGTCACTATACTGGGGCATTAGGACCCACATGGACCACAGGGTGAGCGCCCCCTGCTGGCCTTACTAACACCTCTTCCAGCAGCAGCCTTAGCTTTCCCAGGAGTCTCCCATCCAGGTACTGACCAGGCTCACACTGCTGAGCTCCAGGGGGGTGCCAGCTGGGAGCTGCAGCTGCAGGGTTGATATGGCTGCTGGCTATGATGAGGCTGTGTGGTGGGACTGGTGTGTGTCGGTCCATCCAGAGCACAGGCCTCGTCAGTGCAGGAGGTCTGACAGCCCTGAAGAGGGAGTCTGCATCGTCCTGGCAGAGGTACAGCCATCGCTCAGGGGACCCAGCCAGCCTGAGCTCCAGCTGTGAGAGAGACAGCTACAGAGGTGAGACATCGTTCTCCCAGCCCAACACCATCACGTGTGTCTCGTGCATTTCCCAGAGGCCCAGAGACAGGACACCACTGGTACAGGAGCTGGAGAGGGGGGCCGGTCTTCAGCTTCACTGTCAGCGGCCCACAAGTCAACATCATCTCTGTCCCTGGAGCACTCAGCATGGACACCTTCTGTCCGGGGATTCACTGAGGAGCAGGAAGGAAGCGCTTTCCTGAAGGCAGGCACTAGTTTGTCACTAATTAGTGAAAACTTACAGCACACTCCAGCACTAAAGCATCACTCTTTGTTGAAGCACTTTCAAATAGCACACACACTCACAGCTGAGCAACGTGGCAGTTTGGGGTCATTAAAGGGGAACCACAACGCTATTTTCCTATTTTGGGTTTAGAAAGAATCAGCATTAATGTGTGCATTTCAAACCACAATAAAAGTAAAATGTACACAGTAACTTGTAAAACCTCCAAGTTACATCCAGTTTCCAGGTATCCACAGCGCCATGTTCTCTGATTCAGAACGAGGCAACAAAACCTTCCAGTGAGGTGAAGAGGCCCTGTAATACTGTAAACAAGCAGGCTTGTGAATCTAGCTCTTTAACCCAGTAGAAATATTGCTCTCAATTTCAGGACAGTTTTGCCAACAAATACTACTGGTTAACCCTGCATGCTGATCACAGTGGAACATTTCTGCAGTGAAATGTCTGCTGCACAACCTGTACTTATCCACTCGTACATCACAGTACATCAGTCATGACAGGGACTAGTGAGCAGGAAGGGCCAATTCACATCACAATTCGTGGGAACTCACCCTCTCACCCATGGTGAGACCAGAGCTTTGCAACAGCATGGCAACTTACAGCACTTTCACAGAGTTCATGATTTTGTGCTTAATTTGAAATTTGATTTTTTTTTCTATAACATCAATGAATTTATTTTGTTACTGTAGAAGTTGTAACTGCAGTTGCCCTTTAACTGTTTCACTGTGCTTGGTTCACACATAAATGTGTATGTTGTTCAGGACTCTGGTCAAGATGCTTGGACTTTTTAAAGAGACAGGGTGCTTCCATTGATGCCACCACAGGCGCCTTGGTGTTCAGAAATGAATCGATTCTCCTGCTTAGTTCTTGACAAGCACTGCCCTACAGCTGCAATGTGTCTCTTTCGTCTCCTGTATCAGTGCCCACACTCACTGAGATTGTTGCCCCAGCCTCAGTTACTTGCCCCATTTTAACTGGAGCAAAACTACTGTTCCAGGGAACTCTACATCACATACAGTAAAGGAGCCAAAACAGCTCAGTGTTTTCTGATTTTGTGAACTAGACTTTTAGGCACATTTTTATCATCTGTGTGTCACACAAAGAATTTAAAGAGGTGCATAGCTGTTCAGCCAGTATTTTGAGCTGTCCTTGTTTAGGAGTCTAGTTATTTTCCCAGTTTAAATCATCAGATGTTTCCTACAAGAACTGTTGATATTGGGAACTCCCACGTCCCATCAGAAACTCTGGGACACTAGACTGTGTCTGTACCCTCTCTTTACTCCTGTGAAAGCTCTCTGGCACACCGAGTCCTGTAGGTGCTGTAGAAGGATTCATAAGGCCTTGATGGATTTTTCAAGGGAGTGAGCAGGAGAGTGTAATGTCTCACACTTCTATCCTGCAGTTTCAGGATGTCAGCTTAAACACCAACTGGCCTTTCTCTGTTGAAATGAGTACTTTTTAGTAAATTATATATCACTTGTAAACAGTTATGTTTTACATACAGTTACAGTGTAGCTTTGGACTAAAACAGAAGTTAAACCGATTGCTTTTATCCATTGGTATCAATCTGATCTGTAATAAGATTGAATTCACCAATGCTGACATCTCTTTTCCTGTGTGCTGTACGCCCAGCTCTGCAGCGATCTCTTCACTCTCTGACAGCTCTGTAGAGCCCAGGGCCCTCAGGAGAGATGAGGACACTGACTGTGCTGGGGCTCCTGGCTGCTGTGTGGGGAGCTTTGAGGACTGAAGGTACAGTAGTTCCCTCTTCTTCCTCCTGCCTCTCCTCAGCTCAGGAAGGGTGGGATAGAGGACAAATTCAATAATGTATAATCCTGAGAAACTGATGATCAATACATTTGAAATTGAAGCAAATGAGTTTCAAGTTCTGTTTATACTGTACCTTGGAGGCTCCATGGATAAAATTAGGTTTTAAATTTCAGCACAGTTTCACACAGAAGCCTCCTGACTCTGGGGTTGGAGCCTCCTGGTGTAGAAGGTTTTTAATTTACAGCAGGAGACCAGGTCAGTTAGAGCACAGGGGGGCAGAGACCTGCAGACTCTGCAGTCATACAGGTCATACAGGTCCTCCGGATAGGTGTCAGTCTAGCTTTACACACACACTTGTGCAGCCTCAGGCCTGCCTGGTGCGTACGTGTGTCTGGAGTAATGTCTGCTGTGTGTCTGCAGTGATGCCCTTCCAGCATGACTGACCAGTGATGTAGTGATGTGAAAGATTGCTCTTTGCTTGAATTAGAGCTCTTATTAAATAGCTGTACAGTGTAGAATAGTGTCATTTTGTGCAGTATTGTGATAATTGTAACAGTAGTAAGTGTGAACATACTGTATAAGAATGATGTCACCCTATATAAAGTGACCCTGAAGCACCGGTACCTGCAGTAATCACAGGGCTCATTGGCTCTGGGCCTGATGATCCACTCTTCTGTGGCCCCAGGTTTCTCTGTGCAGGGCCCCAGGGAGCCTCTAGTGGCCAGGCCTGGGGACGAGGTGCTGCTGCCCTGCTCTGTGGACAGCGCTGTCCCCCTGCAGGAGCTGGAGGTGGAGTGGCTGAGGACAGATCAAGACACCCTGGTGCACCTGTTCTCCGAGGGGGAGAGCAGGCCGGAGTCCCAGCACCAGAGCTACCGGGGCCGAGCGGAGCTCTTCCCTCAGGAGATTCCCAGAGGAAACTTCTCTCTGCGGCTGGCCAACGTCACGGCCGAAGACAGAGGAGTGTACAGGTGTGCCGTCCACACGGCACAGGGCTCCGGTGAGACCACAGTGGAGCTGAAGGAAAAGAGTGAGTAAGGTTTCCTCATCCCTTGACCGGCTTGTCCAGTTATTGAAATAATAAAACACTGCCTGAGACACTCTGTTCTCTCACTGTTTATAAACACCTCTTGAAATATAGATTTCTGATCAAACAGCAGTGAAGTGGAAAAGCCCCATGAGTGCAGCAGGAGTGAGCTGGGAGTGATCTCTCTTCTACAAGCAGTTTAGTGTTGGGAGCTTGGCTTTACCTCACTGTGACAGATGCTGTCCTTTATAGTCCAATAGATCACAGTCCATCAGCTGTGAAAGAGTCTCAGTTAAGGTGAAAAAAAAATGTTTGCTTAGATTGTATATCAAAATATATCAAAAGGTTTATTTTCACCCCCATTTTATAAGATCAAGTGTCACTGTAATTAAATGACTTGAGTGCCTTTTTACTGTTCCTGTTGATTCACAGAGAGTCTAGTTGTGACTGGAGCTGATCGTGCTGTTGTGTCCTACCCTGGAGGGGAGGTGGTGCTGAACTGCTCTGTGGACACACACGTTCCCCCAGAGCAGCTGGAGGTGGAGTGGCTGAGGACAGACTCTGAAGTCCTGGTGCTCCTGTTCTCCGAGGGGGAGAGCAGGCCGGAGTCCCAGCACCAGAGCTACCGGGACCGAGCGGAGCTCTTCCCTCAGGAGATTCCCAGAGGAAACTTCTCTCTCCGGCTGAAGGACGTCAGGACTGAAGACAAGGGGCAGTTCGTGTGCAGAGTCTTTGGTGAACATGAGTCTGCAGAAGCTACAGCAGAGCTGATAGAGCTGGGTAAGTCAAACCACTTCCACTCAGAAACACAGGATGAAGTCGATATCCTGTAGGAGGGGTTCTATCAGAAACTGGGTTTAAATAAAGCATTAACACCATACTGTACATCTACAGTGTTATAATACCAAGTTAGTAAGCTAGTTAGGTTTGCAAAATGCAAGGATTAGCAAACTCGATGGATGCAGCCGATGAAATTCAAAAGGATTTAGTAAAAATCACCTGGAAAGTGATGTTGAATGTGTACAAACTACACTGACCTGACAGCAGCAGCCAGGAGACAGGAGCCCCTGTTTTAAACATCTAGCCAGTGGGCGAAAGTGAAACTAACAGCCTCAGTCAGATTACTTGTGCGTAGGTGATATGGATTATTGTCCATATCTCATCATTCCGTCATTAGAGGATCTAACAGACTGACTGGAGACTCGTCCTGCAGCCATGGAGATACTGTATGGGTACAGTGCTTTTACAGCTATTACAGCTGACAGGCTGGAGGAACTGAGCCTCTTTAGTCTGAAGGGAGTGTCCCACACTGACAGGCTGGAGGAACTGAGTCTCTTTAGTCTGAAGGGAGTGTCCCACACTAACAGGCTGAGGAACTGAATCTCTTTAGTCTCGAGCAGTGGAGACTGCAAGAGACTATATATATATGTAGTAAGTATTATTGCCAGCATCACTCTGCAGCTCACAACTGCCAGTAGGGGGTGCTCCCCCCACGGTCTGTGTGGGTCCTAATGCCCCAGTATAGTGACGGGGACCCTATACTGTAAACAGGCACTGTCCTTTGGATGAGACGTAAAACCGATGTCTTGACTCTCTGTGGTCATTAATAATCCCAGGGCATCTCTCGTGAAGAGTAGGGGTGTTACCCCGGTGTCCTGGTCAAATTTCCCCCTGGCCTTTACCAGTCATGGCCTCCTTATAACCCCCCTCTCTGAACTGGCTCCATCACTCTGCTCTCCTCCCCACTGAGAGCTGGTGTGTGTGAGAGGACTGGAGCATCATCCAGGTGGGGCTGCACACTGGTGGGGGTGGAGGGGATCCCCATTACCTGTAAAGAGCTTTGAGTGGAGTGTCCAGAAAAGTGCTACATACTGTAAGTGTAGGGATATTATTATTATTATTGAAATTTTCAGAATTACTGACAAAGTCAACTGGATTTCTTCAGAATCAACTGTGAAACATTAACCAGAGAACATGTGTGGAAACTACAAGGATGTGCATTTAAAACTAAGAACAGGAGGCTCTTTCCCCAGCCATGTTGTTAAATCTGATGTCCTGGTTTCTTTCAAGAACCAGCTGAATGAAAATCGTGCCCCGGAGTGTCGGACTAATCACATTTGTACTCTTCTCTGAGAGCGTGGAAGTTACGTGTCCTCTCACTGAGGAAACACTAGGACTCAAGATGACCAGTGTCGTACCTGGGTCGCCTTCACATTTTTGTACCCTCGCTCTCTCTGAGTGATAACCTCACGAGGATCTCTGAGCCCTGTGCTCACGGGTTCCCAGGCTCAGAGAGCCGCCAGCGGTATCTCTTTACTCCCTGTCGTACTCTCATCAGGCCTCGGTCCTGGCTTGTGGGATCTCCTCCTTCTGCGGCTCTGGCAGGTGAAGTCCTGGCACTGCCTGCGCCCCCAGTCCTTCACTTACAGACTCAGAGCAGAGGACACGGTTGCTGGTCCCTCACAGGCAGTAGCAGAGTAAACCTTGGCTGTTCCTGTTTGGCCAGGGCAGCTCTTCCTTACCTTACTAGTGGTTGAACACGGCAACAACAGGTTCTGCTACTTGTTCGGGGCTGTATCTGCTCCTCAGTGTAACGAACACACTAGCAACTACTGGCTCACCCGATGCTTTGCCAGGCTGCCCTTCGGCTTCCTGTCTGCATGTAGCCACTGGAGCCGGACCCTGCGCCACCTGGCTGTGTTGACTAACGAGGCACATGGCCAGCGCTGCAGTTTTAAATCCACTGCCCAGGCCACCTGGTCTTCACTGGTCATTGTGTCCCAGATCCCCTCCGGGTTCCTTGATCTTAAGTGGCTCCCCTTGCGGGGATATATCCCCCTCTGGGGTTTCTAACCAGCAGGTCTGTATTAGTGATGTCTCCGCAGTGTCTTAAGGCACACACTTCCTGGGGAGACACACCGCCCCTCAGTCGGCAGTGTGACCCTGCTCTTTATTGTTTTAAAGACAAAACAAGAGTCCCCTTCATCCTCAGCCCTTCCCAGAATGCTGCTCTTTCTCTAGACTTATTCAGAGGTTCAGACTCTTTTCTTCTGTCTCTCTCACAGTCTGGAGTCTTCCAGCTACCTCACCTACACCTGCATTCAAACAACACAGCAGAAACTGGACCACAGGACTCTAAACAGACAACACTCACTTGCCAAGTATCTGACCAGAGTGAGAGACAGGAAGGATTAACAGACCCTGATGAAGTACTGGCTCACTGACCTTGACTGGGCCACAGCAAGTGGACACAGGCAGATATAATAATCATAACTGACTATTATTTATCTGGATGTTATGGGTTGTAGGAATAAGAAAAAACTTTATTTTATAAAGACCTCTAATGGTATATTCCCAAAGTGCAATATACTAAAGTAAAGTAAATCCAGTTGAAACAAAAGAACACGAACTGCAAACTCTTAAAGAAGTTTAAAGAGAATATCCAGGCAGATAAAAACTGCAGTCGGGCCACAGAGGGAAAACCTGCTTCTCTCAAGCTGGAGAAAGTGCATCACACCCCTCCCTGGTGAGTGAAGGTGGGGAACAGGTTGTTCCTGATGGAGCAAAGTCAGACGTCTCGCTAGTGAAGTGGAGAAGTTTGACACAGACAGTTGAAGACTGTGACTCCCCCCTTCTCTCCTTTCTCTGCTTTATCTCCTCTTTTCCTTCTGACTTTCACACCTCTGGTTTCCTTTTTTCTTCTCCTCTCTTCCTTTATTATACGAATGCTGGATTTATTCAGTTTGTTTAGGTACCAAGTCTGCCATACCGTGACGATTGGTCACAGTTCTTTATGACTGTACTGCATGTGGGACCATGCTTGTTTGTCATCTCTGAAAATCCAGTGCACAGATTGAACACAAAACAAAACAAAACAGTTCATAAAGATAGAAGATAACAAATTTAAGACAAAGAAACACAAGGGATTAGAAATTCAATAATAATAATAATAATAATAATAATAATAATACCACTTATATAGCTCTTTTGTGGACACTCCCCTCAGATATCTTTACAGGTAATGGGGATCCCCTCCACCCCCCCACCAGTGTGCAGCCCCCCCTGGATGATGCTCCAGTCCCCTCACACACACCAGCTCTCAGTGGGGAGGAGAGCAGAGTGATGGAGCCAGTTCAGAGATGGGGGTTATTAGGAGGCCATGACTGGTAAAGGCTAGAGGGGAAATGTGGCCAGGACACCGGAGTAACACCCCTACTCTTCCCGAGAGATGCCCTGGGATTTTTAATGACCTCTACGTCTCATCCAAATTTTAATAGGACAGTGTCTTTTTACAGTTTAGTGTCCCTGTCACTATACTGGGGCATTAGGACCCACACAGACCGCAGGGTGGGTGCCCCCTACTGGCCCCACTAACACCTCTTCCAGCAGGAACATTAATTTTTCCCAGGAGGTCTCCCATCCAGGTACTGACCAGGCTCACACCTGCTGAGCTTCTGTGGGCTGCCAGCTGTGAACTGCAGGGTGATATAGCTCCTGGCTCTCCAGAGAGCACAGGCTCAGTGACCACAGCCTGGCCATAGAGACTGGACACAGGCAGACCTGGCTGCCCAGAGAGGACAGGCTCAGTGACCACAGCCTGGCCATAGAGACTGGACACAGGCAGACCTGGCTGCCCAGAGAGGACAGGCTGTGCTCCCACTGCCAGCGGGGAGAAATAGAGACAGAGGTGCACTTCCTACTGCACTATGAAAAATACTCTGGGATTAGACAAAATAATACCCTTAAATGCTGTACTCTCTGTTCCAGCCTATATACAGTAGTTCTACTTTCTAGCTGATAGCAGGAGCACATGAAGTTTGGGAAGTATTACAGAACGAGAGAAGGTAGCCGCCATACACTAAGATGGCCCTGTCCCATGGTGACATCTCGCGTGTAGCTCTCTTGTTTATGTTGTATATTTACATGTTATGTCTCATTTGTAGCCAAAAATATGTGTTTGACCATCACCTACTACTGACATTAGACATTCCTGGACCGGAGATTTAGAGCCCTTTAGGAGAAAAGAGCTGGAGTGTGTTTCATAACTAATAACCTTTGGTGCACTGATGGAGAAATTGTCTACAGATCTTGCTCACCTGATCTGGAATACTGTACCTCACTATTAAATGTCGCCCTTTTCCCTACCGAGTGAATTTAGGGCCGTTATTATGACTGCTGTGTATATTCACCTGCATGCTGATGCTGAATCTGTGCAGGGCCATCAGCAAGTATGAAAACAGGCATCCTGAAACTGTTTCTGTCGTGGCGGGGGACTTTAACCACTGCAGCCTTAAAAAAGTACTACCAAAGCACTTCCAACACATCTCTGTTCCCCCTAGAGGCAGTAACACACTGGATCACTATTATCAGGGGAGCATACCGCTCCATTTCACGGTTACATTTCAGGAAGTCTGAGCACTTCTCCGTACTCCTTCTTCCTGTTTACAAGCAGGAGCTGAAGAGCGCCACCTGCAGTAAAGACTGTGCAGCGAGAACTTGCAGACTGTTTTGAAATGACTGATGGGTTTCATTCAAAGATTCTTCCACTGGTTTAGACACATATACAGAGGTCTATGTTATCAGCTACTGTGTGGACAGATGTGCTCCTACCAGAACGATCCGGACAATATCCCAATCGAAGCCGTGGATGTAAAAAGAAGTTTGCTGTGTGCTCTGCTGCCTTTCAATCAGGTGACAGATAATGTATAACACTGGAGAAGCAATCAAACTGGCAAATACAACCAATACAAGGACACACTGGAAAACCAGCCTGGGGGCGGCTCAAGGTCTGCAGGCTGTCACAAACTATAAAGGCAAGAGCAGCAGTATCTCCTCCCCTGAGGCATCTCTACCAGAGGAGCTGAACACCCTTCAGTCCTGCTCTGAGGCTCCGAGCACCGAGCAGCTGAACACCTGGTGTAAGGATACCCAAATGTGGAGATATGGGTCCTGTGCAGCCGCAGGAGTAGCTGGTAGACAAGGCAACAAACTATCTGAATCGAGAGGCGAGTTCGTGGTCAGTGGGCTTAAGGAGGGTCGGAATCCAGGACGAACACAGGAGGCAAACAATCCAAATCAAGAGATGAGGTACGAAGTCAAATGGCAAAAAGGGGAAGTCCAAAATCCAGAGTGTCACAAGGTTAAGGGTATGCCAGGTAGAGCTCTAAGGGAGATAACTCAAGACCGAGCAGCGGGAAGCAGATTAAGATAGTATAAATAGCACAGGGTGCCGCACGGTAAAGCGTGTGCAGGAGGGTTAACACGTGCGGCGGCACTTGCTATAATTAACCTGCTGCTGGTGCTGATTAGTTCTCTTATGGGTTGATCTCCGCTGGCTGGCGGTCGTGACAGTACCCCCCCCTCACGGGCAGCTCCCGATGCCCGAGACGGCCGATCGGGATAGTCGCTGTGAAAGTCTCTGATTAGCATAGGGTCCAAAATATCGTTCTCTGGAAGGGCCATAACCCTCCCAGTCGGCTAGATACTAAAGGGTACCGCAGTTCCATCTAGAGTCGAGGATCTTGTGGACCGTATACGCCTGGTGCCCCTGAATGAGACGCAGGGGAGGTGGGCGACATTGGGGAGCCGCAAGAGGTGAGCGGTAGAAGGGTTTCAGGAGGGAGACATGGAATGACGGGTGGATTCTGAGGGTGGGGGGAAGTGCAAGACGGAAGGTAACCGGGGTGATCTGGGAGAGAATCCAGAAGGGGCCGATGTACTTAGGCCCGAGCTTCTTGGAAGGCAGGTGTAGAGGTAGGTTCCTCGTTGATAACCAGACGATCCCGGCCTCTCCGGAAACGGGGAGCTGGTCTGTGGTGCCGGTTGGCAAATTTGGCCTGGCATTGGGTCAACTTGGTAAGGGCTGTCCTCGCCATTCTCCACGTCCTCCACAGCTTGGAAATACATTGTCGCACCGACAGCACCGCTGTGTCTGAGGGGTGACAGGGATAAGAGTGGGTTGATAACCTAGTGAACAGAGGAAGGGAGAGAGACCTGTGGAGGAGGAGGTAAGAGAATTGTGGGCATACTCTGCCCAGGGGAGCAGCGATGACCAATCATCCTGTGAATTGGAGGTGAAGGCTCTCAAAAAGGTCAGGAGGGTTTGGTTGGTCTTTTCCACCTGACCATTGGCCTCAGGATGATAACCCAAAGTCAAACATACATGGGTCCCTAGAGCTTGACAGAAAGCCTTCCATAAAACCAAGACAAATTCAGGTCCCCTGTCCGTGACCACATCGTCGGGTAAACCATGTATCCTGGAGACCTGCTGCACAAACAGTGACGCCATTTCCTGAGCTGTGGGCAGTGCTGGGAGGGGGACGAAATGGGCTGCTTTGGAAAAACGATCGGAGATCACCATGATTACTGTATGACCTTGACTGTTAGGAAGGTCTGTAATGAAGTCGACAGCTATGTGGGACCAAGCGCGGTGTGGGATCAGAAGAGGGTGAAGGAGGCCGGCCTTCCTAGCGCGCGGAGTCTTGGTCCTGGCACAGACCAGGCAAGCCCGGACGTACTCCGCAGCATCAGATCGCATGGAAGGCCACCAGAAATCCCCGGTGAAGAGGTCCAGAGTGCGTCTGCAACCAGGATGGCCTGCAAAGTGGGAGTCATGCCCCCACTGCAGGACAGCAGAACGCAAGTGGTCTAGTACAAAAAGCTTATCCAGGGGGCAGCGCAGAGGAACCGTAGTTCTGTCGAGGGCACGTCTGACCTGATCCTCAATAGAGCAGTGGATCCCCCCCAGGATTCTGTTGGATGAAATGATTGGTTCCGGTGTGTCCAGATCCGGGGGATCATGGAGCCGAGAGAGAGCATCAGTCCTCCCATTCTTGGAGCCGGACGTATAGGTGATAACAAAATTGAAGCGAGAAAAGAAAAGAGACCAACGGGCCTGACGGGAATATAGGTGTTTGGCAGACAGAATGTAGGCCAGGTTCTTATGGTCCATAATGATGACAAAGGGGTGGTGAGCCCCCTCCAGCCAGTGTCCCCATTCCTCCAGGGCCAGCTTGATAGCTAGGAGTTCACGATGACCCACATCGTAATTAACCTCGGCAGGGGAGAGCTTCTTTGAAAAGAAGGCACAGGGATGTGGAATGTGCTCTTCTCCGTGGCGCTGGGAGAGGACTGCACCAACCCTATAGGCAGAGGCGTCGACCTCCACAATGAAAGGCTGAGTGGGATCCGGGTGTCGTAGAAGTGGAGCCAAACTGAAGAGTTGTTTCAAGCGTTAAAAAGCCTGGTTAGCCTCCGGGTTCCATTTACCCAGGCTTGGTCGGTTGCGGGTCAGGGCCATGATGGGCGCCACAACGGAGCTAAAGTTCCGGATAAATCGTCTATAGAAGTTGGCAAAACCTAGAAATTGTTGGATTTGCTTTAAATTATGAGGAGCTGGCCAGTCATTGATAGCCGTGACCTTAGCAGAGTCCATCTCTACCCCAAGGGGGGAAATGATGTAACCCAGAAAGTGAATCTTAGAGGCGTGAAAAACGCACTTCTTGAGTTTATTGTCAATGAGTCTGGACAAGACCTCCTGGACGTGATGGACATGTTCCCTAGGGTTGGCAGAAAAGATGAAGATGTCATCCAGGTAAACCAAAACAAAATCCCCGATAATGTCCTTAAAGATGTCATTCATGAAGGACTGGAAGACCGCCGGGGCATTAGTGAGCCCAAGAGGCATCATAATACTCATAATGCCCGTGCGTGGTCATAAAGGCCGTCTTCCACTCGTCCCCTTCACGTATCCTGATTAAATTATAAGCCCCCCGTAGATCTAACTTCGAGAAGATAAACGCTCCACGTAGGGACTCCAGAGCGGCTGGGATTAAAGGCAGGGGGTAACAATGTTTAACCGTAATGGAGTTCAGCCCTCTGTAATCAATACACGGCCGCAAGGAGCCGTCCTTCTTCCCAATGAAGGAAAAACCAGCACAGGCTGGAGAAGAGGAGGGACGAATGAATCCTGAATCCAGAGCCTGCATAATTAATGCAAGGCTTGATTCTCTGCCTGAGTGAGAGGGTAGATCTGTCCTTTGGGTGGAAGGGTTCCTGGGAGCAATTCTATAGCACAGTCGCAGGTACGGTGAGGGGGAAGCGAAAGAGCCTTCTGTTTATCAAAGGCTTGTTTTAGATGCACATATTGGGGCGGGATGGTAGAGTGCTCCTCCAGAGGGGTTACTGCAGCAGCAACCTTAACCGGCGGGCAACAGAGGTCGTCACGACAGGCATGGCTCCAAGCGATGATCTCATTCTTGTCCCAGGAGATGTGAGGATCATGCTTCATGAGCCAAGGAAAACCAAGGATTACCGGGTAGGCAGGTGAATCCAGGAGAAGGAGAGAAATATTCTCAACATGTGTGGCACCGACCATAAGACAGAGAGGAATGGTCTGCCAGGTAATCCGTCCAGGAGCGATCGGCGATCCATCCAGAGCTTGAATGCAGATAGGCGGCGAGACCGGAGCCAGGGGAATATTCCACTTCTTAGTGTTTACAAAGTTCCCCGCTGCCCCCAAGTCAACAAAAACCGAAAGGGGAAGGTGTATGTCAGTCCAAGAAACTTCTGCCGGGAATAAAGGCCCTGACGAGGTTTGAGAAAAAACTGACTCTTAACAGTAGGCTGCGGAAGGGTTCGAGAAGGATACGGGGGTCTCGAGGGACAAGCAGAGAGAAGGTGATCTGGTGCAGCGCAATACAGTCCCTCCCGACGGCGCCTTTCCTTTGCATGTGCATGTGGCAGTGTGGGCACCGAAGGGGTAGTAGCCTCGGGACGTCCGGAACTGCTTCCTGGATAGCTCTCTGCTCTCCGCAGCTGAATGCGAGTGTCCAATTCAACCACCTGAGCGATCGCCGCCGCTCTGAGGCCCCCGCTCTGAGGCTCCGAGCACCGAGGAGCTGAACACCTGGCCCTCCTGCTCTGAGGCTCCGAACACTGAGCAGCTGAACACCTGGCCCTCCCACTCTGAAGCTCCAAGCAGCTGAACACCTGGCCCTCCAGCTCTGAGGCTCCGAGCAGCTGAACACCTGGCTCTCCCACTCTGAGGCTCCGAACACCGAGCAGCTGAACACCTGGCCCTCCCGCTCTGAGGCTCCGAACACCGAGCAGCTGAACACCTGGCCCTCCCGCTCTGAGGCTTCGAGCAGCTGAACACCTGGCCCTCCCGCTCTGAGGCTCCGAGCAGCTGAACACCTGGCCCTCCCGCTCTGAGGCTCCGAGCAGCTGAACACCTGGCCCTCCTGCTCTGAGGCTCCGAGCACCAAGCAGCTGAACACCTGGCCCTCCCACTCTGAGGCCCCGAGCAGCTGAACACCTGGCCCTCCCGCTCTGAGGCTCTGAACACCAAGAGCTACCAGAGCCCCAGTGAGCCGGGAGACTGTGTGTTACAGCTCTCTAAACGTGTGCAGAGCCTTCAAGAGAGTGAAACCCCACAGAGCAGCCGGCCCAGCTGGTGTCTCCTCTTGTTTCCTTACAACCTGTGCGGGTCAGCTGTCTCCTGTATATACAGACATTTTTAACCTGTCTCTCCCCCTGTCAGTCGGACCAGAGTGCTTGTAGAAAAGCACAATAGTGCCAAGGAAGACCAAGGTAGCTTGTCTGAATGATTACCGCCGAGTGGCTCTCACTTCAGTGGTCAGGAAAAGGACTAGTATTGTCCTACTGTATATAAACCGCTCTATCCCAGACTCCCTTGACCCACGTCACTTTGCTCACCGCCTGAAGAGGTCAGCTGATGATGCCGTATCTCGAGCACTTCATACTGCCCTCGGACATTAAGACAGACGGGGCACCTGTGTTAGGAAGCTGTTTACAGATTACAGCTTGGCCTTCAACACAATTGTTCCCACCAAGCTGGTCCCAGAACTCAGGAATCTGGGTTTGTGCAACTCTATCTGCAACTGGATACTGTATTTCCCGACGGGCAGACAGACCTCAGGTGGTGAAAATTGGCAACATTATCTACTCTACAGTGACCCTGAACTCTGGAGCTCTACAAGACTGCTGTCTCAGTCCTGGCTGTACAGACACTTACAGCAGCAGCCATATTATTAAGTCTCCTGATGACACCACTATTATTGGGCTGATCAACAACAACGATGAGTCTGCACACAGGA
This sequence comes from Atractosteus spatula, assembly GCF_055471065.1. Classification (NCBI taxonomy): domain Eukaryota; kingdom Metazoa; phylum Chordata; class Actinopteri; order Semionotiformes; family Lepisosteidae; genus Atractosteus; species Atractosteus spatula. The sequence goes on along the minus strand of NC_142721.1, from coordinate 16,741,070 downwards.
GTGAGGTGGAGCATTTTACAAGATGGTGCCTTGACGACAATCTGGCCCTGACTGTCAACAAGACAGAAGAGCTCATGTGGACTTCAGGAGACCCAGAGGGAGTCTTGCCCAGCTCAGCATCGAGGGCACAGCAGTGGACACTGTCAGCTACTTCAGGTTCCTCAGCCTGCAGATCTCCACTGGCCTGGATTGGTCTCACAACACTGTAGCCTGAAAAAGGCACAACAGCGCCTGCACTTTCTGCAGTGCTTAAATAAATGCGGTTTGGAGAAGCAGCTCCTCATGAACTTTTACTGCAGCACCTTAGAAAGTGTCTTAACTAGTGGCATCACTGTGTGGTACAGCAGTACCACCATGCATGACAGAGATGGGCTACAAAGGGTTGTGGCAAGGCCACAGAGGATTATAGGATGTGATTGACCATCAATCGGTGAGATTGACATCATCTGCTGTCGCAATAAACCCAATTCCTCATTCAGGATCCCAATCATCCTGTGACAGACTGTTCTCCCTCCTGCGCTCTACATATTTATTGTTCTGCTGTTATTATTATGTTTGTAATGAACTGTCTACATTGTGTGGTGTGTGTATTTCCCAAGAGATCAGCGTGAATACGAATTCCAATGTACATGTGCTTATGGCAATAAACTCCTCTACTACTCTACTGCAGGCGAAGAGCTGTGTTTTGCTGTAAATATTCAGCTGTTTGGAATCTGATAAAAAGAACAAAAATAACCGTGACTAGACCAAGGTAGGAAAAGAGCGATATAAGCAGAGAATGAAAGAACAGAACTGTGAGAAATAAAAACTGTAAGACCTACAAGAGGAGATTTAAACTGGATTTCAACTAAGGACCAGAGGAGGACACTGAAAGGAATACAGACATGGACAGGGCATATGGAGTGTGAGTCTGGAGAGAAAATGTTTTTTCTTTTTCGGTGTTTTTCAAAGAGAAATATCCTATATGTATTTAGACAGGGAACTTTAAGTCAGTCATGAGCTCAAACTACCATTTAGGCTTTCTTGAAGTTTAATTTATTTTTCTCCAAATATTTGGGTATTACAATAAACACTGTTAAACTGTCGGACTGACTGTGGGGCAGGCCACAACTATATAGGTGCCCATCTGATGTCTGTGCTCCCTGTGGCATCACAGTACGTACAGATGAAAGCAGAAAGCCGGGTTTTTCAATGGTCTGTTCTCTTCTCTCTTCAGGCTTTTCTTCAATACATGTGGGGGCACTGGTCTTGGCCTTTTCTGCACCAGTACTTTGGATGCTAATGTGTATCTGCATGTGTTTTGGTAAGTACATTTTTAATTGTAATCTTATGAGTTAGAGTTACATTGCCTGTCCACTTAATAAATATGAACAGAGAAAGTGGTTAGTGATCAGACAGCACCCATATCACCCTGCAACTCACAACTGGCAACCCACTGAAGCTCAGGAGGTGTGAGCCTGGTCAGCACCTGGATGGGAGACCTCTTGGGGGAAAAAAATGGTTGCTGTAGGTGTTAGTGGGGCCTGCAGGGGGCGCTCACCCTGTGGTCTAGGTGGGTCCTAATGCCCCAGTATATTGACAGGGACACTATACTGTAAAAAAAAGGTGCCGTTCTTCGGATGAGACGTAAAACCGAGGTCCTGACTCTCTGTGGTCATTAAAAATCCCAGGGCATTTCTCGAAAAGAGTAGGGGTGTTAATTTCCCCCTGGCCTTTACCAGTCATGGCCTCCTAATATCCCCCATCTCTGAACTGGCTTCATCACTCTGCTCTCCTCCCCACTGAGAGCTGGTGTGTGTGAGAGGACTGGAGCATCATCCAGGTGGGGCTGCACACTGATTGTGGAGGAGATACCCATTACCTGTAAAGTGCTTTGAGAGCAGTGTCCCGAAAAGCACTATATAAGGATTTATATATATGTAAGCAATTAATTATTGTTATTTTATGCTCACCTGTGTAGGGCTCACCTGTGTAGGGCTCACTTCTTTAGATGCAGAAGATCTCAGCTTAGCTGTCCAGTACTCTCCAGTGTTGACCCCTTTGTCAGTCCTTTAGACACAATGTGGAGCAATTCTGTGGAGACCACAGTGACATCACCCAGTAGCTCTGTGAAGACCACAGTGACATCACACAGTAGCCCTGTGAAGACCACAGTGACATCACACAGTAACTCTGAAGAAACAACTGTGACATCACCCAGTAGCTGCATGGAAGCTTTTCACTGAACTTCTCTGTAGTAAAACTCTCAGTTTTATGACGTTCTTGAAGAACAGACGAAACAGAAGTCTAGATATCTGTTTATCACCAAAGGTAGTTTAGGTGTGTAAATCTTACTAATCTGGAATTATTACTTCTGCAGTTTGACTGTTCTGTAGACAGTATATTGTTTACTGCACTTATTGACACATTTTAAAGGCATGTGTGTGTTCAAGTCAACACTGAATCTCTTGGAGCAGAGAGGAGTGCAGGGCAAGAGTGTAGCTATAGAACTGAAGCAGTAATGGAGACATTACTGAATTTCCTGCTAAATGATAAATACATGAAGCTTGATCTCTGAATGTTTTTTTTACACCTTAACTAAGTATTTGTTGTTTTTTCTCATCTTTTATCTTTCTGCAGATAAAGGTGTGCTTGCTTGGACATTCCTCTTTGCTCCTAGTGTCTTACTGTCTATTTCATTTGTCCTCTGGGGTGTAATTGAAGGTAAGTTTGTTCATTTAATCTCAGTGCACATTCACATTAACTGGATTTTGTGGGTTGTAGGAATAAGAATAAACTTTATTTTATAAAGACCTCTAATGTGTATTCCCAAAATGCAATACACTGAAAGTAAAAAATTCAGTTGAAACAAAAGAACACGAACTGCAAACTCTTAAAGAAGTTTAAAAGAGAATATCCAGGCAGATAAAAACTGCAGTCGGGCCACAGAGGGAAAACCTGCTTCTCTCAAGCTGGAGAAAGTGCATCACACCCCTCCCTGGTGAGTGAAGGTGGGGAACAGGTTGTTCCTGATGGAGCAAAGTCAGACGTCTCACTAGTGAAGTGGAGAAGTTTGACACAGACAGTTGACAGACTTTGAAGACTGTGACTCCCCCTTCTCTCCTTTCTCTGCTTTATCTCCTCTTTTCCTTCTGACTTTCACACCTCTGGTTTCCTTTTTTCTTCTCCTCTCTTCCTTTATTATACGAATGCTGGATTTATTCAGTTTGTTTAGGTACCAAGTCTGCCATACCGTGACGATTGGTCACAGTTCTTTATGACTGTACTGCATGTGGGACCATGCTTGTTTGTCATCTCTGAAAATCCAGAGCACAGATTGAACACAAAACAAAAGAAAACAGTTCATAAAGATAGGTGATAACACTTTTAAGACAAGGAAACACAAGGGATTAGAAATTCTCCAGGAGTAATGTGATCACTTACACTAGACCTGGTCAGGATTCTGGCTGTCGAATTTTGGACAGACTGGGGTTTGTTCAAAGTAGATTTATATACTCCAGCGAGTAGAGCATTTCAGTAGTCAATTCGAGAGAACACAAATGTGTTGACCAGCTTTTCAGCTACAGTTAGTGATAACATAGGGCACAGTCTAGCGATATTTCTGAGGTGAAAGAAAGATGTTTTGACAATATGCTGCACATGTGGGTCGAATGTCAAGCCTGAGTCAAATATCACCCCCGAGTGTTTCAGTTTAGACTGAAGCTCAAGTACAGTACCGTCCACAGGGTTACAGCACTGGCTTTACAAAGCTGATGGGGGCCAATACACATGACTTCAGTCTTGTCACAGTTTAGATGAAGGAAATCTTGAGTCATCCAAGTTTTTATGTCAGAGATGCAATTAGAGAGAATAGAGACACCCCCATCAGTGTCAGGTATATATATATAGATTTGAGTGTTGTAGAAGATGTAGAAGATTAATGAGCAGTAGAAGATGCAGTGTGCAGTCACAGACACAAATTAATAAGAGCCTTTCTGAAGAGAAAGCTCTTGAGTCTGGATTTGAATGTGCTCAGGGTGGGTGACTCTCTGATATCCGTGGGGAGAGAGTTGCAGAGCTCTGGGGTGCAGCAGGAGAAGACCCTGTCACTGTACTAATTGCTGGTATCTCCAGACAGATTCAGGGTTGTTAGAAATATCATTAGTGCTGTTAGACATGAATAAAACAGGTTGTCTCAGGAAACAGATCAACCTCCCATTCAGCATCTGCAGGCCTGTCTGTGAGCTGCTCTGAAGTCAGGGGCTGCAGAGATCTGAGAATCTGTTGCTCTGTGCAGGCAGTGATTGTTTATACCCTGTACTGTGTTCATGTTTACTGTCACAGGCAAACAATTAAAGTACATCAGGCAGGATTGCTAGGTTAACTTGATTAACTTTTCTAATTTCTCTGGCACAGAATGTTAATGAGCTACTTGTGTGCAATCACTACTGCTTTGCTTTTGGCTCCTGATGTGACTTGTTTTGCAGGGTCGCTGGAAGAAGTGATCATGTGTGTGACTGTTAATCTTCTGAGGAATGTGCCAGTTCTGTCTTTCTTCAATGGTAAGTTCTGAAGAGATGAGCTCACTTTAGAGAACTGTTTCTTTTTAGGTGCATCTTAAAAATCTACACATTTGGCACAATTATAGGTAATAATAATTAATAATTAATAATTGCTTACACTTATATAGCGCTCTTCTGGACACTCCACTCAAAGCGCTTTACAGGTAATGGGGATCCCCTCCACCAGCACCAGTGTGCAGCCCCACCTGGATTATACAGTATTTACTTTGTACTATGTACATACTCTATAAAATCAATCATTTTATGGTTATTTGATTTTTATTTGTTTATTTGTTAACTTAATATTTTTGAATTATTTTAAGACTGTTAAATATAAATTCAGTACAAAGTATATTTTCCTAAAAAGATCATATTTGTGACCAGAATAAGGAAGGCACAGTAAGCTGTCCCACTCTGAATGCCAGTAGGAGCCAGTACAGTTCACACAACATGTAAACTGAGCTTTTTTATGTACACGAGAGGCATTTTCAGTCTTTATTAATATTTCAGTGTCAGACAGGCCTATTTCACTCAGTAGGGTCTTAGCTGAGCAGTGTTTCTCATCTGCAAGAGTTATGTCGCTATGACATTACTAACCTGAACGTCAAATGACAACTCAGGGTCAGAGGTAACATGAGGGATTCTAACTGTGATCAGGGGTTTGATTTCAGCACCATCAACACTGAAGTCACCAGCTTTGTGAGCTCAACCCCAGCCTGCTCACAGTTCAGTTGGAGAGTTTTTTGCTCCCATTAAAATCAGACATAGAAAGATCACCAGAGAACCTGAGGACTTGCCTGCCCTGAGTTAGACCTGTAACTGTTGCTCTTCTGTGATTTACCAGTTAATGGCTCCTGTCCTGTTCTTGTCCTGAGATTGTTCTGTACTAGTATCTACCTGCAGGGGGAGCTCATACTCAAAGATCAGATCCTTAAAGGAGCTCCGTTTTTAGATCATAAACCTAAGTCCACCTGGGTGGTTCTGGTTAAAAAAAAGTATTTGACTTTTTTTTAACTCACCGTAGAACTGTAGACACAATGCAGAATAATATTTCTAGGTCTTTATTCATCTTCTTGTCACTGTAACTGGATCTCCAGAAATGTATCTATGAATGATACTGACAGTATCTGTTGTGCTGCTGTGATCTCTGGAGGACCTCAGGGTGGGGAATCTGTCTGCTTTTCCCTCTCTGTTCCCTGCTGCTGTCTTGACATGACTGAACTGAACCAAGCGCCTCAGCAGTAGAACTAGACCACAGAATCAGTGAGTCTGGTGACTCCTGGCCATCAGCTCAGCTGCAGTCTGAGCGTGTTTGATCACACCTGGTCTGGACTGAGGTGAAGTTCCTGCCTTCAGCATGGAGAGTCAGAGTTCAGAGTGTGATGAAAGCAGTGTGTGAATTGTAGTGTTTTTTAACAGAGGCTGGTTAAAATTAAAATTCAGTGACAGTGTTGAGGAGTGGTGTCCAATTCACATGTTTGTGTCTGTTTTTTCCAGTGAAGAACTCAGTTTCCATCAGTTTCTCAATAATTAATTTTGTTGTGATAACAGTGATGTGGTCTGGTAAGTAAAATTAAAACTGATTGTTTCTATTTCCAATTTCAGAGAAGTATTAGCTGTTAGCTCGTGTATTTACAGTAATAAACACACACATGTTTGAGGTCCTGTATAGTGGCTGCTGAGCTGCTTGTCTTTGCTCCAGTGTGTGAGTGCGATGTGATTCTCAGGGCCAGTATACAGTCAGACCAGGAGTATTCAGTCTGTAACCAGCTGGACAGGCCCTGTTAGTGGACTGGTCCTGTATTCCTGTTCACTTATAAAGCCAGTGTATTACTGCTACTACAAAACAGTTACAGTGCCATATTGTAGTGTTCACATTAAAATCAAGCTCATAGTATGTAAACAGTGCAATACAGCACAATAGCTCACACCCTGTAAGCTTGTTGTCATGATTGTGTCCCTATTTGTTCTTGTGACACTGAATCTATTAGGAGAAGTGTGTGAACTGTACATGTGTTCCTCCTGTAGATTCACACAGAATGTCCTGTTAGTCTTGTAGTAAAGTGATATAGGGATGTATAAATGTTTTAATTACATGTAATAGTCCACCAGGTGTCTCTGCCCATTTTCCTAGGTTATAGGATGTTATAGTGTTGGCGCTGGAAAGATAGAGAGAAAACCGAAGAGAACAGGGGACAGTGGGAGACAGCTAGCGTGAGAGAAAGGTGTCTGATCAGTAGTGTACTGTAATAAACTAACTTTTCTTTAATACATAGTCCATTGTTCCACACCTGCCTGCTTGCCATTCTTTGCTACAACTGCTGTAGTAATGGAGCGATGTCTTCTCAGTGACACTAACAGGTCATAGAAACCTCAGAGACAGGGGCTGAGTCACTAGTGAGTCACTAAATGAAGTCAATAAGTCCGAGAAAATGAAGGGGAAGATGTTTTTGTTTCTGTTCTGATTTCCCTGTGTTCCCAGTTGCTCTGTGGGAGTACTTCAAGAGCCACACACCAGACACAGGTGTTAAAGCTGGTATTGGACTGGCCTGTGCCTCATCACTGATCTCCTCTCTCTGTGGGATTTATATTCAAGGTAAGAACACCTGCTTTCTCAGATCCAGGAGAGAGAGATTCGGTGTGAAGAGCTCAGATCTAGCCTCTCTTCTTGCTAGGTTTCAGTTCCGGAAAACACATGGAGCGATGTGATGGAGATACAGTAGAGAAAGAATCCCAGACTGCACTGGGAGGGATGAGAGCAGACTCTCACAATCTCTCTCCAACAGACACTCGATAAGAACAAGGAGTTTTCTAGAGAATCACAGGAAGCAGCTGGATCTATTACTGATACAGTGCTGCTTTAATTCAACATAAAACTAAGCTCAGGAAGTTATTTATGTGCTTTGTATAATAATTAATAATAATAATTGCTTACACTTATATAGCGCTTTCTGGACACTCCACTGAAAGCACTTTACAAGTAATGGGGATCCCCTCCACCCCCACCCCCACCAGTGTGCAGCCCCACCTGGATGATGCGACGGCAGCCATAGTGTGCCAGAACACTCACCCCACATCAGCTCTCAGTGGGGAGGAGAGCAGAGTAATGTAGCCAATTCATAGATGGGGATTATTAGGAGGCCATGACTGGTAAGGGCCAATGGGAAATTTGGCCAGGACACTGGGGTAACACCCCTACTCTTTTCGAGAAACACCCTGGGATTTTTAATGATCACAGAGAGTCAGGACCTCAGATTTACATCTCATCTGAAGGACAGCGCCTGTTTACAGTATAGTGTCCCTGTCACTATACTGGGGCATTAGGACCCACATGGACCACAGGGTGAGCGCCCCCTGCTGGCCCCACTAACACCTCTTCCGGCAGCAACCTTAGTTTTTCCCAGGGGTCTCCCATCCAGGTACTGACCAGGCTCACACCTGTTTAGCTTCAGTGGGTTGCCAGTTGTGAGTTGCAGGGTGATATGGCTGCTAAATACTGATTCACAATTTAAAAGTATTTATTTATTGAGGAGTTAGACCTAAGATATTTTAACTATCTTGGCCAAAGATCCCCTGCCTACTAGCAGCAGAAACAATGACTCTCACCAGATTTATTTCAGATACATTTGTGCCAGTTTGTACCACTAAAAGCAGTTTGTGCTGCTTTCCATCCTGGGAAATAGCGCCCTCTCTCTCCAGGCTAGTGGAATATACAGTATGTCTGTCCTGGTGCCCTGCTGTGTCAGCAGTATTTTAAAATAAGTCATCAAAGCAATGTTGTAAATTGTAATTTACATTGTAAATGTAATAAAAGGTCTGCCACCTCACAAATGTAAACAGTAATATCTCAATAGTTCTGAAAGAAAACAGTCTTTCATGAGCCAAAATGTAGACTAAACCAATGTTTTACTTTTGTTTTAACCACTTGTTTATGGGAATATATGTACAATAGGTGCCCAAAATCTATACTAGCATCGGGACCACATCTCACAACCGTCAGTTCTGTACCATGCCTCATCTCTTAGAGCTTGTAGGTCACTGAGTCCTGAAATGAGGTAAAATCATGGTCAATGAAGAGGTGGTGCGTATCACAGCTACATTTCTATACCAGTGGTATAGTCTGGACAAACACCAGAGAGCACTGACCAGTCAGGAAATTCAGACACTATATACTGCATTCCTAAAACCTCTGTATCAAAGCCATGCGTTTGGCTATACAAGATTTAAATCTAAATCACATATTTGGGAAATTGTTTTTGCTGTTTGTGGGGACAGAGGCTCAGTGACGTCACTCCCCGAAGATCGAGGGCGCACTTTCTGAGGAAGGAGAGCAGCACAAACACTCCTTTCAGAGGCACAAACGTGGCTCAGACAAGTGCAGGGGCTCAGGCAGCTCCCAGAGGCACCTGCACCTCAGGGCCCTCCTGCAGGAAGTGATGTCATACGAGGGGCAGGAGGGGTGCAGGAAGATGAGGGGGTTTCAGGAAGTGATGTGATGAGTTAGAGTAACAGGGGTGAAGAAGAACTTGGTTACTGTCATCTGTCTCCAACTCCATCAGTAAGAACAGCCACATGCTGTACAGTGCTCCACCAAACAGTTAATAGGACAAATAAATTGTTTTATTAAACAGTTTTTAGTATTTCTTTTCAATATCATAATTAAAAAATGTTTTAAATTTAGTGTCTATGTATCTTCTTTTTTCAGTGTATTCAAAGTGGAGGAAATCTTCTCAAAGCATCAGGAGAACAGGTATGGTCTTCTTACCTCAGTGTGTGACAGAGGAGACACTGCAGGGCCAAGCAGAACCTGAGACACACAAAACAGAAACACCAGAAACACCAGATAGCGAGAGAAGATCTCTTACATCCTGAATCGTGGGCAGACCATGGGCAGCAAACTGTTCCTGCAGAGTGATGTGGACAGGAACAGTACTGAGAAACAGTTAACAACACGTCTTTATACTGAATCAATAAATCTGTACAACCCTTCCAAAGGGAGATGGTCCTGCTTTCATGAGTTGAAAAACGATGCTGAAGTCTGATTGGTATCACTGACAGCGCAAAGCAGAATCCAGCTCCAGGGAGAGATGCCAGCGGACAGACACTGAGCTGAACATGTTGTGTTGTGTTTCAAATGGAATATTATGAAAAATCTACCAGGGAGAAAAATAATTAAAACTTTATTCTTTAGAGACTAATAGGACACTCTTATCTAAAGTGGATATTTCTTACAGCACATTGTCCCCTGTCACTACAGTGAGGAATTGCTTTAGAAAGTGTTGTTCTGAGGAGAGAGCACCACCTACTGGTCCACAAGCACCACTTGTAGCAGCTTGAGACTGTAGAGGTCTCTCAATCCAGTGCTGACCAGGCCAGGTCACACTACAGGGTGGGGACTCTGCTGTCCCTCCCACAGGCCTGGACAGCGATGTGTGGACTCTGGTCTCTGCTGTGTGCAGACACCTGTACTGTCAGAGGCACTGAGCCAGGGAGAGCTGGAGGGTGGTACCACACTATAGGTGAAGATAGCAGGGGAGAGGGACTGTGTGGCACTAACAGATACTGTACCTGCTTTGTTCTCTTTCTGCTGCAGTTCCCTTCTCTTGTTCAGTTGGCAGCATTGTTGTCCTCGTCCTTTTCAGAGCTTCCATAGAAAGGCTCATAGTGGGTAAGTACTGTACTCCAGTAACACACAAGATCCACAGCAGACCTTCAACACATGACCACTCTGAATGTGAATCTGTTACAGCTGGCACATCCAGACACAGTCACAGTGATGTAAATCTTTAAAGGCAGGACTGTGTGCAGGAGAGGTCTCTGGCCTGGAGTCTGTGGTCCTGACCCGAGCCAGGGAGCTGTGTCTGTTCTCCAGCTGATATCCTGGCCCACTAGAGCTTATCTGCAGCCCGTTGCTCATGCCTGTATCTCCTGAGCTACACTGAGGTCAGGAGCACTGGGCTGTGTCAGTAGCTGCAGCTGTTAACTCAGGTGTGTCTCTCGAGGCAGTAGAGTCACTGGCTGTGTCTTGGGGTCGAGGGTGAGTGTCTTTCATGACCCCAGGGGAGTGATAAGGCCAGTGTGGGACCCCCACTCTCTCTGGCAGGGTGAGCAGGCGCTGTCCCAGGAGATATCAGCTTGTCTTGGTTGTGGTGCTCAGTGCAGTCATGGTGAGCTCTCTTCAACACCCTCATCCTGCCTCACTGGACTCCTTTGGATCTCAAGTGTCTGAGCGTCTGCCCAGATATTCCTCCTCCACTTGGTTCAGTCAAGGGCCATAATCACACTGATAGTGTTAAGCAGGATCTTATTTTCAGTGCAAGCCAAGAGAAAGATTTTTCTTATTATTATAATCTACTGTATCCGAACACTTAATTCTAATGATATTCATAGCCTTGCTGCGATACCTTTAATTGATTGGGTGTGAAAACTATGTTGGACTTGATTGATGAGGTACTGAATCTGTAATGGGATTCCAGTGGAACCTGTTTCACAAGAAGAATGAGGTGGTTCAGGAGGATCCCTGCACTGACCTTGCCTGTGAAGGATGCACAGAGATCCCACTGAAAGGTGATTGATAAAATCATTGAATTGATTCGGGATGACCTCTACAGTTCAGTTGTGTATGTGTGTTAGTGAGGGGTTGTGTTAATTTCTGTCCACAGTGCTTAAACATTTCAGTAGGAATTCTGCTCTGTCGTTCTACATTTGTGTGAAGACTTTCACCTCCTCCTCATGTGCTGTAAGAGTTCCAGGCTTCTCCTTCACTGGTGTTGTAGCTTGGAATTTAATATATTAGTGTTGATAGTGGAGTCCAGATTGAATAGATGATCAAAATTCTCATCAATTTGATTCAATTAGATTCAATCCAATCCAACTCAAACCAATTCAGTCCCATTCAATACGAGCTTTATTGTCCCCTAGGGGAAATTTGTTTTTTTGGCACAGTCAAACAAACACAATGACAATACACATCATCAAAGGGAAGAGAATACAGCAGTGTTATAGGACATAAGAAATAAGAGACAAGGTAGTCACTTTGCGTTGTTTAAGAGTGTGATTGCAGTGGGGATGAAAGATTTCCTGAGTCTGCTGGTTTTACACCTGGGGACACAGAGGCGTCTCCCAGCTGGGAGAAGTGTGAATTCTCAATGGAGGGGTGAGACACACACTCTCTGATGCTTTTGGCTTTCTTAGTCACCCTCTGTCTGTAAAGGATACTTCAGTTGATTTGATTATTCCTGATTATTTTGCGCCTGATATTCCCTAATTGACCAGCCTGTTACAGTTACTGGTACTCATGTTGCCACACCAGCAAGTGAAGCAGGATGTGAAGACACTTTCAGTGAATGATTTGTAGAAAAGTTTAAGAATAGTTTTATCTGCCTTAAAGTACCTGGGTTTCCTAAGAAAGAAGAGTCTCTGTTGGCCTTTTTTATAGATTGTGTCACAACATTTGTCCCATTTTAGGTTTTTGTCAGTGACCAGTCGCAGGTACTTATAGTCATCGACAATTTCAACAGGCTGACCATCAATTGTAGTGGGCTGAGGGGTGTGGTAGTTTTCCTAAAATCAATAACCTGTTCCTTTGTTTTTGAAACATTTAAGTTTAGGGAGGACTCGTTGCACCAGTTAGTAAAATCATTTAGGATGGGCCCATGATGGTATTCTGTGTCCTTTAATAAACTGACCAGGGCTGTGTCATCAGCAAACTTCATGAGGTGTCTGTCTGTGTGCTTGCTTATGCAATCATTAGTATAATTGAATAGATTATCAAAAATCTCATCAGGATCCCCTCTTTCTTTGTCTAGGTGACCTCTTCCTTAGGTTGTCAGAAAACCAAGTCTGGTGTCGTTAAGTGGAAAGTCCATGAGGGTCCTGATGTTCCAGGTCCCTAATTTTAATGCTCTTTGGTGTTTTTGATCACAGACAGCTGATCCCTCTTTTGTCCAGTCAGGAGTGATGGGACAGGTATAGGGCTTATGTACTGTATATATGCCCTGTTTTAGGGCACCTTTTTTAACCACTTCCCACAAGGAGCTACTGTAGATCCTCAATAAGACTTCTCAGCGGCAATATCATGGTAAGAGAAGCAGCTCCAATAGCGAAGGGGGTCCTTCTGTATCTCACTCTGCTGATGGTGACCTTACATTGCCCATAGCCCAGGTTCCCTATCAGTTAGAGATGTAGTCCAAACTGAGCACTCTTCCAACCTCACCCACTGTTTACAGTGTACAGAGTGGTGTTTAAACTGGAATGATTTTATACTGACAGCATCAGTACCTGTAAGACCACTTTCCACAGGGCTGACAGAACCTGTACGTTACTAACTCTTTTGTGCTCAGTCCTGCATGTTCTATAAAAGATCTGCCCTTCCTGATCCACTCTTCTGTTCCCAGGTTATCTGACTGTGCTGATTGTAGCTCTTATTGCCCTGGTTGTGTCTCTGACACTTCAGAGGATCTGTTCAGCCCGGGGAGGATGTGGAGGTGAGTAGGAACAGTGCTGACTGTGCTGTAAATACAGATTCACAGGATACTGATGAGTCAACATCTACTGGAACAAGAACTGTCCCTCTGCCACTACGAAACATCACAAGAATAATTCACTGGGAGCAGCAGGAACAGTAAAGAACAGGAAAGGGGCGTCCAGACTGCACTGGGACCTCAAGTGGCTCTCAGAGAGTCGGGGTTGTTTATCTCTTCAGACCCAGAGGCTGCCTCATGCATGGGAGCTGAGAGCTCTGGGGACAGAGAGGAGGAGAATCAGTAAGCTGGAGCTGCAGAGGACAGTCTGGTCAGGGGTGCCTTCTTTCTCACACTGAGAGAGTCTCCCCAGAAAAGGGCAAGATAGGAATGAGCTTCTCGTGCCCCCCAAAAGATGGACACATGGCCCACCACTCTCTCACCTGCTGCTAGTCATCGATAGATGGACAGCTGAGGTAACCGATGGAGCTGTGTGGGCACAGAGATTGACTGCAGGAGAGGACCAGCAGCCTAGAGCTTTGATTATAAAAATTGGCTCAAAATTAGCTCAAGCTGCAGAAGTGGCTGCTATAGTTTTGAAGGAGAGGGAAGTGTAGACTAAAGAGACTCAGTTCCTCCAGCTTGTCAGTGTGGGACACTCCCTTCAGACTAAAGAGACTCAGTTCCTTCAGCCTGTCAGTGTGGAACACTCTCTTAAGACTAAAGAGACTCAGTTCCTTCGGCCCGTCAGTGTGGGACACTCCCTTCAGACTAAACCCTCTGTTTGATCTTGAAATGGGCAGCAGGGCTGTGTGTACAGTAGGTGAACAGCATGTTCCTTTCTGCCCTGATACTGGACTCTTGCATGTTTTTCTTATTCAGATATTTCTGGTTTTTAATAAGATTCAAATGCATGTTTTACTCTTTCAGATTTCTGTCAGAAAGCTGCAGTTGTGATTTTCTCCATGCTTCTGTTCGTGTTGAGCTTGCTGTATCTGGCCAGTGTCCTGGACACTCTCAGAGGTACAGTATGTACAGGGGCGAGTGTGTGACAGTCAGCAGGTTTAGACAACAGCTGACCTCCTGTGTGCCCACCTGTCAGTTCATGTGAATCAGGACATCCTGTGGGCATGTCATCATGCTGCACTCACACCCCAGCGTTTCCACAGTCCTGAGCAAACAGGCCCCCCACTCCTCTGAGCCCCACTGACAGCCCCTGTGCGGCTCTTCAGCTGCTGTGAGGAAAGGACTCCCCAGGGTTTGTATCTTCTGAGTGGACAGTAGTGCTCCAGTCCTGGAGAGAACTAGCAGGGCGTAAGTCAGGGTCTTACAGCCTGGAGACAAACCCTGAGTCACTCATTCACACTTCACATTCCTCTGCAGTAAGTCTGCTGCACCAGCCCAGAGTTATCTCAAGTGTGACACAGCATCACAGTGTAACTCTCACAGGCCTGTATGCAGGGCTCTCTCATGTTAATGCATTCTGCACATTGTTACCAGTTGGGGAGTATGAAATATCACAAAATGACCAAGCAGATGAATCAATAATTTAAATAATCAAAACCCCCTACTTGTAAAGATTTTGCCAAGAATATATAGTACCTGAGCGGTTGATATAATTAGAGGCACATGAGCTCTTTGTTCTCTGGCACAGATTTGGTGAAAAGAATACATTCAGGCACACTTGCTTAAACAATTACCAATGACAATACACACACTAACAACACTAACACTAACAATAAGCTACACTATTCACAGTACAAGATTACTGTAAATAAGTCAAACAAGGATTCCTCACCACCCACAAAAACACCAGACTGCTACCAAGTATTCAAACTCTTACATAACACCTACACAGGCCACAGAAGAAGAGACAAGATGCCTTCTAAACTAAATACAATTCAACCTGCAGTTGAACCTGGCTCCCTGTTCTAAAAATGCGCCCACTAACCAGGACAGGGCATTGTTAACTGTGGTTTCTTTACACAGGATATCAGAGTTCCCTGAACCACAGAGTAGCACACTTTGTGACAAGGATAAACACTTAGCTCCAATCTGATTTTCCCATTGATCACTTTGACCTTGTTGATCAACTTGTGCCTCATGTCTGCCTACTGTCTGAACAGCCCTGGTCAAAATGAGGAAAAACGCACACACTCCTCTCTTGAGATCGCAGCTGACAGTGACCTGTGCACGTCTGTCTGGCCAGGTGAAGGAGCTCCTCTCTCACAGTGACCTGTGCAAGTCTGTCTGGCCTCGTGGAGATCTCCTCTCTCACAGTGACCTGTGCACTTCTGTCTGGCCAGGTGAAGGAGCTCCTCTCTCACAGTGACCTGTGCAAGTCTGTCTGGCCAGGTGGAGATCTCCTCTCTCACAGTGACCTGTGCACGTCTGTCTGGCCAGGTGAAGGAGCTCCTCTCTCACAGTGACCTGTGCAAGTCTGTCTGGCCAGGTGGAGATCTCCTCTCTCACAGTGACCTGTGCACGTCTGTCTGGCCAGGTGGAGATCTCCTCTCTCACAGTGACCTGTGCACGTCTGTCTGGCCAGGTGGAGATCTCCTCTCTCACAGTGACCTGTGCACGTCTGTCTGGTCAGGTGGAGGAGCTCCTCTCTCACAGTGAAACTCAAACAATGTGCTCTGTCCAGCAGAGCTGTTTCCTGCAGGCTGAGAGCCACCACAGGCCTCTTGATTCTCTGAAAATCCAGTAATTCAGGTGTTATTATACCTCAGCCTCCCCTCCAAATCAATACATCTCATGCAGAGCTCACGTACCTTCGACTCCAACAACACAACTGAAGATGACCAGTCATTAGTGCTCTTTCCAAGATCATTGAGTCTTTCATCTGTCTTTGGGCTGTAGAACTGAAGAGCTCTCCTCTTGACAAGTGGCAGTAAGCCAGTCAAACACTGAGCGAATGAGTGAAGCCCAGTTTCTGAAGACTGTAGCCGCCATGAGAGCCGCAGCACCAGGGTTAAACAGCTGCCTGACGCTGGTGAGGGCGGAGGCCACAGGCCACCTGCTTCTGTTCTGTTGCGTGAGCCAGGCGTGATGAAGTCACACAGAGATAAAATCAAGTAAAACACGACTAGATAACTCCAAGACGATATGCAGAATTGAGGGGTGAAAAGAGGAAAAACAATGTTTAATTGTACAACTTTAAGAAACACAAATTGAGGAGCTCACATTTTGCTTCTTGACATCCTAGTGCTCAGCAGTGCCCCCCCATTTGTGAAACTGTGTTTCTTTGAAAGATACTCTGATGCTCACCTGCTGTGACTCTCAGGTAATTACAGTGATTATTAATTATGATTACAGGGGGACCTGGACTCATCTGTGAAGTCCTGTTTCTCTGGATTCTGGCTGTTGGGACAGTCTTTACAAAGGAAGACAGAGATGTAGATGGTACAGTAGGAATTATTTAAGTGTTATTTTAGACAGTTGTGATTGAATGTGATTGAGTGTCTTCTGTAAGTAGTTGTGTGTGATTCCTTGAAACACCTTACAGTTTCAGTTCACATTCTGACTTCCTGCTGCTTAGTGTCCCAGAGCCCCTCATGTCCTCCTTCAGACTGACCCTGTGACACATCTGGCTCATCTGTCCTGTTCTCCTCCACCCCTCCCTGCTGTTCTCACTGTGTTCTACACTCCTCACAATCACAGCAGAAACTCAGGCCTGGACAGCTGTGAGCTCATCCTGTAAAACCCATTTGCTCAGACACTCTTCTATAACAGCATCTTTCTGCTTTTCAGGTGTTTTAATGAGTATCTTCAACTTGGGGTACTTTGGGTTGCCTTTAGTGAATTCCACTGCACTCGCAACAGAATTAATTCTGAAAGCAAGTAAGTCACAATAATGATCTGTCCACTGTTCTCTGTGTAACATGCGCTGTTAACTTTTCTTCATCTTTAGGAAAGGTTATAAAGTATTTAAGGTGCAAAAATATTCTTAGTTAAAAATGTAGTTCTGTTTAAATGCCTGTGTGACAACTCCAGCTCAATAAGGACCACAAACACAGCCCTGCCAACGTGTCACCTTAGTGTTCTGTGTTTCCAGTGCTCTGTGTTCAATCTCACAGACACTCCAGCCTACTGGGTGATTCACTGGTGCTCTCTTGGGGGAGTCTGCATGGTCTTTTGTTTCTCTGTTCTTCTTTATATGACTCAGTCAGACCTTTCCACTAACTCTTCCTTATCTTCGTTAATCACTAACACTACCAGACACTGGAGTATTCAAGACGTCACATCACCCAATCAGTCTTCATTCCACTGGTCACTTTTCATCAATATAATTACTGACACTCAATTATAGTAGCTCTCCTCTCCTGGTTTCTCTATAATCTGCAAGATCAAGCTCTTACTAAGTCTGGATTTGCTGCTGAGCAGTTCTGTTTCACACAAACAGTTCAAACCTCAAGCAGAGCAGTTCTCTACTCTTCCCCTCATTCTGCCCAGGTGGTTTGGGGTCCTCTGGCCAGGAGGGCAGCCCTCAGCCAAGCGGGTTAAACCACATTTTGACTAAAGACCTTCAACTCTCACCACACCTTCATCTTCCTCCTCACCTTCAACTCTCACCACACCTTCATCTTCCTCCTCACCTTCAACGTTAGATAAACCTTTATTACTTTCATTTCTTTTAAATGAAATGTAGACATTTCTTGGTCTCATCTCTTCATAAAACTTTTATTCCAAACTCTCCATTATTTTACCCATTAATGTCATCTTTCTCTACAGAATGAATGAAAAGAAAAAAATGAGAAAAACAAGGAATGAAAAAAGGAATAAAACAATAAAAAGTTTGAGCTGATGAATCTACTGAACATTCTTTAGGATCAGCAGTGAAGGAAATGAATGATCAGTTTCTTTGTAGCCGGTGGAGTGGAGCTCCTTTGGCCTTGAACTGACATGATGAGCTTGTTGTGAAGAGTCACTCTCAGAGTGTAGAAAGTTCTAGTATTATTGAAAAACAGTACCAAAGTAAACTTAGACAAGGCAGACCAAATCAATTTCTTAACACTTCTGTGTGTTAAAAAGTGCCATTTAGTGCCTGTGGAATGTTTTTCACATTTTATCACTACACCAGTATCACCATAAAATGTGATAGCAGTGTCAGTAGTTTTAAATAGAATCAGTAAAATTATGATGTCAGATGTTCTGCCACCACTTGTTTATCAGTATCAATGTCTTGAATTCCAGCTAAAGGCTACCGAGCTGTGAAAGATCTTCGCTTGGTGGTCGTGCCCTGTGAATCCCTCTTTGTGATCTGCGGTGTTGTGTGTCTGATGTATAAATACTGTGAGTATCTCAGTCCTGAGTTCTAGCAGTTATCCTTTATACAGTAGTAATGGAGGACAGAGACAGAGCAGGAGAAAACTGAAGGGTGTTTTAACATCTGTGGTAAAAATACAAGCAGCTGTTGATACATTCTAGGAAAGGATTTCATTGACAAAGTTATGCAAGATGATCAAATACATGTGAGATTTGTAAAGAAGTTGAGTATTTACAATTTCACTCAACTGATACCCTTACTGGAAGCTTTTCCAGTAACTGAAGATCAGGAGGGATAAACAAGTCAGTCACCCAGCTCTGCCCTACAGCTTGTCTCCTTCTGAATGGGGTTTGAGTCTCCTCCTGCTGTGGCCAGGAGGCTGCCCACTGACCAAGCAGGTCAACCTGTCTCACCAAGAATTCCAGGCATTTACAAGGCATTCAGTTCTTGGATGCTGTTGTTCCCAGTGAAATAAAGTGTGTTATCTTAGCAATTGAAGGAAAGAGAAGTAATTGCAGAATTTTTTATTGTTTTATTTGAACACCAGCTTCTGAAAAATTGATCTTTGAAGACAGAAAAACAAAATTTTGCCTGCTGTTATTTTGCTTTTTTCTGTATTTTTTTGTCTTCTGAGAGGACACAGTAAGAGATAAAAGAAATGTGATTGTTTACACGTGCACCAGGGGTTCGCTTCAGTGTAAGACATGAACCAGGCCTCTGTTGTGTTGAGGGGGAGAATATTCCAGGTGGAAATTGGCTCTGGGTGCCTGGATCACTAAAGGGTTTTAAACACCCTCACCCTACAGGTACCTCTTCACAGAAGGTCCTTCCTTAATTGAACTGATCACAGCAAGTCTGGAACATCTCAGAGTCTGACAGCCAGGGACACAGGCAGGTTCCTGCTGTAGTTTCTTAGAGGTACTGAGGCCCAGAAATGAGATCAACTGGAAGATATATACAGTAAATATACCAGATAGCAGCCAGTCTGGTGAGAGATAAGGCCCTCTGCAGGAAGTTTGTCTCGGTTTCCTGTTGTCAGTGTTGCACTTCAGGAATGAAGCAGCGTGTCCATTCAGGCACAACACTTTTATTTAGGTTTCTGTAAAATTTACAGAGGCTATTAATTAGCGCTGCTGTGTTTCACCCCAGTGCGACATTTGCTGTTATATTATACTTTTAAACCAAAGTTCGTGCACTTGGGTAAAAACACTGCAGTCAATTCACACAAAAATAATAATGTTAACAGAAACTCACATCAATTAAACTGAAAAATGTTTTTTAGCATTGTGCATTACATCAGCAGTGCTTGGGAACTTATTTAAATCACCATTCACAGCTCTGACCTGTTCCTGGGAATACTGGTGTGACGTTGTGTGAAAACAGAATTGGGTGTGACTCATACAGAAAGACATACTCGTCTTGTGACAAAGGAAGTCTCACAGCTGAAGGAGACACTTGATTTATCAGCCTCTGTTAATCTCAACACAACCTCAGGCTGGATAATGCTCTTGTCCAAACTGGGTGGTGTTGTACTCTATATGTGCTGCTGTATACAGTATGTACAGGTACTGTACTGCTCAGCTCTGTTGACTGTTGACTCATCACAATTGTGGGGATGAAGTACAGGTACATGTATATCTATGTATATATGCATCTCATTAACTCTGTGACACCAATGTTTTTCCTTACAGACTTGAATAATTTTTCTTAGGTAACCTTAAGATTACAACATCTTTGGTTTTTCTCTTTTTAATGATTTTAAACTGATGGGAATGTTTAGTTTGTCTAAACTTGTTTTTTGTCCTCTCCAGATAAGAATAAGAACAACAAACCTGAGTAAGTAAAAAGTCAAATATTTCTCACTTTGAATATGTACAGGAAAGAGAATTAGTTTTCAAGCTGTTATAAACAGAAAACAGAATGAATTCTGAAAAGTGTCAGGAAAGCATTTCAACTGTGTTTAAACTTAAGCAAGCTTGCCATTCTGTAGCAAAAATGTTTGTTTAGGTACTATATTTAAAAAAAAGTCTTAAACATTAAATTTGGTATATGTAACATATATTTATGAAAATCTTAAAATAACACTTATGTTTTACAGGATAGAGGGAAAATTACCAACATTACAGACATTATTGCAAAAACAGGAGGTACTGTATGTTTCTCATTTTTTTCTGTCCTGCTCTTAATAGGACTGACAAAAAGACCAATACCAGCTGAATCCAGAAATCTGAGAGGCATTTAAACTGATGGGTGTTATAAGTTTGCACTTAATAAAACTGGATCCTGTTTGTCCAGGGCTGATGCCTGGGAAAGTTCTGCATCAGGGAAATCGAAAGTCAGTGTGCAGTGAAATTTCCAAAGACTGTTTCAGTCGTCCTAAAAGCAGGAAACGACATTAGGAATGAGGGGCAGCAGTCTGTAGGAGAGTTTATGGACAGGAGGACAGGAAAGTCACAGCACACAGATAGGGCTGTATAATAATAATAGTAATACTAATAACAGATGAATAAATGAATAATAGGCTGTTGGCTGGTGTTGTTCCTGATGCCCCTGTGTGATTGTCCAGGACACAGGTCCCCCTGAGGAACTGCAGCTCAAGCCTTCACTGGGCTCTGATGGGGCCACATAGGACATACTTAACTCAAGACTCTTCTCTTGCTAAAGGCTCTTGAGTTGTTGCTGCTCCAGATGGCCAGGTTGTGAATCACACACATCTTTAATTAGCAGTTATTGGTGTCTCCTTTCCCTTTGACACTTTCCCCTGTTTACTGTGGTAATTCCAGAATTACCACTTTGAGTGGAAACCTGTTGTAATAAACAACAACCAATGAAACTCCAAATGAAAAGACTTTTTCACAAGGAGCTGGAGTGTGTGGCTCTCTTATCCCCTGTGGGTTTGTAGACGCTGATCCATTGACAGCCCCTCACAGACAGACTGCAGTCCAGTGAAAGTGTCTCTTTCTGTTACAGAGAGACTCCAACCCCCCTGAAGAAGAGCGAAGCCCAGAAGAAGCTCAGCTCAATAAGGAGTCTGACTGATGGCAGGTTCCAGGCCTGAAGAGAGCAGGAACACTCACTCCCACTCACTCCCACTCACTCCCACTCACTCCCACTCACTCCCACTCACTCCCACTCACTCCCACTGTCAACCACTGTCAACCACTGTCAACCACTGTCAACCACTGTCACCAGCACCCACAGACACTCACTGTGAGGTTGTGCGTCTTGTTTGGTGGTGAGAAGTGTAACTTGTTTTCCAACTCGTTGACTGCCCCACCAGAGGAAACAACACACTAGACCTTGTTTATACTAATGTACCCGGCGCTTACAAAGCAGCACCTCACCCCCCTCTTGGACAATCTGACCACATCTCCCTGTTCCTACTCCCAGCCTACTTACGACTTCTCAAACGCACCAAGGGTTCAGTTATAGCTGTAAAAAACATGGACCAAAGAGGCAGAATCAATGCTTCAGGACTGTTTTGAGTGCACAGACTGGAGTGTGTTCAAAGATGCAGCCTCATACGGATCCCACACCGATATCGACACGATTGCATCATCAGACACCAGCTACATCAGCAAATGTGTGTAACGATCCTCTGGAGAGCAGATAGGGATCCTATGCAGACGCAGGAGTCACGGCAACTAACAATCCAAAACAAGGAGCCAGATCGTAATCAGAGGGAGAAAGGTAGGTCGAAATCCGGTAAAGACACTGGTGGCTAGCAATCCGAGGAGCAAGGCAAAATCCGAAGGCCGAAGGCGAAAAGGGAAGTCGATAATCCGGGACAACAAAAGGGTAGAGCTCACGAGGTGTATACTCAATACCGAGCAACGGGAAGCAGGTTAGAATGGTATGACTAACGCGACGTGCCGCACGGTCGAGCAATTGCAGGTGTGTTAAGTCGTGTGGCGGCGCTTGTTAATAATAACCCACTGCTGGAGCTGATTAGCTCGCTTACGAGTTGATCTCTGCGGTCGTGACAATGTGCCGATGATGCGGCGAGCGTTAAAAAGATACGCAAACTCCCAAATCAGAAACCCTGGATGAACACCGAGATCCGCTCCCTGCTCAAAGCCCGTGTGCAGCCTTCAAATCTGGTAATGAGGAAGAATTGAGAGGGGCTAGGAAAAAATTAAGAGCTGGCATAAAATCTGCCAGGAAACAGTACAAATCCCAGATAGAACACCACTCCAACACCAACGCTAACCCACGACACATGTGGCAAGACATAAATACAATCACAAGCTACAAGAGCAAAACAAGCCCTGTAAGCGCTACTGACCCCTCTCTTCCAAACAAGCTTCACACCTTCTACGCACGCTTTGAAGCTCATAACCCTGAACCAACCACCTGGACCACTGACTCCCCTGCCACCCCACCCCCCACACTGTCCAAGCTAGATGTGTGGAAATCACTAAGTAGAGTGAACACACAGAAAGCTGCTGGACCTGATGGTATCCCTGGCCTTGTACTCAGAACATGTGCCTGGCAGATAGCTGATGTCAACATGTCCTTGGCCCAGGCCACTGTACCAAGCTGCTTCAAGACAACCAACAACGTGCCAGTACCAAAAAAATCAGCCCCCACATGCCTGAACGACTACCACCCTATCGCACTCCCTCCCATCATAATGAAGTGCTTTGAAAAACGACTTATTCCACACATTAAAGCCAGCATTCCAAAAACACTGGATCCTCTCCAGTTTGCCTATCGCACAAACCGCTCCACGGAGGATGCAATCTCTATAGTTTTACACACCACACTAACCCACCTGGATAAAAGGAACACCTATACAAGAATGCTGTTCATTGACCTTAGCTCAGCATTTAACACCACCATACCCATAAAACTTTCTACCAAACTCAGGGCTCTAGGTTTAGATACAACTCTCTGTAGCTGGATCCTAGACTTCCTCACCAGCAGACCCCATACTGTCAGGATTGGCAACCTCACCTCCAACACACTCACCCTTAACACCGGTGCCCCTCAAGGCTGTGTGCTCAGCCCACTGCTTTACTCCCTGTTCACCCGCGACTGTACTGCCACGTTCAGCACAAACGCCATCATCAAGTCTGCTGACAATACCACAGTCGTGGGCCTGATCACTGACAACGATGAGGCTGCCTACAGGGAGGAGATAAAACAACTTGCAGGCTGGTGCCGAACCAACAACCTATGTCTCAACATCAGCGAAACCAAAGAGCTGATCGTTGACTTCAGGAGACAAGGAAAAGTCCACTCCCCCATCTATATCGGAGGGTCTGCAGGAGAGATGGTGAAGAACTTCAAATTCCTAGGTGTTCACATCTCTAAGGACCTCACATGGGCACTCAACACCTCCAGTCTCATCAAGAAGGCACAACAGTGGCTGTACTTCCTGCGAAGGCTGAAGAAAATACGCCTGCATCCACGGATCCTCACCAACGTCTGCAGATGTACGGTGGAGAGCATACTGACCAGCTGCTTCACAGTCTCGTACGGCAACTGCACCGCATCCGACCATAAGGCACTGCAGCGGGTGGTCAAAACTGCCCAACACATCACCGGCAGTGCCTTACCATCCATCCAGGAAATCTACAACACCAGGAGTCTGAAACAAGCCACCAAAATTATCTCTGACCCAACTCACCCCGGTCATAACTTGTTTGTCCCCCTACCATCTGGCAGAAGGTTCCGGACAATCCAGTCGCACACAACTAGAGTCCAAAACAGCTTCTTCCCCAGAGCCGTCAAGCTGGTGACGCCCCCACTCCCTCCCAACATACTATGATCTCTCCTCACTTCTTCCTGTACCCACAATGACTGTACTCCAACACCACTACACACACGACAACTGAATGGAAGCTAAAAATGGACTTAAAACCGTATTAGTTGTAATATTTATTAATCACCATACTGTTCCCCGAATTACCTTGCACTGTTTTTGTCCTGTTGTATTATTTTCTCTGTTTGCGTATTTGCACAGTTTTGATTATGTTATGTTATTACACTGTTATTGTTATTGTGTTGCTGTCTATTGTCTTATCTTCTGTTCTATTTATATACTGCACCTGAGTGACTAACCAGAAACACTTTTCACTATACTTTGCACCTGTGTCAGTATAATCACAAATAAAATAAAGTTGAAAGTTAAAGTTGTTTTGATCTGTAAAGTCCTGTGTGAGTCTGTTTCCACTCATGTTAATTGTTTACTGTTTGGACTGAAAATGGACCTGTTTTTTTACTACTGTTAGTGCCTCTCTGAACTGTACACAGAGTCTACTGGCACTGAGTCCTCCACATGCATGAGATGTATGACTCTAGAGACTTCCTGCTACAGAACCAGGCAGGTCTGCGGGATGACTCTGTGGACATATTTCTGCAGAACGCTATTGAGGAGAACATCTCAACAGCAAAACGAGGGAAAAAACAAAGACAATTTAAGAAACCAGGCTGCAAGCATCGGAAAGGGACAGAGTCCATGTGAGGAGTAATAATCTCGACCTTCTGCCATTGATAACCCACTGTAATGTTCAGTCACTTAGGATCAAGGTTGATGAGCTACAAGCAAGTGTCAGCTGTCTCTATGGCTGCAGGACTGCTGGTTTGCTGGCCTCTACAGAGACTTGTCTCACAGACTCAGATTTGGACCCGGACCTGACCGTTGATGGGTTTGGCGCCCTGCTCGTGCTGGACTGAGACAGAACTGTCTGGGAGTGTATCAGCATCGTCACAGTGCGAGAGAGGCTCCGTCTGCCTGATATTGACTTGCTCTCAGTATCAGGGAGACCTGTTTGTCTGCCCAGAGAATTCCCCCAGATGTCCATAACCGTTGTGTACATTCCCCAAAGCAAATGATACAAAGACAGTAAACAGCCCTTGTAATGTGACTCTGTTAAAGCTCTGTCCTCCAATGCACCTAATTTGATCCTGGGTGATTTTAACCACTGCAACCCGAGAAAGTCTTTGAATAATGTCTCCCAGTATGCCAACTGCCCAGCTTGTAACAGTAGAACCCGGGTTCAATCAGAGAGGCGTACGAGGCTGCTGTGGATCCTTCTCCTGGCTCGTCTGAGCTCAGCACTGCTCCTCACACCCACCTGCAGGACAGCACTGCAGAGGGAGGAAGCTCAGTGCTGCCAGTCAGGGTCTGTTCTTCTTGCACCGGCTGGTCTGGCCTGTTACACCTGCGACCAGTCAGCCAGACTCACAGCTGTGCTCTGCAGTTATACATCTTTCTGCAGGGAAACAGTGATTCTTACAAAACCCGTTCAAGTTTATTCAGGTAGTGAGCCTTGGGTAAACAAGTCACAGAAGAGCCAACCTGCCACAAGTACACTGCTTCACCACAGGGCAGCGAGCCTGTGAAGAGGGAAGTCAGGTCTGATGCTCAAGAAGATTCAAGCATCAGGAAAAACTCGAAGGCGCACCAAGTTCTAGAAATGTCCATGGAGCAGAATGAAAACTAGGGTGAGGCTGCAGGACAGAGGTAATCTCTCCAAAAGCACAGTGAACACTGATGGTTTTAACACTTACAGAGAGCTGGCTGATGAACTACATGGTTTTTACCCTGTTTGACCAGCATGACCATCACCAAGGTTGAATTTGATGCTCAATGTGTTTCAAACGTTTTGAAGAAAACTGAAGTCAAGAAAGGTCTGTCCTGACCTGCCCCTGCTCAGTGAACTTGAGCTCCTTCCACCTGGGCTCTGACTTTAACTACTCAGAGCAAATTGATCTTTTATTCCCACACTTATGAACTTGCTCAATGTGGACAATTGATTGTGTATTTTAATGTATATCTTTTTGTTTCTCATCATACATGTATGTCTCTTACATGTGTTAATGTATTATTTCTTTCAGCAGAATTTTTATTAAAAGTCAGTGTCATAAATCTGATTTCTTGACTGGTCCTTCTCTTCATCCTCAATCTCCCCTCTCCTTCTCCCTCCTTCTCTCTCCTTGTCTTTGTCTGGTCTGTCCTTCATGTCCTTGCTGACATGCCTCTGTTGTCTTTGTGTCTTTGTCCTTTCTGCATCATTCCTATTTGTTAAAGATGTTTTTGAAATACATTCCCAGCTGTGTTGATGGAGCTCTTTCCTTGACGAAACAGCTTGTAAAGATCTTCAGCTCAGTGATCTACAGATCACTCATGTGACCAGACTGAACACCTGGAGATCTACAGATCAGTGATCTACAGATCATTCATGTGAACAGACTGAAGCACCTGGAGATCTACAGATCAGTGATCTACAGATCACTCATGTGAACAGGCTGAATGTTTTCAGTGTTGTCTGCTATGATCATCTTTGCCCTTGTTGTCTGGTTTGTCTTTCTTGTTTCTGTGTGTCTGAAACATGGCTGCCATTGTGATCTCTGTCTACTGCTCTTTCCCCTCGTTGCCACTGGCTCTGCTGTTGTTTTTGTTGTCTCCTCTGTGTTTGTTCTCATCCCTTCTGTTGTCATTTCTACCAGTCTAGTTACCCAGACAGTCCTGTTAGTTCTGCTCTACTGACTGATCTTTGTACAGACCAGGGCTTCCAGCTGATCTGATCTTCTGTCACTGGCTCAGTCTCTGTAGGCTTTGGGAAACAAGACCCTTCCTCACCTCCCAGCGTCACCTGCACTGCCTGACAGCTCTCTCATCTCCTGGAAGAGCCCCTGATTCACTACAGCAGCCTCAGGGGGGCGCTCCTGCTCCTCTCCTGTGTCTCCTGGTCCTGCACACTACAGGGCCTCCAGCATCTCCTCTGTCTGCTCCTCAGCAGGAGGGTCACAGGACCAGGGCCAGCAGGACTGCCTGGCTGCCTCAGGACAGAAGGCAAAGGGCTCTTTATAAAAGTTTCCCCCTGGCCTTTACCAGTCATGGCCTCCTAATAACCCCCATCTCTGAACTGGCTTCATCACTCTGCTCTCCTCCCCACTGAGAGCTGGTGTGTGTGAGGGGACTGGAGCATCATCCAGGTGGGGCTGCACACTGGTGGGGGGGAGTGGATCCCCATTATCTGTAAAGAGCTCTGAGTGGAGTGTCCAGAAATGTGCTACTGTATATTAGTATAAGGAGTTTATTATTATTATTATTTTATAACCCAGCTGAAAGCCGGATTCGCGCTGTGCTGGGTCTCCAGTGTGTTCGCTATCCCGCTCGCTGACTCTGCTGGACTCGGACCGGGACTCTCTCTGCCTGCTGGGCCGCAACGGAGCAGCTCAGAACAGCGCAGAGCGAAACTGAAAGCAGACCTGTGCGCGTTCACGGGGCGCAGCCCAGTTCAGCGCCTGGAGCCGGAGGGGTGAGTAAGACTCGTCCTCGGTTAGTTTATATACATTTACTGCTCATATAGTGTGTATAAATGTCACTGTAGTCTGCCGCTGTTAGTTTAATACCTGTTATACAGAATATTTAATGAACTGAGTCGAGTGCGCGCTGTATTTACAAGTTGAAGAGCGGTGACTCACCGAGACATGTGGCCGAAAGGACGGTGAATATACACCACAGGAATCAGGTCAGGGCTCCACTCAGGGGCTGTGAGGTTTCACACACTTGAGCTCGACGCTGTTATGAAGGACCTCAGCGTCAGGCAGCTGAAGGGTTTCAAAAAAGACCTGGAAACAGCAGGAGTTTGAGCTTTCGAGGGAAAACGCTCTTCTTTTGGCACAATGTCAGCGAATGTCGGAGCTGCTGAAGTCCCTCCAGCGCCCGTATCAGAGCAGCTGGAAAATCCCCAGGACTCTCGGGAATGTGACACGTTTCAACCCAACACTTCGGAATCTCCCGGCATCTTGTTTTATACTTTATATTTTCCCCGGTGATGATTTAATCAACACCGTCAGAGTAGTAATTTTATTTAAAAAATGTGGGATTTCCACTCGAGTGCTCTGAGCGGCGCGTCATCTGATTGTAAAGCGCAGGAACATTAATATCACTGTTCACCGCTTTCCACACCATCACTGAGGGATCAGGGAGAAAACTCGGGATTATTGTTAATAGATTATTGTCAGTATTAGTACAAGCAGCTGTCGGTTACATCGTGCGTCATAAAATAGAAACAGAACTAAATGAGAGAACACTTTTACAGAGCATGCTTTAATATCATTTCTATCATTAATAATACTGCTATTATGGATCATAACTTTGTAAACCAGAGCATTTTTAGAGTTCCCAATAATTCATAAACAGTATCTAATTAATGCTGTCTTGTTGATGTAATAACCCCGCCCTCTCTGAGCCTGGCTGCGCGTTCACGGTACAGAGTCGCGGTCACACGCACAGGAGCAGACTATTATTATTTTTTTTATTGTAACAACAAAATATCTGCAATTCACATTTTTTTATATTGAAAGGAAGACCAGGTAGAGAGCACAGGAGTTCTCAGCACGGATTGGCTTGATCCACTTGTGTGTGTGGTTTCCTATAGAGATTGTTGTGAACACTTGATCTCTCTGTCCTGTATCTGAAGACCCAGAACCATCAGTTTGTAATATGAGCAGCCATAACCTGTGTGACCAGTGGGAACAGAAATGGGCTGAATTTCCAATTCCAAATCCCAAACCAGTGTAATAGAGCTACAGTATCGCCTCAGTTGTACTCAGTTCTAAATACCCTTTGAAAATATTTACCCAAACCAAAGAAGTCAACAGTCTGAAAAAGGAATGTTCAATTGTATCAAAGGCCCTACTGTATAAAAATCAATCAGTAAAAGAAAACCGTCCTCTTCATGAAGTTCCTCTTCCTTTACTCTGTGGGAGTTTGCAGCTTCCTGACTTCTGACAGCTGCTGATCTTATCTTCCACCTCATAAATTCCCAATTCTGACTATAAAACTTTGAGTTTAATTCCAGTCCTTATAATATTCTCAATTTGTAAGCTATAACTAGAGATTCTAGGGTCATTATTATTATTAAATGGCTTTATGATCAGTCAGTACTGATGGTTCAATAGAGACCTTGTTCAAGAGCGAGAGTTCCCATGAATTGCGCTGTGAAGCAGCCCTTCCTGCTCACTAGTCTCTGTAATGTCTGATGTAATGTGTTTGCCAGCAGCCATATCTCCCTGCAGCTCAGCAGGTGTGAGCCTGGTCAGTACCTGGAAGGGAGACTCCTGGGAAAGCTAAGGCTGCTGCTGGAAGAGGTGTTAGTGGGGCCAGTAGGGGGCGCTCACCCTGCGGTCTGTGTGGGTCCTGATGCCTCAGTATAGTGACAGGGACACTATACTGTAAACAGGTGCCGTCCTTCAGATGAGGTGTAAAATTGAGGTCCTGACTCTGTGGTCATTAATAATCCCAGGGTGACTTTCGAGTCAGAAGAGTAGGGGTGTAACCCCGGTGTCCTGGCCAAATTTCCCCCTGGCCTTTACCAATCATGGCCTCCTAATAACCTCCATCTCTGAACTGGCTTCATCACTCTGCTCTCCTCCCCACTGAGAGCTGGTGTGTGTGAGAGGACTGGAGCATCATCCAGGGGGGGCTGCACACTGGTGGGGGTGGAGGGGATCCCCATGACCTGTGAAGCGCTGTGAGTGGAGTGTCCAGAAAAGCCCTATACAAGTGTAAGGAGGTATTATTATTAATCACAGTTACGAGTGAATAAGTGCAGGTTGTGCAGGAGACGTTGCCCCACAGAGATGTTCCAACATGATCTGCAGGCAGAGTGAACAAGTACATACTATGTGTTGTTGAGAGCGAGAGCACTATTTCTGCTGGATTAAAGAGCTGTTTTCACAAGCCTGCTGGTTTACAGTGTAACAGGGTTTCACCTCACAGGACGTTTTCTTGCCTCGTTTTGAATCACTGAACATGGCGCTGCGCCCACCAGGATATTTAATCTGTTTTGAGATGTGAATTGGAGGTTTTACAAGTTACTGTGTACATTTTATTTTCACTGTGGTTTGAAATGCCCTCATCAGTACTGATTCTTTCTAACCCTGAAATTTGAAAATACTGTTGCAGTTCCCTTTTTACCAAAAACAGTTCTAGACTGTTAGATCTGTCTATATTACACCATATGAACTCCTTTAGTCCTGGATGTTCAGATCTCCTTGCAGTAAGTCAATGATTCCTAGACATAACCTATACAGCCCTGAGCCTGAGGGCTGATCTAATAGGGACAGGGAATCTGTCTATCATGGCATCAAAAACTGTATTAAAATCTCCTCCAAGAATGATTTCAATATCCTGAAACGTTCAAAGTACCTC
This sequence comes from Atractosteus spatula, assembly GCF_055471065.1. Classification (NCBI taxonomy): domain Eukaryota; kingdom Metazoa; phylum Chordata; class Actinopteri; order Semionotiformes; family Lepisosteidae; genus Atractosteus; species Atractosteus spatula. Next base: position 16,710,626 of record NC_142721.1, on the reverse strand, counting down.
TTGCAGCCCCAGCAGGAGGATTACTCTCAGACATCACTGCCCCATTGATCTTCCAGAAGTTCAAGTCAAAAGAAAATGTTCTAAAAAATAAGAATCTGGACTAAATCCCTTGCACAACAAAACAACCATAAAAAAATAAGAAATAAGATGTAAAAGAGCTAACAGGCACTTATATCTTTTACAGAAATCTTATGTTGTGGATTGTAAACACCACAAGAACAGTCCCTCCTTTATTCCCGTTTCACTTCAGTTTCACTTCACCATCGGTGAACCTCGACTCCGCAGTTTCCTCACCGCCACCTCCCCTGAGCTCAGCTCCTCTGGACCGCAGGCGCTCCGGCTCCAGAAACTCACAGGTCTTGCCTCCTTTCCAAAGCGGATCACAAGTAGATGTGCTGGTGACTGAATGATCGCTGTTCCCTTGGTCCCAACCTGAGGACAAGATTCACATCAGCCTTAAATCTGTTCTTGTGTTCAGGAACGACAGCTCCTCAGATATCAGTCACTGTGTTGTTTCATCTTCTCCTCATCCTCCTCTGCAGCCTCAGGACCCAGCTCTGACGGTAACTTTCCACCTTATTTATCTTCTGCTCCAGTTAATTTAGTGTTTGTTCTTGGTCAATGTATCCATTGCTTTCACATCAGATTGGAAGTCCTTTACCTCATTAAGTGTGGATGTTTCAAATGTGTCGATGCCGATGCAGTTCTTTCTAACCCTGTCCTCCAGATGATCTGCTCTCCCGAGAATTTTCCTGGAGAGGAGAACCACAGTGTTATTCTGCAGCTCAAGCAGGGACGGCTCCTCTTTCATGGTCTTGATCTGAGGATTTGCAGGAGTATCAGGGTCGGAGCTGATATTGGGTAGCTGCTCCAGCTGTGGTTGACTTGAGCTCAGTTTGCAGTCGAGGAGGTGTGAGCTCAGGATCAGGCTCAGACTCTGACTCTGACTCCAGGAGCTTCAGGATCGGAGTTGATATCAGCTGTGGTTGGCTTGAGCTCAGTTTGCTGCCAAGGGAGTATGAGAGGTGTAAGTCAGGGGACTTCATGGGACTTATGGAGTATGAGAATCAGAGGTGATATCAGCTATGGTTGACTTGAGCTCAGTTGACGGTCAAGGGAGTATAACCCCTGACTCACAGCTCCACAGTTCGTACCTGCTACAAAGTGCTACAAAGTGTTTCTGTCCTCCTGATGGCCGCTGTGTTTTAGAAGGATGCTTCTCTTTTCTCTTGTTTATACCAGAGGTTGGATGGGTGATGGTATCCGTGCGGAAGCAGTGAGTTATCTACAGGAGGCTTTTTCAAGTAATGCTAAATCAGCAAATTTGCCAAGTTGGGCTTATTTATTTTGGGAAATAGTTGAAGTAAAACACTCAGAGAAATAACAAACAAGAGCTGGTATACCAAGGCATACGGTTCTAAACAGAAATTTTCTACATCAAGATTTTGGGAAATAAGACCCCCAGATTTTTCGGACCTACAAAAACAGGTCTCAGCTGGCCGCCATCTTGCTGAATCTCCTCAGAGGAGCCTCCTTCTGGCCAACAGCTCAAACTCCTCTGCGCCTGTGAAGCTCCAGGTCACAGGGGGGGTACAGGCTGTGCCCCAGATCTCTGACTAAGCCCTAAGCCCTTCCCCAGGACCACACTTCTGTGACGTAGAGCAGGTGTGCACTTGAGGTGCACGAGCACAAGAGGTGCACTGTTATAAAAAGGTAATGAGACACTCTCTCGTGAGGCCACACGCTGGCTACGGATCAGGGTCAGAACGCTTTCTGTTCTTGCTGCTTTTGCGATGCTTCTTTTCCAGTAGCTCTGTGCATTCCAGCCAAGAATGCTGTTAAGAGTTTTTTGTTCTCCACTCATAGATTGATGAAATGGAATGTCACCTCATCTGCACACATAGTGTGGAGTGACACATCGTGTTCATGCATGTTGGTCAGGCCCAACTCAAAACGGGCAAAGTCAACTCAATAAGGAAAACTTGGCAATACCAGAGAAGCTCTCACAGAAAAGGCTTTAACTTAGGTTGATAACAGAGTTCAATCAGACTGACTGGAATCAGGACATGTAAACACTCCCAGCTACCCAGAGGCTGCTGTACTTTCTAAATCATATCACAGTAATTATCACCCTATACTAACATGAGCTGGTATGTTGTAAATCCAGCTCTGCAGAAACCTCTTGACTCTGCGGCAGTGCTGTCGAACCCGGGACCCTCAGGAGAGATGAGGACACTGATGGTGCTGGGACTCCTGGCCGCTGTGTGGAGAGGACTGGGCACTGAAGGTACAGACCCTGTTTCTTTCAGAACAGTACTTGCAGCATTAAAACATCTTTCATCCCCGAGCTCTCTATACACATCTTTATACACACTTCCTCCCCCTGCACACAGCCCAGGGGAGCAGAGAGAAACTGGCTCTGTGGTTGAATTAGGGGGATCAGCAGTGTGGGCACCCCTCCTCTCACACACAGCCCTGGGGTCTCTAGTGACCCAGCAGTCAGGAGTCAGTTTACTGTGCAGACTGTACAGCCCAGAGTCAGGACAGCAGTGTGAGCACCCCTCCTCTCTCACACAGCCCTGGGGTCTCTAGTGACCCAGCAGTCAGGAGTCAGTTTACTGTCCAGACTGTACAGCCCAGAGTCAGGACAGCAGTGTGAGCACCCCTCCTCTCACACACAGCCCTGGGGTCTCTAGTGACCCAGCAGTCAGGAGTCAGTTTACTGTCCAGACTGTACAGCCCAGAGTCAGGACAGCAGTGTGGGCACCCCTCCTCTCACACACAGCCCTGGGGTCTCTAGTGACCCAGCAGTCAGGAGTCAGTTTACTGTCCAGACTGTACAGCCTAGAGTCAGGATAGCAGATGGCAGTGAAGAGCTGAGTCTTCGCTTTCCACAGTTACAAGCAGTGTTGCTGGTTTGGAAGGAGGACTGGACAGAGGCTTGGACAGGTTTGGATGGAGGCCTGGACAGGGGACTGGACAGAGGTTTTTCACCAGAGGATTGGACAGGGGGCTGACAGAGGTTTGGATGGGGTACAGGACAGGGGACTGGACAGGTCGAGTGTTTTATCCACTGATGAACGACACACTCGCTGTTGGTTTGTCCCCCTCAGTATATGGGGGGCAGGAAGTTTAAGGATGTGAATTGTTCTTTTTGTCTAATCTGTGGCCCCAGGTTTCTCTGTGCAGGGCCCCAAGGAGCCACTAGTGGCCAGGCCTGGGGGCGAGGTGCTGCTGCCCTGCTCTGTGGACAGCGCTGTCCCCCTGCAGGAGCTAGAGGTGGAGTGGCTGAGGACAGATCCAGACACCCTGGTGCTCCTGTTCTCCGAGGGAGAGAGCAGGCCGGAGTCCCAGCACCAGAGCTACCGGGGACGAGCGGAGCTCTTCCCTCAGGAGATTCCCAGAGGAAACTTCTCTCTGATGCTGGCCAACGTCACGGCTGAAGACTCAGGGGTGTACAGGTGTGCCGTCCACACGGCGCAGGGCTCCGGTGAGACCACAGTGGAGCTGAAGGAACAGGGTGAGCTGGGAACACAGAGACATCATCCTCTCTGGAAAACAGGAAGTCGAGTTATTATAAAGAACACAGAGATACAGAAGTGAAACTGCGCTCTGTGATAAACTGACCACAGAGGAAGGGCGGTGGGCTTTATTGCCACAGCTCTGTAGCTGACTGCCCTCCAAACTTCACTCTCACCACCCCTTGTAGAAGCTCTGTATATAGAATGTGGGATTAACCAATAATCAAACTAATTGACTAATGATCACCCAGTGTGTCTATTTACAGTGACAGGGAACTTATTGTTATAACAGTCCTCTGAAGGAGTGGCGTACCACAAGGATCAGTATTGGGACCACCAAGCTTCCTCAGTGATAACAGGGATCCGTATAGATTCTGTTACAGTTAGTAAACTAGAGCGCCCAGGTGGTACTGTACCTCAGCAGGAGGAAATACGTTGCAAGTGCTAAGCCAGAATACTGTTTGAGGTTTTAAAGGAAACCACACATGTACCTGATCTTCAAAGTTTCACCAGTTTATCTCTTGGAGAAAACACTCATTAACTCATTAAAGGTTTTACATGTTTTACACTAGAAGCTGCAAAGAAAATTGCAAGAAGATCTGGAAAGAATTCACCTGACAAACAATAATTGAATGTAGACCAGAGCTGCGTGCTCACAGCAACACAATACAGCTAGATACTGTGTAAGATGGGAAAGCTCTGTGTTGCTCTTTAACCTGCCATTGTGCTGGAAAACCACTTACACACATGAATTTGTGCTCATGTCTACCTGCATCAACTGCTCGGCTGGACTGTGTGCTGCCTCTTCTGCGCCCCTGTCTGGTGGAGAGTGTTTCCTGTTGACGGCAGTGTTTGCACTGTAGTAAAACTGAGTGCAGGATCACCTCTCTGCACATGTGTGCATAGTCACACCAGACACAGAAACCTCCTCTGTTTGTCCACTCTTCCAGTTTCTAACAGGGACCTGGAGCCTATCCCAGCAAGTAACTGGTGCAAGACGGGGTACACCCTGGACAGGACACCAGTCCATTACAGGGCATAAACGGGCAGAAACACACACACTCACACCAGGACCAATTTTCCCAGAAGCCAATAACCCTACCAGGATGTCTTTGAATTGTGAGAGGAAACCAGAGCACCCAGAGGAAATCCTCCTGATCATGGGGAGAACATGCAAACTCCACCCAGACAGCTCCCCAGGTCTGGAGTTGAGCCCAGGTCCCCAGCAATGCTGACTGTTGCACTGCTGCGCCTCTCTTAACCTCTTGTGATCGAGTTTATTGGTTTTGTGTTTCAGAGCGTCTAGTTGTGACTGGAGCTGATCGTGCTGTTGTGTCCTACCCTGGAGGGGAGGTGGTGCTGAGCTGCTCTGTGGACACAAATGTCCCCCTGCAGGAGCTGGAGGTGGAGTGGGTGAGGACAGATCCAGACACCCTGGTGCTCCTGTTTTCCGAGGGGGAGAGCCGGCCGGAGTCCCAGCACCAGAGCTACCGGGGCCGAGCGGAGCTCTTCCCTCAGGAGATTCCCAGAGGAAACTTCTCTCTGCGGCTGAAGGACGTCAGGACTGAAGACAAGGGGGAGTACATGTGCAGAGTCCACACGGACTTGGGTTCCGCAAACACGACAGCAGAGCTGGAACAGCTGAGTAAGTGAGAAGTCACTTGAAAGTGAGAACAACACCCTGAGTGAACTGCCCTGCTAGTACTGCCCTGGTGTCTGTTCCCCCTGCTCATCAGCAGCATGAAAGGCTGATTCAGACTGGTGAACTGATTACAGTTACTAGCTGATATACCAGCTAAAATATAAAGAGAGGCAGCTTCATAAAGCTGCTTATTCCTGGAGAGGCAAACTGTTTAAGTTCCAAAAGCAGTTAATTTGTGTTATATTCGTCACATGGGTTAATAAAGTCTGTAGGATAACATGACTGTGATATTATTGAAGTGGTTGTGCTGGAGACTCAGCCCTGTGTGTGTGGCACTAAGCTGAAGCCGAGTGTCGTGATGTTTCTCTCAGCACTCATGTCAGCCCCACTCCTGACTCCACACTCTGACAGCTCTTCCACAGCCATGGAGACACAGCATTGCCCTTGCAGGCCTGTGCTGTAGACTCTCCTGTCTTTTTAACTCCTGTGGTAACTGGGTGAACTGGCCCAGCGCGGCCTCACTCCTGCTGACTGCTCTCCTCTGCTCTTCCCAGGGTTTTCCACAGCTCACATCTGGATCCTGCTTCTGGCTCTTTCTGCACTGGGAGTCGTGATCCTGACCAGCGTGCCAACATGCCAGTTCTTGCTTAAGAAACGTGAGTTCAGCTTTTACCTAATTTCATGCTGTAATTCTAAATCTGCAACATCATATGTTGCCTGTGCTTAAAATCCTCACCAGAGCTGAAAGAAACTTTTGACTCTGATTGCTATTGTGTTGCCCTGAGACCCTCAGTCAGCCTCCTGCTCAGCCACAGTTGAGGTTTAACTGTACTGGGTTGTCTTCAGTGCTGCATCGCCCTCTGGTGTTCTCTTATTGTAACTGCACCTCTGGCACTGAGACATATCTCTGCTCCCAAAGAGGCACCTGTCTGATAGAGGCTGGAACCAAATCAACCCAGAAGCACAAAAAGCAACAAGAACTCCCTCTGCATAACTTATTAAAATCAAACCAGAGAGTTTCAAGACCCACTCATAAAGGAATTTTAAACTCAGATTGTCAGGCAGGTGTGCTTGTGTCTGTGGTACTGAAGTTTTCCCTGGAAGTCTGAAGAAGCCAGGCAGGTGCACTAAATAATTAATTTCAAGTCTTTCTGCCACTGCAGTTTGTGCTTCTGTAGACCTGTTAATCAGCACAATGCTTAATTTAATTGTCTGTGTTTATTTGTCAATCTTAATGACATTTAAAGTGTAAAATTGTCTGCAGTAATAAGGACTATGAGCAGAAGCAGCACAACTGGCTCAGAAGAAACCCGCAGACAGAGGGAACCTGCTCTTATTCCCAGTAGGCAGCTGACGTCATGTCCCAGCATGCACTTTGCAGATTGAAACAGCTTTATTCATACCAGTGTGGTGAACACCGAGCTGCAGGCACATCTTCTGCATCCGAATTGATTATCCTGTGGAATGTCCCTTTATCCAGTGGGCTGATGACATGAACCCCTTAATATATTATATTAATTAATTCCACAGGATATTATACATTTTCACGTTATACTTGTAAGTTTTTCCCACTAACTGTCTAAAACCCTTCCTGTCTCCTGTCCCAGGTGAGACCAGGAGGGGGTGGCGCTGCTGTCTGGTGAACTGTGTCACTCCTGGGCTCCTCTTGTCTGTAGCCTTTATCCTGTGGGGCCAGACTGAAGGTGGGTGAGTCTGTCAGGTCCTTATCCACGCTGTGATCTTGGGCTCTTCCCTGTTCTGAGAGCTCTGTGTGTTTTGAAGGTTTTCTCCAGGAGTCTGTCACCTGCGCCACTGTCAGTGTACTGAGGATCCTGCTGGTGTCAATGATGGCCCCCTATTCACACAGGTATCCAGGTGAGAGCAGAGCAGGTGATCTGGGACATGAGACTGAGTTCTCACATGTGTTACTGGTGGATCGAGAGCCATTGGGAGGTAAACTCTTCAGCCCACTTGAAAGAGCTCCTGATCTCCAGTCCACAGTCTTCAGATGTCATTAACTCTGGTCCCTGTGTTTGATGGGTAGTGTCGGCACCCTGTGCTGTGTGAGATCTTGAGCGCAGTGTTCAGAGATGAAGAAATCTATAGATGCCCAACACCTTGAGGAGAGCTGTTCTTCCTGAGTAATGGCACTCTCAGGACACAGAGCTGAGTCTCTATCCCCCAAGTCCAGAAAGTCCCCCTTCTCTCTGGATACACTGTCTTGTACTTCAACCCCCAGTCTCCTGTGCCCAGCTGAACAACCCCTTCTGCTGCTGGAAAGTTGAAGTAATTAGTGTTGACAGCACAGCCATTGAAATCCCATGTCAGGAATCCTGGTGCCGAGTGTGTGATTGAAGACACACATTCCCTCTTCTTTAACAGCACCAGTGAAATATAAGTGCTGTGCAATACTGGATTGATAATGGTCCTTCTATTCCACTCATCAGAGAGGTCAGATAGATCAGTCAGTGACCAGTGCTGAACCTGCTGTCCCTGACTGCACCGACAGCTGGTTCCTCTTGGCTCTGTGCTCCAGGAGGGAAAGTCTGTTCCCAGTCTGGGGGGATGAAGGAGTCCAGCAGGTGCAGTGCAGGCCCCTTCAGAAAGTCATGCTTCAGTATTGCTGAGAATCGCTGCTAGTAAAAACTTCTCTTTTTCAGACACCCTTCGCAAGCTTCTGAAGCACTTCTGTGTTCCGTTTGTGTTGGGTGTTGTTTTAGCAGAAACTTGTTCCGGTAAGTAAGAGGGACGTTTAGAGGGATTTGAGTGACTGAATGTGTCTTTTTGGAAGTTCTTAACTGACTTACAGTATAGTTCTCATGAGGAATAACGACAAGACAGTTTCACCCAGCAGTGCTAAATCACAATCATTACCCATGTTAGCTGCAGTATATATACAGTACATAACTTGCACAAACACGTTTCCTGAATCTCTCCCCACCCCATCTCCACCTGTGCAGCTGCCCCTTGGTTGAGTCGTCTCCCAGTGCTGTGGTCAGGGGGCTCCCCATAACCAAGGGGTCTTATACTTAAATTCGCACAGCTTCTGACACTTGGAAATCAGTATGTTAGTGAACAACAGTTTGGTATCATAGAGAAGCACAGAATCACAGCGCAGTTCAGTGAAGAACTGGAAGAGGTTTATTTACATGCATATTTACATATTTACATATTTAATGTAAATATAATTTACATTATATTTAGGGTTAGTGAAATGAATTATGATTTTAATTTTTTCTCAGATTTTAGTTCTTACAGTATTTGTTTTCAAAACTTCAGAGTCTTTACAAAGCATACACTTTAGTGTAACGATAGCAATCTGGTCATTATTAAGCTAATGATGTAATACCAGTTTCTAAACGCTTTGTTTAATTATGACACCTAGATTCTAAATGTTTCTTTCTGTTCCTTTTGCCTTATTATCCAGTTGCTCTCACCGTGTTTTTTAAAACTAGAGCACCAAATAAACAATACAAAACACTTGTCTGGAGTTTGTGTGGGTGCTCTTTGTTGGCATTTCTCACTGGGATCTCTATCAAAGGTAAGGATGCTTTTTTCAACTCCTTTGTGATTTCACACCAAACATTTTTTTAGACTTTGCTTAATGTGTTTTTACATGTCTAGTAACAACAAAATCAATGTCTTCCATAGGCCTGTGATGAACAAACACCCTGTTTCTCCTCTTTTAGAGATTCTTCCTGGTGACCTTTCACAGGGTCAGCTTTTAAGAATGTAAATCACCAAAGATCATTGTGATATACAGATGCAGCCATTCGAAGTGCGCGGCACAGACACGTACCGGGGGTAATTGGCTCGTTATCGTGCATTGTGACGCGCGATGACGTGCAATACCGCGGTACGTGATTGGTTGACCGACAGGGGCACTCGTGGTGCGTTGGTCAGTCGTAGAAAGATTTAAATGTCTTTACTGTGCCCGTTTTAGTATTGAATATTTATATGGAATTTTACCACTGAAGGGAAATCTTAGTAGCTGAGCATAAAAAGAATAGCAGCATAATGCATGTGAAGGCCATAAAGGATATTAATTTTGGAACATAAACATACAGTATTACAGTATATGGCTGGTCTCGGTACTTTAAAGAAAAAATACACTCCAGTATTCCATTTCTCCCTAAACATTTTAAGCATCAAAGTCTTTAACAAGTGAAATAACGTGTATAAAAAGTGGTAGTTTTAAGCTTTTCTGCAAATATAATATGGAATCGCGTATCTAAAGAAATTATTAACGATATAATTATATTCATATACTGCAACACAATAGAACACGCTGTACAATGTCTGTTGATACTGTATGTGTAGTTTCACCACTCCTCATGTGACCTTGTGGGTGGTACTGTGGTGCCACGACTTTTCTTTTAACAAACATTTCTTTAAAAAAATAAAATACCTGATGTGCTGATGTTCCATGATGTGCTGGAAGTTGAGTGGCTTGAAGGAGTCTGCCTGCTCATCCTTATTGTGCCAAGTGTGTGCCCTCAGTGTCATACCCACTCTCGTGAAATTGCTGCTGCACGCACCCGAAACACCACAGCAATTAACAGAGCCCCTTCTCAATTGCCCTGATCATCAGAGACCATAGTGACTCCATAGTGACTAGATCTGTACACCTGCGTGTAGTTAGATCCTTTGCGTGTCTGTTATCATCACTGTATTTAAGTCGAGACTCAGCAGTGCCTCTCCGCTCAGTCTTAGTGCTTGTTTCTCTGACTTTGCTTCTCGGATTACCCCTGTACTTGGATATAATCTGTGTTTTGATTCCTGCTTGCTTCCCTGCTTCGTGTCTGGATGTGCTTGTGGTGCCTCTGCAATGTATCTTTTTGACTTGAACTTGGTTTGTTTTTACTGCGGCTGATTATTTGCTGCACAGCCCTGCCTGTCTGCTTCCCCTGTCAGCTGCCTGTCTCCACCTGTGCCTGAATTCACTGATCACTGCACTCAGTCTGGTAAGAGCAGTGTACTCACACTCACGCACTAGCACACTCACAAACACAATCACACACTCATGCTCTAGCACGCTCACAAACACAGTCACACCCTGTAGCACTCACAAACACATGCACTCACGCACTAGCACACTCACAAACCAGGAGGCTGCCCACTGACCAAGCAGGTCAACCTGTCTCACCAAGAATTCCAGGCATTTACAAGGCATTCAGTTCTAGATGCTGTGGTTCCTAGTGAAATGGTCTTACTTTAAATTTAAGAATCACATTCCTGTTTTGCAGCTTGGAGGACGTTTTCTAAGAATCCCTGTCAGGGATGCCCTGGTGAGTTCACTGCTCTTTTCTCCACCTGTGGACAGAAGTGTGTCTTGTCCAGGTGGGGTCACAGGCTTGCAGACAGCAGAGCCCCTAGGGAGGTTCATGGGGACATTTCTCCCATTCAGATGGTACCCAGTACACACATGCAGTGCCTAACGTATTGGGATTTATGTAGAAGAAAATATTTCAGTAGTTATTGGAGAGCACTTCATTGTACAGTATCACAGTGACCCAGAGCACACAGGCAGATCAGAGCAGAAGACTCTTGGACTGAACAAGACTGAAATCCAGTAGATCCTGAAGTCTCCCACCCCAGAAAACAGCAAGAACTGCAAGCAGCTGCAGCAGAGGCTGGCAGAGCAGCTCAGTGATCACATACAGAGCTGGGGTAGCTCATGGGTCACAGACCTCATGCAGGTCTTGTCTCAGAGGGATCTGCAGACACACTCTGACACTGACTTCATGAAGGTGCCCCAGTACACATGGTCACAAGAAACCACTGGGTTGAGTACAGAGTATGTTTGTGTTCTAATATGTTCAAAGGTTAGAAGGGAATTACTGAAGAATAAAACACATTACATTGTACTTATAATTCATCTTAATCTCATGGACATCAATAATAATCTCTTGATTGAGAACCAAAGTAACAGTTATGACCTTGATGTCCCACTGTAGTTGTTGTATGAGACTGTGATTGTCTAACAAGCTACGAGGACAAAATCACTAGTAGAGTATAAGCACACATTTAGAACCCAGAATCTATATTGGCTTTAGCCTCTGCAGATTCCTAATCTCTGCTCTGATTGCAGGTTGTATAGCAAGGAGTGCCTGTTGTCAACACCTCCTGCGATCAGGTAAGTTATACTGCTCTCCTACCCCTCCTGGCTCAGTCACTGGACTGCAGTGTTCCAGCACAGTGTGGAAAATACAGCCTTACATTCCAGTGGGCAGGCCTGTGCTGTCTGTCTGAGTCCAGGTTCACTGTAGGAGTAAAGGTGAGGTTAATCACCCCAAGAGCTGCCCAGATCCATCACTGGGGGTTTGTCTGTCCCAGTACTCAAGAGCCTCCTCGCTCAGTTGTGGAATTCCTGACGATCACCTGACCTACCTTATGGATTGATCCTGAAAGGCAGTGGTGTCTTCATGGTAGTGGCCCAGGAGAAGACAGTCTCTGTCCTGAAGACCTTCTGCACTGGTCTTCACCTTCACTGTTTCTCCCTCCTGCTGAGTGTCTGGACAGCACAGGCAGTGAAGCCCTGAAGGAGGTTTCTTCCCTGGGCCCTGAGGAGAGGAGCCAGTCTGCTCCCAGCTCCAGGGACACAGGGACACTGACACAGTGAAGCCCTGAAGGAGGTTTCTTCCCTGGGCCCTGAGGAGAGGAGCCAGTCTGCCCCCAGCTCCAGGGACACAGGGACACTGACACAGTGATACAGCAGGCTGGGGGTCTGTGGATCTGCAGGAGGGAGACCAGAGAAAAATGAGAAACTCGCTTTAAAAACCACCAGAGTGAATCAGTAAGTAGCTGCTTGTGTCTCACTGCCGGAAGTATGAGGAATAAGATATGAGAACAGGAGTCAATGTGATATGACTGGAAACACAGTGAACAGAGACCAGTGGAGATGAATACAGCTCTCTGCATACAGTACATCAGTGATCACTGCACAGCTCAGAGGACAACTGGAACTCCTCAGAGACACCCTCATCCCTCATCACAGTGTCCTGAACACCGCAAAAACACTTCTCCACAACTGGCACAGCGATGCAAGAATGTGGCTTTCTCTGGTGGAGCAGGGCTCAGTTGTGTAATACTGGAGACACAGGAAGTGTTTTGTTGATGCCTGTGTTGTAGCAGCCATGAGATGGACCTTTCATTGTTCTGAGTGTCACCAGCTCTTAGGGTCACTGAGTGATTACTGCTACAGTAATTATAATGAAGGACGAGTGAGTGGTGGAGATATCAGAGCCTTTTGGTTTGGTTGGTTTTCATTCCTAATAAACTCATCTATTTAACTTATCAAACAAAGCAGTTCAGATTTAAATTCATGCAGATCAACCTCACTGCTGTCTTGAATTTGGGTTGTTAAGCATTGTGTTAATTATCACATTAATAAACACTGAAGACTGTACCAATTTTTCTGAGAATCACACACAGCTGCGGTACTTTAAGAATTCACTGTGCAACCTGACAGTTTTACAAAGTAGTGCAATCCTACATCAGACTCATCAAAAATCTGAAACTCAATACTGTGGTGAAGTCCGCGGTACACCTACTGTCACCTTGTACGTTCCAGATGCCTGCATCTGTATAGGTGCCTGGTACTATACTGATGATGATGTTGAGTCATCATTAGCTGGTCAATATGGTCTTGTCTTCCAGCATAATGATAATGTCAGAAATGACACATGGAGGCTTGTCCAAGCTTTCCAGCACAGATCAGCACTCACACAGCAGGCTAACCCTTCAGCCCAGATCTGAACATAAACATGTGTAAGAGTCACTGCCAGGTCCCAGTCCAGGCAGGCAGAGCTCAGCAGCTTCGAGACGTGAGAAGAGCCCTGGTCAGGAGCCAGCGATCTGTGTGCTGCTGTCCTGGCCGGTGAGGAGGGGCTGCACAGCTGTGGTCCTGGCTGGGACGCAGTGAGGTGTGAGCTCTCCCTCTCGCTGGGGCGTGGGGAGTGCACTGGGCCTGAGCCTCTCTGGAGTCTGGAGCTGGGGGTGAAGTGACCTCAGCACCCCAGGGCTGTGGAGGAGACAGAGCAGCTCCTGTCTGTCCACGTGCTGCTGAGAGCTGACTGACTGAGACACAGATACTCTGCATGACTCCTCTCTTCTCTTTCCCTACAGCTTCCTGTTTTGGTTTGATGTTCAGTATTGGATTTATAGACGGATTCTATTTTGTTATTACTACACAAACAGATCCAATAAGTAAGTACTCCAGTAAACCTTTCACATCTGTTGATAGCTTCTATGTTTCTAATTTAGAAAGGGCTCAGGAGTGGAGGAGTAAGTGAGCTTTGTGATTGTGTTGTGAAGAGTTACAAAGGGAGGCCGATATACACTGAAGCCTGTGAGGAGTCAGTGATCCTCCTGGTCATTAGGGGCTGAGACTCCAGACCCTGTCCAGCTGGGAGATGGAGGCTCTGTAGTTGGGGTTAGATATCCAGGCTGTGATGGATCTGATCCTGTGGTGACCTGACGCCTGTGTGCTGATGGGCTCAGAGGATCACCTGTTGTGTTCAGGAATGCTGCTGATGTGTGTGTTGATCAGCATGTTATTGAGTGCTGCAGTCCTTGTGAGCTGTTGCTCTTGACTACAGTTTTCACTGGGGGTGTGCAGAAGTCTGGAGGACACTGTAAATGTCTGTGAGTGGTCATGTCCAGGAGGACAGTACTCATGATTCTGGCAAACCTGTAACTACAGAGTGTGTGACTACAGGGGTCTTTATAAATGAGTTGGTGGGGTAGTTTCCCTCCTGTGTTAATGAGATGAATACTGCAGCTGTACACCTCTGTACTTCACAAACTCGCTAAATTCACTTTATTGAAACTTGTTTTCTCTGTTTTTCATTGTGCAGAATACATAACTGGACTCGTTGTAAGTTTTGTAGCTCTGCTTGTGCTTGTGCCCTTTAAGGAGTGCTGTGGTCGCAGGGGAGCACGTGCATGTAAGTGGAGTTGTGGCTGTTGTTCACCTGCTGGGGAGGAGATAGAGTTCCTCCCAGTCAAGTCATTGCAGAGCTGCAGTCCTCTGGCACAGGGCTGCTCAGAGAGGGAGAGGGGGGAAGGCATGACACCATTCTGCATGGGCACAGCTAGAGACAGAGAACAAGCAGGAGCAGAGCTGCTCAGTGTGAATTGTCACTGTGCAGTAATTTGCCATTGAAGCCAGGACTGTAGCTCCTGGCAGAGCTCTTTCTGTATCATTTAAGGGTCATTATTCAGACTAACTGAAGTGCTCCGACTGGCATTTACATCCATAATGTAATCTTAGTCATTTCTAAAACCTCTTAATTAGACCGATATTTAATTTAAAACATAACTGTAGCACAATAGACCTTTAATGTTTATAAAGGTCAGATTCATTGATGTAGTTTTTTATGATCTGATGAAGATCATTATAACTGTGACACTCTTGTATTGAACTGTGTGTAAGTGAATCATGAGCTCTGGCTGAAACATGAATCCCAACATCCATGTAGAACGTTTGAACTAGACTGAGATCATTCATGAGAAGGGCTTTGTTTGTCTCTGTTGTGTAGTAGTGGTGTGTGTGAAACATGAATGAAAAAGTCCTAATACATTTTTCCTCTTTCAGCTTTGTGTCACAGACTTGCTCTTGTGGCTTTGCTGACAGTTCTAATCACATTCAGCTTGCTTTGGCTGAGCTTGGCTCCAGAGAGTGACGGAGGTGGGTAAGAGTGTCTGGGCTCTGGGGGTTCTGGGGTGGCTCAGCTGTGTGGACTGGGCCCTGGGCTCTGGGTGGACACTGGACATCTGTGGTCACCTCTGTCATTAGCCTGGACTCTGTGAAGGCTGAAGTACATTTGGCCAGGTGGAGTTTACAGTGTTTACAGTGAGGCTTACCTAAAATCTGTATAAATCATTTTGTATTATAAAACGACCTCACTCCACTACTGTATGTGCCTCAGTGATGATATAATTTAATTACAGGGCGACTCGGACGGATGTGTGAATCAGCATTTCTTATCATTCTGTTTGGTCTGGAAACAGTTGAACCTCTCAGCAAAATCTATGGTAAAGTATAATATATTGAGCTCTGTGCTCTGGTCACTGGTACAGTTCAGTGTGTTGAGCTCTGTGTTTTGGTCACTGGTACAGTACAGTGTGTTGAGCTCTGTGTTTTGGTCACTGGTACAGTACAGTGTGTTGAGCTCAGTGCTCTGGTCACTGGTACAGTACAGTGTGTTGAGCTCTGTGCTCTGGTCACTGGTACAGTACAGTGTGTTGAGCTCTGTAGTGTTGTGTCAGTACCTGAATCAGTTTTCTCATCTCTGCTGTCTGTGTTGCAGCCCGAGCTCAGGTGGGGCTGTACGTGCTGGGGTCCTCAGTCCTGCCTGCGGTCAGTGCCATTGCTCTCACTGCAGAGCTCATCCTCAAGGCAGGTAAGTGACCCGTCCAGCTAAAGACCCACAGGACAGGCTCCTCTGGGCTCCTGTGCTTGAACACTGCTCCTGCAGTGAAGGAGACATCAGTGTGGAACAGACATGTAGCAGATTCTACCAGCCTGTAGCTCTGAATGTATGTAGAGCAGTTTGGTGATCAATCACCCCCAAACACCTCCAATCAGTCCTCAGTCTCGGCCCCTGAGCCACAGGCTGAGTTTCCTCTGCTACTTTCTCATACTGTCTCCTCCTGACACGTCTGCAGACACTCAGACATGCAGGAGAATCATCTCAGACACAAACGCCAAATAATCCCTTGAGTCTACAGGCAGCAGGAATCCTCATTCAGACATTTAACCTTAGGTTGAGAAGTTGAGAAAGCAACCTTTAACCTTTAACTAGAGGGTATGTGTTTGTAAATGTGTGTTCTAATGAGTCTGATGAACACTAATAAAGAACTAATCAGCTTTTGCACACAGATTACCCATGATCTGTTTAGAGCTGGTATGTATTCAACAGAATTCTAATGATGTTGAAGTCCGTCTCTAAGTCTCACTGGTAAGAGGATGGTGTGATATAACAGGGGCTCATTTTAAGCTCCAATGCTGTTTCAGAAAAAGGCCGCCGCACTCTGACAGACCTGCGCTTGGTGGTCTTGCCCTGTCAGATCCTCCTCGTTGTCTGCTGGCTTGTCTTGCTGATGTATGCAGACTGTAAGTACCTCAGACATTCTGCACCAGCTACTGTCCTCTGATCACTGTGGGCTGTAGTCCACTGTCACCACCAGTTTGTTCTGAAAAGTAGAAAAGTGAGCAACACAAGTCTAACTATGCAGGAAAAGTCTGAATGTCTATTTTTTGTAACATTGAGCTTGTCCACTCTTTTCCAAAGGGAAGAGCACAGTTAATGCATCGAGTTTTATAAATATTATCATCATCATCTGCTCAGTGTATTTGACTTTGGAATGTCTGTGGTGCAGTAGAGCCCAGTGTTCACTGCCAGCTGTGCCAGCTGTGCCCAGCTGTGTGGTGAGAGTGGGGCTGTGTTGTGCTTCAGGACACACAGCTGTGGTCTGGTCCTGTATTGTTGATATCTGACATCTCACATTTTATTTCCTGCTTTGCCCCTCCAGATGAGGAGAAGAAAAACAGGTGAGTAGAGTTTCTCATAGTATAGTAAGCATTTATCTTCACTTTATAGTGTTCATAAGGCAGTGCTTTTAATTCTGAAAGTGTTATTTATCACTGTGCTGTATTTAGGTCAGTTTCCTTATCAGCAGATATTCTGTAAGAAACCTTAAAATCAGTCTGTGTAATTGTATCCAGATTAGTAACATAGCTCAGAGACTTCAGATCTGTAATAATTTAACATACAAATATAGATTTACTGACAAATATACAGATTTAATTACCAGATTATACATCTATTTGAATATATTTTAAGACCATATTAAAAGTCTTGTTACATCATGTCTCTTTTTTCCCTGAGATCACAAAATAAACCTCAAGAGCCATCAGAACAAAATACCCACAATACACACAAACAGGTAGGTGGGCCACTCCTTCAGTTCAGCTGTTCCTCAGACAGACTGGTTAGAGGGGAAACTAAGGTTTACTAAGGGAACAGTTAGGATTATCATCTTCCTGTAGTGGCTGATGTGTTTTCTGACTGATCCTGTTGTCACAGTCCAGTCCTGAGCTCAGTCCACTCTCCCCACAGTCACAGTCCAGTCCTGAGCTCAGTCAACACTCCCCACAGTCACAGTCCAGTCCTGAGCTCGGTCTACTCTCACCACAGTCACAGTCCAGTCCTGAGCTCAGTCCACTCTCCCCACAGTCACAGTCCAGTCCTGAGTTCGGTCTACTCTCCCCACAGTCACAGTCCAGTCCTGAGCTCAGTCCACTCTCCTCATGACCACAGTCCAGTCCTGAGCTCGGTCCACTCTCCCCACAGTCACAGTCCAGTCCTGAGTTCGGTCTACTCTCCCCACAGTCACAGTCCAGTCCTGAGCTCAGTCCACTCTCACCCCAGTCACAGTCCAGTCCTGAGCTCAGTCCACACTCCCCACAGTCACAGTCCAGTCCTGAGCTCAGTCCACTCTCCCCACAGTCACAGTCCAGTCCTGAGTTCGGTCTACTCTCCCCACAGTCACAGTCCAGTCCTGAGTTCGGTCTACTCTCCCCACAGTCACAGTCCAGTCCTGAGCTCGGTCCACACTCCCCACAGTCACAGTCCAGTCCTGAGCTCGGTCCACACTCCCCACAGTCACAGTCCAGTCCTGAGCTCAGTCCACTCTCCCCACAGTCACATTCCAGTCCTGAGCTTGGTCTACTCTAACCACAGTCACAGTCCAGTCCTGAGCTCAGTCCACTCTCCCCACAGTCACAGTCCAGTCCTGAGTTCGGTCTACTCTCCCCACAGTCACAGTCCAGTCCTGAGCTCGGTCCACTCTCCCCACAGTCACAGTCCAGTCCTGAGCTCGGTCCACTCTCCCCACAGTCACAGTCCAGTCCAGGTGAGGATGAGGATGCAGGCAGGAGGGGTCAGGGGTTTAGGCCCAGGTGGGGGGGGGGTGATGTGGGGGTGTCAGTCGGTTTCCATTTCCTCGGCTGCTGTGACTGATCCCAGAATCAGGGCTCATGCTGTCTCACAGGGAGCTGATGTGCCTTGTTTCTGGATTCCAGGAGGAACAGGAGCTGGAGGAACAGGAGCCGTTGTCTTCAGCTGGAGCCCATGAGTCCGCCAGCACAGCAGGTCTAGATGAAGCCTTCCCAGAATCCTGCAGGCTGTGAACCTCTCTACCTGGAAGGGTTAATCGATCATGGGGGTTGTGACTGAGGACACAGTGGGGCTGATCCCTCATGAGAAGTTTATATCAGTGGTTATTTTCTGTGAAATATCACAGCTCTTCCCCAGACAGCGCTCAGACTGTTGAGTGCTGACATGAGCCGGGCTCGAACCCGTGACCATGAGCTCAGCCTGCAGCTCTACAGGAGCTCTCTGTTCCTCTCGGCCATGTCTGATACTGCTGCTGTCTGACCTGCAGGCTGTGGGCTCACAGTCCTCAGTGTTTACTCATTCCTCACTCATGATCAGAGTCTGTGTCATGAAGAATAACTGGGATACGAGTGTGTCAGAATTGCATGGAAATAACTGCTCTACATGGGCTTGTGATTGTTACTACATTTCTGATCATATTGCTCTTTTTAGACCCTTGAGCAGTAACAGATAAATTGTGAAACTGAAAGGCGACTGCTTCGATGTCTGTTAGCATTCTTTAATTTAATCAGTAGTAACAGAGCTGTTGTGCATTTGATGATCCAGTCCCATGTGTGGTTCTTACAGGACTGTGATGTGACCACCATGAGCGATGAGGAAGTGATGTCAGCGCGTGATGTCACAGAGGAAGCCTGATCATGTGACCCCGCTGAGTGCCAGCAGGCTCTTTGACTGCAGAGATCATGTCTGCTGAAGCAGGAGCAGCTCCTCCTGGTTACTCCTGACGCACAGCTGTCTTGTCTGATGAATCTGCTTTCACTTCTGAAGCAGAACTGAGGTTCTTTGTGCTTTTCTGTGGGAAGAATCTCAGCCTGGTCTTTATGCCTGCTTGTCCTGTGCAGAGACTCTGGCTCTGTTCACACAGGGGTTCAGACTGCAGTGTCCTGCAAACCCAGTGAGAGAGCAGAAACAAAGACCAAGAACAGGACAAACCTCAGAGGAATTGTTCTCTTTCCCCTTTTAACACAGACTGGACAGTGATGCCACATGAAAGGTCATTTGAGTAATTCTGTGCTTTGTACTGAGTGAAAACACTGTCTTCACTAAAGAACTCGTTTGTTAAGATTGCAGCTCACATTATGGAACTGAAACAGCTTTTAGCTCCATAGAAATATTCACATTAATGATGTCATATTTGACAGTATGTGTAGATCTAAAATGCAAATTGTTGTAATAAAGCCATTTGAAGGTATTTGTTGCAACATTCATATCCTCCTTTACTGCTTTGTGTGGAATAGCTGGACGTTGGACACACTGGGGGTTTTCTTCAGCCTGACTCCCCTGCAGTGGTGATCAGCCTCACATTAATTATGTCATGTGTGTAAATCTAAACTGCAAGGTGTTAATTCTAAAATGTCCATCTGAAGATAACTGTTGACATGTTCAGATCTTACTTGACTGCGTTCTGTGGGATTGCTGGACGTTAGAAAAGCCAGTTGTTGTAAAATGGCTGTTTGAAGATCTTCAGATACGGCTTTACTTTACTTCCTGTGGAATTTCTCTTCAGCCTGACTCCCCTGCAGTGGTGATCAGCTGGACTGTTACCTGAAGACGTGTCACATTATATTCAGCTCCTCCTTACTGTGCCATTTCTTCAACATGGCTGGTAAAGAGCTGGACTGCAAGGTGTCATTTTCTCACCAATCTTAAAGACAAGTGACTCTGAAATGTGTCATTTCCATAGGAATGCTGTTGTCCAACTGCTGTCCACTCAACACTGTCTCCCAGTGTGCTGTCCCCTCAATAATATTTACTCAACACTGTCCCCCAGTGTGCTGTCCTCTCAATGATATTTACTCAACACTGTCTCCCAGTGTGCTGTCCTCTCAGTGATAGTTACTCAACACTGTCCCCCAGTGTTCTGTCCTCTCAGTGATAGTTACTCAACACTGTCTCCCAGTGTGCTGTCCTCTCAGTGATAGTTACTCAACACTGTCCCCCAGTGTGCTGTCCTCTCAGTGATAGTTACTCAACACTGTCCCCCAGTGTGCTGTTGGCCCTCTTGCTGTTTCCCTGCTCCAGATGAGGGAGAGACGACTCAGCAGAAACCCCTCGATCTTTCACATCCCTCCACTGGGCACCTTGATGTCTTCCCCATGCCCAGTGTGTGCAGCACGGCCCTTGTTGGTAAACTCTCGTGTGCAATGAGCCAGGACATGTCTCGATGTCTGGTCAACAGGCCAGGGTGACCAACTCATTCCCAAACACGGCCACGAGGCCACGAATTCGACACCCCTGCTCCCTGCCTTGTACCACAAGTTCCAACCCCTTTGTGTTTGTCAACATGTCCAGTGTCTCGTTCTCCAGTTTCCATTCCTTTAAAACCTTCTTTATTATGGAATATGAGTGAGGGAGGTTAAAAGCAACAGGTATTGTTAAAGGAATTTCCAGAACTCTTAATGTCTTCAGATACAAAACCACACAAAAACCGAGACATAAAAGATGCCTTCCCCCTATTGCCTACAGCTTAAGACAGATGCTTTGACACATATTCGTACATCAAGAAAGTCCACAACTCATGCATCCCTTCCTCACCCAACCTCCCTCTTCTCCCTCTCCCATTTTGACCTCCCCCCTGTAGCGGCGAGGCTTATTAATAAGACAGAATTAAGTGTTGCTGTGCTTTCCCAAATGAGGCCCCATCTCTCTCTTCATCTCTGTGGTGCAGCCACAGATAAACTATTCATGCAGGCTGATTTAAAGATGTTTTCTTTTGATAAGGACAGCTCCCAAATGGGGATGCACTTAGCTAAGCCTGGCTATCATGATCAATGGTCATCCATTGGCGCCTATCTGTCTAGGGAGTGCCAGATGGACATCTGGACTGCATTCCTAGGTGTCAGGAGTAAGTGACTCATATCTCACCTTGATCAACCAACCCACGTGGGTCTCTGATGCCCACGAAACTTTCAGCCAATGAACGAGCTGCAGTTCCTCCAGTTAAAAACAGGCAACACAGAGCTTCTAAGGAGAATTCCAGGGGTGCGAGACTATTCTAAAGAATTCCAGGGCAGTACGGCCCAGGAGCAGAAAGGCTCCCAAGGGCAGGACATTCTCGCAGCGCACCTCCTGACCATCCTGAGACTTTCCTTTGTTCTAAGAGTCGAGAGCGGAGTAACCAAAGGATCCACCCGAGGTTAGCATCAGCAGCAGGCCTCGTGAACAGGTCAGAACTGTGGACAGCTGAATCAGTATTCAGAACTAGCGCTTCATCAGGAACGAACCGGTCCTCTTCCTGACCTGCTGGGACCCACAGTAACTTTTCTCCTGTGCACAAACTTCGCTAGTTAAAGCCAACACTAACTAGCCGGTCAGTGAGCATCAGCAGCGCACCGTCGCAAGCCGCACAGCACAGCCTGGCACGGAGCCAGAGAGCGCGGATTGGACAGCAACAAGCCTGCAGCTGATTCTTTGTGCCCGCAGGAGATCTGAATCCCCAGAGATTGGATGAGTATTCAACTTCACTGCATTACAGCTCGAGAATTCAATTGTTATCCCAACCAGTTGATATCAATTTAATTCCTAAGAGTTATGTACTTGTTTTGACTATCTAGTGTAGAAGTTGTGACCAAGTTCATTTAAGAAACGGTCTAAATATATGATAGTTCAGGTGGGGAGCTGCGTCAGCATGCGTGAGCTGCAAAGGAACAAGTAATAGGTTTATTTCATGCTGAAAAAAGAAGAAAGAGAACACAACGTTTCGGCCGTGGAGCCTTCTTCAGGGGTGTTTCATGAAAAGAATAGGGGTGTTACCCTGGTGTCCTGGCCAAATTTCCCCCTGGCCTTTACCAGTCATGGCCTCCTAATAATCCCCATCTCTGAAATGGCTTCATCACTCTGCTCTCCTCCCCACTGAGAGCTGGTGTGTGTGAGAGGACTGGAGCATCATCCAGGGGGGGCTGCACACTGGTGGGGGTGGAGGGGATCCCCATGACCTGTAAAGAGCTCTGAGTGGAGTGTCCAGAAAAAAACTATATAAGTGTAAGTAATTATTATTATTATTAATAAAAATAATAAGAATAATAAACTTTATTTTATATAGTACCTTTAAACGTGGCTTCTCAAAGTGCTTTATAGAATGACAACAATAAATAAGAAGAATACACAAGATAAAACAATTACAATATGCAGAGGAGACCGTGGATGGTGGTACTAAGAAGAGCAGAGGGGTGAAGAGTGGAGCCAGTGAAGTAAAGGCTCTTCTGAAGAAGAGGGTTTGAGTCTGGATTTGAAGGAGTTTAGAGAAGGTGACTCTCTGATATCCTTGGGGAGAGAGTTCCAGAGCTTGGGGGCACAACAGGAGAAGGCCCTGTCACCCATACAATGTAGACGGGCTTGGGGGACAGTAAGGAGGGCAGAATTAGAAGAGTGAAGGTTGCGAGGTGGGGAGCAGGGCGATAATAGTTCAGACAGGTACTGAGGTGCCAAGCCATGCAGAGCCTCATAGGTGAGCATGAGGATTTTAAAGTCCACCTGGAATTTGACCGGAAGGGACTCCAGGATAGGAGTAATGTGAACACATGCACTAGACCTGGTCAGGATTCTGGCTGCTGAATTTTGGACATACTGCAGTTTGTTCAAAGTAGATTTAGATACCCTAGTGAGTAGAGCATTACAGTAGTCAATTCGAGAGAACACAAATGTGTTGATCAGCTTTTCAGCCACAGTTAGTGATAGCATAGGGCATAGTCTAGCGATATTTCTGAGGTGAAAAAAAGATCATCTTCTAGAAGATTATAATTATTATCTTCCAGAAGTGAGGTACTCGCCTTTCCCCACAGTATCAGCTGTTGGGGTCGACAGCTCCCATGACAATGACCAGTGATCAGAGAAACAAAACAGGGTTTAGCCCTGCATTCGTGCAAGTGTCATTGCATATTAACACAAAATCTATACTGTGGCTTGTGTTCCACTGGAGTCAGACCATGTGAACCAAACTGTCTCCAACAGGGCTGATGACTTTTCAGCTAGGTTCCCTCTAATTCTGTTGGTTCCTGCTGAGCAGGTGACTTAATAACCCGAGCGGTGTAAAACAGCTGTAGTGCCGGAGGCACAGGGCTTCAACAGGTCCTGTGTGAGAACTGGGATCGACCGAAAAGACCCCAGGCAAGACCCAAGGAGCATCATGACATGTTTCTGGTGCTGATTTTGTGTTTGCAGTAGTCTGCCAGCTGATCTAAGGGAAGTACCAACAATATGTAGATTTAAGAGACGCTTTCAAGTCCTACCTATGGAGTTGACCGATACTTTATTGCAAAACTGTATTTAACGACTCCTCTGAAGGCCTGTTTGTTTTGTCACATTATGTGAATTTTGGATCGACTGTTTGCTGTTCAGTCATGTCTTTGATTATGCGCGAACCGCCTCTCCCGATTGATAAAAAAAACTTTTATGAAGTTCTCGAAGATTCCATTTACATCGTGCAAATGCTTCTTCTCTGTTATTTCGTTTGATGTTTGTTCAACAGTTGATTGATGTAAACTGCAATAAACCACTTACTTACCTACTTAGTATTGCGCGCGAATGCAGACAGTTTGACTGTGCCTGTTTTTATTCTCAGCATTGCAACTATAATGCAAATCGTGCTCTGCACATCTTCGACAGTCACGTTCAACAGTTCACTAATCACTATAAACAGCGCCAACTTTCAGGGGTTGACGTCTATTTCGCCATGATGTTGTGTACATCTTGCACGACAAGCATAGAAGCATTCACATTTATAGCCAAGAGTACGTTATCAATCAAATCTTTACTTGGTCAGCTTTTGCACTCTTGTGCTACAGTACCTCTTGTCTCGATCACCTGCACTTTCTGTAAGCAATCGCAGACTTCCTCACTGTTGGTGCTGGAGCTTCACCACAGGTTCTGCTTGATGTGTTGTTTAAGTTGCTAATCAAGCTTCCAATCTTCCCATCTCTTCCCAGTACAGAAAGTTCCAGTAGCATCAGAGCGCTGTACTGACCAGCTACAGTATGTTGAGCACTTACATCTAATTTAACCTGATCTGAAACATTTTAGAAACACCCCGAGTCTGAAAATTAACAAAAGTGTGTGTTTCGAGTGTTAGGTGACATTACACTAATTTAAACATTTAACTTAAAATGTACCATGTACTGTACGTGTCATGCACGCAAAGGCGGAAAGCAACACTAAAATAACTTGAACTTTTACATACAGTACATTAAAAATGATTTTATTATTTTACTATAATACATAAAGTTGAGTTAAATACTGTACTGAATAGAGTCAAATAAGTCACTTTTTAGCTTATCTAACAACGTAGTCTGTTTCTCGACGTTTCTGTGAACTTTCGAGTACATCCAGTAGCACAGTAAGTCGGAGCATAGAACAATGCAAAAAATACATATTCATCTAAAACACACACAATTATAAAATACAGTAATAACACCTTTATACAATATATACCAATGACTTTACTAGAAATGTGACGTTTTGTCCGGTGCGTTTGCATTAAAGTTGGGGAATTCATGTCCCTGTTTCTTGGTGCAGCAAGTGCGAGAGGTGGGAGTTGTGTTTTACACATGTTTTGAATTAAAACCTACAATTACCAGAAGCTGATCAGCAGAGGTGCGTAGTCAATTTAGGATAATTAGTGTAAGGCAAAGCGCAGGTCCAGGCAATGAGTGAGAGTTCCTCAAATCCTGTGCAGATCAGTTACAGTGACATTTTTAACTTACTGTATATTTTCAGATATCCTCATTTTACATATCATTCCCTTTCTGTGGAAGAAATCTACTATTCCATTTACTGCCAAGTTAAAAACCCCACAAAATCTTAGTATATACAGAAGCTCTCAAAGAACTTTAATTTAAATCATAACTTGATAAAATGGGTCCTAGACTTCTTAACATACTGGGCTCAGCAGATGTGAAATTCCCTACAATTCCCCTGGATCACCACAGGACTGTGTTCTGTCCACATTCTGTACACTAATAAGTGTCAGAGCAAACACACAGATGTCTCAATAAGTCAGCTGAAGACTCAGCCCTGATCAGCGTATTAAAATATCCAGAAAACCATTCTAAATTATTTTAATAAAAGTTCTCGTTGAAGTTAAATGTCTTGAAAAGAAGGGAACATTTTAGGAAAACTGCAACACCCCTACTGAACCTGCTGCATTAAAGCTCAGATTGTAATTGTGAACAATTACTTGGGACTGGATTCACGGACACACACCTCAGACAGCCCTAAGACACCTCTACCAGAACAAACCTTGATCTGTATCTCCGACTCTGCCATCTTCAAGTCATCTATGAGTGGGGGTGAGACCCGTGTCTTTGTGGTGGGGGCTTCACAGAGGTGTCCCTGTCCTCGGAGACAGGGGGCTGCTCCCAATGACTGAGAACCCAACTGCTGACTGGCATTCTGCCAGGATAATTTGCCAGCGATGGGTGACCCATTCTGACCCACAGAGGGAGGGAGCTGTTGCAGGCCAGACACACTGAGAGGCTGCTCGGGGATCTGGAGTCAGAAACAGACTCCGCTCAGTTCTGCTGTGACTATCTGGAATTATTTTGAGATGCTTAGGTTTGTTAATGTGTTAACGTGTTAATGTGGTCTTTGCATCTCTTTGCTCTCACATATTTCATTTCTTTTCCCTTCTTTCCTCACCTGCTAACACATCCATCCGCTACAGGCAGAGAAACTGCTGCTTCAGAAGTGAAAGCAGATTCATCAGACAAGACAGCTGTGCGTCAGGAGTAACCAGGAGGAGCTGCTCCTGCTTCAGCAGACATGATCTCTGCAGTCAAAGAGCCTGCTGGCACTCAGCGGGGTCACATGATCAGGCTTCCTCTGTGACATCACGTGCTGACATCACTTCCTCATCGCTCATGGTGGTCACATCACAGTCCTGTAAGAACCACACATGGGACTGGATCATCAAATACACAACAGCTCTGTTACTACTGATTAAATTAAAGAATGCTAATGGACATCAAAGCAGTCGCCTTTCAGTTTCACAATTTATCTGTAACTGCTCAAAGGTCTAAAAAGAGCAATATGATCAGAAATGTAGGAACAATCACAAGCCCATGTAGAGCAGTTATTTCCATGCAATTCTGACACACTCGTATCCCAGTTATTCTTCATGACACAGACTCTGATCATGAGTGAGGAATGAGTAAACACTGAGGACTGTGAGCCCACATCCTGCAGGTCAGACAGCAGCAGTATCAGACATGGCCGAGAGGAACAGAGAGCTCCTGTAGAGCTGCAGGCTGAGCTCATGGTCACGGGTTCGAGCCTGGCTCATGTCAACAATCAACAGGCTGAGTGCTGTCTGGGGAAGAGCTGTGATATTTCACAGAAAATAACCGCTGATATAAGCTTCTCATGAGTGATCAGCCCCACTGTGTCCTCAGTCAACCCCCCCATGATAGATTAACCCTTCCAGGTAGAGAGGTTCACAGCCTGCAGGATTCTGGGAAGACTTCACCTGGACCTGCTGTGCTGGAGACTCATGGGCTCCAGCTGAAGACAACGGCTCCTGTTCCTCCAGCTCCTGTTCCTCCTGGAATCAAGAAACAAGGCTCATCAGCTCCCTGTGAGACAGCATGAGCCCTGATGCTGGGATCAGTCACAGCAGCTGAGGAAATGGAAACAGACTGACACCCCAACATCACCCCCCCGCCTGGGCCTGAACACCTCCTGACCCCTCCTGCCTGCATCCTCATCCTCACCTGGACTGGACTGTGGTCATGAGGAGAGTGGACTGAGCTCAGGACTGGACTGTGACTGTGGGGAGAGTGGACCGAGCTCAGGACTGGACTGTGGTCATGGGGAGAGTGGACTGAGCTCAGGACTGGACTGTGACTGTGGGGAGAGTGGACTGAGCTCAGGACTGGACTGTGGTCATGGGGAGAGTGGACTGAGCTCAGGACTGGACTGTGACTGTGGGGAGAGTGGACTGAGCTCAGGACTGGACTGTGACTGTGGGGAGTGTGGACTGAGGATGGACTGTGATAACAGGATCAGTCAGAAAACACATCAGCCACTACAGAGAGATGATAATCCTAACTGTTCCCTTAGTAAACCTTAGTTTCCCCTCTAACCAGTCTGTCTGAGGAACATCTGAACTGAAGAAACGGCCCACCTACCTGTTTCTGTGTATTGTGGGTATTTTGTCCTGATGGCTCTTGAGATTTATTTTGTGATCTCAGGGAAAAATGAGACAAGATATAACAAGATTTTTAATATGGTTTTAAAGTATATTAGAACGGATGTATAATTTGATTTGGTCATTAAACCTATGTTTTTGTTGGTAAATCTATATTTGTATGTTATTCTAATATAGAGATGAAGTCTCTGATTGAGCTATGTTACTAATCTGGGTACAATTACACAGACTGGTTTTAAGGTTTCTTACAGAATATTTGCTGAGAAGGAAACTGACTTAAATACTGCACAGTGATAAATAACACTTTCAGAATTAAAAGCACTGCCTTACGAACACTATAAAGTGAAGATAAATGCTTACTATACTACGAGAAACTCTACTCACCTGTTTTACTTCTCCTCATCTGGAGGGGCAAAGCAGGAAATAAAATGTGAGATGTCAGATATCAACAATACAGGACCAGACCACAGCTGTGTGTCCTGAAGCACAACACAGCCCCACTCTCAGCACACACCTGGGCACAGCTGGCACAGCCTGCAGTGAACACTGGGCTCTACTGCCACACAGACATTCCAAGGTCAAATACACTGAGCAGATGATGATGATAATATTTATAAAACTCGATGCATTAACTGTGCTCTTCCCTTTGGAAAAGAGTGGACTTTTCCTGCATAGTTAGACTTGTGTTGCTCACTTTTCTACACAAAGTGACACTTTGTGTGATTTCAGAACAAACTGGTGGTGACAGTGGACTACAGCCCACAGTGATCAGAGGACAGGAGCGGGTGTAGAATGTCTGAGGTACTTACAGTCCACATACATCAGCAAGACAAGCCAGCAGACAACGAGGAGGATCTGACAGGGCAAGACCACCAAGCGCAGGTCTGTCAGAGTGCGGCGGCCTTTTTCTGAAACAGCATTGGAGCTTAAAATGAGCCCCTGTTATATCACACCATCCTCTTACCAGTGAGACTTAGAGATGGACTTCAACATCATTAGAATTCTGTTGAATACATACCAGCTCTAAACAGATCATGGGTAATCTGTGTGTAAAAGCTGATTAGTTCCTTATTACTGTTCATCAGACTCATTAGAATACAGATTTACAAACACATACCCTCGAGTTCAAGGTTAAAGGTTAAAGGTTGCAGCACTTCTCAACCTGGGCTGAAAAGTCTGACTGAGGATTCCTGCTGCCTGTAGACTCAAGGGATTCTTTGGCGTTTGTGTCTGAGATTATTCTACTGCATGTCTGAGTGGCTGCAGATGTGTCAGGAGGTGACAGTATGAGAGAGTAGCAGAGGAAACTCAGCTGTGGCTCAGGGGCCCAGACTGAGGACTGATTGGAGGTGTTTGGGGGTGATTGATCACCAAACTGCTCTACATACATTCAGAGCTACAGGCTGGTAGAATCTGCTACATGTCTGTTCCACACTGATGTCTCCTTCACTGTAGGAGCAGTGTTCAAGCACAGGAGCCCAGAGGAGCCTGTCCTGTGGGTCTTTAGCTGGACAGGTCACTTACCTGCTTTGAGGATGAGCTCTGCAGTGAGAGCAATGGCACTGACCGCAGGCAGGACTGAGGACCCCAGCACGTACACCCCCACCTGAGCTCGGGCTGCAACACAGACAGAAGTACTGACACAACACTACAGAGCTCAGCACACTGTACTGTACCAGTGACCAGAGCACAAAGCTCAACACACTGTACTGTACCAGAGCACAGAGCTCAACACACTGTACTGTACCAGTGACCAGAGCACAGAGCTCAACACACTGTACTGCACCAGTGACCAGAGCACAGAGCTCAACACACTGGACTGTACCAGTGATCAAAACACAGAGCTCAACACACTGTACTGTACCAGTGAACAGAGCACAGAGCTCAATATATTATACTTTACCAGGGATTTTGCTGAGATGCTCAAATGCCTCCAGACCAATCAGAAAGACAAGAAATGCTGATTCACACATCCGTCCGAGTCGTCCTGTAATCAAATTATATCATCACTGAGGCACATAGTGGAGTGAAGTCATTTTATAAATCACTGATTTATCAATATTTTGTGGTTGCTACACTGTAAACTCCACCTGGCCAGATGTACTTCAGCCTTCACAGAGTCCAGGCTAATGGCAGAGGTGACCACAGATGTCCAGTGTGCACCCAGAGCCCAGGGCCCAGTCCACACAGCTGAGCCACCACAGAGCCCCCAGAGCCCAGACACTCTTACCCACCTCTGTCACTCTCTGGAGCCTCGTTCAGCCAAAGCAAGCTGAATGCAATGAAAACTGTCAGCAAAGCCACAAGAACAAGTCTGTGACACAAAGCTGAAAGAGGAAAAATCTATTAGGACTCTTTCATTCATGTTTCACACACCACTTCTACACAACAGAGACAAACAAAGCCCTTCTCATGAATGATCTCAGTCTAGTTCAAACGTTCTACATGTATGTTGGGATTCATGTTTCAGCCAGAGCTCATGATTCACTTACACACAGTTCAATAAAAGAGTGTCACAGTTATAATGATCTTCATCAGCTCATATAAAACTCTACATCAATGAATCTGACCTTTATAAACTTTAAATGTCTATTGTGCTACAGTTACACTTTAATTAAAGTTCTCTAGCTCTGCCAAGAGGGGTTTTAGAAAATAAGAGATTATAGATCTATCGGCCAGTCAGAGCACTTCAGTTAAGACTCTGAATAATGACCCTTAAATAATACAGAAAGAGCTCTGCCCGAAGCTACACTCTAGCAGTCTCTAGCAGTGCCCATGCAGAATGGTGTCATGCCTTCCCCCCTCTCCCTCTCTGAGCAGCCCTGTGCCAGAGGACTGCAGCTCTGCAATGACTTGACTGGGAGGAACTCTATCTCCTCCCCAGCAGGTGAACAACAGACACAACTCCACTTACATGCACGTGCTCCTCGGTGACCACATAACTCCAACTCCTTAAAGGGCACAAGAACAAGCACAAGCAGAGCTGCAAAACTTACAACCAGTCCAGTTATGTATTCTGCACAATGAAAAACAGAGAAAACAAGTTTCAATAAAGTGAATTTAGCGAGTCTGTGAAGTACAGAGGTGTACAGCTGCAGTATTCATCTCATTAACACAGGAGGGAAACTACCCCACCAACTCATTTATAAAGACCCCTGGAGTCACACACTCTGTACTTACAGGTTTGCCAGAATCATGAGTACTGTCCTCCTGGACATGACCACTCACAGACATTTAGTGTCCTCCAGACTTCTTCACACCCCCAGTGAAAACTGTAGTCAAGAGCAACAGCTCACAAGGACTGCAGTCCTCAATAACATGCTGATCAACACACATATCAGCAGCATTCCTGAACACAACAGGTGATCCTCTGAGCCCATCAGCACACAGGCGTCGGGTCACCACAGGATCAGACCCATCACAGCCCGGATATCTAACCCCAACTACAGAGTCTCCATCTCCCAGCTGGACAGGGTCTGGAGTCTCAGCCCCTAATGACCAGGAGGATCACTGACTCCTCACAGGCTTCAGTGTATATCGACCTCCCTTTGTAACCCTTCATAACACAATCACAAAGCTCACCCACTCCTGAGCCCTTTCTAAATTAGAAACATAGAAGCTATCAACAGATGTGAAAGATTTACTGGAGTACTTACTTATTGGATCTGTTTGTGTAGTAATAACAAAATAGAATCCGTCTATGAATCCAATACTGAACATCATACCAAAACAGGAAGCTGTAGGGAAAGAGAAGAGAGGGGTCATGCAGAGTATCTGTGTCTCAGTCAGTCAGCTCTCAGCAGCACGTGGACAGACAGGAGCTGCTCTGTCTCCTCCACAGCCCTGGTGTGCTGAGGTCACTTCACCCCCAGCTCCAGACTCCAGAGAGGCTCAGGCTCAGTGCACTCCCCACGCCCCAGCGAGAGGGAGAGCTCACACCTCCCTGCGTCCCAGCCAGGGCCACAGCTGTGCAGCCCCTCCTCACCGGCCAGGACAGCAGCACACAGATCGCCGGCTCCTGACCAGAGCTCTTCTCACGTCTCGAAGCTGCTGAGCTCTGCCTGCCTGGACTGGGACCTGGCAGTGACTCACTGGAGCAGACTGGCGCCTCTCCTCAGGGCCCAGGGAAGAAACCTCCTTCAGGGCTTCACTGCCTGTGCTGTCCAGAAACTCAGCAGGAGGGAGAAACAGTGAAGGTGAAGACCAGTGCAGAAGGTCTTCAGGGACAGAGGCTGTCTTCTCCTGGGCCACTACCATGAAGACACTACTGCATTTCAGGAGGTCATCTGAACCTCTTGAATTCCAGAACCGAGCGAGGAGCGTCTTGAGTACTGGGACAGACAAACCCCCAGTGATGGATCTGGGCAGCTCTTGGGGTTGAAGGAAGTATGGCAGACTGTGGTGATGATTTACCTCACCTTCACTCCTACAGTGAACCTGGACTCAGACAGACAGCACAGGCCTGCCCACTGGAATGTAAGGCTGTATTTTCCACACTGTGCTGGAACACTGCAGTCCAGTGACTGAGCCAGGAGGGGTAGGAGAGCAGTATAACTTACCTGATCGCAGGAGGTGTTGACAACAGGCACTCCTTTCTATACAACCTGCAATCAGAGCAGAGATTAGGAATCTGCAGAGGCTAAAGCCAATATAGACTCTGGGTTCTAAATGTGTGCTTATACTCTACTAGTGATTTTGTCCTCGTAACTTGTTAGACAGTCACAGTCTCATACAACAACTAGAGTGGGACATCAAAGTCAAAACTGTTACTTTGGTTCTTAATCAGGATATTTTTATTGATGTCCATGAGATTAAGATGAATTATAAGTACAATGTAATACTGTATGTTTTATTCTTGAGTAATTCCCTTTCTACCTTTGAACATATTATGATGTGTTTTATTCTGGTGGAAATTCCAGTACAATTTGGACAAATTGCATCATATTAGAACACAACCTACTCTGTGCTCAACCCAGGGTTTCTTGTGACTATGTGTACTGGGGCACCTTCATGAAGTCAGTGTCAGAGTGTGTCTGCAGATCCCTCTGAGACAAGACCTGCATGAAGTCTGGGACCCATGAGCTCCCCCAGCTCTGTATGTGATCACTGAGCTGCTCTGCAAGCCTCTGCTGCAGCTGCTTGCAGTTCTTGCTGTGTCCTGGGGTGGG
Source organism: Atractosteus spatula (assembly GCF_055471065.1). Lineage (NCBI taxonomy): Eukaryota > Metazoa > Chordata > Actinopteri > Semionotiformes > Lepisosteidae > Atractosteus > Atractosteus spatula. Next base: position 16,677,972 of record NC_142721.1, on the reverse strand, counting down.
AGACTTCAGGATCTACTGGATTTCAGTCTTGTTCAGTCCAAGAGTCTTCTGCTCTGATCTGCCTGTGTGCTCTGGGTCACTGTGATACTGTATGATGAAGTGCTCTCCAATAACTACTGAAATATGTTCTTCTACATAAATCCCAATACGTTTGGCACTGCATGTGTGTGCACTGAGTCATTGTGATATGATGCATGATGAAGCTCAACTCAACAACTACTACCTTCATCTTCCTCCTCACCTTCATCTTTAGTGAGTCTTTATTTTGGTCTCATCTCTCCATTCAACTTTGTTCTAAAGGTCTCCCAGCTAGTCTTTCTCTTTAAAGCAAAGTCTAATTGGGCCTTTATGTTCTTCTTGTCAACGAGAGATTTATTTATCGAAATGCAATCTTAGTCAGTCTTGATCTTAGTAATTCTGATACGTCTTCTATGAAATCTGGATTTTGATGCATCAATCAACAGCATTTTTATGAGATTAATTTCCCATCAAACACCCATCTGACCAACAACAATTCCCTGTCACCCAAGTGTCCGAATACCTTCAGTCGTTCGTGAGACTGAATTGAAAACCTATTAATTTGTTCAATTGACACAAGAAGCAAGAACTAAATTGATGTTATTAAAATTAAAATATTGTTTATTTGTTGGGTAGTACCATGTCAATCATGTTTTTAAATGGAAAATGAGTATTATTAGAGCCTTTTGTGAAAATCCCAGTTTAGATCCGCTTGTCCCCAATGTGTTCATATTGTACCAGTGTCCTGTCCTCTCTGGAACAGTACTGGATACCATCTGAATGGGAGCTATTTCCCCATGAGCCTCTTCATGGGCTCTACTGTCTGCGCACCTGTGACCCCACCTGGACAATACACACTTCTGTCCAGAGGTGGAGAAAAGAACAGTGAACTCACCAGGGCATCTCTGGCAGGGATTCTCAGAAAACGTCCTCCAAGCTGCAAGAACAAAAACCAGGAATGAGATGAGAAGGTTGATAGAACTGTGTTATAGAAAACTGTATTAGCAGACTTTGTTTTTAATGCTTTTTTCCAATTAATTTTGTATGTACCTCCAATGAGGATAATAAGTCCTGAGACCATACAGTTGGCAGAATGAGGAAGTGCAGGCAGGTTAAATCTGAAGGGAGTGTCCCACACTGACAGGCTGGAGGAACTGAGTCTCTTTAGTCTGAATGGAGTGTCCCACACCGACAGGCTGGAGGAACTGAGTCTCTTTAGTCTGAAGGGAGTGTCCCACACTGACAAGCTGGAGGAACTGAGTCTCTTTAGTCTGAAGGGAGTGTCCCTGTTACTGAGTCTCTTTAGTAACAGAGAGTAAAAGGGGACCTGACACATAATCTTCACTGCCAAAGTTAACCCAGTGAACGTCTTCAATAGCAACAGCGATAATTGAACCAAAGTACAAACTACTATAAAACCGAGAACAGTCTGAGGAGGTAGTGTCTTTACACAAAGGTTTGCGAGTGTCTGGAACAAGCTATCCAGCCTTGTTGTTGTTGAAGCTGGGATTTTCAAGAAACAGCTGGATGAGTTGCTGAGATCATTCAGCCACAGAAAAAATAGCCTGATGAGTGAAACTGCCTTCATTTCTTTGTAACACTGAGTGACAGTGAAGCTCCCACAGAGACATGAAGCTGGCCAGCTCTACATCAACTACAGTCTGAAGAGCTTTGAAGAGTCACCTACTGTATAAGAGTGTCTAAAGAGGAAATGAAGTGTTTTTGTTCACCACAGGCCCCTGGAAGTTATTACTTTTGTTGAAACAATGGGTGAAAAAAAATGTTTGATATATTTTATAAAACTGTAATATTTTATTCTATAGTTCTTAGAGAACATCTTTACCTTTTATAGAAATCCCAGTGAGGAATGCCATCAGTGAGCATCCACATAAACTCCAGACAACTGCTTTGTAAATTGGATGTAGTGCCCTAATTTTAAAATATACTATGGGAGCAACTGGACAATAAAACAAAAAGAACAGAAAATAGCAATTATGTGCTGTAATTAGAAAAACAAATCTTAAAATCATTTAGAAACTGGTATTACATCATTCATTAATGACCAGATATTAATCATTACACTAATGTTTGTTCTTTGTACAGACTGTGATATTTTGAAAACAAAGAATTATCTACAGTACCTTTAAATAAACTGATAGATACAAAACAATAACATTTCACACATTCTAAAGATCATTATAGTATCACTGATGTTATGGACAGTAAAATAATACAGAAATGACATAATGCAGAAATACCATTGATTTAGAAATTAGAACACAAACTGTTCATTTAGCACAGCAAATTCCACTGCCTGTGAATATTATTCTTCAGTTCTGAACAACATAATATTCATTCTTTTCTAATTACAATGCATCAACACTATAATTTGTGTTGTCTTTCAAATAAACACAGAAACGTTAATGCTCCTCTGGGTTAATCTGCTTCTGGGAAGACTGGCCCTGGTGTGTGTGTGTGTGCGTGCGTGCGTGCGTGCGTGCGTGCGTGCGTGCGCGCGTGCGTGCGTGTGCATACAGGGATCATCAGGAATGACTGTGATTTAGAACAGCTGGGTGAAACTGGCTTGTTGTTACTCCTTCTGAACTTCAGTCAAGAACTTCATTCCCTTTATTCCCTCTAAACATCCCTCTTACTTACCAGAACAAGTTTCTGCTAAAACAACACCAAACACAAACGGAACACAGAAGTGCTTCAGAAGCTTGCGAAGGGTGTCTGAAAAAGAGCAGCAGTTTTTACTCTCACTGGCCAGCGATTCTCAGCTATACAGAAGCATGACTTTCTGAAGGGGCCTGCACTGCACCTGCTGGACTCCTTCATCCACCCAGACTGGGAACAGACTTTCCCTCCTGGAGCACAGAGCCAAGAGGAACCAGCTGTCGGTGCAGTCAGGGACAGCAGGTTCAGCACTGGTCACTGACTGATCTATCTGACCTCTCTGATGAGTGGAATAGAAGGACCATTATCAATCCAGTATTGCACAGCACTTATATTTCACTGGTGCTGTTAAAGAAGAGGGAATGTGTGTCTTCAATCACACTCTCGGCACCAGGATTCCTGACATGGGATTTCAATGGCTGTGCTGTCAACACTAATTACTTCCACTTTCCAGCAGCAGAAGGGGTTGTTCAGCTGGGCACAGGAGACTGGCGGTTGAAGTACAAGATAGTGTATCCAGAGAGAAGGGGGACTTTCTGGACTGGGGTGTTAGAGACTCAGCTCTGTGTCCTGAGAGTGCCATAACTCAGGAGAACAGCTCTCCTCAAGGTGTTGGGCATCTATATATTTCTTCAGCTCTGAACACTGTGCTCAAGATCTCACACAGCACAGGGTGCCGACACTAACCAGCAAACACAGGGACTAGAGTTAATGACATCTGAAGACTGTGGACTGGAGATCAGGAGCTCTTTCAAGTGGGCTGAAGAGTTTACCTCCCATTGGCTCTCGATCCACCAGTAACACATGTGAGAACTCAGTCTCATGTCCCAGATCACCTGCTCTGCTCTCACCTGGATAGCTGTGTGAATAGGAGGCCATCATTGACACCAGCAGGATCCTCAGCACACTGACAGTGGCGCAGGTGACCGACTCCTGGAGAAAACCTTCAAAACACACACAGCTCTCAGAACAGGGAAGTGTAATATTTGTGTGCGTCAGCAGTGAAACTGCATGTTGATTGGTGGAGGGCTGAGCGGGAATAACGGTTACTCAGGGTCACAGGTCATAGTGAATGTAGGAGCTAACGGGTTCGGAGTTACAGGTGAAATAATAAAGAGTTTGTTCGAGTGTCACATCGTCGTCCTGGGTTGTTAATTTCTACACTATACGTGTACGAGAAACAAGACATGGTGTCAGAATAAATAGGATTCACGTCAGGACAAAAGATTTAAAATGAACGTCGCTGGATTTCCCGCACCACGAATGGATTGGGAGGCGAACAACCTGCCCGAGGCTTGGCGCAAATTCAAGCAGCATGTGGAGCTCATGTTTTCGGGTCCGCTCAAGAAGACAGGACAGGAAGAGCACTGCAGTACTCTTCTCCTGTGGGTCGGAGAAAAGGGCAGAGACGTATACAACACATGGACACTCGACGAGGAGGAGGCAAAGGTACTCAAAACCTATTATGACCGTTTTGAAGTGCACGTTAAGCCTAAAACAAATGTTATATTTGCTCGATATAAATTTCACGAGAGAGTACAGGGAGCTAACGAACCGTTCGAACAATTTGTAACAGAGCTGCGGCTCCTTGTGAAAGACTGTAATTACTCTGATAGCGAGGAGATGGTTAGGGATCGCATCGTTTTCGGAATACATTCACCGAGAGTGAGAGAAAAGCTGTTGAATGTTGGTTCTGAATTGACGCTAGACAGGGCCATAGACATCGTTAGGTCTCACGACTTAGCGCAAACCCAGCTGAGAACGATGGGCAGCAGCGCGAGCAGCCCGCGCGAGAGCGCAGTACTCGCAGTTCAGCGGCAGGCGCCGAAGCAGGCAGCTCGGAGTGCGCCGTGTCAGGGCTGAGAAACCCGCCCGAACTAGAGACGCTAGACCGGAGTGGGGAGCAAAGTGCCAAAGAGAGTGTGGCTACTGCGGAAATAAGGCTCACGGCGATCAGGACGTTTGCCCGGCAAAAGGCAAGCAGTGCCTTAAATGTGGACAATTTAACCACTTTGCAAAGGCGTGCCGCTCCAGACGAGGGAAAGGAGTGCACTCCGTGGCAGAGAATAAAACAAGCGGTGAATCCGAAAACTTTGAGCTGTACGTCGATTCAGTGTCACACGAAAAACAGACCTCTGACATTGAACAGATTTTTGTAGACATTAAAATAAACGCACAAAAGGTTATAAAGTTTAAGTTAGATACAGGTGCTCAAGTTAACGTCATTCCTCTGCATGAATATGACAAGTTTAAAAGTGACGTTGTGCTACAGCCCACATCTCCCAGACTGACAGGGTATGGCGGCGAGCAACTTGCTGTAAAAGGCGCATGCACCCTGAAATGCCCTGAAAAGTACAAGGACAGAGAAATGTGTCTGGACTTTTATATCGTAGACACTCATGGACCTCCAGTACTTGGACTAAAAGCATGTTTAGACATGGATCTTATTAAACTGGTCTTATCTGTGACCACCCCTCCCACTGAGACAAAGCCAATCTTACAAGATTTTGCAGATGTCTTTACAGGAATTGGGCTTTTTGCAGGTGAATGCACTATCCACCTCAAACCAAATGCAGTTCCTGTAGTATACCCACCGCAACGCATACCTCTTGCACTGCGGAGCCGTCTTAAGGAGGAGTTGCACAACATGGAGAAGTCCGGCATCATTGCCAGAGTCACAGAGCCAACGGAATGGGTTAATGCACTTGTGGTGGTGGAGAAACCTCGCACGGGTAAACTCCGAGTATGCCTTGATCCAAGGGATCTGAACAAGGCTATCAAACGTCCACACTACCCCTTGCCAACATCTGAGGACATTACACCAAAGTTGGCTGGAGCACGCTATTTCAGTGTCCTGGATGCTAGGTCAGGTTATTGGGCTGTCAAGCTCACAGAAGAGTCATCAAAACTAACCACGTTCAACACGTTGTTTGGGCGCTACAGATTCCTACGCTTGCCCTTTGGGGTAATTTCAGCTCAAGACGAGTTTCAGCGGAAAATCGATGAGACATACGAAGGCCTCGAAGGTGTTACAGCGATTGTTGATGACATCTTGGTCTATGGGAGAACCAAGGAGGAACACGACAGGAACCTTCACACTATGCTACTACGGTCCCGAGAGCGAGGAGTCCGACTCAACCCAGAGAAAAGCACGATCTGCGCCACTGAAGTCAGCTACTTTGGACATCTCCTCACCATGGAGGGGATCAAGCCAGATCCAGCAAAAATCGCTGCTGTGAAGAACATGGAACCTCCCAAAGACAAAGGAGAGCTTGAAACAATACTAGGCATGGCAAACTACTTAACAAAATTTGCCCCTAGCCTGTCTGACATCAACGCCTCGCTGCGTCACCTCCTAAAAGAGTCCAGTGAGTTCGTTTGGGATGCGCATCAGAAAAAGGCTTTCCAGAAGATGAAGGACCTTATCACAAGGGAACCAGGTCCAATTCTGGCATACTTTGACCCCAGCAAAGAGCTCCGACTTCAAGTGGATACATACATCATGGCTTGGGTGCTGTTCTGCTACAAGAAGGCAAGCCCATTAGTTATGCATCTAAATCTCTCACAGAAAGTGAAACAAATTATGCTCAGATCGAGAAAGAGTTATATGCTATCCTGTTTGGATGCAAGTGTTTCCATCAGTATGTCTACGGTCGTCACGTTGTTGTGGAAAGTGATCACAAACCACTGGAATCCATCATGAGGAAACTATTAGCAGCTGCACCCCCTAGACTACAGAGGATGATACTACAGCTCCAGAGGTATGACCTCACAATCCTCCATCGCCCAGGAAAGAGCATTCCTGTCACAGACACGCTCTCCAGGAAGTCACTATCCTGCCAGGACGACAGCCTCAGTGAAGGAATGGATGTGCAAGTGCACACAGTGTGCAGCAGTCTACCAGTGAGCGACACAAAACTGAATGAAATACGTGCAGAAACTACAAAAGATGCACAGCTCGCAAAGCTCAGAAAAACTATACAGGAAGGATGGCCTGAGGAGAGGAGAAGGTGTCCCCAGAGCATTATGGAATTTTGGAATCACAGAGATGAACTGTCACAGATGAACGGCATCCTTTTCAAAGGTGAAAAAATCATTATTCCTGCCTCACTCAGAGCAGAGATGTTGTCACGCATTCACACAGTGCATATGGGTATGGAGAAGTGTAAACAGAGAGCCCGTGACATCATGTTTTGGCCTGGGATGTGTAAACAAATTGAAGAAATTATTGGAAAATGTTCCATTTGTCTTGAATACTGCCCAGCACAGGTAAAAGAGCCCATGATCAGCCACAGGATACCAGACAGGCCATGGCAAGTTATAGCAACCGACCTCTTCACTTGGGACAATAAAGAGTACATGGTTACTGTGGATTACTATAGCAGGTACTTTGAGCTCGACAGACTTTACAGTACCACGTCCACAGCCGTAATACATAAGCTGAAAGCAGCTTTTGCCAGACATGGCATCCCAGAGTCTGTGATATCCGACAATGGCCCCCAATACACATCTGCCGATTTTGAAACTTTTGCTAGTGCATGGGGATTCACCCACATTACAACAAGCCCACATTATCCTCAAGGTAATGGCCTTGCAGAGAAATATGTGCAAATTGCAAAAGCCCTGATGGAAAAGGCCAGATCTGACAAAAGAGACCCTTACCTCAGTCTCTTAGAGTACCGGAACACCCCAATTGACAACTTCAAATCCCCAGCACAGCTACTGATGAGCCGTCGCCTGCGTTCAATACTCCCAAGCACCAACCAGCAACTTCAGCCCCAGACCATCCGCTACAAGGATGCACTAGCGAGGAGGACACAGAGGCAGCAGCACCAGCAAAGGTATTACAACAGGTCAACCAAACCGCTCCCTCTGCTGCAGGAAGGAGACATTACCCGCATCCAGGAAACTGACCGATGGAAGCCAGCAGTCGTCATTCAGCCAGCCAAAACTGAGAGATCATATTATGTGCGTACTGCAGAAGGTCGGGTGTACAGAAGAAACCGTCGCCATCTGCTCAGCACAAAAGAAATACACAATGCGCACACTGACACAAGCTTTGACTGTGATGAGCAGTGCAACCCCCAGTACACAGACGCTGAACCACTCATCCCAGAAGTGTCAGAGACAGATTCACACTCCGCCTGTTACCGCACTAAATCCGGACGCAAGGTGAAGCCCAGAACCATACTGGACCTATAAATGTAAAGGGTGTAGGCGGATTGCTGCCCTAATCATAATAACAAAAAATTGTAATGCAAACATACTGATATATTATGAAACGTTTGGTGGTTGTTGTTGAAAGGTTTTAAGTCATTACATAGGAGTTGAAATATACTCCTATAGTATATTTCAATACTGAAATATACTCAGCAAGTAGCTAAATGATAGCGATGTTAAATTATTGTAAAGAGTTATTTATTTTTATAGCGTTAAGATCCTGATGTTAAGAGCGCAGTAAGCATTGCTTAACCAAATGTTTGCAAAGTAGCTCATTAGGACTACAAGAGGTAGTTATTCTTGTGTTAGTCATTAACTCAAATTAAAAGAAAGGGAAGTGTAATATTTGTGTGCGTCAGCAGTGAAACTGCATGTTGATTGGTGGAGGGCTGAGCGGGAATAACGGTTACTCAGGGTCACAGGTCATAGTGAATGTAGGAGCTAATGGGTTCGGAGTTACAGGTGAAATAAAGAGTTTGTTCGAGTGTCACATCGTCGTCCTGGGTTGTTAATTTCTACACTATACGTGTACGAGAAACAAGACAGGAAGAGCCCAAGATCACAGCGTGGGTAAGGACCTGACAGACTCCCCCACCTTCAGTCAGGCCCCACAGGATAAAGGCTACAGACAAGAGGAGCCCAGGAGTGACACAGTTCACCAGACAGCAGCGCCACCCCCTCCTGGTCTCACCTGGGACAGGAGACAGGAAGGGTTTTAGAGAGTTAGTGGGAAAAACTTACAAGTATAATGTGAAAATGTATAATGTCCTTTGGAATTAATTAATATAATATATTAAGGGGTTCATGTCATCAGCCCACTGGATAAAGGGACATTCCACAGGATAATCAATTCGGATGCAGAAGATGTGCCTGGAGCTCGGTGTTCACCACACTGGTATGAATAAAGCTGTTTCAATCTGCAAAGTGCATGCTGGGACATGACGTCAGCTGTCTACTGGGAATAAGAGCAGGTTCCCTCTGTCTGTGGGTTTCTCCTGAACCGTCTGTGGTGATATTCTGCTCATAGTCCTTATTACTGCAGATGTGTGCTGGGTATTAGACAATTTTACACTTTAAATGTCATTAAGATTGACGAATAAATACTGACAATTAAATTAAGCATTGTGCTGATTAACAGGTCAACAGAAGCACAAACTGCAGTAGCCTGGCTTCTTCTGATTTCCAGGGAAAACTTCAGTACCACAGACACAAGCACACCTGCCTGACAATCTGAGTTTAAAATTCCTTTATGAGTGGGTCTTGAAACTCTCTGGTTTGATTTTAATAAGTTATACATAATGCAGCTGTAGGTTCTAGGCTCAAGGTTCAAGTAAGGAAGTGGTGCCTGCAGAGGGTTTTTCTTGTTGCTTTTTGTGCTTCTTGGGTGATTTGGTTCCAGCCTCTATCAGACAGGCGCCTCTTTGGGAGCAGAGATCTGTCTCAGTGCCAGAGATGCAGTTACAACAAGAGAACACCTGAGGGCGATACAGCACTGCAACCCAGTACAGAACACTCAACTGTGGCTGAGCAGGAGGCTGATTGAGGGTCTCAGGGCAAAGCAATAACAATCAGAGTCAAACGTTTCTTTCAGTTCTGGTGAGGATTTTAAGCACAGGCAATGTAGGATGTTGCAGACTATTAGATGCAGCATGAAATGAGGTAAAAGTTGAGCTCACGTTTCTTGAGAAAGAACAGGCATGTTGGCACACTGGTCAGGAGCACAGCTCCCAGTGCAGAAAGAGCCAGAAGCAGGATCCAGATATGAGTTGTGGAAAACCCTGGGAAGAGCAGAGGAGAGCAGTCAGCAGGAGTGAGGCCGCGCTGGGCCAGTTCACCCAGTAACCACAGGAGGTAAAAAGACAGGAGAGTCTACAGCACAGGCCTGCAAGGGCAATGCTGTGTCTCCATGGCTGTGGAAGAGCTGTCAGAGTGTGGAGTCAGGAGTGGGGCTGATATGAGTGCTGAGAGAAACATCACGACACTCAGCTTCAGCTCAGTGCCACACACACAGGGCTGAGTCTCCAGCACAACCACTTCAATAATATCACAGTCATGTTATCCTAAAGCTTTTATTAACCCGTGCAAGGGATATTACACAAATGAACTGTTTTTGGAACTTAAACAGTTTGCCTCTCCAGGAATAAGCAGCTTTATGAAGCTGCCTCTCTGTATAATTTAGCTGGTATATCAGCTATTAACTGTAATCAGTTCACCAGTCTGGATCAGCCTTTCATGCTCCTGATAAGCAGGAGGAACAGACACCAGGGGAGTACTGGCAGGGCAGTTCACTCAGGGTGTTGTTCTCACTTTCAAGACTTCTCACTTACTCAGCTGTTCCAGCTCTGCTGTCGTGTTTGCGGAACCCGAGTCTGTGTGGACTCTGCACATGTACTCCCCCTTGTCTTCAGTCCTGACATCCTTCAGCCGGAGAGAGAAGTTTCCTCTGGGAATCTCCTGAGGGAAGAGCTCCGCTCGGTCCCGGTAGCTCTGGTGCTGGGACTCCGGCCGGCTCTCCACCTCGGAAAACAGGAGCACCAGGGTGTCTGGATCTGTCCTCACCCACTCCACAGGGTGACACTCGTGTCCACAGAGCAGCTCAGCACCACCTCCCCGCCAGGGTAGGACACAACAGCACGATCAGCTCCAGTCACAACTAGACGCTCTGAAACACAAAACCAATAAACTTGATCACAAGAGGTTAAGCGAGACACAGCAGTGCAATAATCAGCATTGCTGGGGCCCTAGGTTCAACTCCAGACCTGGAGAAGTGCAGTTTCACTTCTGTATCTCTGTGTTTTCCTGAATAACTCCACTTCCTGTTTCCCAGAGAGGATGATGTCTGTGTTCCCAGCTCACCCTGTTCCTTCAGCTCCACTGTGGTCTCACCGGAGCCCTGCGCCGTGTGGACAGCACACCTGTACACTCCTGTGTCTTCAGCCGTGATGTTGGTCAGCTGCAGAGAGAAGTTTCCTCTGGGAATCTCCTGAGGGAAGAGGTCCGCTCGTCCCCGGTAGCTCTGGTGCTGGGACTCCGGCCTGCTCTCCCCCTCGGAGAACAGGAGCACCAGGGTGTCTGGATCTGTCCTCAGCCACTCCACCTCCAGCTCCTGCAGGGGGACAGTGCTGTAAACAGAACAGGGCAGCAGCACCTCGCCCCCAGGCCTGGCCACTAGAGGCTCCTTGGGGCCCTGCACAGAGAAACCTGGGGCCACAGATTAGACAAAAAGAACAATTCACATCCTTAAACTTCCTGCCCCCCATATACTGAGGGGGACAAACCAACAGTGAGTGTGTCGTTCATCAGTGGATAAAACACTCGACCTGTCCAGTCCCCTGTCCTGTACCCCATCCAAAACTCTGTCAGCCCCCTGTCCTGTCCCCCATCCCAAACCTGTCCAAGCCTCTGTCCAGGCCTCCATCCAAACCTTTCCAAGCCTCTGTCCAGTCCTCCTTCCAAACCAGCAACACTACTCGTAACTGTGCGAAGCGAAGACTCAGCTCTTCACTGCCATCTGCTGTCCTGACTCTGGGCTGTACAGTCTGGACAGTAAACTGACTCCTGACTGCTGGGTCACTAGAGACCCCAGGGCTGTGTGTGAGAGGAGGGGTGCTCACACTGCTGATCCCCCTAATTCAACCACAGAGCCAGTTTCTCTCTGCTCCCCTGGGCTGTGTGCAGGGGGAGGAAGTGTGTATAAAGATGTGTATGAAGAGCTCGGGGATGAAAGGTGTTTTATTGCTGCAAGTATTGTTATGGAAGAAACAGGGTCTGTACCTTCAGTGCCCAGTCCTCTCCACACAGCGGCCAGGAGTCTCAGCACAATCAGTGTCCTCATCTCTCCTGAGGGTCCCGGGTTCGACAGAACTGCCGCAGAGTCAAGAGGTTTCTGCAGAGCTGGATTTACAACATACCAGCTCATGTTAGTATAGGGTGATAATTACTGTGATATTGAATCAGCCTCTGGGTGTCACGCCCCACACTCTCCCTCGCAAACGACGTTACATTCCCAGAAGCTCTGCTTCCCAATCTCATCCCTGATTGAACCCAACACATTCTCACATGCATCAGATTCCTCAAATTCTCACTCCCTAACCAATCATCCAATCACACCCTTTTACTATTCTTACGGATCATAAAAATCTCTCTTACCTACAAACTGCCAAACGTTTGAATCCACGCCAGGCCCGCTGGTCACTTTTCTTTTCTAGGTTCCATTTTTTCATTACTTATACACTGGGATCCAAGAACATAAAGGCTGATGCCCTATCTCGCCTCCATGATCCTCCTGGCTTTTTGGACCCTCCTGAACCTCTTATACCCCCTGAGAGAATCGTGGCTGCTATTAGATGGGACCTGGAGAACCAAATCAAACGTGCACTTCACAACCAAACCGTTCCCCCCCAATGTCCTCCAGACAGACTCTTTGTTCCTGATACCATAAGCTCCACTGTTCTTCGCTGGGGTCATGACTCACTATTTGCAGGTCACCCCGGTGTCAAACGTACCTTGGAATTCATCTCTAGACATTTCTGCTGGCCTTCTATGAGGACTGATGTTACTGGGTACGTGCAGGCCTGTCCCATCTGTGCCATGTCCAAATCCTCCCATCTTAAGAAGCCCGGTTTACTCCAACCACTCCCAACCCCTAGAAGACCTTGGTCCCACATCTCAGTGGGCTTTCTTACGGATCTTCCTGAGAGTCAAGGCAAAACTACCATTATGGTCGTGGTAGATAGATTCTCGAAGTCGGCTCATTTCATTCCTCTTCCTGTCCTTCCATCTGCTCAAGACATGGCTGACCTCTTCATTCTTCATGTCTTCAGACTTCACGGCATTCCTGAGGATATTGTATCAGATTGAGGGCCTCAATTCATTTCAAGATTCTGGAGAACTTTTTGCAAATCTCTTGGGACTTCCACATCTCTCACGTCTGGCTATCATCCTGAATCCAATGGACTGACGGAAAGAACCAACCAGGACCTTCTTACTTACCTTCGATCTTACGTCTCTGCTTCTCAAGATGACTGGGTCTCTCTCCTCCCCTGGGCTGAATATGCCCATAACTCTCTCTCTTCCTCCACTACTGGGATGTCCCCCTTCTATTGCTCTCTAGGATACCAACCCTCTCTTCTCCCAGACTCTATCCCTGATTCGGATATTCCCTGCCTCCAGACGCGCCTCACTTTCCTCAAGAGGATTTGGAGACAAGCCAGATCCACCCTCCTGAAGACCTCCTTGTGGCAGAAGACCACCGCTGACCGTCATCAACGACCTGTGTCCAGACTACGACGAGGACAGTTTGTCTGGCTGTCTACTAGAAACTTACCCCTTAGACAGCCTTCACATAAGTTGGGACCCTGTTATATTGGACCTTTTCGCATCCTCTCCCAGCTCACCCCTGTAACCTATTGTCTTGCTCTTCCGCCAAATCTCAGGGTGCACCCCTCCTTCCATGTCTCTCTCCTGAAACCCTACCACAGATTCCCCCTCTCCCGGCCTCGGCCACCTCCACCCCCACCACGACTCATTGACGGCCTACCTTCCTACACGGTCAATAAGATCTTGGATGCCCGCTGGCTCTGAGGTCGCCGACAATTTCTAGTCGACTGGGAGGGCTATGGTCCTGAGGAACGTTCCTGGGTCTGTGAGAAAGATATTTTGAATCGCAGCCTCATCGATGACTTCGTTCGTACTCGCTCTCTGGGGTTGTCAGGAGCCGACCCTAAAGGGGGGGGTACTGTCACACCCCACACTCTCCCTCGCAAACGACGTTACATTCCCGGAACCTCTGCTTCCCAATCTCATCCCTGATTGAACCCAGCACATTCTGACATGCATCAGATTCCTCCAATTCTCACTCCCTAACCAATCATCCAATCACACCCCTTTCCTTTCAGTATTTAAACCCCCTTCGCACACCTTCCCAGGCTCACTATTGAGAAGCCTTTCTTAGTATTCTCCAGTGCGCGTTCCCAAACCTTTCGACTGATCTCCCGTTACGAATCTTCTGCTTCCGCCTCTTGACCTTGCCTTCTGGATTTTGCCTTTGAATTGTTTTGGATTTCTCTCGTTACCGGACCCTCTGCCTCCCTTATCGACCCAGCCTTTGGATTTTGTCTTTTGGATTGTCCCTTTGCTACTCTGCGTCCTGTGGGATTCCGGTCACGCATAAGGATCCTCCTATTCCACGTATAGGTTCCGTGACACTGGGTAGCTGTGACTGTTTACATGTCCTGATTCCAGTCAGTTTGATTGAACTCTATTATCAACCTAAGTTAAAGCCTTTTCTATGAGAGCTTGTCTGGTATTGCCAAGTTTTCCTTATTGAGTTTACTTTGCCCGTTTTGAGTTGGGCCTGACCAACATGCATGAACACGATGTGTCACTCCACACTATGTGTGCAGATGAGGTGACATTCGATTTCATCAATCTACGAGCGGAGAACAAAAAAATCTTAAAAGCATTCTTGGCAGGAATGCACAGAGCTACTGGAAAAGAAGCATCGCAAAAGCAGCAAGAACAGAAAGCGTTCTGACCCTGATCCGTAGCCAGCGTGTGGCGTCACGAGAGAGTGTCTCATTACCTTTTTATAACAGTGCACCTCTTGTGCTCGTGCACCTCAAGTGCACACCTGCTCTACGTCACAGAACTAGAGCAGGGAAGGGGAAGGGCTTAGGGCTTAGTCAGAGATCTGGGGCACAGCCTGTACCCCCCCCCCCCCGTGACCTGGAGCTTCGCAGGCGCAGAGGAGTTTGAGCTCTTGGCCAGAAAGAGGCTCCTCTGAGGAGATTCAGCAAGATGGCGGCCAGCTGAGACCTGTTTTTGTAGGTCCGAAAAATCTGGGGGTCTTATTTCCCAAAATCTTGATGTAGAAAATTTCTGTTTAGAACCGTATGCCTTGGTATACCAGCTCTTGTTTGTTATTTCTCTGAGTGTTTTACTTCAACTATTTCCCAAAATAAATAAGCCCAACTTGGCAAATTTGCTGATTTAGCATTACTTGAAAAAGCCTCCTGTAGATAACTCACTGCTTCCGCACGGATACCATCACCCATCCAACCTCTGGTATAAACAAGAGAAAAGAGAAGCATCCTTCTAAAACACAGCGGCCATCAGGAGGACAGAAACACTTTGTAGCACTTTGTAGCAGGTACGAACTGTGGAGCTGTGAGTCAGGGGTTATACTCCCTTGACCGTCAACTGAGCTCAAGTCAACCATAGCTGATATCACCTCTGATTCTCATACTCCATAAGTCCCATGAAGTCCCCTGACTTACACCTCTCATACTCCCTTGGCAGCAAACTGAGCTCAAGCCAACCACAGCTGATATCAACTCCGATCCTGAAGCTCCTGGAGTCAGAGTCAGAGTCTGAGCCTGATCCTGAGCTCACACCTCCTCGACTGCAAACTGAGCTCAAGTCAACCACAGCTGGAGCAGCTACCCAATATCAGCTCCGACCCTGATACTCCTGCAAAGCCTCAGATCAAGACCATGAAAGAGGAGCCGTCCCTGCTTGAGCTGCAGAATAACACTGTGGTTCTCCTCTCCAGGAAAATTCTCGGGAGAGCAGATCATCTGGAGGACAGGGTTAGAAAGAACTGCATCGGCATCGACACATTTGAAACATCCACACTTAATGAGGTAAAGGACTTCCAATCTGATGTGAAAGCAATGGATACATTGACCAAGAACAAACACTAAATTAACTGGAGCAGAAGATAAATAAGGTGGAAAGTTACCGTCAGAGCTGGGTCCTGAGGCTGCACAGGAGGATGAGGAGAAGATGAAACACACAGTGACCGATATCTAAGGAGCTGTCGTTCCTGAACACAAGAACAGATTTAAGGCTGATGTGAATCTTGTCCTCAGGTTGGGACCGAGGGAACAGCGATCATTCAGTCACCAGCACATCTACTTGTGATCCGCTTTGGAAAGGAGGCAAGACCTGTGAGTTTCTGGAGCCGGAGCGCCTGCGGTCCAGAGGAGCTGAGCTCAGGGGAGGTGGTGGTGAGGAAACTGCGGAGTCGAGGTTCACCGATGGTGAAGTGAAACTGAAGTGAAACGGGAATAAAGGAGGGACTGTTCTTGTGGTGTTTACAATCCACAACATAAGATTTCTGTAAAAGATATAAGTGCCTGTTAGCTCTTTTACATCTTATTTCTTATTTTTTTATGGTTGTTTTGTTGTGCAAGGGATTTAGTCCAGATTCTTATTTTTTAGAACATTTTCTTTTGACTTGAACTTCTGGAAGATCAATGGGGCAGTGATGTCTGAGAGTAATCCTCCTGCTGGGGCTGCAAGAGGTACTTTGAACGTTTCAGGATATTGAAATCATTCTTGGAGGAGATTTTAATACAGTTTTTGATGCCATGATAGACAGATTCCCTGTCCCTATTAGATCAGCCCTCAGGCTCAGGGCTGTATAGGTTATGTCTAGGAATCATTGACTTACTGCAAGGAGATCTGAACATCCAGGACTAAAGGAGTTCATATGGTGTAATATAGACAGATCTAACAGTCTAGAACTGTTTTTGGTAAAAAGGGAACTGCAACAGTATTTTCAAATTTCAGGGTTAGAAAGAATCAGTACTGATGAGGGCATTTCAAACCACAGTGAAAATAAAATGTACACAGTAACTTGTAAAACCTCCAATTCACATCTCAAAACAGATTAAATATCCTGGTGGGCGCAGCGCCATGTTCAGTGATTCAAAACGAGGCAAGAAAACGTCCTGTGAGGTGAAACCCTGTTACACTGTAAACCAGCAGGCTTGTGAAAACAGCTCTTTAATCCAGCAGAAATAGTGCTCTCGCTCTCAACAACACATAGTATGTACTTGTTCACTCTGCCTGCAGATCATGTTGGAACATCTCTGTGGGGCAACGTCTCCTGCACAACCTGCTCTTATTCACTCGTAACTGTGATTAATAATAATACCTCCTTACACTTGTATAGGGCTTTTCTGGACACTCCACTCACAGCGCTTCACAGGTCATGGGGATCCCCTCCACCCCCACCAGTGTGCAGCCCCCCCTGGATGATGCTCCAGTCCTCTCACACACACCAGCTCTCAGTGGGGAGGAGAGCAGAGTGATGAAGCCAGTTCAAGGATGGAGGTTATTAGGAGGCCATGACTGGTAAAGGCCAGGGGAAATTTGGCCAGGACACCGGGGTTACACCCCTACTCTTCTCGAAAGTCACCCTGGGATTATTAATGACCACAGAGTCAGGACCTCAATTTTACACCTCATCCGAAGGACGGCACCTGTTTACAGTATAGTGTCCCTGTCACTATACTGGGGCATCAGGACCCACACAGACCGCAGGGTGAGCGCCCCCTACTGGCCCACTAACACCTCTTCCAGCAGCAGCCTTAGCTTTCCCAGGAGTCTCCCTTCCAGGTACTGACCAGGCTCACACCTGCTGAGCTGCAGGGAGATATGGCTGCTGGCAAACACATTACATCAGACATTACAGAGACTAGTGAGCAGGAAGGGCTGCTTCACAGCGCAATTCATGGGAACTCTCGCTCTTGAACAAGGTCTCTATTGAACCATCAGTACTGACTGATCATAAAGCCATTTAATAATAATAATGACCCTAGAATCTCTAGTTATAGCTTACTTAGTTATAGGACTGGAATTAAACTCAAAGTTTTATAGTCAGAATTGGGAATTTATGAGGTGGAAGATAAGATCAGCAGCTGTCAGAAGTCAGGAAGCTGCAAACTCCCACAGAGTAAAGGAAGAGGAACTTCATGAAGAGGACGGTTTTCTTTTACTGATTGATTTTTATACAGTAGGGCCTTTGATACAATTGAACATTCCTTTTTCAGACTGTTGACTTCTTTGGTTTGGGTAAATATTTTCAAAGGGTATTTAGAACTGAGTACAACTGAGGCGATACTGTAGCTCTATTACACTGGTTTGGGATTTGGAATTGGAAATTCAGCCCATTTCTGTTCCCACTGGTCACACAGGTTATGGCTGCTCATATTACAAACTGATGGTTCTGGGTCTTCAGATACAGGACAGAGAGATCAAGTGTTCACAACAATCTCTATAGGAAACCACACACACAAGTGGATCAAGCCAATCCGTGCTGAGAACTCCTTTTCTCTCTACCTGGTCTTCCTTTCAATATAAAAAAATGTGAATTGCAGATATTTTGTTGTTACAATAAAAAAAATAATAATAGTCTGCTCCTGTGCGTGTGACCGCGACTCTGTACCGTGAACGCGCAGCCAGGCTCAGAGAGGGCGGGGTTATTACATCAACAAGACAACATTAATTAGATACTGTTTATGAATTATTGTGAACTCTAAAAATGCTCTGGTTTACAAAGTTATGACCCATAATAACAGTATTATTAATGAAAGCAATATTAAAGCATGCTCTGTAACCGCGTTCTCCCATTTAGTTCTGTTTCTATTTTATGTCGCACGATGTAACCGACAGCTGCTTGTACTCATATTGATAATAATTATTAATAATAATCCCGCGTTTTCTCCCTGATCCCTCAGTGATGGTGTGGAAAGCGGTGAACAGTGATATTAATGTTCCTGCGCTTTACAATCAGCTGACGCGCCGCTCAGAGCACTCGAGTGGAAATCCCACATTTTTTAAAATACAATTACTACTCTGACGGTGTTGATTAAATCATCACCGAGGAAAATATAAAGTATAAAACAAGATGCCGGGAGATTCCAAAGTGTTGGGCTGAAACGTGTCACTTTCCCGAGAGTCATGGGGATTTTCCAGCTGCTCTGATACGGGCGCTGGAGGGACTTCAGCAGCTCCGACATTCGCTGACATTGTGCCAAAAGAAGAGCGTTTTCCTCCGAAAGGTCAAACTCCTGCTGTTTCCAGGTCTTTTCTGAAACCCTTTTAGCTGCCTGACGCTGAGGTCCTTCATAACAGCGTCGAGCTCAAGTGTGTGAAACCTCACAGCCCCTGAGTGGAGCCGCAGACCCGATTCCTGTGGTGTATATTCACGATCATTTCGGCCACATGTCTCGGTGAGTCACCGCTCTTCAACTTGTAAATACAGCGCGCACTCGACTCAGTTCATTAAACATTCTGTATAACAGGTATTAAACTAACAGCGGCAGACTACAGTGACATTTATACACAGCATATGAGCAGTATATCTATATAAACTAACTGAAGATCTCCAGGTGCTTCAGTCTGGTCACATGAGTGATCTGTAGATCACTGAGCTGAAGATCTTTACAAGCTGTTTCGTCAAGGAAAGAGCTCCATCAACACAGCTGGGAATGTATTTCAAAAACATCTTTAACAAATAGCAATGATGCTGAAAGGACAAAGACAACAGAGGCATGTCAACAAGGACATGAAGGACAGACCAGACGAAGACAAGGAGAGAGAAGGGGGGAGAAAGAGAGGGGAGATTGAGGATGAAGAGAAGGACCAGTCAAGAAATCAGATTTATGACACTGACTTTTATTAAAAATTCTGCTGAAAGAAATAATACATTAACACATGTAAGAGACATACATGTATGATGAGAAACAAAAAAATATAAATTTAAAATACACAGTCAATTGTCCACATTTAGCAAGTTCAAAAGTGTGGGAATAAAAGATCAATTTGCTCTGAGCAGTTAAAGTCAGAGCCCAGGTGGAAGGAGCTCAAGTTCACTGAGCAGGGGCAGGTCATGACAGACCTTTCTTGACTTCAGTTTTCTTCAAAAGGTTTGAAACACATTGAGCATCAAATTCAACCTTGGTGATGGTCATGCTGGTCAAACAGGGTAAAAACCATGTAGTTCATCAGCCAGCTCTCTGTAAGTGTTAAAACCATCAGTGTTCACTGTGCTTTTGGAGAGATTACCTCTGTCCTGCAGCCTCACCCTAGTTTTCATTCTGCTCCATGGACATTTCTAGAACTTAGTGCGCCTTTGAGTTTTTCCTGGTACTTGAATCTTCTCGAACGTCAGACCTGACTTCCCTCTTCACAGGCTCGCTGCCCTGTGGTGAAGCAGTGTACTTGTGGCAGGTTGGCTCTTCTGTGACTTGTTTACCCAAGGCTCACTACCTGAATAAACTTGAACGGGTTTTGTAAGAATCACTGTTTCCCTGCAGAAAGATGAGTAACTGCAGAGCACAGCTGTGAGTCTGGCTGACTGGGCGCAGGTGTAACAGGCCAGACCAGCCGGTGCAAGAAGAACAGACCCTGACTGGCAGCACTGAGCTTCCTCCCTCTGCAGTGCTGTCCTGCAGGTGGGTGTGAGGAGCAGTGCTGAGCTCAGACGAGCCAGGAGAAGGATCCACAGCAGCCTCATACGCCTCTCTGATTGAACCTGGGTTCTACTGTTACAAGCTGGGCAGTTGGCATACTGGGAGAAATTATTCAAAGACTTTCTCGGGTTGCATTGGTTAAAATCGCCCAGGATCAAATTAGGTGTGGTGGGGGGACAGAGCTTTAACAGAGTCACATTACAAGGGCTGTTTACTGTCTTTGTATCATTTGCTTTGGGGAATGTACACAACGGTTATGGACATCTGGGGGAATTCTCTGGGCAGACGAAAAGGTCTCCCTGATACTGAGAGCAAGTCAATATCAGTCAGACAGAGCCTCTCTCACACTGTGACGATGCTGATACACTCCCAGACAGTTCTGTCTCAGTCCAGCACGAGCAGGGCGCCAAACCCATCAAAGGTCGCACAACCTCACAGTGTGTGTCTGTGGGTGTTGGTGACACTGAGCAAGTGTTGGTGGGAGTTCAGTGGGAGTTCAGTGGGAGTTCAGTGGGAGTTCAGTGGGAGTCAGTGGGTGACAGTGGGTGGGAGTGGGAGTTAGTGGTTGACAGTGGGTGTCTGTGGGTGACAGTGGGAGTGAGTGTTCCTGCTCTCTTCAGGTCTGGAAGCTGCCATCAGTCAGACTCCTTCTTGAGCTGAGCTGCTTCTGGGCTTCTCTCTTCTTCGGGGGGGTTAGAGTCTCTCTGTAACAGAAAGAGACACTTTCACTGGACTGCAGTCTGTCTGTGAGGGACTGTCAATGGATCAGCCTCTACAAACCCACAGGGGATAAGAGAGCCACACACTCCAGCCCTGTGTCAGACACAACAAGACAGGGTCTTGATATGTTGTTATGAGGTTTTATCAGATATTGTTAACAGTGGTTATTTCACTAGAGTAGTATGAACAATTATAACAGGTTTTTACTCAGAGTGGTAATTTTGGAATATAATAAACAGAGTTGATTTATGAAAGCACCCTCAGATCCAGATACAAAGAAAAGGAGACACTAATAACTGCTAATTAAAGATGTGTGTGATTCACAGCCTGGACATCTGGAGCAGCAACAACTCAAGAGCCTTTAGCAAGAGAAGAGTCTGGTGTTAAATACCTCCTGCGTTGCAACATCAGGCCCTTATTGAACGCATGATCTCCAGTTCCTGAGGGGGACCTGTGTCCTGGACAATCAGACAGGAGCATCAGGAACAAAACCAGCAAACAGCTTATTATTAATTTATTTATATGTTATTAGTATTACTATTATTATTATGATTATTATTATACAGCCCTGCCTGTGTCCTGTGACGACAGCTTCATCAACAGGAGAGTGAAACAGTCCTGTAACTCACCTTTCCAATCCTCCTGTCCATAAACTCTCCTACAGTCTGCTGCCCCTCATTCCGAAAGTCTTTTCCTGCTTTTATTGTGTTTTGTTCTCTTCCTTGTCTGTTGAGATTCTTCTTCCAAGCACAACATTGTAGACTCCTCATGCAGCTCTTTCCTCTCTCACATCACGAGACAAAGCTAAACTGAGTTATTCCTTTTGTTCTTTAATGCAGCCACAAGCCTACCATATAGAAATGTCATTCTGTTCAGCCAGGATCAAGCCCCTCATTGAAACTGTCAGCCCAGGTGTCCTCACTGAGATACAGAGGACGACTGAAACAGTCTTTGGAAATTTCCCTGCACACTGACTTTCGATTTCCCTGATGCAGAACTTTCCCAGGCATCAGCCCTGGACAAACAGGATCCAGTTTTATCAAGTGCAAACCTATAACACCCATCAGTATAAATGCCTCTCAGCTTTCTGGACTCGTCTGGTATTGGTCTTTTTGTCAGTCCTAATAAGAGCTGGACAGAAGAAATTGAGAAGTACAGTATACTGTACCTGCTGTTTTCGCAATGATTTCCGTAATGTGGATAATTTTTCCTTTATCCTGTAAAACATAAGCGTTATTTTTAGTTTTTCATACATATATATTACAGGAATTGAATGTTGAAGACTTTTTTATACAG
Organism: Atractosteus spatula; assembly: GCF_055471065.1. Lineage (NCBI taxonomy): Eukaryota > Metazoa > Chordata > Actinopteri > Semionotiformes > Lepisosteidae > Atractosteus > Atractosteus spatula. The sequence continues at coordinate 16,655,779 of NC_142721.1, read as the reverse complement.
TACTTAAATGTTTTTGCTTCAGAAGGGCATGCTTGCTGAAGTTTAAACACAGTTGAAGAGAGGTGGATTACTTAATTAGAATGACTTTACACATTATTACCCTCTGTGAAAATGCAAATGAATGATACATAACAGACTTTATACTCATTTATATTTATAATACTTCAGGTTTTGAGATGACTGGAAACTCCTTTTTTGGTTACCTTTGTATGTTAATAAAAACACATATGTAAAAAACCACAGTTGAAATGCTTTCCTGACACTTTTCAGAATACATTCTGCTTTGTTTATAACAGCTTGAAATCTAATTTCCTGTACATACATATTCAAAGTGAGTAATATTTGGATTTTTACTTACCCACGTTTGTTTCTTTTATCTGGAGAGGAACAAGAACAAGTTTAGACAAACTACACATTCATATAAGTTTAAAATAATCAAAAAGAGAAATACTGAAGATGCTGTAATCTTAAGGTTACCTAAGAAACATTAATCAAGTCTATAAGGAAGCATATTGGTGTCACAGAGTTAAGCAATGGTCATTATAATGAGATACATATATACATAGATATACATATACCTGTACCTGTACCTCATCCCCACAATTGTGATGAGTCAACAGTCAACAGAGCTGAGCAGTACAGTACCTGTACATATACAGCAGCACATATAGAGTACAACACCACCCAGTCTGGACCAGAGCATTACCCAGCCTGAGGTTGTGTTGAGATTAACAGAGGCTGATAAATCAAGTGTCTCCTTCAGCTGTGACACTTCCTTTGTCACAAGACGAGTATGTCTTTCTGTATGAGACACACCCAATTCTGTTTTCACACAACGTCACACCAGTATTCCCAGGAACAGGTCAGAGCTGTGAATGGTGATGTAAATAAGTTCCCAAGCACTGCTGATGTAATACACAATGCTAAAAACCAGTTTTAGTTTAATTGATGTGATGAGTTTCTGTCAACATTATTATATTTGTGAATTGACTGCAGTTTTACTGAATATACAGCAGGTGCTGCAAGTGAGGCTGCTTTTCACCCAAGCGCACGAGCCTCTGTTTCAAAGTATAATATAACAGCAAATGTCGCACTGGGGTGAAACACAGCAGCACTAATTAATAGCCTCTGTAAATTCAACAGAAACCTAAATAAAAGTGTTGTGCCTGAATGGACACGCTGCTTCATTCCTGAAGTGCAACACTGACAACAGGAAACCGAGACAAACTTCCTGCAGAGGGCATTATCTCTCACCAGACCAGCTGCTGTCTGGTATATCTACTGTACACAGTATATCTTCCAGTTGATCTCATTTCTGGGCCTCAGTACCTCTAAGAAACTACAGCAGGAACCTGCCTGTGTCCCTGGCTGTCAGACTCTGAGATGTTCCAGACTTACTGTGATCAGTTCAATTAAGGAAGGACCTTCTGTGAAGAGGTACCTGTAGGGTGAGGGTGTTTAAAACCCTTTAGTGATCCAGGCACCCAGAGCCAATTTCCACCTGGAATATTCTCCCCTCAACACAGCAAAGGCCTGGTTTATGTCTTACTCTGAAGCTGACCCCTGGGGCATTAAGTGTAAACAACCACATTTCTTTTATCTCTTAAGTTGTCCTCTCAACTGACAAATATATACAGAAAAAAAAACAGCAGGCAAAATTTTGTTTTTCTGTCTTCAAACATCAATTTTTCAGAAGCTGGTGTTCAAATGAAACAATCAAGAATTCTGCAGCAGAATTCATTACTTCTCTTGCCTTCAATTGCTTAGATAACAAACTTTATTTCACTGGGAACAACAGCATCCAAGAACTGAATGCCTTGTAAATGCCTGGAATTCTTGGTGAGACAGGTGGACCTGCTTGGTCAGTGGGCAGCCTCCTGGCCAAAGCAGGAGGTGACTCGAACCCCATTCAGAAGGAGACAAGCTGTAGGGCAGAGCTGGGTGACTGACTTGTTTATCCCTCCTGATCTTCAGTTACTGGAAAAGCTTCCAGTAAGGGTATCAGTTGAGTGAAATTGTAAATACTCAACTTCTTTACAATGCTCACATGTATTTTATCATCTTACATACAGTAACTGTGTCAATAAAATCCTTTCCTAGAATGTTCCAAAAATTGCTTGCATTTTTACCACAGATGTTAAAACACCCTTCAGTTTTCTCCTGCTCTGTCTCTGTCCTCCATTACTGCTGTATAAAGGATAACTGCTAGAACTCAGGACTGAGATACTCACAGTAATTATACATCAGACGAACAGCACAGCAGATCACATAAAGGGATTCACAGGGCACGACCACCAAGCGAAGATCTTTCACAACACGGTAGCTTTTAGCTGGAATTCAAGACATTGAAAAACAAGCAAATGGTAGCAGATCTGAGCAATGTGATATTATAATTTCAATGATTCTTTTTAAAACTGAACACAACTACTGACATTCAGAAACACTTGTATCACATACTGTATGATGACAATACTAGTGTAGTGATAATAGTTGAAAATACCTTACACAAGTCTCCTCAAGGCAGTGGACACTAAACGCTTTCAGAGTTTAATACATTTATTTTGTCTGTATGAATCAAGGTTTGACTTGGCTTATGAACATAAATGTGTTTTTAAATGATGATGCCAAAACTGCTTCAGAACATTAGGCAAGGGCAATACATTTCAAAGACAACAAAGTAACCAGTCATTCATTTCTGTCACTCATCCCTCTCATGTAGATTCTTCAGACAGTTCTTTCCTGTTTTTCCATTTCTCTCATTCCTGTCTTGACAGTAAGACTATAAAGAGCTGGTAGTTATGTGATTGTGTTCTTATTACAAAGATGAGCCAGGAGATTTGAGATCAAAGTTTTATGGAGAGATCAGACCAAGACAAAGTTTTATAAAAGTAACAGAAAGCTGAATGTCTGGTGAAAGTGAAAGATAAAGGTGATGAGGAAGATGAAGGTGTGGTGAAAGTTGAAGGTGTGGAGGAAGATGAAGGTTAGAAAGTTGAAAGTGAGGAGGAAGATGAAGGTGTGGTGTGAGTTGAAGGTGAGGAGGAAGATGAAGATGTGGTGACAGTTGAGGGTGAGGAGGAAGACGAAGGTGTGGTGACAGTTGAAGGTGAGGAAGATGAAGGTGTGGTGACCGTTGAAGGTGAGGAAGAAGATGAAGGTGTGGTGACAGTTGAAGATGAAGGTGTGATGAAGGAAAGGAAGTGCAGGTGCTCTAGAGAGCAGCACCTCATCAGTAAGAGTGGTGGAGGCAGTGTCCTGGCCTGGGCCTGGAACTGGCTCTCCTCTTGACTGATGATGAAGGAATGGATTCTGACAGGGACACAAACATCATGGAGAAGAAAACCCTTCAGTATTTCTAGAGTTGAGCTCCTTCATGCAGGATCACAGTGACCCAGAGCACACAGGCAGATCAGAGCAGAAGACTCTTGGACTGAACAAGACTGAAATCCAGTAGATCCTGAAGTCTCCCACCCCAGGAAACAGCAAGAACTGCAGGCAGCTGAAGCAGAGGCTTGCAGAGCAGCTCAGTGATCACATACAGAGCTGGGGGAGCTCATGGGTCACAGACTTCATACAGGTCTAGTCTCAGAGGGATCTGCAGCCACACACTGACTTCACTCTCTGACACTGACTTCATGAAAGTGTCATGAGTATGTACAGTACACATGGTCACAAGAAACCACTTGGTTGAGTACAGAGTATGAATTTACTCTTCAGTATGTATTTACTAGAATGTGCTTGGTTATGGACTTCCATAACCAAACCCTTAGAACACACTCTTTTTTCATTAACAGAGGATACCCCACCCATGTTATTGACAGGGCCCTCTCCTGTGCCCTTGGACAATCAACCCAATTAGGAACTTCCAGACTCACAACCACATTCCCTTGGTGCTTCCCTATCACTCTAACACCCTTTCTGTCCCCAGGGCTTTTAATGGTAACTTTCCCATCCTACAGGATGATCCCTCCATCGGTACCCTTTTTTTCTGACCACCCCATTGTCTCATTTCGCCAACCACTTTATCTGTAAATTTCTTGTTCTCCCTTGACCGCCCACAGCAATCATCCCCACCAGGCGCTTTCCCCTGTAACAGAACTTGCTGCCTCACATGTAAATATATATCCCATAGCACGCACATTAAAGGCCCCTCTGGACAATTCCGGATTACTTAGATGACATCTTGTACCTCCAGCAACCTTATTTACTGCATCTCTTTCAGAAAATACCCAGCTATGTGCATTGATGAGACAGGAAGGAGACTGGGAGACCATTTCTTGGAACATGTTCAGGCTGTCTCTAGGCTCTCATAGCCCATAGTTTCCCATTTCACCTCTAGTGGTCATGATCATACTGATCCCTCTGATCCCACACATGATTCCTTACTGATCCCTGATGCATTCTAACAGAGAGCCTTTTAGAACTCCTATTGTAGAAAGACAAAATCCTAAAAGAAAATTCTCCTGAAACGAGGATCACACCTTCCCCCGTCTCTCAACGAGATTTGTTTCCTTCTAATCCTCTCTTTTATTTTTCAGGTTTTGACTTCACTCCTCTACACCTCTCTTAACTTTACACCACCGTAGTGTCGATACTGCTTCTCTCCTGCTCCCGACTCCTGTCCTGGCTTTTGATATGTTGTTTTGTTCTCCCCTGCTTTATCAACTGCCAGTTTTCCTCTCTCTCCCACAGCCAAAATATTGTCTCTCTTTTCTTTTCAGCATGGAATAAACCTTTACTTGTTCCTTTGCAGCCTGCGCATGCTGACACAGCAACCTACTTGAGTATGGATTTATTCTGTTATGATCAAATATTAGCAGGAAATTACCAAAGAATTAAACATACAGTACTCAGTGTTTATATACCTGAGCATGATTGGTTCATACCCATAATCATTTATGCAACTTTTTTGAACGTAGAGCAAAAATAACTACTTGACTTTGCTGTCCCAATACATTTGGAAGACCCTGTAAGCCAAAGGTTAGTAGTTTCAAAAGATAGTAAGTAGAATTAGATGTAACTGTTCCAGCTGCGTCACAAGTGGATATTAATAAGGACAGAGAGGAGCCCCTGGCCAAACAGGATCAGCCAGTGTGGGTAAGAAGGGAAAGTGTGGAAGGTGGTGTAAAATTCCAAGACAGTGGTTTGTGAAGAGCAGCACATGGGAAAACAGAGCAAAGAGTAAAGTTGAAAGAGAAGAGCTAACTGAGTTTAAATAACTTATATTAATGAAAAGTGACAAGTGTAATGAAGACTGTGATTGGGTATCACAGGGTGAATCTTATTGAATTCAGTGTCTGGTTACGTTAGTGATTAATGAAGATAAAGAAGAGTTAGTGGAAAGGTCTGATCGATTGAAACATATAGAGAAGTGAAACTTAAGACCATGCAGACTCCCCCGAGAGAAGACTAGTGAATCACCCAGTAGGCTGGAGTGTCTGACTGTGAGATTGAACACAGAGCACTAAAAACACAGAACACTAAGGTGACATGTCGGCAGTCTTTAATGTGCTTGTGTTGCCACAGGAACACTTGAACTGAATAGAAAAATATTAACTAAAATATTTGTTCACCTTAAATACTTTATAATTTTTCCAATGATTAAGAAAAGTAAAAGTCTCACAGGCATAAGTGGACAGATAATAATGTTTACTTACTGGTTTTAAGAATTAAATCCGTTGCGAGTGCAGTTGAATTCACTAAAGGCAATGCAAAGTACCAAAAAATAAAGATCCGTAGTAAAACATCTGAAATGCAGAAAGATGTTGTTATTATTGAAGAGTGTCTGAGCAAATGGGTTTTACAGGATGAGCCCAGATGAGGAGTGTAGAACACAGTGAGAACAGCAGGGAGGGGTGGAGGAGAACAGGACAGATGAGCCAGATGTGTCACAGGGTCAGTCTGAAGGAGGACATGAGGGGCTCTGGGACACTAAGCAGCAGGAAGTCAGAATGTGAACTGAAACTGCAACATTCACACACAACTACTTAGAAGAAGCACTCAGTCATGCACAAAATTAGAACATACACTGTCCTACCATATTTATCTTTCTCTGTAAACACTTAAATAATTTCTACTGTACCATCTTCATCTTCATCTTCATCTTCCTCTGTAAAGACTGTTCCAACAGCCAGAATCCAGAGAAACAGGACTTCACAGATGAGTCCAGGTCCCCCTGTAATCATAATTAATAATCACTGTAATTACCTGAGAGTCACAGCAGGTGAGCATCAGAGTATCTTTCCAAGGAAAACGCAATTTCACACTGACAATTTCAGCTGACGTTACCTGAAAAAATAAAACTGTTTCAACAGTTCAACACCTAATCCACTTGCAAAACATGTAATAAACATGTCCTCGTCATTAAGAGCAAAAAGAAGAAAACAGACTGGGCATGAAACTTTTAGAAAACAGTAGGAATATCAAAAGGACGGAATCATCACAGAAGTGCAGCATGTTACAGGGAAAGGACTTTATATTATGAACAAACAGCTGAAATTGGGCCAGATGTCAAAACTAGAAGGGCATATACAGTATATATATATAAACTCGTAAGAGGATGAAAGTGTCACCGAAGTTCAAATACAATTGAAAACTGGGTTTCCTCAAAGCACCATATAAACTGACAAATCTGATTTTTTTTTATTTGTACAAATTTAATTGATAGAAATGCATGTGCCGTGTGTTAATTATATGAAGTGATTAATATCCAGATGTGATCTTAATTCTATGAACTACATCAATGACTTTAAAACAGAGAACAGCAGAGTCACAGTGTCCACCTGGTGCTCCAGAAGCGTCTGTGTCTCTTCTCTTTTAAACAGACAACAGCAGAGTCACAGTGCCCATCTGGTGCACCAGCAGGATGTGGTGGTTAACATCTATGTAATGAGTTAGTAGGATTTAGTCAGATTTGGTCTGGCCTCTTTCCTGGGCCAACTTGCCAGAACACATGAACTACTGTACACTTACAATCAACAAGCCTTTAGCAGGTTATCAATATTTTTAATTGATATTATATAAATAACATTTAAAGGGAGTAAATTCCAAAATCCCTATGAAACATCACTATTGATATACTGATATACTGTACTGTATGTCATGTCATGGGGGTTTTGTTATTCTGAATCTCCTATCCAATATTTTCAGTTCCGGGAGGGAGAGTCCATGTGAACGCAATGCATGAGGTTTAAAAAGCTAAGCATGAGTGTCAAAATTGGCATCTTTGTTTCAGCTCAAATAAGCTTTGAATAAAATGAGCAGTCCCAATGCCCATGTAGTCCAGCTGCAGGATCTGTGTCTCTTTAGAACACAGGTGTTGCTCAAGCAGTTGAGCAAAAACAGGACACGATTACAGGACTGCCACAAAAAATACCACCAGAGTTTTGCACTTCTGTATCTGTCAAAGCAAAAATCCAATAATTCTTTCTTTCAATGTGTTTTTTACACATTATTGTGCCTTGCGGTGAGATCTGATCATAGTGCTATTCAGCCTGTATCTGGAGAGGTTTTCTTTATTATTGACACTGCAGAGGAACGTAGACTTGTTAGGAAAATCAATATCAGTGAAAGTGCAGGTCCAGATAGTGTGTGTGGTAGGGTCCTACAATCTTGTGCAGATCAGCTTTGTAATATTTTTAGTTTTCTCTTCCAGATGTCCTTAAACTTACAGATCATTCCCTCTCTGTGGCAGAAATCCATCATTATTCCTATTCCTAAAACCGCCCAGCCTAGTGGCCTTAACAGCTACAGGCCGGTTGCCCTCACCTCTCTTGAGCTCTTGAGACAATAATGAAGCACCACATCACAAAGAGCACACAAGCCCTCATCGACCCCCTGCAGTTTGCACACAGGGACAGGAGGGGAGTAGACAATGCAAAACACGCATTGTTAAATCTGGTCTATCAACACCTGGACCAACCAGGGACCTTTGTAAGGATTTTATTTGCTGACTTCTCCTCTGCTCACAATACACCCACTGTTGCTTGCACAGAAACTCTCAAAGTACTGCACTTCAGTCTGAATGAGAACTTGATAAGCTGGGTGCTAGACTTCCTAACTAACAGGTCTCAACAGGTCAGACTGGGGAAGTGCTTATCTGACATTCGCTACACATCAAGTGGATCACCACAGGGCTGTCTTGTCCCTTCTGCTGTACATTTTATACACCAATGATTGCATAAGCAGACACACAGATAGACACCTCATGAAGTTTGCTGATGACACAGCCCAGGTCAGTTTATTAAAGGACACAGAATACCATCATGGGCCCATCCTAAATGATTTTACTAACTGGTGCAACGAGTTCTCCCTAAAGTTAAATGTTTCAAAAACGAAGGAACTGGTTATTGATTTTAGGAAAAAGACCACACCTCCTCAACCCACTATAATAGATGGTCAGCCTGTTGAAATTGTCGATGACTATAAGTACTTGAGACTGGTCATTGACAAAAACCTAAAATGGGACAAATGTTGTGACACAATCTTTAAAAAAGGCCAACAGAGACTCTTCTTTCTTAGGAGACACAGGTACTTTAAGGTAGATAAAACTATTCTTACACTTTTCTACAAATCATTCACTGAAAGTGTCTTCACATGCTGCTGCACTTGCTGGTGTGGCAACATGAGCACCGGTAACTGTAACAGGCTGGTCAATTAGGGAATATCAGGCGCAAAATAACCAGGAATAATCAAATCAACTGAAGTGTCCTTTACAGACAGAGGGTGACTAAGACAGCCAAAAGCATCAGGGAGTGTGTGTCTCACCCCTCCATTGTGAATTCACACTTCTCCCAGCTGGGAGACGCCTCTGTGTCCCCAGGTGTAAAACCAGCAGACTCAGGAAATCTTTCATCCCCACTGTAATCACACTCTTAAACAACGCAAAGTGACTACCTTGTCTCTTCTTTCTTTTCACCTGTAACACTGCTGTATTATCTTCCCTTTGATGATGTGTATTTGTCATTGTGTTGTGTTTGACTGTGCTGGAAAACAAATTTCCCCTAGGGGACAATAAAGCTTGAAAATTGAAATCAAAAATTGAAATTGAAAATTGAAATAACATAGTATACAGTGAAGTGAAAAAGAAAGAACACCCTCTTAAGAGTTGGTGGTTTTATGTATTAAGACATATCTGAAATTCATCTAGTCCTGAGCAGTAGTCCTAACAGTAGATAAATCTAACCCCATGTGACAGATGACACACACAAACTTTACTGTGTCATTATTTATTGAATAAAAAAGTCAGCCAACAACCAGAAGCCTTGTGTGAAAAAGTGCGTCCATATCAGTTAGGAAGGTAATTAGAATCAGGTGAGCTAAACAAGAGCACATGATTAGTTGATCATCATGATCATCCAAACCAAACATGACTGGAGCCAAGAACTTGAACCTTGCTAGAGAGAACGTGCTTTTCTGTGTTTTTTCAATGAACTGGGGTTTCCTGAGTAAAATATACCTCAGTTAGAGATGTCTTTCTGCTTAGTGTGCATTTTTATGGATAGGGATATAGGCTCCCATTTATCGTGTGGCACCCGAGTTTGGAGAGAGAGACTAAACTGCAGGTTGTATTGCATTTATTAAGAAGACAGCTTATCTCTTATTTTGGCCTCTGTAGGTATTGTTTAAGAGTTAAGTACTTAGTAGATCCCTGGGGGGTTTCTGGGTGATGAGGATATTAGGCCTCTGAAATGCCTTGTCTGTAAATACTGTACACAGTATGTCTGTAACTAGTGTGTTGTCTGTTTTGTTGTGTGTAGTACAGTTTGTGTCTTGTCATTCTATTAAATATTTGTTTAACCAAGTGTGCCTGGATTATTACTCCTCTCAGCAAAGCTGTGCCAGAGAACAAAGAGCTCACGTGCCTCTAGTTATACCAGCCGCTCGGTATATTGCTAGAAATCATTAACAAGTTGGGGGTTATGAATATTTATTTTATTAACTAACCCGCTTGGTCGCTCCTGATATTCACCATTTTCGTAACCCTCCATTTGTAACAGTATGTACGCCCTGGGGTAACTTTAACTTCGGGGTCCACGTTCCCCCGATGAGGGGCAGTGTACAGCACCACTCTCGGAGGAGAGCGCATGTAACAGTAGGAGAAAAGAAAAGGGAAGTTTCCTAAACAGGCTTTGAGCGGCGTGTCTGGATCAGTGCACATGGCTGTTTCGTGTCCTAACGTGATGGCCCCCATACCCCATGGCATCACACTGTGCATGAGCATTAATATGAGAGAGTTACATTAATATGTTAGAACTAAACTGTGATGCTGTGTCACACTTGAGACAACTCTGGGCTGGTGCAGCAGACATAATGCAGAGGAATCCGATGTACTAATGAGTGACTTAGTGTTTGCATCCAGCTTGTAAGACCTTGACTTACATCCTCTCTAGGCCTGGAGCATTACTTGAGTCCTTTCCTCACAGCAGCTGAAGAGCCGCACAGGGGCTGTCAGTGGGGCTCAGAGGAGTGGGGGTCCTGTTTGCTCAAGACTGTGGAAACGCTGGGGTGTGAGTGCAGCATGATGACATGTCCACAGGATGTCCTGATTCACATGAACTGACAGGTGGGCATACAGGAGGTCAGCTGTTGTCTAAACCTGCTGACTGTCACACACTCGCCCCTGTACATACCTCTGAGAGTGTCCAGGACACTGGCCAGATACAGCAAGCTCAACACGAGCAGAAGCATGGAGACAATCACAACTGCAGCTTTCTGACAGAACTCTGAAAAAGTAAAACATGCATTTGAATGAGGAAACAAATTGGCATCTTATTATGAACTAGTATTATCTGAATAAGAAAAACATGCAGGAGTCCAGGGTCAGGGCAGAAAGGAACATGCTGTTCACCCTCACACAGCCCTGCTTCATCTTCCACATTACATCTCTTTCTTCCTGAGACACATCACCTGTGGTCTCAGCTTTTTGTCCCTTCTAATTAATGCCCTCTGTAGTAAGCAGTGTTCTCTGGACATGCCCAACTGCCTTCTGGGACTGTGGGCTTTCTGGGGTGTTTTGTTTGGCAAACTGCAAAGGTGGAAGTTCAGGGGAGTGTTTAGTTTTGTGAATGATGCCAGACTGTATTTTTTTTAATCGGTGCTGCTTATGCCTCTACAGGCATCTTTGTCGCTGATAACTGATGAAAAAACCTAACGTTGGTTCAGCACAGTCAGGGTTTTATCAACATCATTTTTGCCTCTTGAAATGTCAAGGGTTTTGGTCACATGATAAAGAGGGATAACATGTTTCCACACCTAAAAGCATTAGTAGATTATCTTTCATATAAAAGCAATGGAACAGAGGTGTCTGAGAGCAAACTGGTTCATCTCCAAAGGCAGAAGTATGGCAATATTTTTTTAGAAAACTATTCAGTTTAAACTTATTCCTATGGTTAGTATTCTGGCGGAGATACATTATGGTTACAGGAGACATCAATTCATTTCCAGTCACCCTACAGCACATTGTAACAGTTATAATGACTATTGAAGTATTTTTAAGAATCCAGATGCAATGGTCAGCACCTGTATATTGTCAATATTTCTTTTTCTTGGGGGCTTCAAAGCAAGATGTTAGGAAAGCAAGGAATCCTAATTCCTTTTTATTGCCTGTATCTCTTTCATAGATATCATCTTCACGTTCTGCATCGTTATACAGTGTATCCAAGTTTATATATTGGTTACCGCCTGCAATACCCTGCAACTTGCCTACATTAAACATCATCTGCCAGGTGTTCGCCCACTTGTACTGAAGTTTGGAGTTTCTGGAGTCCAGATCAGCCAGATGTGACTTTCAGGAATCCTGAGCTTCACTGACCAGTGATGGATCAAGTAAGTCTGGACTCATCCTTCATACTTCACACATTGTCACAGATACTGAATTCACAAGAGAGCCCTCCGTCAGCGCTCTGCCACACAGGGCCTCTGCCTCTCGTGTCTCTGTGCAGTTACACTGGTGCAAGCTTACAGGTTGATGAGGGCTATCTGGGGAGCGGAGAGTTTAAATGTGCTCAGAGAAAGAGGACAGGAGAAATGAGACATCAAGTGAATTATTATGACAGCACTATAAGATCCGTATTAGTTATTCCTGTGACTTTTTGTAGTTAGAGCGTCTCTCCATGACAGAGCACCAGATCTTGTCCCAGTAGATGTTGACTCAGTAGAATCCTGTGAATCTGTATTTACAGCACAGTCAGCACTGTTCCTACTCACCTCCCCACAGTCCCCGGTGTGAACAGATCCTCTGAAGTGTCAGAGACACAACCAGGGCAATTAGAGCTACAATCAGCACAGTCAGATAACCTGGGAACAGAGGAGTGGATCAGGAAGGTATAGAACATGCAGCACAGCACACAAAAGAGTTGGAGAAACATACAGTTTCTTTAAGCCCTGTGGAAAATGGTCTTAGAGCAACAGATGCTGACAGTTAAAAATCACACATACAGTCATTTCAGTTGAAAGTGACTTCAGTTTAAACTGTAAACAACGTGAGGCTGGAAAGTGTAGCTGCTTCTATCACCATGCTGGTCTGTGTGGGTTTGTTCTCAGCACACCAGGTCCTTTACAGGAGAACGGGCAGAGAGTCCAGCCATCGTGGTCTCAAGTCTTGGTTTGTCAAAATATGGGCTGAAGCAGGATTACAGAGAATTCTCCACAATTACAGACATCACTGCCAATTTTGGCAGCTGTACCTGCAAGTGAGCAGCCATTTTGAGGGTTTGATCCATTCACTCCTTGTGGGGAGAGGTTAGAAAAGGTGTTCTAATATAACATCAGGCACATATATCATATTACTGATATATAGTGGATATACTGAACAGAAGTACTTACCCACTGTGAGACTTTGTGTGGAAGCTCTGAAAAGGATGAAGACAACAGTGCTGCCAACTGAACAAGCGAAGGAAGCTGCAGCAGAAAGAGAACAAAGCAGGTTCAGTATCTGTTAGTGCCACACAGTCCCTCTCCCCTGCTATCTTCACCTATAGTGGGGTACCACCCTCCAGCTCTCCCTGGCTCAGTGCCTCTGACAGTACAGGTGTCTGCACACAGCAGAGACCAGAGTCCACACATCGCTGTCCAGGCCTGTGGGAGGGACAGCAGAGTCCCCACCCTGTAGTGTGACCTGGCCTGGTCAGCATCGGGCGGAGACACCTCTATGGATATAAAGCTGTTACTGTAAGTGATGCCTGAGGACCAGTAGGTGGTGCTCTCCTCAGAACAACAATTTCTAATCTTTAAAGTAATTCAATTCAATTCAAGGTGCTTTATTAGCATGACCGATGGGTACAATCAGTGTTGCCAAAGCAAATAAAGTAATGATATTTACATTAAACACAACAAAAAATAAAAGTAAAATAAAATCTACAGACATATTACAGACATTTACAACAAACACATATTATAAAATATTGACATATACTGTAGGCGGATGGAGCATTATTGGGAGACAGACTCACTGTTCCTCAGGCTGTGACAGGAGATCACATACTGGGCTGCCAGTTCAACTGGGAGTTCTCTCCTCCCTCTCCCAGTAGGATTGGGACCCGTTGTGATTCTGGCAGGTGTGGGAACTCTGGGATTAGATTTCTGAATTTCGGGAAGAATGTTTCTCTAATCCCAGAGTATCTGTCACAGTGCAGTAGGAAGTGCACCTCTGTCTCTGTTTCTCCCCGCTGGCAGTGAGAGCACAGCCTGTCCTCTCTGGGCAGCCAGGTCTGCCTGTGTCGCCCAGTTTCTATGGCCAGTCTGTGGTCACTGAGCCTGTACTTGTCAGGGTCTGTTTCTGTTTGTTGTTTCTTATCTTGGTCAAATATTCGGCAAGTGTGTATTGTCTGTTTAGGGTTCTGTAGCATTCCAGTTTATGTTGTGTAACTGTGTGTGTGTCCCAGTGTGTGAGATATTGCTGTTTGACCTGTACTGTGATGTGGTTGAGTCTGAGTTGTGGTGCTCTCGCAGTGCTGTCCTGATGCTGGTCAGTGTCGGTGTTCCTCACTGTAGAGACAGGGGGCAGTATAGGGAATATCCCCTTTGGATAAGATATTAAACCTACTGGAGGGACCCATTAGTCTAAATAAAGCAATAATTATTGTTCTCCCTGGTAGATTTTCAATAATATTCCATTTGAAACACAACATGGTCAGCTCAGAGTCTATCTGCTGGCATCTCTTCCTCATCCCAGTTAATGTGGGATTTCTCTCCCATGTCTGCAGCACAGACCAGTGAGGGATATCAAGTGCAGTACAACCTGCAGCACCATCAATAATAAACCTCCACTGTCTTCTGTGTCGCCTGCAGGACCTCAGCTCTCTACAGTCTGGTGGGAAGCTGACCCAGTGGAAACAGAGAGGTTGGTCACATGGTGTCAGTCTCCAGGACTCGAGAGCTGGTCCTCACTGATCTGAGACAGCAGGGCTGGAGGGTGTCACAGTCAGATACGAACCCTCTGTCTTAGACAGCCTGTTATACTGCAGGCTGTGTTACTGGGAGACGGGCAGCCTCACAGTGTGACAGTACAGCTGTAGCTGGTCTCAGTCTCAGTGGTGGTGTTCAGGATGGGGCTGGATTCTGCTTTGTGCTGTCAGTGATACAAATCAGGCTTCAGCATCATCTTTCAACTCATGAAAGCAGGACCATCTCCCTTTGGAAGGGTTTTACAGATGTATTGATTCAGTATAAAGATGTGTTGTTAACTGTTTCTCAGTACTGTTCCTGTCCACATCACTCTGCAGGAACATTTTGCTGCCCATGATTCAGGATGTTTCTCTCACTGTCTGGTGTTTCTATTTTGTGTGTCTCAGGTTCTGCTTGGCCCTGCAGGGTCTCCTCTGTCACACACTGAGGTAAGAAGACCATACCTGTACTGCTGATGCTTTGAGAAGATTCCCTCTGCTCTGATTTGCTTTCAGAAGATTCGCTCTGCTCTGAATTGCTTTGAGAAGTTTTCCTCCACACGAAATACACTGAAGTGTGGAACCATCTAACTAAATTTAAAACACCTATTTTTAAAATTGTGATATTGTGAAAAAGTACTAAAACTCAGCAGACTGTTCAACAGACTGTGTTCAGGAGGGATTTGTGAATATAAATGATTACATCACTTCCTGAAACACTACACTGTCAACAGCCTCATCTTCCTGCACCCCTCCTCTACCTCAGCTCTGCTCTTTAGCTGCCCCTTGGATTACATCATTTCCTGCAGGAGGGCCCTGAGGTGCAGGTGCCTCTGGGAGCTGCCTGAGCCCCTGCACTGGTCTGAGCCACGTTTGTGCCTCTGGAAGGAGTGTTTGTGCTGCTCTCCTTCCTCAGAAAGTGCGCCCTCGATCTTCAGGGAGTGACGTCACTGAGCCTCTGAAGTTGTGCAAAAACAATCTCCCAAATATGTGATTTAGATTTAAATCTTTTATAGCCAAACGCCTGGCTGTGATACAGAGGTTTTAGGACTGCAGTATATAGTGTCTGAATTTCCTGACTGGTCACTGCTCTCTGGTGTTTGTCCAGACTAGCGACAGGTATATAAATGTAGCAGCTCTTCATTGACCATGATTTTACGTCATTTGAGGCCTCAGTGACGTACAAGCTCTAAGAGATGGTCAGGCATTTCCCAGTGCCAGTACAGATGTTGGACACGTATTGTACATACTGTATCTTCCCATAAACAAGTGGCTCAGAGAAAAGTCATTCTTTCTAAAATTGTTTAATTCTACATTTTGACTCATGAAAGCCTTGTATGTTCACTCAGAACTGTTGAAATATTATTGTCTACGTCTGTGAGGTGGCAGCATTTACCCAGTAAAGTAAACAGTGACTCAGTACACTGTAGGGCACCAGGATAGAAATACTCTTTATTCCACTTTGTACTTTTCTATCTTTAAGCATTAAGACACGCTCAATAAATATTTTTCAGAAAATGAAAGCATTAAACTTCCTTAATCTTTTTTTAAAAAGGATAAGCAGATATCTCTCTCAGTGAGGTTAAAGTTTTTTTAAAATTTCTAATTAATTCTCACATGTTTGAGTGCGCAGATAATACACAGCTCTCACTTCAAATGGAGAAGATCTCTGTCCCTGGACAGAGGAGAAAGCAGAGTGGGTATGAAAACTAGCTGAAGCAACAATTCCCTTTCAACTCCACATGCTGAGTGATGTTGTTCCCTGGAGATAGGGGGCGCTGCTTCCCAGGAAGGAAAGCAGCACAAACACTTTTAGTGGCACAAACTGGCACAAATGTATCTGAAATAAATCTGGTGAGAGTCATTGTTTGTGCTGCTAGTAGGCAGGAGATCTTCCACCTAGAGAGTTCAAACATCTTAGGTCTAACTCCTCAATAATTAAATACTCTTAAATGTTATTCTTTGTGAATCAGTAATTATACAAAGCATGGAAATCTATTCCTGAGCTTAGTTTCCCTTTCATATGTATCAGTTATGTCAGAAAGGACAAACCGTGGAGTGGCAGGAGAGCGATAAAGACCCTATGTGTACTGTAGCGTCGAGACAGGGGTTAGCCCAGGCTCAGCGGTTCAGGAAATGCCATAGAGACCTATGGCCTCAGGCCACAGACAGGAGTGACCTGGTACACGGTGGGCCTAAGGACATCCGAACATCAGTGCTGAACGAGGGGCAGAGCAGAAGCAGGAAGTAAAGAGGCTACACAACAAGACACAGCAGAAAGACAGAATAATCACAGGGAACTAGGAACAGGAGGAAAGCAGAGCACCCTCTAGGTGTACTGGGCGTGACAATATGTTAGTTTACACAACACTACATCAGTAAGAGATCTAGTTGCTCCCTGTGGTTCTCTAGAAAGCTCAGTGTTCTTATCGGGCGTCTTCTTGTGAGAGTCCTAATCCTTCCTAGTGAAGTCTGCTCTCCTCCCTCTATGTCCATCACTTTGTTTGACATGTTCTGGAACTCAGACCTAGCAAGGGGAAAGGTTATAACACACTTCTTCACACTGAATAAGACTCAATCTCTCTCTCCTGGATCTGAGAAAGCAGCTGTTCTTACCTTTAATAAAAACCCCGCAGAGAGAGGAGATCAGTGATGAGGTACAGGCCAGTCCAATACCTGCTGTAACAGCTGTGTCTGGTGTGTGGCTCTTGAAGTACTCCCACAGAGCAACTGGGAACACAGGGAAAACAGAAGAGAAACAAAAACATCTTCCCCTTCATTTCCTCTGACTCATTGACTTCATTTAGTAAATTTAGTGACTCAACCCCTGTCTCTGAGGTTTCTATGACCTGCTAGTGTAACTGTGAAGGCATCACTCCATTACTACACCAGGGTAACAGGGAAGGCTGTGTGTATCTACAGAAGAACACTATGAACAATTCACACACTTCTCCTAATAGATGTAGTGTCACAGGAATAAAAAGGGACACAATCATGACAACAAGCTTACATAGGGTGAGCTATTGTGCTGTATTGCACTGTTTATACACTATGAGTTTGATTTTAATGTTTAAACTACAATATGGCACTGTAGCTGTTTTGTAACAGTTGTAATAAACTGGCTTTAAGTGAACAGGAACACAGGACCAGTCCACTAACAGGGCCGGTCCAGCTGGTTACAGACTGAATACTCCTGGTCTGACTGTATACTGGCCCTGAGAATCACATCACACTCACACACTGGAGCAAAGACAAGCAGCTCAGCAGTCACTATACAGGACCTCAAACATGTGTGTGTTTATTACTGTAAATACAAGAGTTAACAGCTAATACTTCTCTGAAATTGGAAATAGAAACAATCAGTTTTAATTTTACTTACCAGACCACACCTCTGTTATCACAACAAAATGAATTATTGAGAAACTGATGGAAACTGAGTTCTCCACTGGAAAAAACAGACACAAACATGTGAATTGGACACCACTCCCCTACAGTGTCATTGAAGTTTAATTTTAACCAGCTCCTGTTAAAATCCACTACATTTCACTCACTGCTTTCATCACCCTCTGAACTCTGACTCTCCATGCTGAAGGAGAGGAACTTCACCTCAGTCCAGACCCTCATGGTGTGATCGAACACGCTCAGACTGCAGCTGAGCTGATGGCCAGGAGCCACCAGACTCACTGATTCTGTGGTCTAGTTCTACTGCTGAGGGGCTTGGTTCAGTTCAGTCATGTCAAGACAGCAGCAGGGAACAGAGAGGGAAAAGCAGACAGATTCCCCACCCTGAGGTCCTCCAGAGATCACAGCAGCACAACAGAGACTGTCAGTATCATTCACAGATACACTCTCATAACCAGTACTTAGTCAGTCTAAAGGAAAGATCATGATTCAGGATATGATTGAAACTGAAATGATAAACTGCACTGTGTATTTCTGGAGATCCAGCTACAGGTACAAGGAGATGAATAAAGACCCAGAAACATTCCTCTGCAGTGTGTTTACAGTGAGTTAAAAAAGTTAAACACTTTTTAGCCAGAACCACCCAGCAGCAGTTAAGAATGATTTAGAGATGGAGCTCCTTTAATGCTCTGGGGTTTGAACATGAGCTCCCCCTGCTGGCAGATGCTGGTATAGAAGTCTCAGGAACAGAACTGGCAAATGACAGAAGAGCAAGAGTTACAACTGGTCCTCGAGGGCAGCAGGGCTCTCTGGTTAGCAGTGCACCACTGATTTTAATGGGTGCAAAGAAAATATTATACTGAGCTGTGACCAGACTGAGGTTATGATCTTTAGGAAAATACAGAAATATATACTTTGTACTGTATGTTTATTGGTTAGCTTTAAGTTGTGTACATTTTATAGAGTAAAGTTTATAGAGAAGTTGAGCTCACAAAGCTGGTGACTTCAGTGATGATGGTGCTGAAATCAAACCCCTGATCACAGTTAGAATCCCTCATGTTCCCTCTGATCCTGTGTTGTCATTTGACGTTCAGGTTAGTAATGTCACAGCGACATAACTCTTGCAGATGAGTAACACTGCTCAGCTAAGACCCTTACTAACAGTGAAATAGTTAAGTCTGACAGTGAAATATTAATAAGTCTTTATACAGCCATTCATGTACAAACTAAAAGTAAACTGTCTCAGCACATACAGTAATTGATCTCAGTTTGCATGTTGTGTGAACTGTACTGGCTGCCACTGACATCCAGAGTGAGACAGGTTACTGTGCCTTCCTTATTCTGGTCACAAAAATCATCTTTCTAGGAAAGTACCAGAAAAAAAATCTTTGTACTGGACCTTTTCTCTTTAGAACTTACCAGATTTTCTTTTAAATGGTTCAATCCTCATCCGCTTCTGATACAGAAAACTATAGCGATTGATCACTTCCCTCAAAGACCCTGCAAAACAAATCACATCAGGAAACAACAGCAAACAGTAATTATTCCACAGAGTTAGTTCAGCAAATTCCTGCCTCAGATGAAATTCAAGCTTTGTGTCTTCCACCACAATTAAGTTAGTCTGGAAATCCTGCCTGATGTATTTTCATTGTTTGCTCATGACATCAAACATTAACACAGCCCATGGATGAGTTAAAATATGCATCAACTATAACATATTACAGTCTATCTCTTAGGTTCTATCAGTCTCATATAACCAAATCACATTATAGTCTCAGACACAAGTAAATACGCACTTACTATTGTGAACTAAACACAAAACATGCGTTTAAGAATAACGGCAGCTGCTCTGTGCTGGAGGAGAGAGAGGAAGAGGTTTTCCAGACTAGCAGCTCAGACAGCTCTGCCAAGGTAGTGACTTTCTGACTTCGGTCTGTAGAAACAGTCTGTGCTCAGTTTGTTTTCTCAGGGTCCACAGAGTACACAAAAGGGGCACTCAGGTTGTTCCGTACTATAGCTTTTTGTTCAGAATATTCTGGATGTCGACAAAAAGAAAGAGTCAAACTGTCTAATTTTGTTGATCAGGAAAAAATAACTGGGTTTCACAAACACACAATTTCTTTTGTTTCAGAAAACATATCTTGGGCAGAATGCTGTGCTTGACCGACTCATTCTCTTGGCCTGGTGTCTTGGAGAAAAGCTGAAGTCCTGCCTTGGACTCCTTGTAGCCATGTGGTTGTAAGATTGCCAGTTTAGAGACAGATTGAGAGAGCCAGTGGTTAACTGGGGAAAAATGACTTGTGTTCCAGTTTATATGGGGCAGCTCCACCAGCTGGTGATTGGCCGGGATGTTTGAGATGTTTGGTTCTGGTACCCACCCTACAGATGCTCTGGGTGACTGACCATGGTGTCACGGACGTCCAAAGGGACTAACCGTGGGGAGCGGAGAGCGGAAAAAGACCCATCTGCGTAGCGGCAAGACGGGAAAAAGGCCCGGGCTCATAGTGCAAAGAGTTCAGGAATGCCGTATAGAAACCTGTGCCCTCAGGGAGCAGACGTGGGGCGCCCTGGTGCTAGGCGGGTCTCAGGGCATCCGAACGTCAGTGCTGAGCAAGGACAGAGTGCAAGACCCGGAAATATATAGCCCAAGGGAAAGAGAGGGACCGGAAGGACAGCAGACCGGAAACCAGGGACAGGTCAGAGAAAGAGCGCCCTCTGGCTGCAGAGGGCGTGACACATGGCCTGTGACTTTTAAATCAGGTCCAGATGTGCCATTGCTCTCTGCTAGACATCCAGCATGGGAGTTTAGATCATCACTGTCCTGGGAAGGATCGTTATCGAAAGGACAAACTCATACAAAGACTAATAGGGCATCCTGAGACTGAGATTCCTGTGCCATCACACAGACAGGCACCAGGCTGCTTGGTCACACACAAAGATTATTATAAACCTTTGATAACACTTAATTCTAAGTGAAACACTGTATTAGGCCTTGTCCCCACAGATGTGTATTGCTTCTCTCTCCTTGAAGAGTTCTGTTCCATGTTTTCAGCAGCGTGGTGCAAGCTCCTGTTTGCAGGAAGCACAGAGAACGTGGACGTTGGCTCTTGTGGGATGTTAACTGTCCTGGACAGTTGTTCCTGGAATTGTCTTTTCATAGCAGGGTCCTTCGGTTTATTAACAGAGATGCTTTTCCAGTGGAGTTTCTGTTGATTGATGTGTTTTTGTGCTAGTTCTGTTGTGTTCACTGTGCGAATGAGCCTGTGGTCTGTCCAGCAGTTATCAGCATTGATCATGCCATATGTTATGCAGACATCACACCTTCAGACAATAATGTAATTGAGGAGGTGCCATTGACTAGATGGAGGGTAAACCCAAGAGACCTTAAACCTCTTCCTCTGGTGGAGTAAGGTGTTGGTGATGGTGCGGTCATGCTCAGTGCAGAGTGTTAGAAGGGGGTGGCCTTTGAAATTGAATCTTCAATCTCCTTTCTGTCTATCACCCTTCCACAGCTGGTGAACTCTCTGGCATTAAAATCACCAATCAGGATCAGGTTGTCTTTTTTCAGTGTATTTAGAAGTAATCCTTGGAGTAAACTGTAGTAGGTTTCTTTGATATCATCCTCCAAATCCAGCGTGAGCGATAAGGTGCTGACGATGGGATTATGTTGGTATTTGGCAAGTTTTAAATGCAGGGTCGTTAATCCTTCATTTATGCCTACTGGAAGTTCACTTAGGCGATTGACCAAGAAGTTGTTAGGATGGCAAAACCAATGTCATGAGACAGCTTGTCTTTCCAAAAGAAGGCATAACCTCCATCAATTTCTGTAAGTTCTCATTCCTCAGCAAGGCTTGTTTCTGAGTGCAGTAAAGAGGATATGAAACCGACTCAAACTGTACTTAATGAGCTACAATTACTATTCAACGCTCAGGGTGTTGAGAGTTTGGGTTAGCAATCGGGGTCCTGACATTCCAGGAGCCAACATTGATCTTGATCTTTTTTGACCCCTTAAGTTGGTGCTGCCTTGGTTTTGGTGAGCCAGACAGGATGTTGTTAGACAGAGTATGTTTAGAGCACCTTCTCTTGCTCCATTCCCTTTCTGGGGTGAGCAGGGTGGTTCCTTTGGGGCTGCTCAGTCACAGGCACAGCCAGAGACAGGATGCACTCCTGTCTGTTTCAAGCACATGACGACCCTGTAGCTGCTACCTTGGTGCCAGAGGTCAGGGCTAGGGGCTTCCAGCTGCACAGGTCTACCCTGCTCTCCACTAGCCAGCCGCCCAAGGGCTTGTGTGTTGGTAATGATATGTGTAAGTGATTAAAGATGGCACATAATTCCTGGAGGGTTCCTATGCGTGAAGATATTTACTGTATGTGCAGTGTCCGTTGCGCTGGGCTTGGTCAATAGCAGAGCAAACACCCAGACGATTGAGAGACAGGTCCTGAAGGAGTATTCAGTGGCTCCTCCACCAATTGCCATTGACCATCTGTCCCACTGGACTGGGCCGTTGGCCACTTGGTTTCTGCCCAGGAGTTTCTGTTGGGATTTATTCCCTTATCCTCCTTCCTTCCAGGCTTCCCAGGTTAGTGGGCAGCTTCACCATAGCCCCGCTAGCAGGTAATCCCACTGGCCTTTATGGTCTTGGTGGCAGAAGTCACCCTGTCCAGCAATCCTGTACTTTACCTGTTACCACTTCCCATGGTGAGGACTAGGGGCTGGATTTTGGGAGGCATATATTGCCTATTTAATCAGTGCACTGTGTATTTCTGGAGATTCAGGAAAAGGAGATTAATAAAGACCAAGAACCATTCCTCTTCAGTGTGTCTCCAGTGAGTTAAAAAAGTATAATCACTTTTTAACCAGAACCAGAACCAGAACCACCCAGCTGCTCTCAGGTATGATCAGCTTGGAGCTCCTTTAGACTCTGGGGTTTGAGCATGAGCTCCCCCTGCTGGTGGTGCTGATTTTAATGGGTGCAAAACAAAATCTTAAACTGAACTGTGACCAGACTGAGGTTGTGGTTTTTAACGAAAATATCAGAAAAATATACTGTGCTTTGTACTGGATTTATAATTATTGGTTGGTCCTTAAATACCTAGAAGCAACTCGAAAAGAAACCCCAAGATAAAAATGTTTATGTATTTTATACAGTATGTACATCATATAAATTATGTACCAAAAAAACAAATATTGCAGATGCACCCTAGAAACAGTTCCCCACAGTGATTTAATATTTTCAGAACTTACCTACAATAGCTAGAAAAGTTAAATTCCTCAGTAGATTAACAGTCACACACATGATCACTTCTTCCAAAGTCCCTGCAAAACAAGTCACATCAGGAGCCAAAAGCAAAGCAGTAGTGATTGCACACAATTAGCTCAGGATGAAATTAAAACTGTTCATTAGCAATCCTGACTGATATTTTAATTGTTTGCCTTTGACAGTAAACATGAACAGCATGAACACAGCACATGTTACTGTCACTGCCTGCACAGAGAAACAGATTCTCAGATCTCTACAGCTCCTGACTTCAGAGCAGCTAATAGACGGGCCTGCACATGTTGAATGGGAGATTGATGTCTATTTCCTGAGACACTTTTTCTATCAATGTCATTTCTATAAGAAGTAATATATTTTTATCAGCCCTGAATCTGCCTGGAAAGACCAGTAATCAGTACAGCCCACAACACCCAGATAAACAACAGGCAGAAGAAGACACTGCTCTGAGATTAAATGGACAAACTTACCTTCAATTACACCCCAGAGGATAAATGAAATAGACAATGAGACACTAGGGACAATGATGAATGGCCAATATAGCACTTTAGACTCATCATCTAGATCTGAGAAAAGAGAAAACTTTAGTAAACTTTAGGTAAAAGAACATTCATATACAGTATATATATTTACATATTAAGCTTTATTTATAAATTAACCAAAATTCTAATACTGAAGCACCTCAAGCATTTCACATCTCCTCTGCTGGATCCTCACCAGTTTGCCTACAGGGCCAACAGGTCTGTTGAAGTCGCTGTTAACCTGGCTCTCCACTGTATACTCCAGCATTCAGAGAAGCTCGCATCCTTTTTTTGGACTTCAGCTGAGCATTCAGTACCATTAATCCACATAAATTATTCAGTAAACTGATGGACTTGAAAATCAACCCTGCTATGTGTTGTTGGATTCTGGACTTTTAAACACACCGCCAACAGACCAGGGAAATCATCACTGACTTCCGACGCATCCAGAATACAAAACTTCCAATTTTCATTAATGTTCTTCCTGATCTTCCTATAAAGACCACAAACTCCTTTAAATTTCTGGGCACATAGATAAACAGTGATCTAAATGGAGCACCAACACTGACCAAATAGTCAAGAAAGCACAGCAGAGGATGTGTTTTCTTAGGCAACTCAAAAAAACACAGAGTGAACCGGAAACTCCTCTTTCAGTTCTACACAGCCATGATCCAAAGTGTTCGGACAACCTCTATTACAGAGCTGGGAAAACTACTCAAACTGAGAACTGGAAAGGATTGTGTCCAAAGCTGCAAGAATTGCTGGCTACCTTCCTTTTCATCTCTACTCAAGCAGCACCTCCAGCCGTGCCAAGACAATCATCTCAGACCCCTCTCACCCAACTCACAACTCATAATCTCTTTCAGCTTCTCCCTTCTGGAAAACGTTTCAGATCCTTCCTCTCAATCCTTATGAATCCTTCCTCCTACCTCAACCTCAGCTTCTTTCTCACTGCCACACGAACTCTGAATTCACCTTGAACTCTGAATTCCACTGCGGCTACATGGAAAGGTTTTTACATGTGTATGTGACGCTGTTTGTCTGTCTTCTATCCTATTTACATTTGTACTGTATATGCTGTACGTATGTCTCATCTGTGTCCTTTGCTGGACCGAAAGCAATTTCCACCAACTACTGTTGTGTGCCAATAAAGAATAAAGTAGGTAAAGCATTTTCTTCTACATACAAGAACCCCAAGGAAAAACCTCCATAGAGCTTCTGGTTAAAGTCACTGTGGTCTCCACAGAGCTACTGGGTGATGTCACTGTGATCTCCACAGAGCTACTGGGTGATGTCACTGTGGTCTCCACAGAGCTACTGGGTGATGTCGCTGTGGTCTCCACAGAGCTACTGGGTGATGTCGCTGTGGTCTCCACAGAGCTACTGGGTGATGTCACTGTGGTCTCCACAGAGCTACTGGGTGATGTCACTGTGGTCTCCACAGAGCTACTGTGTGATGTCACTATGGTCTCCACAGAGCTACTGGGTGATGTCGCTGTGGTCTCCAGCACATGAATGACAAAGGTGTCAACAGTAGAGAGAACTGGACCGCTGAACTGAGATCTAGTGTAGCTCGACTTAATTGTGGACCAGCAGGGGATTTACATTGTTCACTCTATAAACGTCAGAATAAAACAACTGTTATTGGGTGGAGAGATAACACAAGTGAATACAACTGATAAAATAATTTATAAATATACTTACCTAAACATTTATGTAAAAGAAGAATTATAATCCAAAGTACTGGTGCAGAAAAGGCCAAGACCAGTGTCCCCACATGTACTGATGAAAAACCTGAAGAGAAAAGAGAATTGATCACTGAGGAAGCTATATGTATTATATTACTTATTACTATATGTGGAACTCTAGTCCCAATTTCTCAGACCAGCTATTAAATATGGCAACAAAATACATTAACTGACAGTATCACAAAACCTTAGAAATTCTTAACGAATCACAAAATTGTGAATTTTTTTAAAGTACTGTGTGGTCTCCATTTAGTTGCAAACCACTTGTCACACCACGGGTGAGAGGGTGAGTTCTCGGCCCTTCCTGCTCACTAGTCTCTGTAATGATTGATGTAATGTGATGTATTGTGATGTACGAGCGAATAAGTACAGGTTGTGACGCAGACATTTCACTGCAAGAATGTTCCAACGTGATCTGCATACAGGGTCAACACGCAAAGTAGTATTTGTTGGCAAAACTGTCTCGAAGTCAAGAGAAATAAATAATTATCTTTGGTTCAAAGAGATGTATTCACAAGCCTGCTTGTTTTCAGTGTAATAGGGCTGCAACACATCCCCAGAAGTTTTGTTGCCTCCTTCTGAATCACAGAATATTGCACTATGTCTATTTTTTGTTAGTATTTCTAACTAGCTTTATTTAAACCCAGTTTCTGATAGAACCCCTCCTACAGGATATAGACTTCATCCTGTGTTTCTGAGTGGAAGTGATTTGACTTACCCAGCTCTATCAGCTCTGCTGTAGCTTCTGCAGACCCATGTTCACCAAAGACTCTGCACACGAACTGCCCCTTGTCTTCAGTCCTGATGTCCTTTAGCCGCAGAGAGAAGTTTCCTCTGGGAATCTCCTGAGGGAAGAGCTCCGCTCGGCCCCGGTAGCTCTGGTGCTGAAAGTCTGGCAAACTCTCGCCCTCAGAGAACACATGTACCAGGACATCTGAGTCTGTCCTCCTCCACTGCACCTCCAGCTGCTCTGGGGGAACGTGTGTGTCTACAGAGCAGGGCAGCGCCACCTCCCCTCCAGGGTAGGACAACACAGCACGATCAGCTCCGGTCACAACTAGACGCTCTGTGAATCAACAGGAACAGGAAAATGCACTCAAGTCATTTAATAACAGTGACACTTTATCTTATATAATGGGGTGAAAATAATCCTAAACATTTAGAAATACAATCTAAACCAACAAATTTCAATTATTTATTCTCTCCTTAATTGGAAATAAACTTTCACAGCTGGGTGACTGTAATCTATTGGGCTATAAAGGACAGCATCTGTCACAGTGAGGTAAAGCCAAGCTCCCAACACTAAACTGCTTGTAGAAGAGAGATCACTCCCAGCTCACTCCTGCTGTACTCATGGGGCTGGCTCTTCCACTTCACTGCTGCTTGATCAGAAAGCTATATTTCAAGAGGTGTTAACAGTGAGAGAACAGAGAGTCTCAGGCAGTGTTTTATTATTTCTATAATTGGACAAGCTGGTCGAGGGATAAGGAAATCTAACTCACCCTGTTCCTTCAGCTCCACTGTGGTCTCACCGGAGTCCTGCGCTGTGTAAACAGCACACCTGTACACTCCTGCGTCTTCAGGCATCATCCTTTCCAGCTGCAGAGAGAGGTTTCCTCTGGGAATCTCCTGAGGGAAGAGCTCCACTCGGCCCCGGTAGCGCTGGTCCTGGGACTCCGGCCTGCTCTCCCCCTCGGAGAACAGGAGCACCAGGACATCTGAGTCTGTCCTCCTCCACTCCACCTCCAGCTCCTGCAGGGGGACAGTGCTGTCCACAGAGCAGGGCAGCAGCACCTTGTCCCCAGGCCTGGCCACTAGAGGCTCCCTGGGGCCCTGCACAGAGAAACCTGGGGCCACAGAAGAGTGGATTATCAGGCCCAGAGCCAATGAGCCCTGTGATTACTGCAGGTACCGGTGCTTCAGGGTCACGATCCTCAAAACCTTATACAGGGTGACATCATTCTTATACAGTACATTCACACTTACTACTGTTACTATTATCACAATCCTGCACAAAATGACACTATTATACACTGTACAGCAATTTAATAAGAGCTCTAAATCAAGCAAAGAGCAATCTTTCACATCACTAGAACACTGGTCAGTCATGCTGGAAGGGAATCACTGCAGACACACAGCAGACATTACTCCAGACACACGTACGCACCAGGCAGGCCTGAGGCTGCACAAGTGTGTTTGTAAAGCTAGATTTACACCTATCGGGAGGACCTGTATGACCCGTATGACTGCAGAGTCTGCAGGTCTCTGCCCCCCTGTGCTCTAACTGACCTGGTCTCCTGCTGTAAATTAAAAACCTTCTACACAAGGAGGCTCCAACCCCAGAGTCAGGAGGCTGCTGTGCTGAAATTTAAAACCTAATTTTATTCACGAAGCCTCCAAGGTACAGAGTAAACAGAAATTGAAACTAATTTAACTAGGAACTTCCCCAGTTAGAGTCTGAGGCCTGTTTCAAAGATACACACAGGACAAGAAAGAAACCTTTAAGAACTGTACAACTGTACTTGCAAGACATCCTTCGCTCCGATTTCAAATGTATTGATCATCTGTTTTTCAGGATTATACATTATTGAATGTGTCCTCTATCCCACCCTTCCTGAGCTGAGAAGAGGCAGGAGGAAGAAGAGGGAACTACTGTACCTTCAGTCCTCAAAGCTCCCCACACAGCAGCCAGGAGCCCCAGCACAGTCAGTGTCCTCATCTCTCCTGAGGGCCCTGGGCTCTACAGAGCTGTCAGAGTGAAGAGATCGCTGCAGAGCTGGGCGTACAGCACACAGGAAAGAAGAAGTCAGCACTGAGAAATTTAATCCTATAAAAATTTAATCGATATCAATTTATAAAGCAAACTGTTTTACTTCCCTTTTAGCCAAAAAGCTACACTGTAGCAGTATCTAAAACCTATTCGTTGACAAGTGATAAATAACTTGCTAAAACTTACTCACTTTAACAGAGAAAGGCCTGTCAGTGTTTAAGCTGCCATCCTGAAACTGCAGGGTAGTGCGAGACGTTACACTTTCATTTTCACTCTCTCCTGCCCACGCCCCCAAAAATCCGGCAAGGCCATATGAATCCTTCTACAACACCTTCAGGACTCGGTGTGCCAGAGAGCTTTCACAGTAGGAAAGAGAGGGTACAGACACAGTCTACTGTCCCAGAGTTTCTGATGGGACGTGGGAGTTCCCAATATCAACAGTTCTTGTAGGAAACCTCTCGGGATTTAAACAAGAAAACAAGAAGACTCCTAAACAGATCAAAATACTGGCTGAAAGGGAACGCGATTGTCTAAACCCTTTGTGCGACACCCAGATGACTAAAATGTGCCTAAAGTTCACAGTATCAGAAAATGAGATGTTTTTACTGTACAGTATGTGATGTGGAGTTCCCTGGAACAGTAGTTTTGCTCCAGTTAAACTGGGGCAAGTAACTGAGGCTGGGGCAACAATCTCAGTGAGTGTGGGCACTGATACAGCAGACGAAAGAGACACATTGCAGCTGTAGGGCCGTGCTTGTCAAGAACTAAGCAGGAGAATCGATTCATTTCTGAACACCAAGGCGCCTGTGGTGGCATCAATGGAAGCACCCTGTCTCTTTAAAAAGTCCAAGCATCTTGACCAGAGTCCTGAACAACATACACATTTATGTGTGAACCAAGCACACTGAAACAGTTAAAGGGCAACTGCAGTTCCAATTTCTACAGTAACAAAATAAATTCATTGATGTTATAGAAAAAAAAATCTAATTTCAAATTAAGCACAAAATCATGAACTCTGTGAAAGTGCTGTAAGTTGCCATGCTGTTGCAAAGCTCTGGTCTCACCATGGGTGAGAGGGTGAGTTCCCACGAATTGTGATGTGAATTGGCCCTTCCTGCTCACTAGTCCCTGTCATGACTGATGTACTGTGATGTATGAGTGGATAAGTACAGGTTGTGCAGCAAAAATTTCACTGCAGAAATGTTCCACTGTGATCAGCATGCAGGGTTAACAAGTAGTATTTGTTGGCAAAACTGACCAGAAATTGAGAGCAATATTTCTACTGGGTTAAAGAGCTGGATTCACAAGCCTGTTTGTTTACAGTATTACAGGGCCTCTTCACCTCACTGGAAGGTTTTGTTGCCTCGTTCTGAATCAGAGAACATGGCGCTGTGGATACCTGGAAACTGGATGTAACTTGGAGGTTTTACAAGTTACTGTGTACATTTTACTTTTATTGTGGTTTGAAATGCACACATTAATGCTGATTTTTTCTAAACCCAAAATAGGAAAATAGCGTTGTGGTTCCCCTTTAATGACCCCAAACTGCCACGTTGCTCAGCTGTGAGTGTGTGTGCTATTTGAAAGTGCTTCAACAAAGAGTGATGCTTTAGTGCTGGAGTGTGCTGTAAGTTTTCACTAATTAGTGACAAACTAGTGCCTGCCTTCAGGAAAGCGCTTCCTTCCTGATCCTCAGTGAATCCCCGGACAGAAGGTGTCCATGCTGAGTGCTCCAGGGACAGAGATGATGTTGACTTGTGGGCCGCTGACAGTGAAGCTGAAGACCGGCCCCCCTCTCCAGCTCCTGTACCAGTGGTGTCCTGTCTCTGGGCCTCTGGGAAATGCACGAGACACACGTGATGGTGTTGGGCTGGGAGAACGATGTCTCACCTCTGTAGCTGTCTCTCTCACAGCTGGAGCTCAGGCTGGCTGGGTCCCCTGAGCGATGGCTGTACCTCTGCCAGGACGATGCAGACTCCCTCTTCAGGGCTGTCAGACCTCCTGCACTGACGAGGCCTGTGCTCTGGATGGACCGACACACACCAGTCCCACCACACAGCCTCATCATAGCCAGCAGCCATATCAACCCTGCAGTTCCCAGCTGGCAGCCCCACTGGAGCTCAGCAGGTGTGAGCCTGGTCAGTACCTGGATGGGAGACTCCTGGGAAAGCTAAGGCTGCTGCTGGAAGAGGTGTTAGTGGGGCCAGCAGGGGGCGCTCACCCTGCAGTCTGTGTGGGTCCTAATGCCCCAGTATAGTGATGGGGACACTATACTGTAAACAGGCGCCGTCCTTCACACAAGACGTAAAACTGAGGTCCTGACTCTCTGTGGTCATTAAAACTCCCAGGACATCTCTCGAGAAGAGTAGGGGTGTTACCCCAATGTCCTGGCCAAATTTCCCCTGGCCTTTACCAGTCATGGCCTCCTAATAACCCCCATCTCTGAACTGGCTTCATCACTCTGCTCTCCTTCCCACTGAGAGCTGGTGTGTGTGAGAGGACTGGAGCATCATCCAGGGGGGGCTGCACACTGGTGGGGGTGGAGGGGATTTGAGTGGTAAAGAGCTCTGAGGGGAGTGTCAAGAAAGGTGCTATATAAGTGTGAGGAATTGTCATCCTCATCACAGCTGTGGTGCTGCTGGTATGACCTGGTAGCCTGGCAGCACTGGGGCTGGAAAGGCCAGCTATGGCTGCTGTAGCTGTGTGAAGGAGGTTGGCCTCTGCTGTAGACCCACGAGCAGGGGAATCTGTTTGATGTCGACACCCTCAACAAGGACTGCACTGGCCCTCCCAGGGCCCCTCTGGGGACTGTGGTCTCCTACGTGCAGATGGAGACGGGCCCTCTGGAGAATGAGAACAGGCACGTCCACATGAGTCAGTGGTGTCCAGTTTCAGTGTGAGTCTGTCTAGCCCGGCTGCCAGCTTGATGTCAGACAAGCTATGGGCTGGAGTGGAGAGAGCAGGCGGGGGAGCACACATTGGCACTGGAGCTGGGAAGGAGATGTGGAGTGAGGAACGCGCTCTCTCACACTGGCCGGATATCTTTAGAGCTTCATCCAGCACGGCGACACCAGACTCCAGGACAAGTCCAGCAGTTCTCCTGCAATGGCAGTTTGTCCATGATCCGGGAAAGCTTGCAGTACAGGGAGACACAGCTCTGCTGCGTACACCTCCACAGCTTCATCAGGCTGAGGCAGCTGTGCATTCAGATATGTCTGAACTGCTCTGAGTTCCTGTTTTGGTCCAAAAACTGATTGCATGTGTTTTCAAGTGTCATAATCGTCACATTTCACTGTATCCAGGAGACTTTACCGGTAACAAAACACAGCACCTGCCAATCCGGACGGAAGAATTTCGGCAGCCTGTGCTTTATCCATACCTGAAGTCTCACAGCACCCTTGAAACCGTCTAGCCTACCCTGAAAAACTCAGCACCTCCACCAGAGAAATCCAGCAGCAAAACAGCTTTAAAGTGCCTCACAGGGGACGTGTCATCGTCGGACATGGCCGTAGATGTACTCAAGGTCAGAACAGGTGACTGGGACTCTCACCTCACCAGTTCACTCCAGGAATCTCCAGAACTAGTCGATTTACTGGCTTTTAACCGCAGGCAGAAGAACAACCCGTCTGCAGTCTGTCCGCTGTAACTGCGTCACGAAGGAAACCGCAGTGAAACACTGGGGACGCGGTGCTGAAGTGTCTCAGCGGGAAGCTCTGAAGTCTGTAACGAAGAGGCTTGAGCTCCTCACGGGCTGGGATGGAGGAAAAAGAACTTGTAAAGAAGTAACAAATCGCAGAGCAGCTCGTTTGGATTCACAGTAAAGAGAAGCAAGAAAAAAAAAACGCGAAAGGAAATATTTCTCCCCAAGTGACAGAGTAAGGAGTCTGGTGAAGGTGCTCGTCCTGCTGAGCGGACTGAGGGGGAGATACAGGGGGAGAGGCGGGGCGGGGAACCGGCGCTCAGGAGGATACAGGAGGAGAGGCTCTCAGGAGGATACAGGGGGAGAGGCGGGGCAGGGAACCGGCGCTCAGGAGGATACAGGGGGAGAGGCGGGGCGGGGAACCGGCGCTCAGGAGGATACAGGGGGAGAGGCGGGGCGGGGAACCGGCGCTCAGGCGGATACAGGGGGAGAGGCGGGGCGGGGAACCGGCGCTCAGGCGGATACAGGGGGAGAGGCGGGGCGGGGAACCGGCGCTCAGGCGGATACAGGGGGAGAGGCGGGGCGGGGAACCTGCGCTCAGGAGGATACAGGAGGAGAGGCAGGGCGGGGAACCGGCGATCAGGAGGATACTGTAACGAACAGTTCTTTCCGGACCCTATGCGGACGACACAGTCCGACGGAGTGGGGGAACACTGGGGAAACGTCATGCAGGAAAACGGGGCTGAAGACAGGGGGGCGTGTCCAAGGTGCGCTGGTGCACGGGGGAGGTGTGGCCGAGGCAAACAATCCGAGAGAGTAGTCCTTAGGGAAAATCCAAAACGCAAGGGTAAGTCCAAAACCAGGAGATCCATCAGAAGAGGGATTAAAAACCACGAAGGCCGGGTCGGAACCGGCGGACGGGGAACAGGAACGGGAACCGAGGTTAAAACCTTAACGGGACCAGGCGCTTCCAGGTCCCGGACTCGCACGATATGGAAATCAGATGCAGAGCCCGGATGAGCGTCAGCGCCTGGCTTTTAAGGTGGGCTGGGAATAGGGAACAGGTGCAGAGAATAAAGTCTTGGTGAAAGGGCTGGAGCACCCTTAAGGAGGGGGAACTATAATCGTGACAGATACAGGGGGAGAGGCGGGGCGGGGAACCGGCGCTCAGGAGGATATAGGGGGAGAGGCGGGGCTGGGAACCAGCCCTCAGCCATCGAGAGGAGAAGAAACGTTCAAACCGCAGGACAGGGACCAGACTCACACGGACCGGAGCTCCTGTCCGTCGAAAACACCCGGGTGGGGCTTGAGGGTGCAGGAATTTGTGTGCAGGAAGACGGACTGTCAGAGCCGGACAGTTCTCAGAGTTTATTGCGACAAAAACAGAGAAAAAGACCCGCAGAAAAATAATGGGTGCAGTGCGCGGGCACATGCCCCCTCCCCCAGGGTCAGAGGTCACGTGTGACAGGGAAAGGGCCTGGAGGTCAGTGTGCAGATCCACTGGCACTGGCTAACTGGACAATCACCCCATTAATAATAATAATAATAATAATAATAAAATAATAATAATAAATCCTTCACCAGTGTGCAGTCCCACCTGGATGATGCTCCAGTCCCCTCACACACACCAGCTCTCAGTGGGGAGGAGAGCAGAGTGATGGAGCCAGTTCAGAGATGGGGGTTATTAGGAGGCCATGACTGGTAAAGGCCAGGGGGAAACTTGGCCAGGCTGTGGGCACTTTCATAAAGAGCCCTTTGCCTTCTGTCCTGAGGCAGCCAGGCAGTCCTGCTGGCCCTGGTCCTGTGACCCTCCTGCTGAGGAGCAGACAGAGGAGATGCTGGAGGCCCTGCAGTGTGCAGGACTCATGAGACACAGGAGAGGAGCAGCTGCAGTGAATCAGGGGCTCTTCCAGGAGATGAGAGAGCTGTCAGGCAGTGCAGGTGATGCTGGGGGGTGAGGAAGGGTCTTGTTTCCCAAAGCCCACAGAGACTGAGCCAGTGACAGAAGATCAGATCAGCTGGAAGCCCTGGTCTGTACAAAGATCAGTCAGTGGAGCAGAACTAACAGGACTGTCTGGGTAACTAGACTGGTTGAAATGACAACAGAAGGGATGAGAACAAACACAGAGGAGACAACAAAAACAACAGCAGAGCCAGTGGCAACGAGGGGAAAGAGCAGCAGACAGACATCACAATGGCAGCCATGTTTCAGACACACAGAAACAAGAAAGACAAACCAGACAACAAGGACAAAGATGATCATAGCAGACAAAACTGAAAACATTCGGAGGCCAGGGGCTCAGCTTGTTCACATGAGTGATCTGTAGATCACTGATCTGAAGATCTCCAGGTGCTTCAGTCTGGTCACATGAATGATCTGTAGATCACTGATCTTAAGATCTGCAGGTGCTTCAGTCTGTTCACATGAATGATCTGTAGATCACTGATCTGAAGATCTCCAGGTGCTTCAGTCTGTTCACATGAGTGATCTGTAGATCACTGATCTGAAAATCTCCAGGTGCTTCAGTCTGGTCACATGAATGATCTGTAGATCACTGATCTGAAGATCTCCAGGTGCTTCAGTCTGTTCACATGAGTGATCTGTAGTCACTGATCTGAAGATCTCCAGGTGCTTCAGTCTGGTCACATGAATGATCTGTAGATCACTGAGCTGAAGATCTGCAGGTGCTTCAGTCTGTTCACATGAATGATCTGTAGATCACTGAGCTGAAGATCTTTACAAGCTGTTTTGTCAAGGAAAGAGCTCCATCAACACAGCTGGGAATGTATTTCAAAAACATCTTTAACAAATAGGAATGATGCTGAAAGGACAAAGACACAAAGACAACAGAGGCATGTCAACAAGGACATGAAGGACAGATAGGACGAAGACCAGGAGGGAGAAGGAGAGGGGAGATTGAGGACGAAGAGAAGGACCAGTCAAGAAATCAGATTTATGACACTGACTTTTAATACAAATTCTGCTTGAAAGAAATAATACATTAACACATGTAAGAGACATACATGTATGATGAGAAACAAAAACATATAAATTTAAAATACACAGTCAATTGTCCACATTTAGCAAGTTCATAAGTGTGGGAATAAAAGATCAATTTGCTCTGAGCAGTTACCCTGTAGTGAAGCAGTGTACTTGTGGCAGGTTGGCTCTTCTGTGACTTGTTTACCCAAGGCTCACTACCTGAATAAACTTGAACGGGTTTTGTAAGAATCACTGTTTCCCTGCAGAAAGATGAGTAACTGCAGAGCACAGCTGTGAGTCTGGCTGACTGGTCGCAGGTGTAACAGGCCAGACCAGCCGGTGCAAGAAGAACAGACCCTGACTGGCAGCACTGAGCTTCCTCCCTCTGCAGTGCTGTCCTGCAGGTGGGTGTGAGGAGCAGTGCTGAGCTCAGACGAGCCAGGAGAAGGATCCACAGCAGCCTCATATGCCTCTCTGATTGAACCTGGGTTCTACTGTTACAAGCTGGGCAGTTGGCATACTGGGAGAAATTATTCAAAGACTTTCTCGGGTTGCAGTGGTTAAAATCACCCAGGATCAAATTAGGTGCGTTGGGGGACAGAGATTTTACAGAGAGTCACATTACAAGGGCTGTTTACTGTCTTTGTATCATTTGCTTTGGGGAATGTACACAACGGTTATGGACATCTGGGGGAATTCTCTGGGCAGATGTAAAGGTCTCCCTGATACTGAGAGCAAGTCAATATCAGGCAGACGGAGCCTCTCTCGCACTGTGACGATGCTGATACATTCCCAGACAGTTCTGTCTCAGTCCAGCGTGAGCAGGGCACCAAACCCATCAACGGTCAGGTCCGGGTCCAAATCTGACTCTGTGAGACAAGTCTCTGTAGAGGCCAGCAGGCCAGCAGTCCTGCAGCCATAGAGACAGCTGACACTTGCTTGTAGCTCATCAGCCTTGATCCTAAGTGACTGATCATTACTGAGGGTTATCAATGGCAGAAGGTCGAGATTATTACTCCTCACATGGACTCTGCCCCTTTCCCATGCTTGTGGCCTGGTTTCTTAAATTGTCTTTGTTTTTTCCCTTGTTTTGCTGTTGAGATGTTCTCCTCAATAGCGTTCTGCAGAAATATGTCCACAGAGTCATTCCACAGACCTGCCTGGGTCTGTAGCAGGAAGTCTCTAGAGTCATACATCTCATGCATGTGGAGGACTCTGTGTACAGTTCAGAGAGGCACTAACAGTAGTAAAAAAACAGGTCCAGTTTCAGTCCATTCTCATACACAGATGCACCAAACAGTAAACAATTAACATGAATGGAAACAGACTCACACAGGACTTTACAGATCAAAACAAGTTACACTTCTCACCACCAAACAAGACAGACAACCTCACAGTGAGTGTCTGTGGGTGTTGGTGACACTGAGTGACAGTGGGAGTCAGCGAGTGTTGGTGGGAGTGAGTGACAGCAGGTGACAGTGGGAGTGAGTGGGTGACAGTGGGTGACAGTGGGAGTCAGCAAGATGGTGGGTATGAGTGGGTGTTGGTGTGTGAGTGTTGTTGGAATCAGTGAGTGTGAGTGAGTGACAGTGGGAGTCAGTGGGTGTCAGTGGGTGGGAGTTGGACTGAGTGGGATTGAGAGTGAGTGGGAGTGAGTGTTCCTGCTCTCTTCAGGTCTGGGTCTTGCCTTTAGTCAGACTCCTGATTCAGCTGAGCTGCTTCTCTCTTTTTCAGGGGGGTTGGTGTCTCTCTGTAACAGAAAGAGACACTTTCACTGGACTGCAGTCTGTCTGTGAGGGACTGTCAATGGATCAGCGTCTACAGACCCACAGGGGATAAGAGAGCCACACACTCCAGCCCTGTGTCAAACACAACAAGACAGGTTCTTGATACAGTGTGTTGTTATGAGGTTTTATCAGATATTGTTAACAGTGGTTATTTCATTAGAATAGTATGAACAATTAGAACAGCTTTTTACTCAGAGTGGTAATTCTAAAATTACCACAGTAGACAGGGGAAAGCATCCTGTTTCAGATACAAAGGGAAAGGAGACACTAATAACTGCTAATTAAAGATGTGTGTGATTCACAACCTGGCCATCTGGAGCAGCAACAACTCAAGAGCCTTTAGCAAGAGAAGAGTCTTGAGTTAAGTATGTCCTATGTGGCCCCATCAGAGCCCAGTGAAGGCTTGAGCTCCAGTTCCTCAGGGGGAACTGTGTCCTGGACAATCACACAGGGGCATCAGGAACAACACCAGCAAACAGCTTGTTATTAATTTATTCATCTGTTATTATTATTATTATTTATATACAGCCCTGCCTGTGTGCTGTAACTCAGCTTTCCTGTCCTCCTGTCCATAAACTCTCCTACAGACTGCTGCCCCTCATTCCGAATGTCTTTTCCTGCTTTTATTGTGATTTTGTTCTCTTTTCCTCATGTGTTGAGATTCTTCTTCCAAGCTCAACATTGTAGACTCCTCATGCAGCTCGTTCCTCTCTCACATCATGAGACAAAGCTAAACTGAGATATTCCTTTTGTTCTTTAATGCAGCCACAAGCCTACCATATAGAAATGTCATTCTGTTCAGGCTGGATCAAGTCCCTCATTGAAACTGTCAGCCCAGGTGTCCTCACTGAGATACAGAGGACGACTGAAACAGTATTTGGAAATTTCACTGCACACTGACTTTCGATTTCCCTGATGCAGAACTTTCCCAGGCATCAGCCCTGGACAAACAGGATCCAGTTTTATCAAGTGCAAACTTATAACACTCATCGGAATAAATGCCTCTCAGCTTTCTGGAGTCGGCTGGTATTTGTCTGTTGGTATGTGTCCTATTATGAGCAGGACAGAAAAACTGAGAAACATACCTCCTGTTTTCGCAATAATGTCTGTAATGTTGGTAATTTTTCCTGTATCCTGTAAAACAAGTGTTATTTTAGGTTTTTCATACATATTTATTACGTATACCAAATTTAATGTTTAAGACTTTTTTTTAATTATAGTACCTAAACTAATGTTGTTGCTACAGAATGGCATGTTTGCTAAAGTTTAAACACAGTTGAAATGCTTTCCTGACACTTTTACATTCTGATTTCTGTTTATAACAGCTAGAAAACTAATTCTCTTTCCTGTACATATCTATTCAAAGTGAGATATTTGGCTTTTACTTACTCAGTTTTGTTATCCTTATCTGGAGAGGAACAAAAACAAGTTTAAACAAACTACACATTCCCATCAGTTTAAAATAATCAAAAAGAGAAATACCAAAGATGTTGTAATCTCAAGGTTACCTAAGAAAAATTATTCAAGTCTATAAGGAAAAACATTGGTGTCACAGAGTTAAGCAATGGTCATTATAATGAGATACATATATACATAGATATACATATACCTGTACCTGTACCTCATCCCCACAATTGTGATGAGTCAACAGTCAACAGAGCTGAGCAGTACAGTACCTGTACATACTGTATACAGCAGCACATATAGAGTACAACACCACCCAGTTTGGACAAGAGCATTATCCAGCCTGAGGTTGTGTTGAGATTAACAGAGGCTGATAAATCAAGTGTCTCCTTCAGCTGTGACACTTCCTTTGTCACAAGACGAGTATGTCTTTCTGTATGAGACACACACAATTCTGTTTTCACACAACGTCACACCAGTATTCCCAGGAACAGGTCAGAGCTGTGAATGGTGATGTAAATAATTTCCTAAGCACTGCTGATGTATCACACAATGCTAAAAAACATTTTTCAGTTTAACTGATGTGATGAGTTTCTGTTAACATGATTATTTTTGTGTGAATTGACTGCAGTATTTTCACCCAAGCGCACAAGCCTCTGTTTCAAAGTATAATATAACAGCAAATGTCGCACTGGGGTGAAACACAGCAGCACTAATTAATAGCCTCTGTACATTTGACAGAAACCTAAATAAAAGTGTTGTGCCTGAATGGACACGCTGCTTCATTCCTGACGTGCAGCACTGACAACAGGAAACCGAGACAAACTTCCTGCAGAGGGCATTATCTCTCACCAGATCGGCTGCTGTCTGGTATTTCTATATATCTTCAAGTTTATCTAATTTCTGGTGTTATTTTGCCTCAGTACCTCTAGGAAGCTACAGCAGAAACCTGCCTGTGTCCCTGGCTGTCAGACTCTGAGATGTTCCAGACTTGCTGTGATCAGTTCAATTAAGGAAGGACCTTCTGTGAAGAGGTACCTGTAGGGTGAGGGTGTTTAAAACCCTTTAGTGATCCAGGCACCCAGAGCCAATTTCCACCTGGAATATTCTCCCCTCAACACAACAGAGGCCTGGTTCATGTCTTACACTGAAGCGAACCCCTGGGGCATTAAGTGTAAACAACCACATTTCTTTTATCTCTTACTGTGTCCTCTCAGCAGACAAAAATATATATAGAAAAAGCAAAAAAAAGAGCAGATGATTTTTTTTTGTCTTCAAAAATTTTTCAGAAGCTGGTGTTCAAATGAAACAATCAAGAATTCTGCAGCAGAATTCATTACTTCTCTTACCTTCAATTGCTAAGATAACACACTTTATTTCACTGGGATCAACAGCATCCAAGAACTGAATGCCTTGTAAATGCCTGGAATTCTTGGTGAGACAGGTTGACCTGCTTGGTCAGTGGGCAGCCTCCTGGCCACAGCAGGAGGAGACTCGAACCCCATTCAGAAGGAGACAAGCTGTAGGGCAGAGCTGTGTGATTGACTTGTTTATCCCTCCTGATCTTCAGTTACTGGAAAAGCTTCCAGTAAGGGTATCAGTTGAGTGAAATTGTAAATACTCAACTTCTTTACAATCTCACATGTATTTGATCATCTTGCATAATTGTGTCAATGAAATCCTTTCCTAGAATGTACCAACAGCTGCTTGTATTTTTACCACAGATGTTAAAACACCCTTCAGTTTTCTCCTGCTCCGTCTCTGTCCTCCATTACTACTGTATAAAGGATAACTGCTAGAACTCAGGACTGAGATACTCACAGTATTTATACATCAGATAAACAACACCGCAGATCACAAAGAGGGATTCACAGGGCACGACCACCAAGCGAAGATCTTTCACAGCTCGGTAGCCTTTAGCTGGAATTCAAGACATTGATACTGGTAAACAAGCAAGTGGTGGCAGAACTACTGACATTATAATTTTACTACTGACTGTTTTTAAGACTGGACACAGATACTGACACTGCTATAACACTTGATGATGACAATAGTGTAGTGATAATAGATAAAAAACAGGTCTCCACAGGTCAGTAGACACTAAATGGCGCACTTAGCACATGTGAAAAAACAAATTCATAATAAAATAAATTGTACATGGCCAATAAAGTGATCTTATCTCTCTTATCTTATTTTAACAGCCAGAAGTGTTAAGAAATTGATTTGGTCTGTGTGCTCTAGGTTTACTTTGGCTTATGAAAACAACTGTTTATCAGTAATAATACCAGAACTTTCTTCAGAATATTTCCACACTCTGAGAGTGTCTCTTCACAACAAGCTCATCATGTCAGTTCTAGGCCATAGGAGCTCCACTCCACCGGCTACAAAGAAACTGATCATTCATTTATTTTACTGTCGATCCTAAAAAAGTACAGTAGATTCATCAGCTCAAACATTTTTTTCTTATTTTTTCATTCCTTTTTTCATTTTTTCCATTGTTTTCATTCCTGTCTGGAGAGTAAGATGAAATTAATGGATAAAATAAAAGTTTGGAATAAAAGTTTTATGGAGAAATGAGACCTAGATAAACCTTTACAAAAGTAATAAAGTTGAACTGTGGTGGAAGGTGTGAAAGATGAAGGTGAAGTGAAATATGAAAGGGTGGAGAAATAAGGTGAGCAGGAAGATGAGGAGGAAGATGAAGGTGAGGAGGAAGATGAAGGTGTGGTGAGAGTTGAAGGTGAGGAGGAAGATGAAGGTGTGGTGAGAGTTGAAGGTGAGGAGGAAGATGGAGGTGTGGTGACAGTTGAAGATGAAGGTGTGATGAAGCAAAGGAAGTGCAGGTGCTCTAGAGAGCAGCACCTCATCAGTAAGAGTGGTGGAGGCAGTGTCCTGGCCTGGGCCTGGAACTGGCTCTCCTCTTGACTGATGATGAAGGAATGGATTCTGACAGGGACACAAACATCAGGTCTGCTGATGGAGAAGAAAACCCTTCAGTATTTCTAGAGTTGAGCTCCTTCATGCAGGATCACAGTGACCCAGAGCACACAGGCAGATCAAAGCAGAAGACTCTTGGACTGAACAAGACTGAAATCCAGTAGATCCTGAAGTCTCCCACCCCAGGAAACAGCAAGAACTGCAGGCAGCTGAAGCAGAGGCTTGCAGAGCAGCTCAGTAATCACATACAGAGCTGGGGGAGCTCATGGGTCCCAGACTTCATGCAGGTCTTGTCTCAGAGGGATCTGCAGCCACACACTGACTTCACTCTCTGATACTGACTTCATGAAGAACAGAGAAACCTAAGACCATGCAGACTTCCCTGAGAGATCAGGGAATCTCCTAGGAACCTGAAGCCTCTGTCTGTAAGATTGAACACAGACCACTGAAAACACAGAACACTAACGTGACACGTTGGCAGGGCTGTCAATATGTTGGAATTGGGCATTTCAACTGAATAATGTCTTAACTAAGAATATATATTTTTATACTTAAATATTTATAACCTTTCCTAAAGATTTAGAAAAGTAAACACAATGTTACACAAACATAAGTGGTCGGATAATTGTTTTTACTTACTGGCTTTAAGAATTAGGTCTGTTGTGAGTGCAGTGGAACTCAGTAAAGGCAATGCAAAGATAAAGTTCCATAGTAAACCATCTGAAAAGCAGAAAGATGTTGTTATTGAAGAGTGTCTGAGCAAATGGGTTTTACAGGATGAGCTCACAGCTGTCCAGGGCTGAGTTTCTCCTGTGATTGTGAGGAGTGTAGAACACAGTGAGAACAGCAGGGAGGGGTGGAGGAGAACAGGACAGATGAGCCAGATGTGTCACAGGGTCAGTCTGAAGGAGGACATGAGGGGCTCTGGGACACTAAGCAGCAGGAAGTCAGAATGTGAACTGAAACTGCAACATTTGTGTGAGAAATCACGCATAACTCCTTTACAAAAAACATTCAGTCACACTTAAATTAAAACATACATCATCCTACCATATTCATCTTCCTCTGTAAAGACCGTTCCAACAGCCAGAATCCAGAGAAACAGGACTTCACACATGAGTCCAGGTCCCCCTGTAATCATCATTAATAATCACTGTAATTACCTGAGAGTCACACATGGTGAGCACCAGAGCGTCTTTCAGAGAAAAAGTTCAGCTGACATAACCTGTGAAAGTACAATGTCATGCATTTTTCTAATTCCCTTGTGTTAAAGGTTCAGCGATTCAATTCTTAATCCACATCAAGAAATTGAATAATGAAGAATTTAACCTGTTCTTCTCATCAACAGCAACAGAAAGAAAATAAAGGTGTGTGATCATTGTCTAAAAAGGATTGGATCATTTCAGAGATGCAGAATGTTATAGACAAAGGACATCAAGGAAATTATCACCAAAGTGATTAAATATGGCAGCCTTCAAGTAACATGATCAAACTACAAAACCAGAGGGACAGATATTTCTACAGACAGGACAAAAGGTGTCATCAAAATTCAATACAATACAAAGTATACATGTATACACCCGAAGAAGGCTCCACAGCTGAAACATTGTGTTTCCTTTCTTCTCTTTTCAGCAGGAATAAACCTATTACTTGTTCCTTTGCAACCTACGCACGCTGACACAGCTACCCACCTGAACTATATGTACATATTTCATTAAGGCAAGGATATACGCTGTACTCTTGAAATGCAGTGCTCAATGCCCTCATGCTATCCTGTGCCATGAAGCTACAGGGCAGAGGAGCAATAATGACTTTCAAACTCAAAATAGCAGAGACTCAATGTCCACCTGGTGCTCCTACTGGATCTGTGAGTCATTAAAACAGAGAACAGAAGAGTCACCTGTAGGTGTGTATTTCGATTACATCTCAGTTAAACTCCTATGCCTAATAAAGAGGAGGTGAGAAGATTTAGTCTTGGGCTATTCCTTCCAGTGCCAAGCTGCCTGAGCAGAGACCCGAGAGACCTGATCTTATCATCAACAAGCCTTTGGCATGTTATTAGTATTTTTAAATGATACTGACCATAACACTTTTAAAGGGAGTAAATTCTAAATTCCCCATGAAATATCACTCTAGTTATCACCTCTGGCCAGGGGTCACTGCAGCTTTTACATATTCTGAATGTCCAATACTTTG
The DNA here is from genome assembly GCF_055471065.1 of Atractosteus spatula. Classification (NCBI taxonomy): domain Eukaryota; kingdom Metazoa; phylum Chordata; class Actinopteri; order Semionotiformes; family Lepisosteidae; genus Atractosteus; species Atractosteus spatula. The sequence goes on along the minus strand of NC_142721.1, from coordinate 16,612,731 downwards.
GATTTCAGGAGGTAGTGTCTGTTTTTTATAACCTAGAATTCTTGCTTTCAAAGTGTTTTTTTTATATTACTTTGCATTGCAATGAGATCGGATCTACAGTATGTGGCCTTACAAAATCTATTAGTTTTCTAATTTCACTGTCAGGAAAATTTCTTCCTCTTATTTTCACTTGGTTTCACTATTGTCTGTGTATATATTATAGTTTTAAATGTTTGCTGGTGTAGGAATATCTTTATGAGAGCTTTCTGGATTAGAGTTCGCATCCAGGTTGTAAGACCCTGACATGAGGAATTGGTTCTCACACTGATTGCTTTCTCATTCAATAACCTTTTTACCAGCAGGTTAGTGGAGTTGCCATGGGCACCAGAATGGGACCCAGCTATGCCAATATTTTTGTTGGCTGGGTAGAAGAATGTTTCTTTACTTCCTACACTGGCTTTGTCCCTGACCTCTACATCAATGACTGTGTCCGTGCTGCTACAGTACATGCTCTAATGACCAGCTAGAGCACTTCCTCATCTCTCAAGTATACAGTTAACTGAGGTTCTCTTCCACCACTCTTCCATTTCTAGACATAAACCTATCCATTAACCTTCCAAGATTCTCTACCTCAGTCTATTAAAAACCCAGAGATTCACACAGCTGTACATCTCCTGTACAGCTTATTTCACTCCAAACACACTAAAAACTCTCTTCCTTTTTTACAGTTCCTCAGGTTCCAATGACTTTCCAGTGATGACATGGAATTCCAAAATGAAGCCCTCATAATGCATTCTTTTTTCACCAACAGAGGATACCCCAGCAGTGTGATTGACAGGGCCCTTGCCCAAGCCAAAAACACCCCTCGGACCATCAACTCCATCTGACCGCCCCATCATCTCATATTGCCGACCACCTAATCTGTGCAACCTTCTTGTTCACAGCTCCCTTGACCGCCCTCAGCAACCATCCACACCAGGTATGTTCCCCTGCAACAGAGCTCGCTGTATCACCTGCAAGTACACATCTAACACCACATTCATTCACGGCCCCTCAGGACAATTCCAGATCACTCAGATGTACCTCCAGCAACCTTATTTACTGCATCTCTTGAGGAAAATGTACAGGTATGTACATTGGGGAAACGGGAATGAGACTAGGAGACTGCTTCAGGGAACATGTCGGGGCTGTGAGGATTAAAGATCTCTTCAAGCCCTTAGTTTCCCATTTCACCTCTAGTGGCTATGATCACACTGATCTCTCTGTCTGGGTCCTCACAGAGGGGTTTCAGAACTCCTTTTGCAGAAAGACATCCGAAACCAAAATTATCCTGAAACTAGGATCACACCTTCCCCCTTCTCTCAATGACAGACTCGTTTCCTTCTAATCCTCTATTCTTTTGCAGGTTTTGATTTCACACCTCTCTTCATCTCACAGCTTCACACCACCTGAGTGTCCACTCTGCATCTCTCCTCTTCATTCCTGGGTTTTGTCCTCCCCTGCTTTATCAGCTGCTGATTTCCCTCTCTCTCACACCTGAAGAAGGCTCCAAGGACGAAACGTTGTTTCTTTTCTTCTGTTTCCTGTTCCTTTAAGACCCTGACTTACGCCCTGCTAGTTCTCTCCAGGACTGGAGCACTACTGTCCACTCAGAAGATACAAACCCTGGGGAGTCCTTTCCTCACAGCAGCTGAAGAGCCGCACAGGGGCTGTCAGTGGGGCTCAGAGGAGTGGGGGGCCTGTTTGCTCAGGACTGTGGAAACACTGGGGTGTGAGTGCAGCAAGATGACATGCCCCCAGGATGTCCTGATTCACATGAACTGACAGGTGGGCACACAGGAGGTCAGCTGTTGTCAAAACCTACTGACTGTCACACACTCGCCCCTGTACATACCTCTGAGAGTGTCCAGGACACTGGCCAGATACAGCAAGCTCAACACGAACAGAAGCATGGAGAAAATCACAACTGCAGCTTTCCGAGAGAACTCTGAAAGAGTAAAACATGGATTTGAATGATGTAACAAACTGGCATCTTCTTATAAACCAGAAATATCTGAATAAGGAGTGCAGGAACAGGGCAGAAAGGAACATGCTGTTCACCTACTGAAGGGAGTGTCCCACACTGACAGGCTGGAGGAACTGAGTCTCTTTAGTCTGAAGGGAGTGTCCCACACTGACAGGCTGGAGGAACTGAGTATCTTTAGTCTGAAGGGAGTGTCCCACACCGACAGGCTGGAGGAACTGAGTCTCTTTAGTCTGAAGGGAGTGTCCACACCAACAGGATGGATGAACTGAGTCTCTTTAGTCTACACTAGAGCAGCCAGCTCTGCAGCTTGAGCTAATTTTGTGATCCATCTAATCAAAGTTTCAGGCTGCTTGTCCTCTCCTGCAGTCAACCTCTGTGCCCACACAGCTCCCTCAGACACCTCAGCTGCCCATCTATCCATGACTAGCAACTGGAGTGGTTCATCTGTTCCCATGGGACTCCAGAGGTTTCCTCTTGATTACCACTTAAGGGTTTTTTTCCCTCCACTGTCAGACGTACATGCTGTATAGCCTCCATGTCTCATTTTCATCCATCCTTCAGACAGCGTTTGGCTCTTTAGTTGTTATATGTTTGAACACTTTTGTTTGTCCTCATGGGTTTTGGGGAGAGAGTGGTGGGCCATGTGTCCATCTTTGAGGGACATCAGAAGCTCATTCCCACCTTGAGCTCTTCTGGGGTGGCACTCTCAGTGTGAGACAGAAGGGACCCCTGACCAGATTGTCCTCTGCAGATCCAGCTTACTGATTCTGCTCCTCTCTGTCCCCAGAGCTCTCAGCTCCTAGGCGTGAGGCAGCCTCTGGGTCTGAAGAGATAAACACCCCCGACTCTCTGAGAGCCACCTGAGGTCCCAGTGCAGTCTGGACGCCCCTTTCCTGTTCTTTACTGTTCCTGCTGCTCCCAGTGAATTATTCTTGTGATGTTTCGTAGTGGCAGAGGGCCAGTTCTTGTCCCAGTAGATGTTGACTCATCAGAATCCTGTGAATCTGTATTTACAGCACAGTCATCACTGTTCCTACTCACCATCACATCGTCCCCGGGCTAAACAGATCCTCTGAAGTGTCAGACACACCAGCAGGGCACTAAGAACTACAATCAGCGCAGTCAGATAACCTGGGAACAGAAGAGTGGATCAGGAAGGATATATCTTTTATAGAACATGTAGGACTGTGCACAAAAGAGTTAGTAACGCACAGGTTCTGTCAGCCCTGTGGAAAGTGGTCTCACAGGTACTGATGCCGTCAGTATAAAATCATCCCAGTTTAAACACCACTCTGTACACTGTAAACAGTGGGTGAGGTTGGAAGAGTGCTCAGTGTGGACTGCATCTCTAACTGATAGGGAACCTGGGCTGTGGGCAATGTAAGGTCACCATCAGCAGAGTGAGATACAGAAGGACCCCCTTCGCTATTGGAGCTGCTTCTCTTACCATGATATTGCAGCTGAGAAGTCTTATTGAGGATCTACAGTAGCTCCTTGTGGGAAGTGGTTAGAAAAGGTGCCCTAAAACAGGGCATATATACAGTACATAAGCCCTATACCTGTCCCATCACTCCTGACTGGACAGAAGAGGGATCAGCTGTCTGTGATCAAAAATACCAAAGAGCATTAAAATTAGGGACCTGGAACATCAGGACCCTCATGGACTTTCCACTTAATGAACAGTTACTTAGTTCTGGAACAAAAAATAAAAAGAACAACATCATAGAGCTGGTTTTGTCATCAAAGATGGTATCATCATTTGTCATCACACCTTAACAAGTTCACTTTGCAAGGTAGGACATGGAAATGTCATTCCTTTCTTTTCCAAACACTCAGAGCATGTTCTCATCATCACTAACACCTTACAGTATGTCACCATGTCCCAGAAACATCTATGGTCCAAACACTGGAACCCGACTGACTTTGTCATTGTCCATGTCTGGAATGACAAAGATGTCTGCTGTGACAGCTGTTCATGATCACTGTCTTATCCATTTAATTTCCTCTTTCTAACTGGCTCCCACACCTTGCTTGTAAAAGATGAAATGTGCATGGAAAATCAGTTTTGGAGCACTGAAGGATCCAACCAAAACAGAGTGTTTTCAAATATACATTAGGAGAAAGCTTTCAAGCCTCACCAGAAGAGAAGTGTTGAGCTTCACTATTACCTGCAAACTTGGAATTTATACCACAAAACACAAGAATTGGTTTTCTGAAAATGGCATAGTGACCTACTGTATGAACCTATTGATCATAAGTGTGAAGCTACAACATCAACAAGGAAGGCAGAGGTCAAAATAAGAACTTGTGACATGAATATCATGTAGTTTACAGCCAATGCCATGGAAATTTCACATATTACAGACATAAACTTTATTTTTGATCACTTTACTGCCACAGGGACTATTTCATGCCCCAAACACACAAGTCTCATGAGACGTAAGGAAGAGGTCACCTAGACAAAGAAAGAGGGGCTTCTTATCGATTTTAAGAAAAAGACCACACCCCTCAGCCCACTACAACTGATGGTCAGCCTGTTGAAATTGTCGATGACTATAAGTACCTGCGACTGGTCACTGACAAAAACCTAAAATGGGACAAATGTTGGGACACGATCTATAAAAAAGGCCAACAGAGACTCTTCTTTCTTAGGAGACACAGGTACTTTAAGGTAGATAAAACTATTCTTACACTTTTCTACAAATCATTCACTGAAAGTGTCTTCACATGCTGCTGCACTTGCTGGTGTGGCAACATGAGCACCGGTAACTGTAACAGGCTGGTCAATTAGGGAATATCAGGCGCAAAATAATCAGGAATAATGAAATCAACTTAATGACATAGCGAGCTATGAACCAGTTGATCATAAGTTTGAAGCCACAACAACAACAAGCAGAAATTAAAATAAGAACTTGTGACATGAATATCATGTAGTTTAGAGTCAAGGCCATGGAAATTTAACATATTAAATACATAAATTAATTTTTGATCGCTTTGCTGACACAAGGGCTATTTTATGGCCCAAACACACAAGTCTCATGAGACCTAAGGAAGAGGTCACCTAGACAAAGAAAGAGGGGATCCTGATGAGAGTTTTGATCATCTATTCAATCTGGACTCCACTATCAACACTAATGTATTAAATTCCAAGCTGCAACACCAGTGAAAGAGAAGCCTGGAACTCTTACAGCACATGAGGAGGAGGTGAAAGTCTTCACACAAATATAGAATGACAGAGCAGCAGGAGGAGACAGAATTCCTACTGAAATGCTTAAGCACTGTGGACAGGAATTAACACAACCCCTCCACACACATACACAACTGAACTGTAGAGGTCATCCCGAATCAATTCAATGGTTTTATCAATCACCTTTCAGTGGGATCTCTGTACATCCTTCACAGGCAAGATCACTGCAGGGATCCTCCTGAACCACCTCATTCTTCTTGTGAAACAGGTTCCACTGGAATCCCATTATAGATTCAGTACCTCATCAATCATGTCCAACAACAAGAATTCCGTCTAGGACTTGGTGATCTTGGATCACCAAAATAATAACATTTGTCCACACTGAATGTCAACGAATATTCAGCTGAATAAAAGGACTGGAGCTGTATCAGCTCTACTGTATGTATCAAGTCAAGGGACTGATACAGCATCACTGTTCTCTCTTAACCAGGAACCACAAGCACAGCAGCTGTGATCTTCTGCCTTCAGCTCTGCTAGGCTGCTCATGTCCTCCTGATGGCAGACTTACAAAGAGGGTTCTTTTCTAGCAGCTTAGCCAAGGCAATCCCAAGGACCAAGGACTGAGGAACCATTTCAAAGATATAGTAAAAGATAGAAGAATATCTGGGCAGAAGCTCAGAAACTTGAGATCCAAAGGAGTCCAGTGAGGCAGCAAGGTGAGGGTGTTGAAGAGAGCTCACCATGACTGCACTGAGCACCACAACCAAGACAAGCTGCTATCTCCTGGGACAGCGCCTGCTCACCCTGCCAGAGAGAGTGGGGATCCCACACTGGCCTTATCACTCCCCTGGGGTCATGAAAGACACTCACCCTCGACCCCAAGACACAGCCAGTGACTCTACTGCTTCGACAGACACACCTGAGTTAACAGCTGCAGCTACTGACACAGCCCAGTGCTCCTGACCTCAGTGTAGCTCAGGAGATACAGGCATGAGCAACAGGCTGCAGATAAGCTCTAGTGGGCCAGGATATCAGCTGGAGAACAGACACAGCTCCCTGGCTCGGGTCAGGACCACAGACTCCAGGCCAGAGAACTCTCCTGCACACAGTCCTGCCTTTAAAGATTTACATCACTGTGACTGTGTCTGGATGTGCCAGCTGTAACAGATTCACATTCAGTGTGGTCATGTGTTGAAGGTCTGCTGTGGGTCTGGTGTGTTACTGGAGTACAGTACTTACCCACTATGAGCCTTTCTATGGAAGCTCTGAAAAGGACGAGGACAACAATGCTGCAAACTGAACAAGCGAAGGAAGCTGCAGCAGAAAGAGAACAAAGCAGGTACAGTATCTGTTAGTGCCACACAGTCCCTCTCCCCTGCTATCTTCACCTATAGTGGGCTACCACCCTCCAGCTCTCCCTGGCTCAGTGCCTCTGACAGTACAGGTGTCTGCACACAGCAGAGACCAGAGTCCACACATCGCTGTCCAGGCCTGTGGGAGGGACAGCAGAGTCCCCACCCTGTAGTGTGACCTGGCCTGGTCAGCACTGGGCTGAGAGACCTCTACAGTCTCAAGCTGCTACTGTAAGTGGTGCTTGTAGATGTATTGATTCAGTATAAAGAAGTGTTGTTAACTGTTTCTCAGTACTGTTCCTGTCCACATCACATGGTCTGCCCACGATTCTGGATGTAAGAGACCTTCTCTCGCTGTCTGTTTCTGTTTTGTGTGTCTCAGGTTCTGCTTGGCCCTGCAGTGTCTCCTCTGTCACACTCTGAGGTAAGAAGAACATACCTGGTCTCCTGATGCTTTGAGAGGATTTTGTCCACACGGAATACACTGAAAACAGAACAAAAGGATATTTAGACAGTGAAGCCATCTAAATGACCACATTTAAAACACTTATTTTTAAAATTATGATATTGTAAAGAAATACTAAAACTGTGTTCAACAGATTGTGTTCAGGAGGAATTTGTGAATATAAATTATGACACCACTTCCTGCAACACTGCACTGTAAACACCCTCATCTTCCTGCACCCCTCCTCTCCCTCACCTCTGCTCTGCAGCTGCCCCTCAGTTGAGTCACTTCCTGCAGGAGGGTCCTGAGGTCCTCGTCCTACAGCCAGGGAAGCTGCCTCCCTACAAGCAGCTCACTGGTATTTTCTGACTATCTCTCTCTCTCTGCACAGTACCAGCTTCAAAACCCTCATTTGCATTAGCATGGCTCCTGTGTCTCATTCTCTCCCCTAAACCCTAAACCAGAGTGAGCTCCTGTCTACCTTTCTTACCGACTCTATGTTTTCATCTCTTCTCCAACCAGAGTGAATGCAAAACCATTAAAATTGGCAGAAACAACAATTCCTTTTCGACTTCACAGGCTGAGTGACGTTGTTCCCTGGAGACAGAGGGCGCTATTTCCCAGGAAGGAAAGCAGTACAAACACTACTTTTACTGGTACAAACTGGCACAAATGTATCTGAAATAAATCTGGTGAGAGTCATTGTTTGTGCTGCTAGTAGGCAGGGGATCTTCAGCCAAGAGGGTTAAAATATCTTAGGTCTAACTCCTCAATAATTAAATATTCTTAAATTGTGAAACAGTATTTATACAAAGCACATAAATAACTTCCTGAGCTTAGTTTATGTTGAATTAAAGCAGGACTGTATCAGTAAGAGATCCAGCTGCTTTCTGTGGTTCTCTAGAAAACTCCTTGTTCTTATCGAGTGTCTGTCGGAGAGAGATTGTGAGAGTCTGTTCTCATCCCTCCCAGTGCAGTCTGGGATTCTTTCTCTACTGTATCTCCATCACATCGCTCCATGTGTTCCAGAACTGAACCCTAGCAAGGAGAGAGGCTAGATCTGATCTCTTCACACCGAATCTCTCTCTCCTGGATCTGAGAAAGCAGCTGTTCTTACCTTTAATAAAGACCCCACAGAGAGAGGAGAGCAGTGATGAGGCACAGGCCAGTCCAATACCTGCTGTAACAGCTGTGTCTGGTGTGTGGCTCTTGAAGTACTCCCACAGAGCAACTGGGAACACAGGGAAAACAGAACAGAAACAAAAACATCTTCCCCTTCATTTCCTTTATTTAATCAAACTCGGCTCCTGTGTCTGAGGTTTCTATGACCTGCTAGTGTCACTTTGAAGACATCACTCCATTACTGTCCAAGAGTAACAGGGAAGGCTGTGTGTATCTACAGAAGAACACAATGAACAATTCACACACTTCTCCTAATAGATTCAGTGTCACAAGAATAAATAGGGACACAATCATGACAACAAGCTTACAGGGTGTGAGCTATTGTGCTGTATTGCACTGTTTACATACTATGAGTTTGATTTTAACGTGAATACTACAATATGGCACTGTAACTGTTTTGTAACAGCAGTAATACACTGGCTTTATAAGTGACCAGGAGCACAGGACCAGTCCACTAACAGGGCCTGTCCAGCTGGTTACAGACTGAATACTCCTGACTGTATACTGGCCCTGAGAATCACATCACACTCACACACTGGAGCAAAGACAAGCAGCTCAGCAGCCACTATACAGGACCTCAAACATGTGTGTGTTTATTACTGTAAATACACGAGCTAACAGCTAATACTTCTCTGAAATTGGAAATAGAAACAATCTGTTTTAATTTTACTTACCAGACCACATCTCTGTTATCACAACAAAATGAATTATTGAGAAACTGATGGAAACTGATTTCTCCTCTGGAAAAAACAGACACAAACATACAAACTTGTGAATTAGACACCACTCCTCTACAGTGTCACTGAATTTTAATTTTAACCAGCCTCTGTTAAAAACCACTACAATTCACACACTGGTTTCATCACCCTGTGAACTCTGACTCTCCATGCTGAAGGAGAGGAACTTCACCTCAGTCCAGACCCTCATGGTGTGATCGAACACGCTCAGACTGCAGCTGAGCTGATGGCCAGGAGTCACCAGACTCACTGATTCTGTGGTCTAGTTCTACTGCTGAGGGGCTTGGGTCAGTTCAGTCATGTCAAGACAGCAGCAGGGATCAGAGAGAGAAAAGCAGACAGATTCCCCACCCTGAGGTCCTCCAAAGATCACAGCAGCACAACAGATACTGTCAGTATCATTCACAGATACACTCTCATAACCAGTACTTAGTCAGTCTGTAGGAAAGATCATGATTCAGGATCTGAGTGAAGCTGAAATAATAAACTGCATTGTGTATTTCTGGAGATCCAGTTACAGGGACAAGGAGATGAATAAAGACCCAGAAACATTCCTGTGCAGAGTGTCTACAGTGAGTTGAAAAAGTGTAATCACTTTTTAACCAGAACCATCCAGAGGGACTTAAGTATGATCTAGAGATGGAGCTCCTTTAAGGATCTGATCTTTGAGTCTGAGCTCCCCCTGCTGGTAGATACGGGTACAGAACAATCTCAGGACCAGAACAAGACGGGAGACATTAACTGGTAAATCACAGAAGAGCAACAGTTACAGCAAACACAGTCCTCAAGGGCTGCAGGGCTCTCTGGTTAGCATTCCACCTCTGAATTAATGGGAGCAAAAAAAGTCTTAAAGTGAACTGTGAGCAGACTTCATGTACTCTTGACCCTGTGTTCTCATTTAGTGTTCAGGTTAGTAATGTCACAGCGACATCTTTTTTCCAGATGAGTAAGTAACACTGCCTCTTTGACACTGAAATATTAACGAGTCTTTATTAATCACTATTAGACATGTTCACTTACCAAGGTATCTACTAAGTAACTAAGCTTCAGTTTGTCCTGAATTCTTCCTCTCATGTACAAACAGATCCGATCAGAGTGGATCAGTGTACTATGCCTTCCTTTTTCTGGTCACAAAAATGACCTTTTTAGGAAAGTATCAGAACAGCATAATATGTGCTGGATTTATATTTATCAATTGGTCTTTAAATGTGTACAAGCAATTAAAAAATTGCTATTTCATATAGCACCTTTAAAAGCTTCTCAAAGTGCTTTACAGAGCAACAAAAAAAACAGAGATGGTTAATGGGGTATGGAATACAGTAGGAAAACCAAGGCTCCACACAGAAGGTATGAAAGAGATCCCCAGGGACAGAATTCCAGAGCTTTGGGGTGCAGCAGAAGAAGGCCCTGTCACCCATAGTATGTATACAGGCTTTTAGGACAGGCAGAAGATCAGAATTAGAAGACAATGGTTGCTAGATAGGGAGTAGAAAAATCGTGAGGTGCCATGCAGAGCCTTGTACAGTAAGTGAGCATCAGTATTTTGAACTAGACATGAAACCTGACAGGAAGCCAGTGCGAGGAGTCCAGGATAGGAGTATTGTGATTACTTACACTAGACCTGGTCAGGATTCTGGCTGCCGAATTTTGGACATACTGGAGTTTGTTCAATGTGGATTTAGAAAGTAGGGCGTTAGGGTAGTTTAATATGAGAAAAACAAAAGTGCTGACCAGCTTTTCAGCAACATTTAATGACAACATAGGACCTAGTTTGGCAATAAAAGATAAAGATTATAACAATTATTTTTATTGTTTAATTAGAGTATGTGCACAGTATGAAGTAAATATAACTGTAATTGTACCAGATGTGTAGATTTTCAAGATGATCTTTAAAAAGAAACAGTTCTCTAAAGTGAGCTCATCTCTCCAGAACTTACCAGTAATAGCCAAAACAGCCACAAACACTACAATCCTCAGTAGATTTACAGTCACACACATGATCCCTTCTTCCAAAGACCCTGCAAAACAAGTCACATCAGGAGCCAAAAGCAAATGATTGCACACAATTAGCTCATTAACATTCATTGCTAGATTAAATTAAGACTTTTAATCGTTACTCTTGCAGTCCTGCCTGATGTATTTAAATTCTTTGCCTGCGACAATAAACATGAACACAGTACCAGGTATAAATAATCACTGCCTGCACAGAGCAACAGATTCTCAGATCTCTGCAGCCCCTGACTTCAGAGCAGCTCACAGACAGGCCTGCAGATGCTGAATGAGAGGTTGATGTCTGTTTCCTGAAATACTCTTCTTTTCTCTCTCTTTAAAGCTCTTCTATGAATGTCATTTCTAAAGAAGTTAAACCTCTGTATAACAGCAATAATGATATTTCTTTCAATCCCAAATCTGCCTGGAGAGATTAGTAATCAGTACAGCCCACAACATCCACAGAAAAGCACACACAAAATGCTCTGAGATTAAATGGATAGACTTACCTTCAATTACACCCCAGAGGATAAATGAAATAGACAGTGAGACACTGGGGGCAGAGACAAATGTCCAATGAAGCACATAAAAGTATTTATCTTCATCACCTAGAGTTCAGAAAAGAGAAAAAAACATTAATATATCAAGCTTCAAATAACCAAAAATAAGGTGATTTTCTGCATTATTGCTTTGTTTCCATAGCTACACTCTTGCCTTGGACTCTTCTCTTTTTCTCTGATCTCCACAGAGCTACTGGGTGATGTCACTGTGGTCTCCACAGAGCTATTGGTGATGTCACTGTGGTCTCCACAGAGCTACTGTGTGATGTCACTGAGGTCTCCACAGAGCTACTGGGTGATGTCACTGTGGTCTCCACAGAGCTATTGGTGATGTCACTGTGGTCTCCACAGAGCTACTGTGTGATGTCACTGAGGTCTCCACAGAGCTACTGGGTGATGTCACTGTGGTCTCCACAGAGCTGTTGGTGATGTCACTGTGGTCTCCACAGAGTTCCTGTGTGATGTCACTGTGGTCTCCACAGAGTTCCTATGTGATGTCACTGTGGTCACAACAGAGCTACTGGGTGATGTCACTGTGGTCTCCACAGAGGTACTAGGTGATGTCACTGTGGTCTCCACAGAGCTACTGGGTGATGTCACTGTGGTCTCCACAGAGTTACTGGGTGATGTTACTGTGGTCTCCACAGAGCTACTGGGTGATGTCACTGTGGTCTCCACAGAGCTATTGATGATGTCACTGTGGTCTCCACAGAGCTATCAGGTGATGATGTCACTGTTGTATACACAGGAATGATAAGAGGTCAAGAGCAGAGAGAACTGGACAGCTGAACTGTATACAGGTCAGAATAAAACAACCGTAACAACTTTCTCTGTTCACAGTTATTTAGTGGACAGACAATACAAGATACTATAACTAATAAAACAATTTAAAATTACTTACGCACATTCTTTGGTAAAACAAAAATTAGAATCCAAAGTACTGGTGCAGAAAAGGCCAAGACCAGTGCCCAAACATGTACTGATGAAAAACCTGAAGAGAGAAGAGAAAAGATCATCAAAAAACACAGTTTACTATTTTCATCAGTATGTGTTGTGATGCCGCAGGAGGCACCAACATCAGAAGGACACTGATATACACAGGATTTGGCCCACAGACACACCTGGAGTCAGTCAATTTAAACATTATTCATTACCATATTGAAAATAACCGGAAAAAAATAAAATAAGCTAAAAGAACAGCTCGTAGTTTGAGCTCCTGACTGACTTAGTGTTCCCTGTCTAAATACTGGGGGCAGCTACCCAGCCACTGATATATTTCCCTATGAAAGATACAATTTATCAAAAATGAAGAATTGTTCTCTCAAGATTCACATCCTTTCCAAGTTGTGTCTACTTACACCTGAGGACTTTTAGTTTCTGTTTCTCTCTATCAGATTCCAAATAGATGAATGACTAAAGTAATCACAGCACTTCTCTCGTTCTGTAATACTTCCCCAACTTCATGTGCTCCTCCTAGTGAATCGGTAGTCAACTTTTTTTCTTTTTAAAGAGGTTTATTTTAAAGTTTTAAGAGTGAATTTCAGTGGTTCATACTGAAGAGCTTATTTTGATTAGGGAAGTGTTTTGATAATGAGCAATGGATACCCTGTTTGTCGCTATTGAGTGGAAAGAGCTCTGGTCTATAGCAAACAGTTTTGGTCACTGAACAGGGTTTGCGAGGCACCAGAAATCTGTGAGCGACACTTGTGGGATTAATCAGCTCTCAGAAGCAGAGGCTGAAATCCATGCGTATCACGTCAATAAGTCATGGTCAGTACGGTGTTGTAGTGTGCTCTTACGAGGCACCAGTTCTGTAGGAGTTTGGGCATTTACTGGGACAATTATTCATTGTAGCAGTAAATCACGAAATTGATTCTTTTAATGGCCTTAGAATCCAACCATGCGACATAACTCAAACAACGCACACACACAGGTACTAATACACAAGAATACATTTATTAATACATAGAATATGCATGTAAACCTAACAGATCTTATCGAGAGGGTTATCAGAATACAAAAGGTATATATTCATTCAGTTACGAAGAGTTACACATACCAAGAGGACATACGTTCAGTATATCATTCATTTAGACCGTTTCGTAACTGAACTTGGTTACAACTTCTACGCTAGATAGTCAAAACAAGTACATAACTCTTAGGAATTAAATTGATATCAACTGGTTGGGATAACAATTGAATTCTCGAGCTGTAATGCAGTGAAGTTGAATACTCATCCAATCTCTGGGGATTCAGAGAGGCACAAAGAAACAGTTGCAGTGTTCTCTTCTTTTAGAGTTGAGCTCTGTTTAAGCAGGTGTGAGTGAGGTACCTTGGAGAGCCCAGACTGTGACAGAGACAGAGGGTGAAAGACTGAACCTCTGATGAATGACTCCGAAAAAAGAATGAAAGAATGGTCCCAGGGAATAAATGAAGACTAAAAAAACTCCTGTTTTGTTTTGACGAGTTTTTGTTTTTTCTTTAACTCAATGAAGGGTTAAGCTACACCATGACTATGCTAACAAAATGCACACTGTCTCAAGCTGTCATTTTTCCAGCCTGTAACAAGCAGTTACAAAGGAGAGGAAACTGGTCAGCCCATCTAGTCTGTTGGGTATTTAATTATCCTTTATAGAAGTCAGGGTATCAGCTTCAACAACACGGCTGGGTAGTTTGCCCATATTTGTAAAGATGGGACAGTTTTAAAAGTTGTCAGTTGTAGTTTTCACTTGTGCTCTCTGGTTCGTGTTTTACTGTGATTTTGAAAAAGCCCATGGGGCTGACACAGAGAATTTTAATACATGTATAAGTTCTGCTCAAGACTAAACAGACTCAGTTACTCCAGCCTGTCGGTGTGGGACACTCCCTTCAGACTAAAGGGACTCAGTTCCTCCAGCCTGTCGGTGTGGGACACTCCCTTCAGACTAAAGAGACTCAGTTCCTCCAGCCTGTCAGTGTGGGACACTCCCTTCAGACTAAAGAGACTCAGTTCCTCCAGCCTGTCGGTGCGGGACACTCCCTTCAGACTAAAGAGACTCAGTTCCTCCAGCCTGTCAGTGCGGGACACTCCCTTCAGACTAAAGAGACTCAGTTCCTCCAGCCTGTCGGTGTAGTTCAGTTCTTTAAGTCCTGGAATGTATCTGGTTGCTCTTCTCCATATTGATTCCAGAGCAACAATATCTTTTTTATTACATTATGACCAAAACACTACACAATATGTAAATGAACAACTTACTAGTGCTTTATACAATTTAACACAACATTCCATTTTGTTTCTATAGTTTGTTTTCACTACCTAACAGCAACACCCTGTATTTCTCTAAATTAAACATCATCTGACAGGTGTTTGTCTCATATCTTGTCTAAGTATTTTTAAAGTTTAATTTGCCATTTCTACAATATTAGCTAATCCTTGGATTTTGATATCACCTGAAAAACGGATTAGTTTACTAAGAATATATTATTATTATACCATACAAAAATGGTATACAGTACAGTACATGTACAGTATACAGTACATGTTCTTATGAAAAGCTAGAGCTTTATTTAAACCCAGTTTCTGATAGAACCCCTCTTACAGGATACAGGACTTCATCCTGTGTTTCTGAGCGGAAGTGGTTCGACTTACCCAGCTCTATCAGCTCTGCTGTAGCTTCTGTAGACTCATGTTCACCAAAGACTCTGCACACGAACTGCCCCTTGTCTTCAGTCCTGACGTCCTTCAGCCACAGAGAGAAGTTTCCTCTGGGAATCTCCTGAGGGAAGAGCTCCGCTCGGCCCCGGTAGCTCTGGTGCTGGGACTCTGGCTTGCTCTCCCCCTCGGAGAACAGGAGCACCAGGACTTCAGAGTCTGTCCTCATCCACTGCACCTCCAGCTTCACCAGGGGGACATTCGTGTCCACAGAGCAGTTCAGCACCACCTCCCCTCCAGGGTAGGACACAACAGCACGATCAGCTCCGGTCACAACTAGATGCTCTGTGAATCGACAGGAACAGGAAAATGCACTCAAGTCATTTAATAACAGTGACACTTGATCTTATAAAATGGGGGTGAAAATAAACCTAAACATTTAGATATACAATCTAAACAAAACCTTTTTTTTCTCACTGAGACTCTTTCACAGCTGGCTGACTGTAATCTATTGGACTATAAAGGACAGCATCTGTCACAGTGAGGTAAAGCCAAGCTCCCAACACTAAACTGCTTGTAGAAGAGAGATCACTCCCAGCTCACTCCTGCTGCACTCATGGGGCTCTTCCACTTCACTGCTGTTTGATCAGAAAGCTATATTTTAAGAGGTGTTTAGAAACAGTGAGAGAACAGAGAGTCTCAGGCAGTGTTTTATTATTTCAATAACTGGACAAGCTGGTCGAGGGATAAGGAAATCTAACTCACCCTGTTCCTTCAGCTCCACTGTGGTCTCACCGGAGTCCTGTGCTGTGTAAACAGCACACCTGTACACTCCTGCGTCTGCAGGCATCATCCTTTCCAGCCGCAGAGAGAAGTTTCCTCTGGGAATCTCCTGAGGGAAGAGCTCCGCTCGGCCCCGGTAGTTCTGGTCCTGGGACTCCAGCCTGCTCTCCCCCTCAGAGAACAGGTGCACCAGGGTGTCTGGATCTGTCCTCAGCCACTGCACCTCCAGCTCCTGCAGGGGGACAGTGCTGTCCACAGAGCAGGGCAGCAGCACCTCGTCCCCAGGCCTGGCCACTAGAGGCTCCTTGGGGCCCTGCACAGACAGACCTGGGGCACCACAAATACTGATGAGTAAGTAAGAACCATTTAAGAGCTTATTATACAGATTATACTGCCTCATCTGACTGTTTCTTTTAACTTTTATGCAGTTTTCTTTCACCAAACAGCACTATAGATGCTACATTACTTAAAATAGGCCTTGCTATCCTAAACTTAACCTAAAGATTTACTAATGCATCTGTGTGGCTGTGGATGTTCATCATTTGTGTGTCACTCTGCTTCTTCTCTCGAATAGATTACCGTAACACCCTACTTGTTGGTCTAGTTGGTCTGTAGGTCTTGTGTAAGAGATCACATCACTCCTGTCCTGGACTCCTTGCTCTGGCTTCCTATCAGGTTTTGTGTCAATTTCAATCCCTCCTGCTCACCTATAGGGCTCTGTATGGCACCTCAGTACCTGTCTGAGTTACTGCCGTCCTGCTCCCACCTCAAAACCTTCGCTCAGCTGACCCTGGTCCCCTGTCTGCCCCCCCAGCTTGTGGACACTCTGGGGTTGACAGGGGCTTCTCCCGCTGCGCCCCAGAGCTCAGAGGTTCCTACCCTGAGCCCTGTCATGTCCGGACTCAGAAGAGCTGTTACTGAGCTGCCTCTGCTCTCCCACGGCCCTGTCATTCTGCCTTCTCCTCTCATTGTGTGCTTCTTTTTTCGGACTGCAAAGCGCTTTGATAAGCCACTTTTAAATGTGAGATATAAAATAAAGTTTATTATCGTTGTTCCAAGTGCTGATGTGAATCCTTAATCAGTCACAGTTTTGCACTTGAGCTCCACCTAGTGGCTGCATCCCTGAATTAAAGGATCACTGTGCTCTGTCACTCCTGCTGCAGCTACATTCCTGTACAATTCTCAGGGGTTTCAGTGTGATCGCAGTACACGGTGTAACACAGTTTATACATTCCAGTACAAACGTTGCCGCAAGACTTTTAGTACTAATTCTTTATTTTGTTGCTGGATCTTTTCCACTGACTGCACCAGCCCTCAATAGGAATGTACAGTTCTCAGTTTGCTGTACTGGAGTTTAAAAGCAATAACCGTTTCAGTTGATGGTCAGGACAGGTGAACTGGGGAACTGAGGGTCTGGCAGTGAAATACGCCACCACACCACAGGTCCTCTGTCTTAGAGAAAGCGTCACTGTACAGTACCTGCAGCGCCCCACACACACCACAGAGCCAGCAGTCCGGCGAGGGGATTGAACTGCATGTCCTGCGGAGGAAACACGGAGTTAGAGCTCCTGAGATACAAGTGTGCAACCACGTGCAACTGAAGTGGTCAGCTGTGCTTGACTTTCAATGCAAACTGAAGAATTTAGGGCTGATCTTCTCTTGATCTCAGCATATTGCAGCATATTGTAAAAATGTTATTCTTTCATCTCAGAAAATAACGCCAGACTGTGTCCTGTGTTGTCTGTGACTGTCGCTGGACTAGCTGGTCAACACTTTTGTCTTCTCTCGAATTGATTACTATAGCGCCATGATTACTTGACTATGTGATTGATGACTCACTGGGGTTTCTAAATCCACACAAACAAACTCCAGTGTGTCCAGAATTGAGCAGTCAGTATCCTGACCAGGTCTGGTGCAAGTGATCACATCACTCCTATCCTGGAGTCCTTGCACTGGCTTCCTGTCAGGTTTTTTAAAGACTTGTATTTAATTTGTGTCTGTTTCATTTTCTAATGACCATGTATCTCCTGCCGTACTTCTTACTGCTCGTCCCTCCTAAATGTTCTTAACCTTACAACTTTCTTGTGTTTCAACTGTATTTTACAATTGTTATTATTGGCCCGGGAAGGCGAACAGTAGTTAACAGATAACGGAAGTGTAACATTAGCATAATTATAACTTTACCCTAATAAACTTAATACATAATCACGACGTAAATTAGGGTTAAAAAAACATCATAAGCTCTCATAGGTGTTAAAAAGAACAGCAGATTAATCAGCCTTCGACGAGAGTCACATACTGCTAAAAAAGAAAACGCGTACTTATCTGATGGAGATTCGGAGTCCTAAATTTACTATCATTTTCACTTCAATGCATCTCCTCGCCAATCTCTCATCGGCCCCGACCCCACGTGTCTCCCCCCCCGCCCCGCCGTGGTGACGTCTCCCTGCGATCCTGGGGAGCGGACCAATCAAGTTTAAGCTCAAGTCATTATCCTCGCACACATGTATATGGTATAGCGGAATGCTGTAAGTAGTGCAAACAACAATACACAATTGTGACATTGTGACAATCACAGCGCGACACTCTCCGACGTCACAACAGCTGATGCGTTACTATAGAGACGCTTTTATAATTAATAAAAACATTAACAAGAGACACTAATAAACAGACGATTCTACAAGAGCGTTAATTTATTGTGATCTGCCCCAAGAAATTTTTCAGTATTTCACTGATCATCAAAAATAGTAAGTATATTTGTTATTTATATAATTATATGTATTCTAATTATAACACTTAGCGTGCCTTCAGAAAGTATTCGGACCCCTCCACTTTTTCCACACGTTGTGTTGTAGACTTACTGTATTTCAAAATGGATCGAACTGATTCTTTTCTGCCATCAATCGACACCCAATACCCCATAATGACAAAGTAAAAACACGTTTTTAGAATTTTTTGCAAATGTATTCAAAATAAAAAACCTGAAATCTTCAATTTACAGTAGTATTCAGACCCTTTATCATGGGACTCCAAATTGAGCTCAGATGCATCCTATTTCTTTTGATCATCTTTGAGATGTCTCTAGAACTTTATTTTAATCCACCTGTGGCAAATTCACTTGATTGGACATGATTTAGAAAGACACACACCTGTTCACAGTGCATGGCAGAGTACAAACCAAGCCACAAAGGCCAAGGAACTCTCTGTAGACCTCCAAGATAGGATTGTGTCAATCTGGAAAAGGGTATAAAAAATTGGCAACAGATTGAAGGTTCCCAGGAGCACAGTGGCCTCCAAAAATGGGCGGTGTGGTGGCTCTGTGGCTCAGGATCTGCGCCTGCGCCTGTAAGGTTGCCGGTTCAAATAATGCACAAAAGCACAAAAGCACAAAAGTCAAATAAATCCGTCTCGCGCTTTGAATAAACCGAGGGCAGTATTGCCATGCAGTCAGCCGCTGGGAAAGAAGCATCAAGAGCAGACAGCGTTCAGACCCTGGGCCGTGTGTCCAGCGAGGGACGTCACGCTTCACCCAGTGTGTGAGGGAGCGTCTCGCCTGCTCGCGCCCTTGAAGTGCGACCCTGTGGGAAAAGGACACAGAACACGAGGGCACACAGGGGGACAGGGACACAGACAGCATGAGCGACACAAGGACACAGGTACCCAGGAGGGGACACGGGGCACACAGAGACACAGACAGCATGAGCGACACAGGGACAGGGGGACACAGGTACACACAGGACATGGGAGCTCAGGGCCTTCCCTAGTGAGTGAAGGTGGGGCAACAGGTTGTTTCCAAAGGAGGAAAATTAAGCATCTCACTAGTGAAGTGGAGCAGGCCGGGGTGTCCAACTGAATATTAGATCAGAAAGGGGTTATGAGGCAGAGCAAAGACACCTAGAAGAGGAGAGGGCTTGAGGGGCACAGCTAAAATATTTTGAAAGATTTGCAAGTATAGATTTCCAAAACGATCTCTATGGGAACAGGATTTAGGATTTGAACTCTGAAGAAATGGGGGAAACTATACTATACTGTCTCGAATACATTCCTCATCTAGGTGTGCAAGGCTTGGTTTAACACGGTTAAAAAAAGCTCATCGCCTCCACTTTTCCCAGGTTAAACGGGATAAAAGTTTCCCAGACATCGATCCTGGGTGTGATGGGTGCAAAATCTTCCTTCTGCCAGGGTTCGAACCTGGATCTTCAACCCAGAGGGCTGACATGTTTGCCAGTTACACCACAGAAGGTTGTTTTAATTTTCACAGGAGTAGAAGTTCAGCAGGGAGCTGCGAAGGCTGAAAAGTTAGAGAGGGAGATTTATTCCACTGCTCAAAGGAAAAGAAAAGAGACAAAGTTTCGGCTGTGGAGGCTTCTCCAGGCGTTCCTTTTAATGGGAATGATTTTAATGAATGCACACTCGTCTAAAACAAAACCCAAATAAGCAACAATCTGATCCACTGTGTGGAACACTGTTAGCTCACTGGGTGGCAGATTTCTTCCTCTTTGACTTTTTGGAGACAGATCCTCCCGACAGCATCTCCACCTTCCACCTGTGAAAAGAAACTTGCAGTTTCCTGGCGTTAAATTCCCAAAATACTGCTGAATTCATGGTGAATTGTACAGAAATTAACTCGCTTATAAGAGACAGTATCTCATTTATACATCATTTCTACTTCAGAGAATGCTTACTGACAGTGTTGTACTTCATGTTTACAAAAGAGAGAACATGCGCTCCTTTAGATTTTTTTCCAAGAATGAGGAGTGTGACAATACTCTACTGCTGCTAAAGTCCATGCTACTTTGCACAGGACTATATTATTGCACATACAGTTTTAATATAGTAGGCAACATTGTTCACAAATTAACTATTGTGTTTAAACGGAATAATTTTCTCGTATAAATGAGTATTTTGTTTTCTCTGTGGCTCTAATAAGGTTTGATTTTCTTTTTTCCACTTATTGCAAAGAACATCAGCCTTTTCTATACCCCCTGCAAACAGCTCCAGCCAGCCCCTGCTGTATCTCTTCCTTGTGCAGAACATGACGCAGACGAGCCCTGAGCTGGGGTGAGAACCTGTGATTGTGGAGCACCAGCGATCAAAGTCACTGTCTGTGTCCCCCTGTGCACAGCAGGAATTTACCGGCGAGTCACAGAAGGAAGACGAGGCTCAATTAAAGTGCATTTTCCCCAGAGAAGTTTGTGTTGATGTGATTTACAGGAATTTGGAAAAATAATTTGCTCCAAATTTTGTTGATACACTTACTAGCTCAGAAATAATGTATGATTGCAGTACATTAGAAGTATTTAAGCCATCACTTTTCCAAACCTAGTTTTACTTAAGCCAGGGTTCAAACCTGGATCTTCAACCCAAAGGCCTGATAGGTTTGCCAGTTACACCACAGAAGTTAGATGTCGTATTTTAGAGCACAGGCTTCAATGTATAATATAAATACACAACTGTTACACAGTCAGGGAATCACTCCAATATCAGGTTGTGTTTCTGCAACACTTCACGTACAGCACCACAACAATCAACAACAGCCTCACACACCGCTGCTGGCGTCTTTCCCCTTTGTCACGAGCCGTAGCTGCAATTTGACAATAAGTTTCAAAAATACGTTTACAAAACAATGAAATCAAAGAAAACACAAGCCTAATCATATAACGTCTCAAAATCAAAACCATGAAGTCACTGAAGTACCGAACTTGTAAAAACACAGAACTAACAGCTTTACTTACGATTTTATCTATTTTTTTATGTAAAAAGCAGACGGAGCAGTCCCCGACTTCTCTCAAACACCACGTACCCACTTAGATTCATCTCGAACAACACCGGAGAAGCTGAGCCAACAACGCTATTAAACGTTAAACATCACTTATGTTGTTTTTTTTTTTACAAAAAAAGAAAAGCATTTAAAAAAAGACAAGGAACAGAGATCAACCGCAATTCCTGACGCTTCCAGGCTGGAAAACCACGTGATTGGCTAAACCCCCTCCCCGGCCTGACTCGTGGTAGCAGAGAGGGTTGTGATTGGGCGAAAACTATCAGGAATGAGAGCGGGCACGGTGATTGGACAATCCTTGGTAATAGCTTGGTCCTGATACGGGCCGTGATTGGCTAAGGCTGCCGATAATAAACAGAGACTGACTGCTGCACAAGATGGCGGCCTTCGGAGGTAGTGAGTGGATTCGTTACTATAGAGACGGCTTATTGCCTTAACGCCAGCAATAAGCAAAATCATTAAAAAAAAAACACACAAGCCGTCATCTAAATACAAAATGTGATGTACATATGACTGTCGGTGATAGCAGAAAACAATTTTCTGTTGAAGACTGTGTGCAGATATTTTATTATAAAACACGAACTGACATCTGCTTATCGATTCTTTTTAGCTTTGAGAAAAGTTGGTTGTGATTCATAAAGTTCTTTTCCATTTTACTCTATGGGTGAAAGCTATTCAAGTTTTTTCGTTTTTAAAACACGTCAACAGAAACAACAGAAATAGTGGTTTGAGTAATATATAATAATCAGAATGAGGTAAATCGCGCCGTGCTTTTAAAACATACTCCTGTAGCGATAAGAAAGGCTCTTTCAGCAGGTGAGATCAATCGCTGCTCTTTTACAGGGAGAGCGGCCGCTGTTGTATCATTTTCCTCTGTTTCCGTTACTGTACAACGGAAGCGCTTTGCTGCCACCAAGGAAAAAAAACCTGAGTTGTCTCGTAATTACGAGATGGCACATTCTTACTCACTGTATATGATCATCAAGCGTTAGCACAGTCGTCATACAATACCTACATCGTTATCTAACTTTCAGTTTTAAGCAGCCAAATCGTCCTGCAGCTCAGCAGTGTGAGCCTGGCCAGTACCTGGAGGGGAGACTCCTGGGAAAGCTGAGGCTGCTCCTGGAAGAGGTGTTAGTAAGGCCAGTAGGGGGCGCTCACCCTCCGGTCTGTGTGGGTCCTAGTGCCCCAGTACAGTGACGGGGACACTAAACTATAAAAAGGCACTGTCCTTCGGATGAGACATAAAACCGAGGTCCTGACTCTCTGTGGTCATTAAAAATCCCAGGGTGTCCCTCGAGAACAGTAGGGGTGTTACCTTGGCATCCTGGCCAAATTTCCCCCTGGTCTTTACCAGTCATGGCCTCCTAATAACCCCCCTCTCTGAACTGGCTTCATCACTCTGCTCTCCTCCCCACTGAGAGCTGGTGTGTGTGAGACCATCATCCAGGTGGGGGTACATACTGGTGGTGGAGGGGATCCCCATTACTTGTAAACTGCTTAGAGTGAAGTGTCTAGAAAAGTGTTATTATTATTTTTATTTAATGGATTCCAGGGCACACTTGTTCTAGTCTGAGGATACATATGAGTGTTAAAATGGTGCTGACATGAGCTCCAAACTGTAACGTGTCATTATGAATAAACCCCAGGGGAAAGGAAATCCATTCGATAGCTTGCAGGTGCTGTCATTGCACAGTGTAACAGGTTGTTCATACAGTGAAATGATCTTTGCTATCTCGTAATTATGAGATAACCCAGGAATTATTTTTTTTCCTTGATGGCAGCAATATGCTTCCGGACTGTACCTGGAGAGTCTGATACCAGGGGTTGGGAGCAGGGAGTCTCCTGTCAGGACCAGAGTCCAGCAGGGGGCGCTGTCTGCCCTGGCCCCTGGGAGAAGCAGGACTTTACCTGTCGGGGAGATTCTGGCTGAGAGGCGCTCGGTCACAAGCCCACAGTGAGTGGGGCGGCAGTGAGGCCCCACTTTCACAGTGTGTATTCACCAGTGGATGTTCTGAAGCACTATTTACCTGTTTCAACTGAGATACAAGAGCGTTGTGCTGTGATGGAGTCTGTGTCCTGTCTTGAGCTGTGGTCAGTTTCCTTAGTGCTGGCCAGCTGTCCTCAGTGCCCCTGCAGGTGCTGTTCTACCTGACTGGCCTCTACTTCGCCTTCTACAGCCTCTGCACACTGCTCATGGTCATCTACAAGAGTGAGTGTCTGTCTGACCACCACACTGCTCATGGTCACCCACAAGAGTGAGTGTCTGTCTGACCACCACACTGCTCATGGTCACCTACAAGAGTGAGTGTCTGTCTGACCACCACACTGCTCATGGTCACCCACAAGAGTGAGTGTCTGTCTGACCACCACACTGCTCATGGTCACCCACAAGAGTGAGTGTCTGTCTGACCACCACACTGCTCATGGTCACCCACAAGAGTGAGTGTCTGTCTGACCACCACAGTGCTCATGGTCATCTACATGAGTGAGTATATGTCTGACCACCACAGTGTTCATGGTCATCTACAAGAGTGAGTGTCTGACCACCACAGTGCTCATGGTCATCTACAAGAGTGAGTATCTGTCTGACCACCACACTACTCATGGTGATCTACAAGAGTGAGTGTCTGTCTGACCACCACACTGCTCATGGTCATCTACAAGAGTGAGTGTCTGACCACCACACTGCTCATGGTCATCTACAAGAGTGAGTGTCTGTCTGACCACCACACTGCTCATGGTCATCTACAAGAGTGAGTATCTGTCTGACCACCACACTGCTCATGGTCATCTACAAGAGTGAGTGTCTGTCTGACCACCACACTGCTCATGGTCACCCACAAGAGTGAGTGTCTGACCACCACACTGCTCATGGTCATCTACATGAGTGAGTATATGTCTGACCACCACAGTGCTCATGGTCATCTACAAGAGTGAGTATATTTCTGACCACCACAGTGTTCATGGTCATCTACAAGAGTGAGTGTCTGACCACCACAGTGCTCATGGTCATCTACAAGAGTGAGTGTCTGACCACCACACTGCTCATGGTCACCCAGAAGAGTGAGTGTCTGACCACCACACTGCTCATGGTCATCTACAAGAGTGAGTGTCTGTCTGACCACCACACTGCTCATGGTCATCTACAAGAGTGAGTGTCTGTCTGACCACCACACTGCTCATGGTCACCCACAAGAGTGAGTGTCTGACCACCACACTGCTCATGGTCATCTACAACAGTGAATGTCTGTCTGACCACCACACAACAGTGAGTATGCAGGTGTGCAGAGTGACCTGTGGTCTGTGTGTCCAAGTGTGTTGAGTGTCCTGTGCTCTGTGTGTCCAGGTGTGCTGAGTGACCTGAGTGACCTGTGGTCTGTGTGTCCAAGTGTGTTGAGTGTCCTGTGCTCTGTGTGTCCAGGTGTGCTGAGTGACCTGAGTGACCTGTGGTCTGTGTGTCCAGGTTTGCTGAGTTACCTGTGCTCTGTGTGTCCAGGTGTGCTGAGTAACCGGAGTGACCTGTGCTCTGTGTGTCTAGGTGTGCTGAGTGACCTGAGTGACCTGTGCCCTGTGTGTCCAGGTGTGCTGAGTGACCTGAGTGACCTGTGCTCTGTGTGTCCAGGTGTGTTGAGTGACCTGGGCTCTGTGTGTCCAGGTGTGCTGAGTGACCTGTGCTCTGTGTCTCCAGGTGTGTTGAGTGACCTGTGCTCTGTGTGTCCAGGTGTGCCGAGTGACCTGTGCTCTGTGTGTCCAGGTGTGCTGAGTGACCTGAGTAACCCTGGTCTGTGTCTCCAGGTGTGTTGAGTGATCTGTGCTCTGTGTGTCCAGGTGTGCTGAGTGACCCGAGTGACCTGAGTGACCTGTGCTCTGTGTCCTGTGTCCAGGCCAGGTGCTCAGCTATCCTGACAGGGACCTGGCGCTTGACCTGGCTCTGCTGTTCCTCATGGCAGTGCTGGAGGCTGTCAGGCTGTACTGGGGTGAGAACCTGATACTGGACAAGACCTCCCCCCTTCTCTAACCCTCACCCAACACTCCTTCTTCTCTAACTAACCCCAACCCGCCAGTCCCCCCTTCTCTAACCCTCACCCAACACCACCCTCCTCTCTCACTTAGCCCAACCTAACACTCCCCCCTCTCTAACCCTCACCCAACACTCCTTCTTCTCTAACTAACCCCAACCCACCACTCCCCCCTTCTCTAACCCTCACCCAACACACTAACCCTCACCCAACACCACCCTCTTCTCTAACTAACCCCAACCCAACACCTCCCCCCTCTCTAACCCTCACCCAACACACTAACCCTCACCCAACACTCCCTCTTCTCTAACTAACCCCAACCAACACCTCCCCCCTCTCTAACCCTCACCCAACACACTAACCCTCACCCAACACTCTCTCTTCTCTAACTAACCCCAACCCAACACACTAACCCTCACCCAACACTCCCTCTTCTCTAACTAACCCCAACCCAACACTCCCCCCTCTCTAACCCTCACCCAACACACTAACCCTCACCCAACACTCCCCCACCTCTTACCAACCCCAACCCAACACCTCCTTCCTTCTCTAACTAACCCTCACCCAACGCACTAATCCTCACCCAACACCACCCTCCTCTCTTACCATCAATCACTCAAGGTTTATTAATCAATGCACGAACAGTACAGCAGACAGCGGTGTTGTTGGCAATGAAATGCTTTGTCCGCGAGCTCGTTGAGAGGGATAGAGGAGTAGAAGGACAGGAGTTTATAGGGATTAGGTTAGGATTCCGATACAATAAATTACACAATAGCAATTTACAGTACAATTACAGACTGTGCAAAGGTAACACAAGGAGATATGGTAGGATAGGAGGTATTTAGCTCTGTTCATTTGTGTCCTGAGAGTGCAAAGTGACAGGAGGGCGCCGGAGCACCCTGCCAGTTCAAGCAGGTCGCCTGTTCGCCAGCGGCTGTTTGGGTAACTGCAGGCGTCTGCTGTGGTTGACTGTTGAGCATCTTACTGCCTGGAGGAAGAAGCTGTTTCAAAGCCTGGTGGTCTTGGTCTCGGTATTGTTTTCCGGATGGTAGTAGAGAGAGCAAGCTGTGGTTAGGGTGACTGGGGTCCCTGAGGACAGACCTGGCCTTCTTGAGGCATCTAACAGAGTAGATATCCTCCATGTTCGGTAGCGCGCAGCCAGTGGTGTTCTGAGACAGTTTCACCCCCCTCTGGAGCACCTTGCGCCCTCGGGCGCAGCAGTTACCACACCAGGCAGTGCTGCAGCCGGTTAGGATGCTCTCAGTGGTGCACCTGTAGAAGTCGGTCAGGATGTGAGACGGCATGCCCAACTTCTTTACTCTGTGGAGGAAGAACAGGCGCTGCTGTGTGGTCTTGGCTACGAGGTTGGTGTGGTGGGTCCAGGTTAGATCGTCTGTGATGTTGACACCTAGGAATTTGAAACCGTTGACTCTGTCCTCTGTGGACCCGCTGATGTGAATGGGTGCGTGGTCTGTTCTTCAATGCTTCCTGTAGTCCACAGTCAACTCCTCAGTCATGCTGGTGTTCAGAGAGAGGTAACTAACCCCAACCCAGCACTCCTCCCTCTCTTACTGGGGCTGCTTGTCCTGTCTGTGGAAGACTCACTCTCCTAATGCCTCCTGTCTCTTCCTTCAGGTGTCAGAGGGAACCTGAAGGAGAGTCAGCGGTCAGTGGGGATCTGCCTGGCCATCACGCTGGCTTCTGTCCTCCTGTCCATCTACTTCCTGCTGTGGCAGACGTACGTCCTGCGCGTGGACGTGATCCTGAACCATCCTACTGAGCCGTCATGCTGAGCCTCTACGGTCTTCAGGGCATCGTGGGCCTCATCACCATTGCCAGCTTCGCCAGGTCAGTGCCCAGACACAGCACTGGCACTGAGACTACCAGTCCAGCGCACCTGTCAGAGTAACACTCCCTCATCAGAGCTGTAGATACAGTAGACACTCAGTCCAGCTCATCTGTAACTTCACACTAACACTCCCTCATCAGAGCTGTAGATACTGTAGACACTCAGTCCAGCTCCTCTGTAACTTCACACTAACTCCCTCATCAGAGCTGTAGATACTGTAGACACTCAGTCCAGCTCCTCTGTAACTTCACACTAACACTTCCTTATCAGAGCTGAAGATACTGTAGACACTCAGTCCAGCTCATCTGTAACTTCACACTAACACTCCCTCATCAGAGCTGGAGATACTGTAGAAACACTCAACCCAGCTCATCTGTAACTTCACACTAACACTCCCTCATCAGAGCTGTAGATACTGTAGACACTCAGTCTAGCTCCTCTGTAACTTCACACTAACACTCCCTCATCAGAGCTGTAGATACTGTAGACACTCAGTCCAGCTCCTCTGTAACTTCACACTAACACTCCCTCATCAGAGCTGTAGATACTGTAGACACTCAGTCCAGCTCCTCTGTAACTTCACACTAACACTCCCTCATCAGTGCTGTAGATACTGTAGAGACACTCAGTCTGGCTTATCAGTAAGTCTGAAGTGTTGCTCCTATTTCCAGGCCCTGCTGAGCTCTGAAGGAGTTGTGTGTCTGTCTTTGTGTTGCAGGGCCTATGCCTGAAGAGCTGGTGACTCTTTGCTGTGTCCAGCCCTCAGCCCTTCAGCTCAGTCCTGTCAGCTGAGCCCCGAGACACAGACAGGGACCCCGCCTACGTGCTGCAGGTTCAGTGAGGCAGTTAGTTCGTCTCTGACTTGTAACAGGACAGAGGGCACTGGAGACTGGATCAGTGTGAAACCTGTGTACTGGGGCACATGGCCCAGGGTTCAGGCAGTGTGCTTTAATCCTTATTGCATCACAAGGTCATTCCCTGTTTTTACTTACAGAATATGCTGTTTATTTATATAGATTATATACAAGTTTCAATTCCTATTTTTTTATCAGTGCAGATGACGATGAGAGCGCTGCGTGGGGCGGTGTTGTTTCCAGTTCCTGCCACTAGAGGGCAGCCGTCGCTCAGAAATGTTGTGTTCCAAGCGTCGAAATCTCTGTGCTGGAAGTTTCACGATTAGAGTGTTTTGACAGAAATCAATCTTGTCCACATCATTTAACTCCGGTTTTCCCCTGCGGACGTTTATTTCAAATCTCCCCGGAGTTTCTGATTCGGGCTGTGTTTACAGTAAGCTGCACAAAGCGAGAGAAGCAGAGCAGTACAGCCTCTCCCGCTGCAGCAGTGAGGGTTTCAAGCTCTGGGGAAAAGGGCTGAAATACAGTATCACATTCACCTACCATTACTGCAAGAATAGTTTTACTCCCCTCAGAGATTCAGAAAAGCGAACAGCACATGTTACACAGCAAGCATTGGACGGATAATTATCTTCGCTCACTGTACTCGCTTTCAGAATTCAATATGTTGTGGGTGCAGTGGAATTCACTAAAAGTAATCCAAAGTACCACAAAATAAAGATCCATTCTTGACCAGCCGTTTTCCAGAAAATGGCTGCTCACCTGACACCTCGCGCAGGATGTTCAGGAATCGGGGATCAATCAATAGCTCGTCTTCAAAGTGGGATTTTTGCACTCTGTGGACCAAGAGCTGTTGTTCTATAATGTTTTTTTTCCAAATTTTGAATTATAATGTTTCCATGGAGCTTTGAAGGGGATGAATTCAGCCTCTTTAGCCAGGCCAGAGCTCCAGCAGCCTGGGTAGGATTCTAGCTGTCTCCCAGTGCAGGCACCAGCCCTGATTTGTTTTCAAACTTGTATTTTTTTTTCACATTTATATGCTGATTTTTGATTTTCTACAGTAAGAAATTGGTGAACATATAGATCAGACCCCTCCATTAAAATCCTGGGCGACCTGGAGACCCACCGTGTGTCAGAGTGGTGACCAGGCAGGTTATTGTGTGGTGCGTAAAACAGTCTCCGAGACATGTAAGCAGTATTACACTCGGGGCATGGAACTAAGGAAGATTATCATGGGAATGTCCGTATTTATTTCCTCATAAAAATGCATTCAGTTTGTTTTATTTTTTAAAACAATGTTACATTACAATAATAGTTTCATTGAAACTGGAAAAAAAAATCTTGCACTGTTGAATGCAGAAATAAAATCTATAACCCTAGAATCAACTAATAGAGAATTGAAATACAAACCTAACCTCAAAATAAAACATTACCAACAATGACCACAAGATGGAGATATTGTCCTAAGAGGCAAGAATGGCAAAACTGCAATAAGGTAACAGGGATAGAAATGTATCATCATACTGATTATTGCCCTGGGCATCTACCAATAAATCACAAGAGCATATATACAGTAACTGTGTTGAAGCTAGAGACACAGAATCACTGCAAACATCCTGCACCTTTGACCTCATCCAGAATGTATCATGTTTTAAAAGACATGGGTGTCAGAATGCAGATCTGAAGCCCAAACAGAATCTCTAGTAAAATATGATCATTTGTGAAACAGGCAAAGGAGTGATTCAAGGGCCCATTGCACTATGACAGACACTTGTAAGCAATTCTTTCGCCATCGTTGAGCAATAGGGATTAAAGATACCAGAGGTAAGGTTTAAAAGTGATTCTGAGGTGCAACATGTGAGCGATACAGCTAGGCATCTGAAATGCAGGGTTCGAGAGCCCTTCAGGGAACACCATACCCTATAGGTACCACAAGTCCAGTAGTACAAGCACTAAGTCAATGTCACCCCTGCTACAATGTGATTGTTACATATCTTCATTTGTTGGTTTTTAAGGAGTGTAAGAGGACCCGGGGAAGGGTCATCTCTAACCGGTATTTCAGGAACGAAACACTGAAAATACTAAATATGGACCTTAGCAAAATGGCGGCCAAAAAGAATCAGCTGACCAGGAAATGGAAAGGGTCTACCCTGAGAAACAATGAGACACAGCTGAGACGCATCAGGAACCGGAATATAAGTGCCCCGGAGGCAGTGAACAGGGCAGAAGCCGGTAAGGTGAATGCGGTTTGGAGGAAAAGAGTGGAAAGAGTGGAAAGAGGTGCATGTTAAGGATCGGGCTAAGGAATAACGGACTACTGAAAGGAGAAAAGGTTTATGGGTTTTGGATTACGGACACTGGTTAAGGGTACATCGCGGATTGGCTTTATTACGGACTTTTGGAACTCGGATCGGATCAGGACTAAGGGAATGGATTACGGACTTTATTTGGAAGACAGTTGGAGGAAGAAACGCCACGGATCTCAGGAAAGAAAAGTGTGGTGTGAGTACTACCTTCATTTACATAAACTCTCCCCCGGAGACACCACAGGAGAAAGAGTGCGGGGGGTCTAAACCTGTGATCCAGTGTGTTGAAGCTTTAGTTTATTTATCTTGTATCATAGAACATGATTTTCTTTGTAATAAATTACAGGAGCACCTCTAGATATCACTGCGTTGAAGCTGGAGACAGAATCACTGCAAACACTCATCTTTTTAGAGCTCTCCTCCTGAAGTCCAGTCATTCAGTTGATGATTCATCTCATGAGGCCATCTAATGTTGATTCTTCTTATTGCTTTCCTAGCATGACATAACATGAAAAATAACTGAAATGGACTCATTGCTCTTTTCACATATTCAGGTAAAGTCAACAGTTTACTCCTTAAGGTTTCTTACGCTTTCACTAAGACCAGGGGGTGAGTAGATTCCTTTGTAGTATGAGTGGAGAAACAACTATAACACAAAGATTCTTTTCAAGCTACAAGAAAACACATATCTACAAAATACCATCTTTAATATACTTACTGTTTGGTATTTTAGTTGGAAATGATCATTTGTCCAACCACCCCAGAGCTTGTCCTTCTCCACGAAACGACTTCCTGGAGACACCATAATCATATAGGAGCTCTTCTCCCACTGCAATCTCTCTTTTTGCCAAGAACAGAATTATGACAGTCTTTTCATCAATTACAAAAGATTCTTTAATTGGTCTCAGGTTGGCTTTTTTATTTGAATGATCGTGTCCGTATCCGGGTGGCAGGTGCAGTGTTCTTCATGAGAAGAAAAGCACATTTTTTGTTTAGGTCCATCAAAAAAGAAAAGATATCCCATCTCTCCTTCTGCCATCTGTGCCATTAGGGCTTCTCCAGTTGTCTCTGTGATAACCTTGCCATGGTAATCACACACCACCTCTCCCTACTGGAAACACCTGGAAGTTATAACCTTCTTCCCTTTCACAGGATCGTCAACGATGTGCAGGCCTCTCCAGGTTTGGAGTTTTACTAGATTTTCAATGGCCTTGCCATCTGGCTGGACTTCTGCATGCGGCTTCCAGTTCTGAAGTACCTTGGACACAGCTGGTGTATTGGTTGACCATCCCATTTTTTCTATATAATGGGTCACTTGGCCTTCTGTTGGTAACCGTCTATTGTATTGATCTGTAGTGAGAAATAGATCAGAAATCCACCCTAAGAATATATCCAGTAATAGACTCTCGAAATATTACTCTTTTAAAAAGGGAAGAAATCCTGTTCTTACCGAATATGTTCTGTTGCCTCCTTTTCCTCTGCTCAGCTCTCCATCTATTGTAACAGCGGCGCTTGTGAAGGCCGGTCACTCTCAGGAGCTCTTTCTTTCTGAGAGGCTGCCCATCTAACGTCACGGGAAACATCTGTATCAGCTTCTGGAAGGCTGCAGCATCATCCAACTTTGGGCATCTATATGCAGCAGCTGCCACAGTGGACCTGTTTGTAAAAAGAAAACTTAAATATCTCAGATCTAAGACAGAGTGGCTAAAAGGTAACAAAGAGGGATATTGAATTCAGACTTACTGTATAGCAGCTGTACGTTCTTGTCCATAGCCTGGAGATTGCTCTCCTGATCCTGAACTGAAGTTTAAAAAAAATGAGAAATTTATGTTAATCTTAAATATTGACTTTCAAATACTGGATCTTGAGATCACTGTAACCCTTACAGAGATCCTGCTTCTACAATGCCATGAATCCGTTCGCTGGCTGAGCACATGTCCTCATCCGTCAGCCTTCTGGCTAGTTTTTCAACAGCTCCATTTGAAACGCCTAAATAATCCTTCAGGACAGTTTTCTGATCACTAGGCAGCTTCTTTATTGCCATTTCAAATGCCCTTCTTGCAACATAGCAAGTAATCAGTGGTAGGTGGTACCTGCAAAACAAACATATATAGAATAGGTGTTTTCAAGCCACAGAAAAGTAAAAAGAAAATACATCAAAATAATTCAATTTACTTCTCATGCAGTCCTCGCAGATCATAGGTAGGATTGTGAGCTGGCTCTCCTCCTGCATACACAAACAATGTTCTATTTCCATTCTGCAGTTTGCATCACAGCGTAAGTTAATGAAGTAGCAGTGAAATATCTGAGAAAAGAAAAACAGTTTGGGGGCAAACAATGAACATTGTTAATGAGTTAGAGGCTTGATACATCTGTATTTCCTGTGGTTTGTTATTTCAACAATGTTTTAAAATTTAATTTCCATACAGTGGACACCCTTAACAATACAAAATGAAACCATTTCATTTTCACTTTGGAGCTAAACTGTTGAAAACATTTTTTCAGTAAACATATCATGTTTGATATCATGGTCTGAAAGCCAAGATATTATTTGTGACCACATTAATTAATTAATTTTTAAACTGTAAAGCAATAATTTGCTAACATGGCTAGTTTCAGTCACTGATCTGGGATTTCTATTTACGACAGAGATCAGTTTCTTAAACAAAATAACATTGTCTCCATCCTGGAAATTCAGTCACAAATTTGAACAGGGCTTATGGCATTTGATCAGTTTCACAGCCTAATTCTGCTGGATTTGTTTTTTTAAATGAGACACAATTGTGAATATTAGAAAGGTTAATGCACAGAGTTGCTTAGGCTTTTATTTTTTAATTTGGTTTTCAACACAATCATAATGATTATGCATATGGAATTGTTTGTAGCCATCGCCTGCCAATCACTACCAGCAAAGATGCCAGGATGTACATGAGGAGGTGTGATGACCACGACGACAGTGCTGTGGCTCAGGACAAAATCACAAATTTTCACCTGTCATGCCTAACAGGACACCTTTAGAAGAAGAAGAAATCAATCATGCAGAAAAACTGAAAACAGAACTGTGCGAGAGTTTTGTCTTTTGTCCCCAAACTATTTTTCTAATTGTATAATGTCAGCATGCCCAGAGGGGTTGGGCAGCCAGTTGACCTTGGACCCCCAGAGGTTTCTGTTTCCTTACTGAGGAGTTTTTGGTTCCTTTCCTCTGTTATCTTCTGGCTTTTACTCTTTCTATATTGGAACATCATGCATCATCACCCAGCTATGTTAAGTGCCTCAGGTCAACCTTGTTATGAAAGGGGTTATATAAAAATCAATTGAATTGAACTATACTAATTGTGAATGCATGTCATATTTTATTGCCATAATTTATAGCAAATAAAAATTGTAATTATTGTGCAATTAGCAGGTTTTTCAAACTTTTTGATTTTCTATAAAATTTCAATACGACTTCTACATGTGACCATCATGGACAATGACTGCTTCTTGTTTTGGAATTAAAATAAATATTTTTTTGATCTCATGACTAAAAGATGTATGAAACAAACTGTAAGATTAAGATTGGCCCCTCATTGTTCTGCGATTCTTACCATTGGAGCAAACCACAGCAGGTCAAAGGAATTCACAGATTACTCTGCTCTGTGAATTTGGCGAGTTTTGTGAAGAGCAAAATCAGTTGTATCATGAATTTATTAATGATTTTACAGCTGACTTTCAAAGTGAAAACTATGTGAAATTCAACCGAGTATGGATGACATCAATGTAAGAGTTTTCATAGCATTACTAACAGGAGATTAGGGTTAGGGTTCAGGTAGAGGGTCCTTTATCTCCAATCAGGAAACTATTAAAATACAATAATTGGTCAATTCTGCATGTTGTATAATCTGTGATACTAAAAACAAGTAATTTCTGTCTGGACAGATAGTTCTACACATTTCAGAAACATTGTAAAGAAAAATTAAAATATCATAAACATAAGGCCAACGACCATAGAATTATTCATAAAGAAAACCATACTCTTTATCCATTCCTGGCAGAAACAAATTCAGATTTTAAACAAACAAGGTTTTTTTTCCCCTATAGTGGCTCTCTGGAAAACAAAAGAAATTATTCAATTATTATATTATAATTATTCAAACATAATTTCTGAGGGAGGGTTAGGGATACTACAGGAATTATAACAAGAGAGAACTCGAGTCCAAGCTCGTAGCTGGATTTTGGGATCGAGCTGGCGGTCCGCCGCGAGGTGGGCTACCGCCTGTCCCAGCCCCTGCCTCTCGGCGCCCCCTCGATGCTCTTAGCCGGGTGTCCCGCGGGGTCCGAAGCGTTTACTTTGCAAAAATTAGTGTACAAAGCAGGCCGGTACGCCTGAATACCGCAGCGAGGAATACTGGAATAGGACTCCGGTTCTATTTTGTGGGTTTCTGGGGAACTGGGGCCATGATTAAGAGGGACGGCCGGGGGAGACGGACGAAAGCGAAAGCATTTGTCAAGAATGTTTTCATTAATCAAGAACGAAAGTCGGAGGTTCGAAGACGATCAGACACCGTCGTAGTTCCGACCATAAAGGATGCCGACTCGCGATCCGGCGGCGTTATTCCCATGACCCGCCGGGCAGCGTCCGGGAAACCAAAGTCTTTGGGTTCCGGGGGGAGTATGGTTGCAAAGCTGAAACTTAAAGGAATTGACGGAAGGGCACCACCAGGAGTGGAGCCTGCGGCTTAATTTGACTCAACACGGGAAACCTCACCCGGCCCGGACACGGAAAGGATTGACAGATTGATAGCTCTTTCTCGATTCTGTGGGTGGTGGTGCATGGCCGTTCTTAGTTGGTGGAGCGATTTGTCTGGTTAATTCCGATAACGAACGAGACTCCGGCATGCTAACTAGTTACGCGGCCCCGTGCGGTCGGCGTCCAACTTCTTACAGGGGCTAGTGGCGTTCAGCCACACGAGATGGAGCAGTAACAGGTCTGTGATGCCTTTAGATGTCCGGGGCTGCACGCGCGCCACACTGAATGGATCAGCGTGTGTCTACCCTTCGCCGACAGGCGCGGGTAACCCGCTGAACCCCATGCATGGTTGCAAAGTGATCTGTCCTAGCCCGTAATTAAGTATATGTGGTATGTACTTACTAATAACAGACAGTAATCTTAAATCTTAAACCTAGAATCCCAATCAAAATTAGTGTAAACAATGGCAACTACACTGATAAATGATAAACCTGAAGACAAGGTTTTCCATTCTATGAAGAGACTCAACTCTGCCATATGGTGGCTGAACCTCTTACCAGAAACACGCTGGGCTCTATTATTAGTGTACGTAAGTTAATACATCAGTTTATTCTTAAGAAATTCAAATAGTTTCAGGAGCTAGGGATGCCCTGCTGAAGCATAGTATTGATTAAAAGGTTTGAAACAAAAACTTTCAGATGCGCAGAATATAATTCAGCTTCCATCTTTTGAAAAGTATGCTGCACCTGACAAAATGATGCTGAGTGGGGTTGATGGGCATTAAATAAAAGCTCTGAGACTCTGCTTTCCAGTGCATTTGGATTTAAGCTTGTACAGTAGTATGCACCGTTTTGGAGATATTAATTAAAATGCCATCCGTTTGGTCAATACACAAAAATATTTGACACACATTCTTATGGTGACAACCATGATGCCGAATTTAAAACCGGGGTTAATGGACACTAAATGAAAGCTCTGGGTCTCTGCTTTCACATGCATTGGGTTTTAAGCTTTTAGTCTGCACCCTTTCGGAGATATTATTGTAGATATGCAGTACGTTTTTTTCCAAATTTACATAATATTAGACAGATTTTTTTGGGGGGTGCAGAAGTGATGTACATGGGGTTCATTGATGTAATATGAAAGCTCTGGGTCTCTACTTCTTAGAACATGTGGAGCTAAGCTTGTAGGCTTATTCGTTTGAAGGTTTTCCCCAAAAACTTGTAGGCATTTTCCAAATTTTGAACTTCATGCTTGAGTAATTAACTAATAAAATAATGATTATTGCCTTATTTTACATTTCTATGACATGAGTGTGAAGCCAAGGATGTGTTTAATAGATCCTTGCATCGATTTGTCCATAAAACCACGGGAAATATATTTTATATGCATATAAAGTGAGCAAGTCTCACTTTTTGAGCAATCCAAGGGCCATGCTCATATGCAAATTAAGTCATATTTTAGTGAAACTTCATCCCATGCACAAAATTCGACTGGCCTCCATTTATACTTGGAAAGGCCTTGAATTTGATATATCACTTGCCTACATTGGACTAATTTTAAATTATAAGAATTATAAGTGAAATCCCAAAACCTTTCAAAATGACTCAGAAAAAACTATATAAAATGCGGGGGGGGGGGGGGGGGGGGTGCATCCGAAGGGGCCCCAAACCAATTTGAAAATAGTGAGGCTGACTAAAGGCCACTCCAGAGCAATTTTGAGGCGATTCCCTCTTACGGTTGAAAAGTTCCAAATTGTCACGACGCGTGCATATGTGCAGCACTCTAGGTTTGACCCCCCCAAAAAAAATTCCATACAAGCTTTAACCCCCCCAAATGACTAAAAATGGCCCAAATCATGCAAATCAAGCAAAAAAAAAATTCGCGTCAGGTCTTGGAACAGGCTGTCGACTTTTACTCCAACATCTCTAGCAGCCCGCAATACGTCTCCAGCTTGAAAACGCGACATGTCCACCGTTCGCTAGTTACGTGGATCTGACCGACTCCAAACCAAATGAAATACAAATGACTACAATCATTAATAACAACAACAACAACAAACAACAACATAACTTTATTATCCCTTTACAATTTCTTGCATTAGGAATTATCTTTTCGCATACCCCAGCTTGCTCTCCATTACACGTAGTGTGCATTATCGCAGTGACGTGATTAGGCGTGCCTCTGTTTTGAGATCGCTTACCCCGCTATTATTTTCTGCTCTTCAGAAGCATCACATTCTCGGTCATGACTGGTCATCTGGAGTTTTTGGTGGAGCTGGAGTTTAGGATGAATGCTCGCCAGCAGCAACAGAAAGAGCTGCTACACGGAATAGTTCGCTCACACGTGATCGTGCAGATCAATAATACGTTTCACTAC
Organism: Atractosteus spatula; assembly: GCF_055471065.1. Taxonomy (NCBI): domain Eukaryota; kingdom Metazoa; phylum Chordata; class Actinopteri; order Semionotiformes; family Lepisosteidae; genus Atractosteus; species Atractosteus spatula. The sequence continues at coordinate 16,574,942 of NC_142721.1, read as the reverse complement.
GAATGACAACACCAAAGATGAAAGCGTCATGGAGCGACATCTTGCCTTAACCCGCTCGGCTGAGGGCTGAGCTCCCGGCCAGAGGACAAGGGGACCAGGACCCCCTGCAGGGCGACCAAGGGGCAACTGCAGAGGTGGAGGGGGGCTGTAAGAGACATGCAAGAGAGAGCGAGAGATGGATCTCGTAGGTATTTATAGCGTTCAGGAGAGGACTGGACTGTCAGGAGCGATTGCTAATCACTGACAGCGGAGTCTGGTTGAACCTGGTTGTTGTCGTCCCTCCCGAACTGCTGTTATAAACTCCTTAACATACTGTAGCGAGGTGAGGCAGGAGGGAAGCAGGGGCGGCCAGGAAGGTTGACCAATGACGGACCCGGACCCGGACTCGGTCTCAAGATCGCCCGGACTCGTGTACCCTGTTCCTGTGTAACTGTACCCGAGTTGACCCCGGTGTGTTGTAGTTTGTTATTTCTCTTCCTCTGTTGTGCTTGAAGAGCTATTGACTCATGAATAGCACCCCCCAATCCCCATGTACCGCCTGTCTAATGGTGCCATATTGAAAAACTAAAATTCTTATTAAAAAAATAAAGAAAGGGGCCACAACCACAGAAAGGTTGTATAAGGTTAGGGGGCCTGTCTGGTGTGTAAAACACTTGGTTTCAGCAGTGTGGCTGTTGTATTTGAAATGCTATTGAGCCATGAAGACGACCCACCTGTCCCAGTGTATTACCTGTAGTGTTATCTTCAAAAAATCATAAAAAAATAAAGGTTCCACAACCCAAAACAAAGCTGGGAAAAGTCAGAGGACCTGTTTAGTGTGCAAAACACTTGCAGCATTGTGGGTGCCGTGATTTAAATGCTATTGGTTTGTGAACAGAATACCCCTATTCCAGTGCATTGTGCCATATTAAATAAAAGCATGAGAAAAAGAGATTCAGAATGCAAAGCCGTGTCAGTGTTCTGTGTAAAAAATCGGTTTGAACATCATGGGAGCTGTTTTTAATAAGCTGCTGAGTAAAGAATATTTTAATCTTCCTGCTGTCAGTAGTATTTTCAATATAGTTGACCCTTACCTGAATGAAAACAGGGCGTAAAGGAAGGGTTTCAGAAATCAAACAAAGCTTTATTCCCGTGCTTACAGTCTGGGTAATGGGAGACTGCGCTGTTCTGCTTCCTATGGTCACATACGGGTTTTTCGCACGAAGCCGTATTGAACAGTATTTCTCGCGTTGTGAACGTGTGCACACTGCGGTCCCCCGGGTTCCAGTTCGTGCGTAATAACACGTCGATGAAAAACCGGAGGTTTAAAAAAAGATAATTAGCTCACTGATAGTTTGATGTAAAGGGTGTGGAAATATCCACAAGTCGTGGTCTTTAAAATGCATTTGGTTTGACGGCGTTCTGTGCTTCCATTGCGAAGATATGGACAAAAGAATATTCGTGCTTGGTCAAAAAAATGTCATAAAAACGAAAAAGTAAAGGCTGAGAAAGCATCCACAATGTATTTTATACACAAAACAAGCATTCTCGCAATTCTAAGAGGTTTCGTGAAAGCGCTACAGGCGTGCCAAAATCGTTTTCGAACTTCGAGCTAACTTTACCCCGGTTACATGTATTGCAGTATTGCAGGAACTGGAAACAACACCGCCTCACGCAGCGCTCTCATCTGCATCTGCACTGCTAAAAAAATAGGACGTGAAACTTGTATAAAATCTATATAAATACACAGCATGTTCTGTAAGTAAAAAACAAGGAATGGTCTCGTGATGCAATAAGGTTTAAAGCACACTGCCTGTACCCTGGGCCATGTGCCCCAGTACACAGGTTTCACACTGATCCAGTCTCCAGTGCCCTCTGTCCTGTTACAAGTCAGAGACGAACTAACTGCCTCACTGAACCTGCAGCACGCAGGCGGGGTCCCTGTCTGTGTCTCGGGGCTCAGCTGACAGGCCTGAGCTGAAGGGCTGAGGGCTGGACACAGCAAAGAGTCACCAGCTCTTCAGGCATAGGCCCTGCTAGAGATGTTGGAGTAAAAGTCGACAGACCCACGTTTCCGCAGTTGCACGCGTGCCGTGGGGCTCGCCTGACCAAACCACACAGGCGAACGTGCGGCGCGACAGACTGTTCAGCGACTGGACTCGAGTTTCTCCCGTCTTTCATTACATCGAGACCTCGACCTGTAGCCCTCCGGACTGCGGCAGGAGCAGAGAGCGGCTTTTCAGAGCTCAAGTCGATTAAAAGGTCGAAAATATGGGAACATTGAATACAGAACGTTTTAAGTTTTAAAACAGTTTTATTAAATTTATCTTTTTTAAAGTGCCCAGCTTTACTGATCTTACCTCTGTTGTTCAGTGCACTTGTTTATTTCTTAATGTCATTCCTTTCTATTAAGGTTTCAGGGCAATAATTTGTAAGTTATGATTTGCTCAAATTCTGAAATAAACTGGATATGTTATCATTAATGTTATTAATGTTTCTTTTTATTACTTTCAATGTTTAAATACTTCATCTTTGTAAAACGAGTGCCTCGTGTTCTTTTTTTTATAAGTTATGTATCATGTGAATCTAATTTATTTGATTGTTCTGAGTAGTAAAGAAAGATGGTTTGGGGATCGATGGGTGGTGGTTGATGGTTTTGGCCACAAATCGCGGGACGGGCTGTCTGAACAGTTTAACAGTGAAGATACTGCTCTGCTTCTCTCGCTTTGTGCAGCGTACTGTAAACACAGCCCGGATCAGAAACTCCGGGGAGATGTGAAATAAACGTCCGCAGGGGAAAATCGGAGTTAAATGATGTGGACAAGATTGTTTCTGTCAAAACACTTTAATCGTGAAACTTCCATCACAGAGACATCGGCGCTTAAACACAACATTTCTGAGCGACGGCTGCCCTCTAGTGGCAGGAACTGGAAACAACACCGCCCCACGCAGCGCTCTCATCTGCATCTGCACTGATAAAAAATAGGAAGTGAAACTTTCATAAAATCTATATAAATACACAGCATATTCTGTAAGTAAAAAACAAGGAATGGTCTTGTGATGCAATAAGGATTAAAGCACACTGCCTGAACCCTGGGCCGTGTGCCCCAGTACACAGGTTTCACACTGATCCAGTCTCCAGTGCCCTCTGTCCTGTTACAAGTCAGAGACGAACTAACTGCCTCACTGAACCTGCAGCACGCAGGCGGGGTCCCTGTCTGTGTCTCGGGGCTCAGCTGACAGGCCTCAGCTGAAGGGCTGAGGGCTGGACACAGCAAAGAGTCACCAGCTCTTCAGGCATAGGCCCTGCAACACAAAGACAGACACACAACTCCTTCAGAGCTCAGCAGGGCCTGGAAATAGGAGCAACACTTCAGACTTACAGATGAGCCAGACTGAGTGTCTCTACAGTATCTCCAGCTCTGATGAGGGAGTGTTAGTGTGAGGTTACAGATGAGCTGGACTGAGTGTCTCTACAGTATCTCCAAGTCTGATGAGGGAGTGTTAGTGTGAAGTTACAGAGGAGCTGGACTGAGTGTCTCTACAGTATCTACAGCTCTGATGAGGGAGTGTTAGTGTGAAGTTACAGATGAGCTGGACTGAGTGTCTACAGTATCTACAGCTCTGATGAGGGAGTGTTAGTGTGAAGTTACAGAGGAGCTGGACTGAGTGTCTACAGTATCTACAGCTCTGATGAGGCAGTGTTAGTGTGAAGTTACAGAGGAGCTGGACTGAGTGTCTACAGTATCTACAGCTCTGATGAGGCAGTGTTAGTGTGAAGTTACAGAGGAGCTGGACTGAGTGTCTACAGTATCTACAGCTCTGATGAGGGAGTGTTAGTGTGAAGTTACAGATGAGCTGGACTGAGTGTCTACAGTATCTACAGCTCTGATGAGGCAGTGTTAGTGTGAAGTTACAGATGAGCTGGACTGAGTGTCTACAGTATCTACAGCTCTGATGAGGGAGTGTTAGTGTGAAGTTACAGATGAGCTGGACTGAGTGTCTACAGTATCTACAGCTCTGATGAGGGAGTGTTAGTGTGAAGTTACAGATGAGCTGGACTGAGTGTCTACTGTATCTACAGCTCTGATGAGGGAGTGTTACTCTGACAGGTGCGCTGGACTGGTAATCTCAGTGCCAGTGCTGTGCCTGGGCGCTGATCTGGCGAATCTGGCGATGGTGATGAGGCCCACGATGCCCTGCAGGCCGGCGTTCAGGATCACCTCCGCGCGCAGATGGACAGGATGACAGAGATTAGCATGATGGCCAGGCAGATCCCCACTGACTGCTGACTCTCAATCTGTTGAAACAACCTTTTGCCCCACATTCACTCACCAGGGAAGGCCCTGTGTCCCTCTGCAGCTGTAACCCTGTCCTCCTGTGTCTCTGTGTGTCCCTGTGCCCCTGTGTGTTCCTGTGTCCTTTTCCTCCAGGGACGCACTTCTGTCACGCCCTCTACTCATCGCATTCTCACACGGAAACGCACCCGCACTAATTACACCCCAGCCCTGAGCACTTCTGCCAAACGACACCGCCCCTGCAAATCAGCCAACCACGACACTTCCTCAATCAACGCACCTTCTTCTTCACACAGTACTTAAACCCCTCTGAATCCTCTGCTCTTCGCCCGGTATTGGTTGCTCTTTAGAACACCTGCCTCGCCTTTGTATCTCTTTGCCTCTTGACTCATCGTTGCCAACCACGGAACTTTACCTACGACTTCGCCTACCGTCTCACCCCTCGGATCTGGAAACTCTCTTGTTGCTCTCCTCCTTCGGATCTTTAGATCATCCTTCTCGACTTTGACCTGCCTCGCCCTTCTCTGGTTAGGAGACCTTTGCTCTTGTCTTAAGCCTCTCGGACCTCGGATCCCTTATTGGACTTCGCCTCTTGTTTAACTCCTAAGGTACCGCATAGGGTCCATCCTCCCGTTTGCTAGCGGGTTTTCCCTGACAGAATACCGGGCACAATCATGGACCCCGCGGACCTAGAATCTATTTCCTCCCTCCTCAATCAGCACTCACAAGCTCTGACCCACCTTCATCACTCCCTTCAGCTCCTCACAGATCAGGTCTCTCGGATCTCGTCTAGTCCTGCTCCCACTCCTCCACCAGCGCCTGTTCAAATACCGGCTCTGCAACCTGTTCCCGCAGCTGCTGCTGCCTCGCCTCTTGCTACAGCCCTGCCGCTGATTCCCCCTGATAAGTTTGACGGGAATCCTGCGAAATGCCGGAGTTTCATTGCTCAGTGCTGTTTGTGCATTCAGATTCATCCGGAGCGCTTTCCTTCCAATTGCGAGGCAATTGGATTTGTCATCTCACTCCTTTCTGACAGGGGTCTGGACTGGGCTACGGCTACTAGAGCTGCCCCTGAACTTTCGGACTTTCATCTCTTCGTTGAGAAGCTTCGATCGTCTTTCGATCTCGCCTGCCCAGACCTCATCAATCTCCATCTCTCCTCATTACCACAGGGAGCACGACCCCTACAAGACTACATCATTGAATTTCAGGCTCTGGCCATCGACTCCGCTTGGAACAACGAAGCCCTTATTTGCCAGTTTCGCAGAGGGCTCTCTAAAGAACTGAAAGACCACTTAGTCTTTGTTCCTCTTAGCTCTTATTCTCTGGATCTCACCATCTCTCAGGTGGTTGAATTAGACGCCCGCCTTCAGGCCAGGAGGACGGAACGTTTTCAAGAGGACGCAAGCACCTCTCCCCTTCAACCACGACAACCCACAGTGTCTCATTCCCGACTTACCCCGCTGGAGAAGGACAGACGCCGTCAGGAGAGACTTTGCCTCTACTGTGGATCTCCACGACATCTCCTTTCTGTCTGTCCCACTAGACCTCCCAGTACTCGACCTGCGCGCCCAATTTCTACTATGGTTAGCAGTTTCTCTCCTTTTTCTGTGCCTTTGGGTCCGTCCCTCTCTGTGGTTTTGTCCTGGAATTCTTTTAAAATCTCTCTTTCGGCTTTTATTGATTCAGGTGCTGCCGAAAACATCCTAGACGCCTCTTTCATCAAGAAATGGAAGATCCCAACTGTACCCCTATCTCCGCCCATCTCCGTCTACTCACTGGACAGCTCACCCCTGTCACCTGGTTTGATTGAACGGCAAACTGTTCCACTCACCCTCTCCATCGGCGCCACCCATTTGGAACGAATCCAATTCCTCGTCCTGGATTCTCCGTCACACCCGCTTCTTTTAGGATACCCCTGGCTTCTTAAACACGATCCCAACTTTTCCTGGTCACGTAACGAAATCCTCTCCTGGAGTCCCCGCTGCCTGTCGTCATGCTGCCACCTTCCTATCAGGATCTCCTCAGCTCTACACCCGCAGGACAACTCCTCCCTCATCCCGTCTCAGTACGCTGATCTGTGCTCTGCGTTCAGTAAGCAGAAGGCTCTGTCACTCCCTCCGCACCGCCCCTAAGACTGTGCGATAGATCTACTTCCTAAAACCCTCCCCCCCCAGAGGGCGTATCTATCCACTTTCCAGGGTGGAGTCTACAGCTCTGGAGGAATACATTCAGGAATCTCTGCAGTCTGGTTTTATTCGCCCCTCCACGTCTCCAGCATGCGCAGGGTTCTTTTTTGATAAAAAGAAAGATGACTCTCTCCGTCCCTGTATTGACTACAGGGAGCTTAATAAAATCACTGTTAAGAACCGCTATCCCTTGCCTCTTATACCTACTGCTATAGAATCCTTACGCGGAGCTTCTATTTTTACCAAGTTGGACCTCAGAGGAGCCTATAATCTTATCCGGATCTGTAAAGGGGATGAATGGAAGACTGCCTTTATGACCATCCACAGGCACTACGAGTATTTTGCAATGCCTTTTGGACTTGTTAATGCCCCATCAGTTTTTCAAGCCTTTATGAATGATATCTTCAGGGATCTCATCCACAAATCCGTACTGGTTTATTTAGATGACATCCTCATTTTTTCGTCTAACTTTCAGGATCATGTAACACACGTGCGGGAGGTCCTATCTCGCCTTATTGAAAATAATCTTTACACCAAGCTGGAGAAATGCTCTTTTCATATGGACAAAACCCATTTTCTCGGTTATGTCATCTCCTCCGAAGGTGTGGAGATAGACCCAGCTAAGGTTTCGGCTATCCAGGACTGGCCCGCTCCTCACACTCTAAAACAGATTCAACGCTTCCTTGGATTCGCTAACTTTTACAGACGTTTTATCCGAAACTTCAGTTCCATCGCAGCCCCCATCACTGCCCTCACCCGTAATGGTTCCAATGCCAGTAGATGGACCCCAGAAGCTAACCAAGCATTCCTTAAACTTAAACACCTTTTTACCACAGCTCCCTTGTTGCGTCATCCGGATCCCTCCCTCCCGTTTGTAGTGGAAGTGGACGCATCTGCGTACAGAGTTGGAGCTGTCCTTTCTCAACGCCATGGTGAGAAGAATCTTCTTCATCCCTGTGCTTTCTTTTCTAAGAAATTATCTCCTGCCGAGGTCGATTATGATGTGGGTAATCGAGAGCTCCTAGCCATTAAATTGGCCCCAGAGGAGTGGAGACACTGGCTTGAGGGAGCTCAACATCCCTTCGTTATTATTACTGACCATAAGAATCTAGCCTATATCCAGTCTGCCAAGCGCCTCAATCCAAGACAGGCTAGGTGGGCTCTGTTCTTCTCCAGGTTTGATTTTGACATCACCTAAAACACCTGGCTCCAAGAACCTAAAGGCTGACGCTCTCTCTCGCCTGCATGATCCTCCAGACCTGGTCAAGATTCCTGAACCCATCGTCCCTCCCAACAAGATCCTCGCTGTCGCCCAGAGCTCCATCGATCAACAGGTCAGACGTGCCCTCGCTAACACAACTGTCCCTCCACAATGTTCTTCTGACAAGCTCTTTGACATCAATTCATTGCGTTCTTCCGTCCTACAATGGGGGCACGATTCGCGCTCAGCAGGCCACCCTGGTTCCAAACGAACCTTGGACCTTATTAGCCGAGAGTTCTGGTGGCCCTCTATGAAGCAGGACATATCCGATTATGTCCGGGCTTGCTCTGTATGCACGAGGTCCAAGACACCACAAGGTAAGAAAACCGGTCTTCTTCATCCCCTCCCCATCCCGGATCGACCTTGGTCCCATTTGTCAGTGGATTTTATTACAGATCTTCCCGAGAGTTGTGGTAATACAACCATCATGGTTGTGATTGATCAATTCTCCAAGGCAGCACACTTCATCCCCTTACCTGCTTTACCCTCAGCCAATGTTATGGCAGACCTATTCGTACAGCACATCTTCTGTCTCCATGGTATACCCAGGGATATTGTTTCTGACAGAGGTCCCTAGTTTATTTCCCGATACTGGAAAGCCTTTTGCAAATCCCTGGGCACCTCGGTTTCACTCACCTCTGGCTATCACCCAGAGTCAACGGCCACGCTGAGAGGACTAACCAGAGCCTCCTCACTTATTTAAGGTCTTACACCTCATCTGCCCAGGATGATTGGTCCTCTCTTCTCCCCTCCCCTCTCCCCGGCAACCCTCTAAGAAGCTCGGTCCTCGCTTAATTGGTCCTTACTCCAGTGTCCTTCCGTCTGGCTCTTCCCCCCTCACTCAGGATTCACCCCACTTTTCATGTCTTCCTCCTGCGGCCTTTCTACCGCTCCCCTCTTTCCAGACCCCAACCCCGACCTCCTCCCCCTCGTCTGATCGATGGCCTCCCTGCCTACACTGTCAACAAAATTCTGGACTCGCGTTGGTACAATGGCTCACGACAATACCTGGTCGACTGGGAGGGTTATGGACCAGAGGAGAGATCTTGGGTTCCCGAAAAGGATATCTTGGACCGGACACTCATCCTCGATTTCCACAAGACCACCTCGCAGAAGACCACTGGGGCGTCGGGAGCCGCCCGTGAAGGGGGGAGTACTGTCACGCCCTCTACTCACCGTCAACCGTCTCGCCCCTGGTATCTGGAAACTCTCTTGTTGCTCTCCTCCTTCGGACCTTTGGATCAGCCTTCTCGACTTCGACCTCTGCCTCGCCCTTCTCTGGTTAAGAGACCTTAGCTCTTGTCTTTAGCCTCTCGGACCTTGGATCCCTTATCGGAGTTCGCCTCTCATTTAACTCCTAAGGTACCGCATAGGGTCCATCCTCCCGTTTGCTAGCAGGCTTTCCCTGACACTTCAAGAGCGTGAGCAGGCGAAACTACTCCCTCACACACTGGGTGAAGCATGATGTCCCTCACTAAATACACGGCCCACAAGTCAACTTCATCTCTGTCCCTGGAGCACTCAGCATGGATACCTTCTGTCCGGGGTTTCGCTGGGGATCAGGAAGGAGGCGTTTTCCTGGAGGCAGGCACTAGTTTGTCACTAATTAGTGAAAACTTACAGCACACTCCAGCACTAAAGCATCACTCTTTGATGAAGCACTTTCAAATAGCACTCACACTCACAGCTGAGCAACGTGGCATTTTGGGGTCATTAAACCACAACACTATTTTCATTTTTTGGGTTTTACATTACAAAATAAACCATTTAATTTATTTAAACCATAAATTTCCAGCTATTTGCTGCTCCATGTTCTCTGATTCTGAATGAGGCAACAACACCTTCTGTTGAGGTGAAGAGGCCCTATGATACTGTAAACAAGCAGGCCTGTGAATCCAGCTCTTTTAATCCCATAGAAATATTGCTCTCGACTTCAAGATGGTTTTGCCATCAAATACTACTTACCTGTTAACTCTGCATGTAGATCACAGTGGAACATTTCTGCAGTGAAATGTCTGCTGCACAACCTGTACTTATTCACTCGTACATCACAGTACATCAGTCATTCACTAGCAATGACAACGCTCCAAGATCACAGCGTGATGAACTATTATGGAGCGGATATTTGGCTTAACCCGGTTGGCTGAGGGCTGACCTCCTGGCCAGAGGTTGAGGAGGCCAGGACCCCCAGAAAGAACCAAGCGGGACCCCAAACCACCGATGCAGAATGTGGAAGAGCCTGAAGAAGGTGAGGAGGTGTAATCAGTGACGCTGGGTTGTTGCAGCAGTAGGGCAGTCGGAGTGCTTGTCCGCGTCCTGTATAGGTTTACTGTAGGGAAGTGGGCTTCTGTCGGCCTAGGCAAGTTGCTTATTATAGATACGCATTGAGGTGTTGACGGAAAGGAATTCAAATGAACACAGGGTCTAAATGAAGAGAAACCACATAGGCTCTTTGTATATGGAAAGAAAATCGCTGCTATTATTGGATTGGGTCAGTGGTGGTGATGTTATCTGGATGGGTACGGACCCATGTTTGCGATTGTGACCCCCAGAAGCAGCAATGGAAATTGGAGACTCCTGCACTTGATTCGCATGGTGATCGGGAGGAGAGATGGAGGTAGACGGCAGCGACTTGGCCCTTTACAGCCATTATAACTTTGATGAGGGTTTCCTGGACAAACGGAGTGGCCAGCTCGAAGGAAATGCTGAGGCGTGTGAACCTGTTGGCAAGTAACCCCTACGCTGTCTGACGATAAATTAAGTGGAGCTAACTGCTGGGATTTTTTTGGACTCTGGATCTGGATGGCGTGCGTTGATGGCCTCCCAACTCCAGCTGTAGTACTGTAACTAGACCCGGAAACGGCTTGGAATATTACATGAAGCAAGAGCAGTACTGGAGCCAAGAAGTAGCAGTGCAGGCTGGGAGAAATGATCTTGGGGCCAAATCGGAGGTCAGGGATAGGGACTTGAGTCGAAGGACGATTGCCAAGTAGCCAGAGTCAGGAAGCTGGATGGATGTTGAGGGGGTGGCTCTAGTGGCAACGGAGGACAGGAGGGATGAGACTGAGGCTGAACCGGAGAAGGGGGATAAAGACGTGACGAGACAGGGACATGAGACAGAGGGCGATTGCTGACTGAGTGGGAGAGGATGCTGGATGGACCCAAGGCGTCAGTAGCAGCAGAGGACAAGAGAAATGGACTTGGAGCCCAAACTGGATTCCTGGGATGGGGAACCGAAGAAAGCAGGGGCAGATCGGACATGGCGGGGGGACACACACGCATGAAATAGGGACATGTGATGAAGGACTTACCTGTACAAATATTGATGAGGTGGGACCGGTAGCAGAAAGGACAAGAAGAATAAACACAAAGTCGAGACGGGGACGCAAGACACAGGACTTACCTGTATGAACGTTAAGAAGGTGGTGCTGGTAGTGGCAGAGCAGAATAGGACAGGGATAGAAACACGAACGAGACAGGAACGCGGGACACGTGACTGCTGCCGACTGGGTCAGAGGTAGGACGCCGGACAGACCCGGGGCTGAGAAGACGGCCGCGGTAGCCGTGGAGACAGGAACCCGGGGACACGAGATGCAGTTAAACACACGGGAGAAAAGTGAGATTAAAAGGACATGGAGGAAGAACAGAGGGGGCTTGAGATTCGGAGGGGCGAGTTTAGACACGATGAGGAAGACCAATGCAGACTGCTGAATGAAGAAACGCAGGGAGACTGCAGAATGGACAGTCGTGGTATTTCAGGGCTCAGAGGCTCCGTCCTGCTAAGAGCTGGGCAGCAGCGTGCCGAAGAGCCATGGATATTTATTACTCTCCGAAGTTCAGAGCTTTATTTATCTCTTTCTTCACGGTGAAACAGGTTTGTGGGAAGCTGGGGAAATGCACGTGTGTTGCACTTTTCTCTTCCCTACTTGTGGTCCACGGATAGAGAATGAATGCGACTAACGTTAGCAGTGAATGTGAAATAGCAGTGAATATTAGCAGTGAACATGGCGAAAGTGAAATAAGCAGCATTTTTTCTACTGTCCGGGTGATAACGGGAGGACAGGTGTCGAATGGGAGGTTTGCGAACGTGGCGGCGAATGCGCGTTTGCCGAGAGCAGCTCATTTCAAAACACAACAGGAGAAGTAAGCGGATAGTTGAACGCCAGGGGTTTGGACAGGACGGGGGGACGATGGCGGGTCTCGGTCTGGGGATAGACATGAGCCGCAGGTGTTGAAAAGCGACGAAGAGTCAGATCGATGGCCAGCTGGTACGCGGAGGAGGAGGAGGAAGTCTGACTCCTGGCTGAGATCGACTGAGCATCGGAGCAGCAAACGGGAAAACTGATTGAAGGTTCAGGCAGCGTCTTATACTGTCTGTGCGAGACAGCGGGGCTCATGCAAGAGAGAGAGATGGGGAGCTCGTAGGTATTCGTAGCGTTCTGGAGAGGACTGGATTGTCAGGAGCGATTGCTAATCACTGACAGCTGAGTCTGGTTGAACCTGGTTGTTGTCGTCCCTCCCGACCTGCTGTTATAAACTCCCTTTTGCGCTGAGTCGTGGAGCGACTATGCCAGTGTGAAGGTGGACAGGGGGTACCGGTGTGCCACACTGGGAGGAGTTACCGCTGCAGATGTGTGATTCAAGTAGACACAGCAAGCCCACTTATAATGCAAACACTACAGTTTTATTGCAGCTACCAGATGTTCCATACAAGCACATGTGAAACGCAGTAAAATATGATCAATGTCATATCCGTTGGCCTAATGGTACATGCAATATTTAGAAGTACATTGTTTTATTATATTATACATGTGCTAATGTCATTATCATCTACTCAAGAAGAAGATATAAATATGAGACATGTATCTATGGATCAGAGCCTGAAGCTCATGGCCAGTCGCTGGTTTCCTCTCGCCCTCCTGCTGTCCTGCTCACTTGCGGCCCCTGCTGGCCGTGACGAGGAGCAGGTCGCTGTACGAGTCCTGGCAGCGCGTGTCCTTGCAGCCGCACTCCTCGATGTGGGTGTAGGTGTAGGGCACGGAGGAGCCATCCGCACACTGCAGGGTCACGTTCCTCTGGCTGGTGCTGAGCTCCTGGCAGCAGCTGCACTTGTGCTGCATGGCGTTGGCCTCGGAGGAGTACCTGGGGGGGACACCATGGGGGTCAGGGCCTGGGAGCCCGTGGGGAGGAGCCACAGGGCAGTGTGGACACACCTGAGCGCTGGCCATGGACAGGGACAGGCTCCACCGGTCTCCACTGCACAGACTCTGAAAGGATTTCCTGTGATGGCACTGACTGAGGGGTCGGGTTCCCTACTGGACGAGGACTGCATGTGTCTGAGATGATGAAGGACTGAGCTCTTGTCTCAGACACATTAGTAAAGAATTAAGATGTTCTGATTCTCTGCAGGCGAAATAATAATAAAGTAATATAGAAAAACATAAAGGTGATGCCTGTGGACAGTGGGGTACATCACACTGGAGAGGAGCTGACTGAGACTGGGGGTCCCCCTGCCCTGCAGACAGTGGGGTACAGTGTGCTGGAACAGGGAGCTGACTGACACTGGGGGTCTCCCTGTGCTGCAGACAGTGGGGTAGAGTGTGCTCGATCAGGGCAGGAGCTGACTGAGACTGGGGGTCTCCCTGCCCTGCAGACAGTGGGGTACAGTGTGCTGGATCAGGGCAGGAGCTGACTGAGACTGGGGGTTCCCCTGCCCTGCAGACAGTGGGGTACAGTGTGCTGGATCAAGGCAGGAGCTGACTGACACTGGGGGTCCCCCTGCCCCAGGCCTGGCAGCAGGGCAGTACTCACATGGAGTAGGTGCTGCAGGCGCCCTCGCAGGACGACACCTCCACAGTTGTGCTGGACACACAGCCCTCGTGTGTGATGGTGGTCGGCTTCTTCTGCACAGTGCAGCTCCTGGGCTTCTCATCGCCTGCAGACACACACGGAGGGCATCGTTACTCAGCTGACAGCACAGCCCTGGCTCTGTGCTCTGCTCACATCCTCATGCAGCAGAGGAGGAAGCCCAGTCCTGCCTCGTACTCCTCCACCTTCCCTTCTTCATCTGACTATCTGCTCAACATCCTCAGCTGTTGGTGAGAGACGCTCCAGCCCTGAGAGGAGGGGTTTTCAGTTTGTGTGAAACCCTGTCTGTGTCCAGCTGGCTGTACTTACAGATCTGACAGCAGCCGTCGTCAGTGTAGCGAATGGTGCCCTGAAACAGAAAACGATTTATATCAGTATGGTGCCCCGTGACCGGTACTCATTAACCCAGCCAGGAGCCAGTCTGATGCCCAGTGTATTACTGTAGCCCAGTCTTGTGACAGTCTGATGCCCAGCGTATTACTGTAGCCCAGTCTAGTGACAGTCTGATGCCCAGTGTATTACTGTAGCCCAGTCTAGTAACAGTCTGATGCCCAGTGTATTAGCCCAGTCTGGTGACAGTCTGATGCCCTGTGTATTAGCTCAGTCTAGTGACAGTCTGATTCTCAGTGTATTCGTAGAGTCTAGAGTGAGGTTTGTATCCAGGAGACTCACAGGGACACAGTCATCAGGGTGGAACTCCTGGCAGGCTTTCCTGGTGCTGATGGGCACGTACTGCCCGTTGATCATGAAGCACTGGTAGAGTGTGCAGTTGTCTCCAGGGAAGGTGATGTTCTGACCAGGCTGTGAGGGGAGAATGGAGAGGTACTCCTGTGATGAGTGTTAATGAGATCCAGGGGCAGGTGTAGCAGTGGCAGTAGTATCAAACCCAGCAGTTTGTAGCAGTGTAGTAACAGTAGAACTAGAAGCATTGTAATAAATGTCAGTGAGAAGTAGGTCCATCACACACCCCTGTCTCCTGAGACTGAGACAGTGCTCTTACTCACCTTCAGCTCATACAGAGGGCTTTCACCATTTCCACTGGGATTCCCACTGCTGCCTGTTGGTGTGGGGTTGTCATTGTTGCCTTTAGGTGTTGTGTTGTCATTGTTGCCTTTAGGTGTTGTGTTGTCATTGTGGCCTTTAGGTGTTGTGTTGCCATTGTTGCCTTTAGGTGTTGTGTTGCCATTGTTGCCTTTAGGTGTTGTGTTGTCATTGTGGCCTTTTGGTGTTGTGTTGCCATTGTTGCCTTTAGGTGTTGTGTTGTCATTGTGGCCTTTAGGTGTTGTGTTGTCATTGTGGCCTTTTGGTGTTGTGTTGCCATTGTTGCCTTTAGGTGTTGTGTTGCCTTTTGGTGTTGTGTTGTCATTGTTGCCTTTTGGTGTTGTGTTGCCATTGTTGCCTTTAGGTGTTGTGTTGCCATTGTGGCCTGTGCTGCCAGTGGGAGTGGTGTTGCCATCGGTGTTGCCAGTGCTGCCCGGGATGTTGGGCATGGGGAAGACACAGGCAACCTGGGTGCACTTTCCACAGCACTGGCCAGGGACCTCCTGGTATCGGAAACCCTGTGGTTTGAGGAAAGAGCACAGTTAACAGCAGAGGCAGGGCTGTGGAGACACATGTGTGAGGGGCTTCAGTCACAGCAGGGGCACCCTAACAAGCAAGGGCTCAACAGCTGCCTTGTGCTCTGAGAGTATCCTTCCTTCATCTACACACTTTCCAGGCTCTGTCCAGTTCTCCTCTCTATCAATCGCACCAGTAGGACATCAGAGCTGTATCACTTCTCTCACCGCTGGGCAGTTCCTGTCGCACGTCTGCTTCCTGCACTGCATCTGGTGCAGCTGTGTGAAGGGGTCTATCTCAGAGGTGCACTGACACTCCTCGCACAGGGACACCAGCACGATCACCCCGGGCTGCACAGGACAGGACAGGAGACATGTGACACATCCTCACCACGGCACCGCGCAGCTCTTCCAGGGGTTCAGGGGTGCACAGACCTCCCCTGCTCTCTGAGTGGCCCTAGGAGGAGGGAGGGTCTCTCTTACCTGGTACTCGATGTTGTTCAGGACACAGACGTTCCTGGGCTCTGCAAATGCAGAATGAGCACCGTTAACAACACAAGATCAGTCAATCAGTCATATAAATCCTGCACTGGACATCTTAGATATTGGATATCTTGAGTACAAAATGAGGATAATTTTGTCCTTGACTAGACTCTGTGACTTGGGAACTGAAAGAGTTTCATATAGCTGGACTCTGATCTCTGTCTTGGTTCTGTTTCACACTGGAGCCACACAGAGTGGCTGTGGGCCTGTGAGGTCCTGTGTCTGAACGTTCCCCAGTGTGGTCCAGTGCAGTGGACTATCTTCATCCACCCCATCTTTGTCCCTAATGAGCTGCTTGAATCCTCCCTCATTCAGATCAGTTACCCCAGCAAAGCTCACTGTTTGAGTCAGCCCTCTCCTCCACCTCAAGCAGACTGCTGAAACAGGACAGATCACGTTGCAGACTGCATCCATCAGATCACACATGAATCATGTCTGCGTCATGCATGAATACATGTCGGGGTACTAGAGGCTGGAAACACTGTGCAGCTTCATATTGGGCTGTGGTGAAACAGCTCAGGTACAGATCCTTGAGTGTTACTTGTGCTGCAGAAATCAATCAGAGAAAGACAGAGGTCTTGTGAGCGAGTCGGGGGTCAGTCGGTCAGCAGGCTCACCGCAGGAGGACACGCAGATATCCGAATGGGGGCTGGACAGCATGGTTCCATTGGGACAGAAACAGCCCTCGGCCAGATGAGACTTATCACTGCTGACGAATTCCTCATTATACCTTTCGATACAGGGATGACACGAGAAACAGTTTTATAAAGTTTTTTTATGTGTGCAGGATATATCCAATTTACACAATATCTATGCAATCTTAGAGACGATGACAGATAATTCATGACAATATAAGTTAGAAGCTCAGTGCCTCAAAGACAGACAAAGACAAACTGTGACAGAGGGACTGAAGCCCCTTCTCTCAGCAGCTGCAGGAGGTTGTCATTCCCAGGAGCCCCTGAACTGTCTGGCTGTACCTGTGATTGCAGGTGAGCTCCACCTCGGACCCACAGGCTCTGTACTCCTTCCCACTGGGGCACGGGAACACTGCAGAGACACAGCAGCAGAGTGTCAGGATAGGACAGGACACAGTGAGAAATCAGCACAGGAGACATGGCAGACAGGTCCTCTTAAGTCACTGCCGACCAGAAATACCTCTTCTTGAGTTCTGACTCAGATTCTCATAAGCTCATAAGCTCCTGATAAGAATCTGGTGCAAAACATTTCACTTTCATGATGTGATCGAATTGGCACTGCATGATCTCAACAGGTCACTGATGTTGTTTTTAGATAACAGGATGGGCACTCAGGGAAACAGCACGCCCCCTGTAGAGGTACGTGGGGCTGATACGGACAACATGGGCGCAGAGCAGTGCTGTGTCCTTCAGCAGTGAGTATCGAGCTGAGACTCACAGCACTGGCCCCCGGTGTGGTTCCTCCAGTCGATGCAGACATCCTGCTCCGCACACAGGGCGGCGTAGCTCTCCAGACCGCTGCACTCCACGTCCGCATCGCCCAGCTCGCAGGCGTCCGCCACGCAGGACTGGAAGAAGGGCTCTGGAGGGACCAGGGCGTGGCAGGGCCGGAAGACTCTGTGGCAGAGAGGAGCAGGCTTATCTCCGTGAAGAACAGAGCACATCCCCGACCCCAGAGCAACACTGTGAGGGCAAGCTGAGTCTGCAGGATGACTCACTCGCTGTTGATGAGGTCGCAGAGGGCAGACTTGCAGGGGGTGGTCTGGGTGGACGGGACAGCGGTCGGGGTTCCAGTGGGGCGGGAAGGCGTTGGCGCCGTGGTGGGTTGTGAAGTTGGCGCGGCCGTGGTGGAGATGGGCTGCTCACAGGCTGACTTGTTCTGGCCAGGAGCCAGCCACTCCTTGGCCATCTTGGTGCAGGAGTCTGCGATGTCGCCGCTGGGCAGCTGGCAGTCGTCCGCCCTCTGGTTGGTGCAGGTGCCTGTGGAGGAGGAACTGCGCTTGAGCACTGGTGTTGGAAGGGAAGGGTCAAAGCCCTCAGAGGGTCAGACAGCTCCAGGAGAAGTGAGAAAATCAGAAGAGTTGCCTGTTGTGTATTTCTACACTCTCACTACAGAGCTGAGTTTTGTTATTCAGTGTGCCTCTGCCTAACTTCCACAATTAAAATCCTAGGCCTCTTAGTCTTTCTTAAAATGATCTTAGAGTCCTAAAAGATCCCACACACCACAATTTCATTCTCCTGCACTCAGTAAAAGCTGCCCAGCACTGGCAGGAGGTGATCAAGCAGTAGTACAGAACACAGTTATCTGTGCACTGATTTAGGTGGAGTTAGTTACAATCCAGAGGACGTCATGTGGTAACTGGCACTGAGTGGGACGCTCTGGCCTCAGGTGGTGCTTTCCGAACAAAGCAGACACTCACCGCACAGCCCCTCGGTGTTGTGGGAGAAGAGTTTGTACGGCACGCTGACCACGAAGACCATGCCCGCGTACGCCACGTCCACATTGATGTCCATGATCTGCACGCTCAGGCTGAAGCCGGTGGAGGAGATCTTGAAGCCGCTCCTGTACAGGCTGGGGAAGACTCGTCGGCCGTTGAAGAAGACCTGCGGCCGGTCAGACCAGAGAGAGAGAGTGAGAGGAGTCGACGCTCGGTCAGGGGCGCAGGACCCTGAACTCGGACAGTATTTGAACGTTTTTACAGTGCACTTGTGAACAAACAAGTTTCCAGGAGTGGGGACAGAAACATGCGACTCTGCAGCTCCAGGTCAGGAAGGATCTGGTGCTACAGAGCCGGAACAGAAGCCTCGAGAGGCCAGTGCTGGCGCAGTGGCCAGCGTGTGCTGCTGGTTACCAGGTTCTGGCGGTTCCTCTGGGTCAGCGTGACCTCGTTGGCCTGGTAGAAGATGCGCAGGGTGCGGGCGCAGCGCCCCCTCCTGCGGCCGTGGCAGTCCCCGTCGTCCATGTAGACGCGGAAGTGGTCGAGCCGCGGGGTGACCTGCTGCACCAGCACGTGTGTGCACGGCCCGCTGTAGGGGTAGTACGTCCCGTCGAAGGTCATGTGGTGGCGGTACCCCCAGCCGGCGCACACGCCTGTCAGAGAGGGAGGAGGGGTGGTAAGGCGGGCGCAGCGCGGGACAGGAGGTCCTCAAGAGGAGGAGGCTCACGGGCCGCAGTGAGAGGCTCAGCTGGAGAAGAGCTGAGGAAGAGCTTGTAGCCGGAGCAATTCATCACAGCTGCTTGGGCTCCTGGGTCTTACCAGCAGCAGGCAGATTAGTTTGCATTTGAGGTGCTCTGAAGAAGCAGTTAAAGACTGAAATGTCTTCATGTGCTCCAGTACAGAAACATTGCTTGCTCTACCTGTGTTGAGATACATGGGCTGAAAGCAACACGCTCCTCTCTGAAACACTTGGCATGACTGTGTCTCGGGCGTCCCACCCCTGCCCTCGGGCAGAGCAGAAACTCACATTCACACTCGTACTGGAAGCAGCAGCCCGTGTCGTCGTACACCTTGTGGGCCGGCCGGCCGTTGGCGCAGGTCAGCGGCTCCACCGGGCTGCACTTCACGGGCTGCACGGAGATCTGGTTGGGCCCCTCGCAGGTGGCGTAGGTGCACTTGTCTATCTTCCAGGTCTCGTTCAGCTGGGGGACAAGTTCACAGGCTTGTGGTTCACAACTGTTCTACTCCAATACCTTTAACAGAGCCCAGGAATGAGGGGCCTGCAGCAGGTGTTTCAGTGAAACAGTCTTATTGGTGTAAACTCTAGACACCATGATGCCTGCTGGTGCAATTCTCTCTGCCTCTTATTGTTGACTCCGATGTGAAGGAGAGCTGTGACTAAACCCTTTGTAGCTACTTAGTAAGTCTGCTGCAGTACATAGACAGGTTACTCTGGACAGCACTGTAAATGACAGCATTACAAGAGCCCTGATGTCTGTGATTACTGACGTCAGTACCCTCGCCTCAGGGACAGACAGGAGACGGGGTCACATTCGGCATGAATCAGCAGATGCTGGAGGGGCTGGGCTGTGTCCTTACCTTTCTTGGCGGATACACAGCAGAGCAGTCTTTCTTTGGAGCTGTGGTGGTCGGCAGTGCTGGGGTTGAGGTCTTGGGGGTCCCTGCTGCTGTTGTCTCCGCAGTGGTGGCTGGGGCACTGGGGGTGGAGGGGCACTCCGTAACGTGTCTCTCAATCCCACAGGTGGCGTTGCAGTAAGCAATGTAGCACCACCCGCCATTGTCTGTCGTATTGTATATGGTGCTCCCTGAATAAAGACAAGCGAATGGACAGTAGTTTTTAATATTAGTTTCAGAATGAGGTCTGTGTACAGTACATCACGAGGGTGAACTTTGTGAGGGAAGTTGATTCTATTTAAAACCCCCTAATGCAATTTATAAATCAACAAGCTAGACAGAAAGAAATGCACTCATCGTTTAAACCTTTTATGGAAAACTTGTAGGAAAGAGCATCTCTGTTGTTAGATATGTCCAGCATACTAAGCACAAAGACCCAAACAAGGAATAACAAAAAGTCGAAAACTCTGGTATTGTAGAGAAAACGAGAGAATAAAAGTCTCCAGCCTCACCAGGAGGAAGGTTCTGTTCCTGGAAGCGGCAGACACACTGTGTCCTGGCACTGGTCACCGAGGGGCTGGTCACCACCCGGGTGGTCTTCATGGGAGTCGTCTTCTCAGTAGTGGCAGGAGGTGATCCGGTAATGACTTTGGTAGTGGCAGCAGTCGTGCGTTTAGGTGTAGTAGATGCTACAGGTGTTGTAGGGTGTGGTGCAACAGTAGTTCGCTCACATGAGTCACAACACAAGAACCTCACCTCATAGTTCAGGCACATTTTCTGTGGGCCAGGCTGCTTCTGGTTGTAACACGTTAGTCCACCCTTCGGGTTACAGGCTGCGTTCTGATTGAGCTCAGAGAGTTTTGTCTTGGGGAAATCAACAGCTCTGCACTGAATGTTCCTGGGATTCACACACACCTTGAATCCAGCTTTGCTAATTCCAGTGACATTCTCAAAATCTCCTCCAGATGATGCTGAGGGCTTGTTGACATCAAACCACTTTGTCCACCTACACAAGGGCTTACAGGCAGTAGTCTTATTGTGACTTACTGGGTGCGTTGATGTCACACGGGTACTGTGTCCTGGATGTGTTGTTCTGGTGACTCCAGGAGATGTTGAAGTTCTGGGTGTTGTGGTCTTCTTGGAAGTTACTGGACCTGAAGTAGCCCTGGTGGTTGATCCTGTCATGACTTTAGTTGTAGTTCTGGGAGTGACGGTGGTCTTGACAGGAGTGGTTTTCAGAGAAGTTGGCAGGTGAGTAGGAGTTGTGGACTGGGGTTTTGTGGTTGTTACTGGGAGGGATGATGTCATGCGGGTACTTTGAGCTGGACCTGTAGTTTTGGCAGTTGTGAAAAGAGTTGATGGTTTGGGTGTGGTTGTCCTCTCAGGGGTCACAAAAGCTGAAGTAGATTTTCTGGTTGTCAGAGTAGTAGATGTTGTCCCATGGCTAGTTTCTCCTTCTTTAGTTGTGGTTCTGAGAGTGACGGTGGTCTTGACAGGTGTGGTTTTCAGAGACGTTGTTACCTGGGTAGTGGTTGTAGACAGGGGTTTTGTGGAGGTGTAAGGGAGAGTTTCTGGAGACGTTTTCTTGGAGGTTGTTTCCCTGGTGGCTCTTTCAGTAGTGGGCCAGGTGAAGTCTGGAGGTAGTGTCAGGTCGGGCATGGTTTCTGTTAGATCCAAAATGTAGCTTGATGTTGTCCGAATCCTAGTTGTCCGGGCTGTAGTTGTCCTTGTCTGAGGGGTCTGAGCAGATGTTTTCGTAAGTGTTGGTATCACAGTGGACACAACCGCTCCAGTTACTGGGTGCGATGATGTTGCTGGGGTACTGTGTCCTGGACCTGAAGTAGTTTTGGTGGTTGTTCCAGTAATGACTTTAGTTGTGGTTCTGGGAGTGATGGTGGTCTTGACAGGAGTGGTTTTCAGAGACGTTGGCAGGTGAGAAGGGGTTGTGGACTGGGGTTTTGTGGCTGTTACTGGGAGGGATGATGTCACCCGGGTACTTTGAGCTGGACCTGTTGTTCTGGAGATTGCTGAAGATGTTGAAGTCTTGCCTGGCGTTGTCTTGGATGTTGTAGGTCTTGTGGTGTGTGGTATAGCTGTGGTCTGCTCACATGAGTCACAACACAAGAACCTCACTTCATAGTTCAGGCACATTTTCTGTGGGCCAGGCTGCTTCTGATTGTAACACGTTAGTCCACCCTTCAGGTTACAGGCTGCGTTCTGATTGAGCTCAGAGAGTTTTGTCTTGGGGAAATCAACAGCTCTGCACTGAATGTTCCTGGGATTCATACACACCTTGAATCCAGCTCTGTTAATTCCAGTGACATTCTCAAAATCTCCTCCAGATGATGCTGAGGGCTTGTTGACATCAAACCACTGTGTCCACCTACACAAGGGCTTACAGGCTGTAGTCTTATTTTGACTTATTGGGTGCGTTGATGTCACACGGGTACTGTGTCCTGGATGTGTCGTTCTGGTGACTCCAGGAGATGTTGATGTTCTGAGTGTTGTGGTCTTCTTGGAAGTTACTGGACCTGAAGTGGATTTGGTGGTTGATCCAGTAATAACTTTAGTTGTGGTTCTGAGAGTGATGGTAGTCTTCACAGGAGTGGTTTTTAGGGAAGTTGGCAGGTGAGTAGGAGTTGTGGACTGGGGTTTTGTGGTTGTTACTGGGAGGGATGATGTCACCCGGGTACTTTGAGCTGGACCTGTTGTTCTGGAGATTGCTGAAGATGTTGAAGTCTTGCCTGGCGTTGTCTTGGATGTTGTAGGTCTTGTGGTGTGTGGTATAGCTGTGGTCTGCTCACATGAGTCACAACACAAGAACCTCACCTCATAGTTCAGGCACATTTTCTGTGGGCCAGGCTGCTTCTGATTGTAACACGTTAGTCCACCCTTCAGGTTACAGGCTGCGTTCTGATTGAGCTCAGAGAGTTTTGTCTTGGGGAAATCGACAGCTCTGCACTGAATGTTCCTGGGATTCATACACACCTTGAATCCAGCTTTGCTAATTCCAGTGACATTCTCAAAATCTCCTCCAGATGATGCCGAGGGCTTGTTGACATCAAACCACTGTGTCCACCTACACAAGGGCTTACAGGCTGTAGTCTTATTATGACTTACTGGGTGCGTTGATGTCACGCGGGTACTGTGTCCTGGATGTGTCGTTCTGGTGACTCCAGGAGATGTTGATGTTCTGAGTGTTGTGGTCTTCTTGGAAGTTACTGGACCTGAAGTGGATTTGGTGGTTGATCCAGTAATAACTTTAGTTGTGGTTCTGAGAGTGATGGTAGTCTTCACAGGAGTGGTTTTTAGAGAAGTTGGCAGGTGAGTAGGAGTTGTGGACTGGGGTTTTGTGGTTGTTACTGGGAGGGATGATGTCACCCGGGTACTTTGAGCTGGACCTGTTGTTCTGGAGATTGCTGAAGATGTTGAAGTCTTGCCTGGCGTTGTCTTGGATGTTGTAGGTCTTGTGGTGTGTGGTATAGCTGTGGTCTGCTCACATGAGTCACAACACAAGAACCTCACCTCATAGTTCAGGCACATTTTCTGTGGGCCAGGCTGCTTCTGATTGTAACACGTTAGTCCACCCTTCAGGTTACAGGCTGCGTTCTGATTGAGCTCAGAGAGTTTTGTCTTGGGGAAATCGACAGCTCTGCACTGAATGTTCCTGGGATTCATACACACCTTGAATCCAGCTTTGCTAATTCCAGTGACATTCTCAAAATCTCCTCCAGATGATGCCGAGGGCTTGTTGACATCAAACCACTGTGTCCACCTACACAAGGGCTTACAGGCTGTAGTCTTATTATGACTTACTGGGTGCGTTGATGTCACGCGGGTACTGTGTCCTGGATGTGTCGTTCTGGTGACTCCAGGAGATGTTGATGTTCTGAGTGTTGTGGTCTTCTTGGAAGTTACTGGACCTGAAGTGGATTTGGTGGTTGATCCAGTAATAACTTTAGTTGTGGTTCTGAGAGTGATGGTAGTCTTCACAGGAGTGGTTTTTAGAGAAGTTGGCAGGTGAGTAGGAGTTGTGGACTGGGGTTTTGTGGTTGTTACTGGGAGGGATGATGTCACCCGGGTACTTTGAGCTGGACCTGTTGTTCTGGAGATTGCTGAAGATGTTGAAGTCTTGCCTGGCGTTGTCTTGGATGTTGTAGGTCTTGTGGTGTGTGGTATAGCTGTGGTCTGCTCACATGAGTCACAACACAAGAACCTCACCTCATAGTTCAGGCACATTTTCTGTGGGCCAGGCTGCTTCTGATTGTAACACGTTAGTCCACCCTTCAGGTTACAGGCTGCGTTCTGATTGAGCTCAGAGAGTTTTGTCTTGGGGAAATCGACAGCTCTGCACTGAATGTTCCTGGGATTCATACACACCTTGAATCCAGCTTTGCTAATTCCAGTGACATTCTCAAAATCTCCTCCAGATGATGCCGAGGGCTTGTTGACATCAAACCACTGTGTCCACCTACACAAGGGCTTACAGGCTGTAGTCTTATTATGACTTACTGGGTGCGTTGATGTCACGCGGGTACTGTGTCCTGGATGTGTCGTTCTGGTGACTCCAGGAGATGTTGATGTTCTGAGTGTTGTGGTCTTCTTGGAAGTTACTGGACCTGAAGTGGATTTGGTGGTTGATCCAGTAATAACTTTAGTTGTGGTTCTGAGAGTGATGGTAGTCTTCACAGGAGTGGTTTTTAGAGAAGTTGGCAGGTGAGTAGGAGTTGTGGACTGGGGTTTTGTGGTTGTTACTGGGAGGGATGATGTCACCCGGGTACTTTGAGCTGGACCTGTTGTTCTGGAGATTGCTGAAGATGTTGAAGTCTTGCCTGGCGTTGTCTTGGATGTTGTAGGTCTTGTGGTGTGTGGTATAGCTGTGGTCTGCTCACATGAGTCACAACACAAGAACCTCACCTCATAGTTCAGGCACATTTTCTGTGGGCCAGGCTGCTTCTGATTGTAACACGTTAGTCCACCCTTCAGGTTACAGGCTGCGTTCTGATTGAGCTCAGAGAGTTTTGTCTTGGGGAAATCGACAGCTCTGCACTGAATGTTCCTGGGATTCATACACACCTTGAATCCAGCTTTGCTAATTCCAGTGACATTCTCAAAATCTCCTCCAGATGATGCCGAGGGCTTGTTGACATCAAACCACTGTGTCCACCTACACAAGGGCTTACAGGCTGTAGTCTTATTATGACTTACTGGGTGCGTTGATGTCACGCGGGTACTGTGTCCTGGATGTGTCGTTCTGGTGACTCCAGGAGATGTTGATGTTCTGAGTGTTGTGGTCTTCTTGGAAGTTACTGGACCTGAAGTGGATTTGGTGGTTGATCCAGTAATAACTTTAGTTGTGGTTCTGAGAGTGATGGTAGTCTTCACAGGAGTGGTTTTTAGAGAAGTTGGCAGGTGAGTAGGAGTTGTGGACTGGGGTTTTGTGGTTGTTACTGGGAGGGATGATGTCACCCGGGTACTTTGAGCTGGACCTGTTGTTCTGGAGATTGCTGAAGATGTTGAAGTCTTGCCTGGCGTTGTCTTGGATGTTGTAGGTCTTGTGGTGTGTGGTATAGCTGTGGTCTGCTCACATGAGTCACAACACAAGAACCTCACCTCATAGTTCAGGCACATTTTCTGTGGGCCAGGCTGCTTCTGATTGTAACACGTTAGTCCACCCTTCAGGTTACAGGCTGCGTTCTGATTGAGCTCAGAGAGTTTTGTCTTGGGGAAATCGACAGCTCTGCACTGAATGTTCCTGGGATTCATACACACCTTGAATCCAGCTTTGCTAATTCCAGTGACATTCTCAAAATCTCCTCCAGATGATGCTGAGGGCTTGTTGACATCAAACCACTGTGTCCACCTACACAAGGGCTTACAGGCTGTAGTCTTATTGTGACTTACTGGGTGTGTTGATGTCACGCGGGTACTGTGTCCTGGATGTGTCGTTCTGGTGACTCCAGGAGATGTTGATGTTCTGAGTGTTGTGGTCTTCTTGGAAGTTACTGGACCTGAAGTGGATTTGGTGGTTGATCCAGTAATAACTTTAGTTGTGGTTCTGAGAGTGATGGTAGTCTTCACAGGAGTGGTTTTTAGAGAAGTTGGCAGGTGAGTAGGAGTTGTGGACTGGGGTTTTGTGGTTGTTACTGGGAGGGATGATGTCACCCGGGTACTTTGAGCTGGACCTGTTGTTCTGGAGATTGCTGAAGATGTTGAAGTCTTGCCTGGCGTTGTCTTGGATGTTGTAGGTCTTGTGGTGCGTGGTATAGCTGTGGTCTGCTCACATGAGTCACAACACAAGAACCTCACCTCATAGTTCAGGCACATTTTCTGTGGGCCAGGCTGCTTCTGATTGTAACACGTTAGTCCACCCTTCAGGTTACAGGCTGCGTTCTGATTGAGCTCAGAGAGTTTTGTCTTGGGGAAATCGACAGCTCTGCACTGAATGTTCCTGGGATTCATACACACCTTGAATCCAGCTTTGCTAATTCCAGTGACATTCTCAAAATCTCCTCCAGAAGATGCTGAGGGCTTGTTGACATCAAACCACTGTGTCCACCTACACAAGGGCTTACAGGCTGTAGTCTTATTTTGACTTACTGGGTGTGTTGATGTCACGCGGGTACTGTGTCCTGGATGTGTCGTTCTGGTGACTCCAGGAGATGTTGATGTTCTGGGTGTTGTGGTCTTCTTGGAAGTTACTGGACCTGAAGTGGATTTGGTGGTTGATCCAGTAATAACTTTAGTTGTGGTTCTGAGAGTGATGGTAGTCTTCACAGGAGTGGTTTTTAGAGAAGTTGGCAGGTGAGTAGGAGTTGTGGACTGGGGTTTTGTGGTTGTTACTGAGAGGGATGATGTCACCCGGGTACTTTGAGCTGGACCTGTTGTTCTGGAGATTGCTGAAGATGTTGAAGTCTTGCCTGGCGTTGTCTTGGATGTTGTAGGTCTTGTGGTGTGTGGTATAGCTGTGGTCTGCTCACATGAGTCACAACACAAGAACCTCACCTCATAGTTCAGGCACATTTTCTGTGGGCCAGGCTGCTTCTGATTGTAACACGTTAGTCCACCCTTCAGGTTACAGGCTGCGTTCTGATTGAGCTCAGAGAGTTTTGTCTTGGGGAAATCGACAGCTCTGCACTGAATGTTCCTGGGATTCACACACACCTTGAATCCAGCTTTTCTAATTCCAGTGACATTCTCAAAATCTCCTCCAGATGATGCTAAGGGCTTGTTGACGTCAAACCACTGCGTCCACCTACACAAGGGCTTACAGGCTGTAGTCTTATTGTGACTTACTGGGTGTGTTGATGTCACACGGGTACTGTGTCCTGGATGTGTCGTTCTGGTGACTCCAGGAGATGTTGATGTTCTGGGTGTTGTGGTCTTCTTGGAAGTTACTGGACCTGAAGTGGATTTGGTGGTTGATCCAGTAATAACTTTAGTTGTGGTTCTGAGAGTGATGGTGGTCTTCACAGGAGTGGTTTTCAGAGAAGTTGGCAGGTGAGTAGGAGTTGTGGACTGGGGTTTTGTGGTTGTTACTGGGTGGGATGATGTCATGCGGGTACTTTGAGCTGGACTTGGAGATTTGGGAGTTGTGAAAAGAGTTGATGGTTTGGGTGTGGTTGTCCTCTCAGGGGTTATAAAAGCTGAAGTAGATTTTCTGGTTGTCAGAGTAGTAGATGTTGTCTCATGGCTAGTTTCTCCTTCTTTAGTTGTGGTTCTGAGAGTGAGGGTGGTCTTGACAGGTGTGGTTTTCAGAGACGTTGTCACCTGGGTAGTGGTTCTAGACAGGGGTTTTGTGGAGGTGTAAGGGAGAGTTTCTGGAGACGTTTTCTTGGAGGTTGTTTCCCTGGTGGTTCTTTCAGTAGTGGTCCAGGTGAAGTCTGGAGGTAGTGTCAGGTCGGGCATGGTTTCTGTTAGATCCAAAATGTAGCTTGATGTTGTCCGAATCCTAGTTGTCCGGGCTGTAGTTGTCCTTGTCTTAGAGGTCTGAGCAGATGTTTTTGTTACTGTTGGGATCACCGTGGACACAAGCCCTCCAGTCTTGGGAACAGTGGTGCTTCCTGTCCTGACCTCAAAGGTGGATGTTGTGGTGCCTCGAGTGGTGCTTTTCAGTGATCCTGTGGTAGTTGGCGATGCTCTGCTTGATGTAGGCTGAGCGACTGTTGTCTCACACTCGTACAGGCTGCAGCAGAGCACCCTGACCTTGTAGTCATAGCAGAGTGGCAGGCGTCCACTCTGATCCGCGTTCCTGCACAGCAAACCCTGGGAGACATTGCACTGCACGACTTGTCCAACATCCGCTATGCTCTTGTTGGGGAAATTCTCCGCACTGCACTCTATCTGGCTTGGCTGACCACAGATTTTTCCTCCACTTTCCTTAATCCTGTCGTATGTTTCAAAGTCTCCTTCATTGGTGCCCACTGTGGGAAAATGGGTGTTGAACCACTGGGACCACTGACACTGTCGCTTGCAGGTGGTGGGGGAGCTGGTGGACAGGGAGGTGGGGACGCTGCTGGACGTGAATGCGATCTTGGTGGTTCTTGTGAGTGGAGTTGGAGCGGGAGTGCTCAGCTTGACTGGGGCCGTCTCAGTGGTCCGGGTATGTGCCTGTGTGGGCGTCATCCTCGTTGATGCCCTCTTGCTGGTGTGCCCAGGGGTTGTGAGCTTGCTGGTGTGGGCGGAGGTTGTCCTGGTGCTGGAGGAGGTAGTTGTCTTGATGGGCTTGGTGGTATACTTAGTGGTGCCGGAGACGGTGGACTTGTGAGGAGTGGATGTTGTGGGGGCAGGGGTGGTGCTGTGGCAGGGCTTGTAGCTGCAGCACAGGACTCGGATCTCATAGTTGTAGCAGAAGGGAGGGAACTGCTGAGAGTTGCGACAGACCAAGCCCACGGACTTGTCACACTGGACCACCTGGGCGAGGTCACTGAGTGGCGTGTCTGGGTAGCTGCTGGCCCTGCACTGTATGTCGCTGGGTGTCTTGCAGATGGAGTAGCCTTTTTCCTGGATGGCTGTGAAAGTCTCAAAGTCTCCATCGCTTCTCACAATATCAGGTTGGTGGACATCGTACCAGACTGACCACTCACAGGTCTCCTCTTCACAGTGAGAAACAGAGGTTTTTGTTGGTCCTGCAGATGTAGCTGTGAAGGAAGGTGGGGTAAAGGGCATTCATTATAATATGAACCTGGGTCAAGGAAAAGGTTTGTCAGAACAATTTGGTATAAAACTTTGAAGGGATGAATATGAGAAATTAGAAAGTGCTTTGCACTTCTTTCACACTGTAGAATAGTTATGATCAGTTTCTGAAGCATAAACATCCAAATAATTTACACAAAAGAGAACTCCCTTAATTACAGAAATATCATGGTCTACCATTCTCATCAGATATTTGGTTTTCTAGATCAAGCATCTGTTGTTTTTATGTGTAAGGTAAAGCAAACTACAATGTAGTGAATCTCCAGGATGTAATAAAAGTCAGGACTTAAACACTTTCCCAGACCCCTGCACTTCGCCTGCAGATTGTGAAGAGGCCCCATGAAGGAGCTGAGCCTGCAGCTCAATGGATTCTGTTGCTCTCCTGGTTCTAGAGGAGCTGCTGCAGACCCCTGGTCCTCACCTGGTCCTGAGGTGGTAGAGGCCGGCTGTCTTGTGGTGAACTGGAAGGGGGTTGTGGGCTTTGCAGTGGTCATGGCACAGGGCCACACCCGTCTCTGGATCGTGCTGTTGGGTCCGCAGATGGCCGACATGCAGCCTCCGATACTGTCGGTGGTGTTGTAGATCACAGCGTTCAGCGGGTACTCTCGCATCTCGTAGACACACTTGCATTCTGGAGTCAAAGGGAAATACGACAGCTCAAGAGACATGTGATGCCAAACAGTGCACAGTGTCTGAAGCAATCCAATTTGGAAACGGTGCCTGTGTGGTGAGTGTGTTCGTTATTTAATTGCATGAAGCGAAAGTGAATGAATGGCCTCTACTCACCTTTGGGTTCATGAGAACACTGTACTCCTTTCATTGAGCAATAGCTGCAGAGAATAAGAAGGAAGCAAACATGAAAGTATTCCATCTATAAATATGAAATAGAAATAAGAACTATTTTTTCTGATGGTCTAAGTAGATTTTACATAATTCCATATAAGCTCTTAATATATTCATTTCAACTTTTATGTAATGTAGCTACAGCAAATGCATTAGAACAGTTTAATTTATGCATGTATGGGAACTGTCTGTTTCACACCACATCCTGCGTAAAATGTGATGAAAAACAAACCTGTCATTTTCTATAATTTTCATAATGTTCATATTTAGTCAAATCTTGAAAGAGATGTGAAAGAAAGAGCCTCCTATTAAGGATTGAATGTTATTTTGTAGTCTGTCTTCAGTAAGGAGATCGGTCTGTGTGATTCAGAAAATCCTTAGGTTTGACCTTGAACAGGAGCTATTCTTACAGGACTGTTTGGCATGGTCTGACTGGCCTTATAATTCCACACACTAGATGGAAAGCATCTTATGTTTACATTTTGAATGACTTCCATGTTTCCAGTTATATTTAGCATTGTGACAAATTCCTGCTGGAACATTAAACCAGTCTGAACGTCCTTCTCTCCTGGTCACCTTCCCATGTCTCTCCCTCCTGGTCACCTGGGAGAAATATCCTGAAAGGGGGTGAAGTTCTAGCAATTCTGTAATCAGCAAAGCAGCTGCTGATCTAAAGACAGAGACTCACACAGAAGCTGCTCATGTCATCCATGTTGCTGCAAGGCTGACTGGCTTAATGACAGCAACCCTGTCTGTGCCCACAGCTGGGCTGCTCTTGCCAGTCTTACCAGGCCTCGCAGTTCTTTGTGGACGGCACTCTCTCTCCATTGCTGTAGCGTTTCCCATTGGCATCGTAGCAGCCGCACTGCCTCCTGGCCACACAGCGCATCGAGTCCTCGTCGAAGAAGGGCTTCTTGGGGGGACATTTGGGGTAGCAGCCTGTTCACCACAGTAGGACAGAGGGACACCAGCTTAGAGGTTTGAGGATGAACAGGTTTCTTTGCTTAAACATCTGTGCAAGATCAGAGGTCATGAGGTAAACCTCATCATTAACCAGCAATTCTGCACCTTTTGTTTAGAGTCTTTGAAAGGCTCTGGAGTGACGTTCCTACCTTCCAGGGCTGGGATCTGACTGGAGCATTCCCCTGAGGGGTTCCTGCAGGTCTTCATGCAGGGCGAGCCACAGGGCTTGTAGTGCCACTCACACTCTCCAGGGGGGTTGTAGAAGTCACAGAACAGAGCTGGGGGAAGGAGAGAGAGAGTAACAGAAGCTGAACTCCTTGCAGTTCTACGTGCACTTTTGTATCATTTCTGGTGCACATTGGAGGGGAGTTAGCACAGCTTTAGCACAGGTTGTTCTCTCTAACTGTACTCACGGCAGATCTGGGGACTCCTCCAGGCCACACAAACACCAGCTGCATTACAGGCCTCAGCGTAGGCAGCCACAGCTGTACAGAAGCACTCGCAGTCTCCTCCACTGTCACAGGCACAGGAGTCCGTCACACAGGCGTCGTAGTACGGAGTGGGGTCCACCTGCAGACAGGGGGACACAGAGATGTCTCACTTCTCACATACAGTATGATGACTTCCCATCTTCTCCTGCCCTGGGCTGCCTGCAGCTCCAGTGTGATTGCAGTACCTGAGAGTGGCAGGCTGTGAACACTCTGCTCTGGATGATGCTGCACTGTTTCTCTGCCCAGGACTTCCTGTAGGGGTTGGAGCTGCAGGGGTTCTTCTCCACAGTTGCATCTGGGCAGCTGGGAGACACTTTCCAGCTGTTCCCAAACTGCTGGGCACTGACCACCAGCTCCCGGCTCATGACGGTGAAGTCATTGCTCCCTTTGCCATCGTAGTTCCCACACAGGCCACAGGTTTTACCCTGGAAAGGGAGAAGATGAGAGAAGGAGCAGGAGAGAGGGGGGAGGAGGGACAATCAGTTGTTCAGATTTTCCAGGGCATTTTGTGGTATGTTCATTTCTGACTCATGTGTAATATATTCCTCACTCAGAATGCAATGAGACGTGATGGGTTTGTTACAGTCAATGCTGAAAGCCCTGTGTTTGGCTCCTCATCGTGAGCATAGTGAGATCTCTGTGGGTCTCTTTACCTTGAAGGAGGGGCTGAGCTTGATGGCCAGGCTGGTCCTCTTGTCCCACAGTAGTATCAGCCCATTGCTTGCCTCCACCACCAGGTAGATGCCCATGTGGCTGATCTTGTAGGGCACGTCGGCGCCAGTGTCTCTCGTCACCACCTCGTAGCGCCCCTCAGATAGACGCAGCTCGTTTTTCTGCAGAAGCAACATGCCGAACCATTACTCAGAACTGCAGTCAGCACAGACAGTAGCAATCTGATGGTTTCTGGGAGGAGGGGGAGATGTCAACAGAGTGTCTGGCTTAGAAGTATCCGGCTGCCCCTCCACACAGTTAATTTAACCCACTTCCCATGAAGACTCGTGCTCTGGTGTCTTAATTATGAGACACTGTGAGAGTGAGTTGGAAGTAGAAAGGGAACAGGGGTAAGTCTAGCTGTAGGCGTCCTGTCCTCAGGGTGGCGATGTGATTCTCCAGGCAGGAGGGACAGTTATGATCCCCTGAGAGCTGCAGGCCGGGTAGCAGAGTCTCACCCCCAGGAAGAGCTTGATGGCCTTGGAGCAGGTGGTCCCAGTGGTGCCACAGGGGATGTTCTCAGTGATCACCCTGAAGGTGCCGTTGTCTGGGCTGCTGCTGCAGTAGTCCTGCACACAGGAGAGAGCAGGGGTGAGAGACACAGCCTGGGTGGCCTGTGCGACATTGCCTGAGTCTAGGACTTTTGGGGAGACACGCAGGTGGGAGGTCAGATTCACGGGTCTCTGCTCGTGTGTGAGGCTGTCCGACTCTGGAGAGTTTACTCCCCGTGTCGCAGAAGCAGGGAAACGGGCGATTGGAAGGAGGAAGGAGGGTCCTGGTGGTTCTCCCTGCGGACTGGGGACCACTCTGGGGCCCCTCCCCGGCGCAGTGCATACCTGACTCAGGGTGTATTCACACTCGCCATTGAAGTCGAACCTCTTCCCATCGAAGGTGTGGTAGTGCCCATCTCCATAGAGGGTGCAGGAGCCCTGGCACTGCCTGTCCGTGCATTGCCACTTCCTGGCATTGCAGGTGCTGGAAACAGGAGAGGGGACATTTTTAATGCAGCATTGTTGAAATATGGCTTCACGTTGTGTCATTGTTGTGAAAGGGGAGTTGCAGGTAAAACACAACGGTCAGCCCACCAGGTGTTGCAGCCGACTTGGATTTTCTCCCCATGCTTGTACTCCAGTCCGTTGTGGACGCAGGGACACTGGGAGACGGGGACACAGCGTCCATGGCCGTTGGACACCAGGCCCTCTGGACACATGCAGCCAGAGATGCACTGTGTGCTGATCTGCAGGGAGCACAGGGTCAGGATTAGCCAGGACAGAATGACCCCTAGAGGGCAGTAGAATGCAGGTGACAGTACAGTGTGTGCAGTCTGTGTGTGTTTGGAGTGACAGTACAGTGTGTGACAGTGCTGTGTGTGCAGTGTGTGTTCGGAGTGACTATACAGTGTGTGACAGTGCTGTGTGTGCAGTGTGTGTTCGGAGTGACTATACAGTGTGTGACAGTGCTGTGTGTGCTTGGAGTGAAAGTACAGTGTGTGACAGTGCTGTGTGTTTCAGTGCTGTGTGTGCAGTGTGTGTTTGGAGTGACAGTACAGTGTGTGACAGTGCTGTGTGTGTTTGGAGTGACAGTACAGTGTGTGACAGTGCTGTGTGTGAAGTGTGTGTTCGGAGTGACTATACAGTGTGTGACAGTGCTGTGTGTGCTGTGTGTGTTTGGATTGACAGTACAGTGTGTGACAGTGCTGTGTGTGCAGTGTGTGTTTGGAGTGACAGTACACTGTTTCCAATGTGTGCTTGGAGTGACAGTTCAGTGCGTACAGTGTGTATTTGCAGCGACAGTGCAGTGTGTGACAGTTCAGTGTATGTGGTGTTTATTCAGAGCTACAGTACAGTGCGTGACAGTGCAGTGTGTGTTTGGAGTGACAGTACACTGTTTCCAGTGCTGTGTTTGGAGTGACAGTACAGTGTATGCAGTGTGTTTTCAGAGCGACACTATAGTGTGTGACACAGTGCTGTGTGTGTAGTGTGTTTTCAGAGCGGCACTATAGTGTGTGTCACAGGGCTGCGGTGACTCACACAGTCGGTGTCCAGTGTCTGGCAGCTCTTGTGACACTCCGCTCCAGGGGAGCCCGGCTGAATTTTGGAACAGTCCAGGAAGATCATCGGCTTCGTGCACTCTGGAGGAGAGAGCGAGGCAAGAGGCCGCTTAGTTCCTTGTGCTTAATCTAGCCACAGTCTCACGAATCATGTCAGTCAAGAGGAGAGTACCTGGTTTCAGGGGGGTCGACCCCATGCAGTTCAGTGTTCCCCTGCTGCATGTGCTGAAAGAGGAACAAAGATCATCAAGACCATCACTCTCATGGATCAAAGCAAGAGCAGGAAATTCATCTTCTGAAGCAGCTGGTTGATTCCCAGCAGTGCTGCTGTGGAAATGTGCCTCTCAGACCCCTCCGGCAGACAGGAACTCACCACAGAGTCCCGTCCCTGGTCACGGTCTCGCCAGTTGGCACCACTGTGCCCTGGTAGTAGCAGGGGCACTGTGAAGCTGGCACACATTTGCCCTCCTCGTTCATGTAGGTCCCCTTGGCACAGCCACAGCCGTCCACAGGCACAAACTGGACGCTACAGGTGGGGTCAGGCTGGCTGAGGGAGCGGCAGGTGCGATTACAGCTGGTCATGCTGTAGCCAAAGACCAGAGTCCTGGGGCAGGTGCTGGAGTATTTGGCTGAAGGAAGGGAGAACCAGGGTTTCAGTCACAGGAACACTCCCTTCAGGTGTCTGAACTTCCTACCCTGAAAGCTCCCAGGTCCCTGGCTATTGCAGACACTTACTGCAGACACTGGCTCTCCAGCCGTCCAGCTGCACCCCCTTAGCAGCACAGGCACGGACGTACGAGGAGATGGCAGCACACATACAGTCCTCACTCTTCTCACAGTTACAGCTGTCGTACATGCAGTTCTGGGGGCAGAGGAGCAGGTATTAGGAGGGTCGGGGAGCAGCTGCAGGGGACA
The DNA here is from genome assembly GCF_055471065.1 of Atractosteus spatula. Classification (NCBI taxonomy): domain Eukaryota; kingdom Metazoa; phylum Chordata; class Actinopteri; order Semionotiformes; family Lepisosteidae; genus Atractosteus; species Atractosteus spatula. The sequence goes on along the minus strand of NC_142721.1, from coordinate 16,540,032 downwards.
GAGGTGAGGGAGGAGCTGCTGTACCTTCTCGTACGAATCGGGGAGGACTTCACCATGACAGGCAGCGAAAGGACCTTTCTTCTGGGACAGCAGGGAGCACCAGCGCTTGGCAAACTGCTCTGTGAGGGGAAGGACAGCAGCAGGTGAGAGAGAGGCCTGATGACTGAGATCTGCCCTGAGCCATGCTGAGGACACTGGACACTGACATCACTGAGCACACAGGCACAGCGCTTACAGACAAGGCCTGACTGAACACACAGGCACAGACCTCACTGGGCACACAGGCACAGAGCTCACAGACACAACCTCACTGAGCACACAGGCACAGTCCTCACAGACACAACCTCACTGAGCACACAGGCAGAGAGCTCACAGACAACCTCACTGAGCACACAGGCTCAGAGCTCAGAGACAAGGCCTGACTGAACACACAGGCTCAGAGCTCAGAAACAAAACCTCACTGAGCACACAGGCACAGAGCTCAGAGACACAACCTCACTGAACACACAGGCACAGAGCTCAGAGACAAGACCTGACTGAACACACAGGCACAGAGCTCAGAGACCAGGCCTGACTGAGCACACAGGCACAGAGCTCAGATGTCTCAGATGTCTCAGAGAGGTTCAGTGGCTGGAGCTACTCTATGTACTGCCCAAGAAGCACGAGCCAGAAGCCAAGCTGGGAACCAGAATATGAGGAGTTTAATCCGATTCCGATTTTTCAGGGGGTCTGGGCGCTGGTGCCACGTGTGTGTGGGACAGCGGGTGAGCAGTGGGCAGGAGCTGCGTACCGTTCTCCGCGCTCAGACTGCAGGGGCTCTCGAAACTGTCCTTCACGTCCAGGCAGCTGCCTCTGCTCTTCCAGCTGTTGCCGAAGGCTGAGGCCGTCCCCTCCACAATCCCACCCGGAGCTTGGAAATCGTCTGTCTGAACGTCGTTGTAATTCCCACAGAGCCCTGGGACAGAGAGCAGAGGGGCAGGACACCGTGAGACTCAGGGACAGAGGGAGACAGAGGGAGAGACAGGAGGGAACAGAGAGAGAGAGAGACAGAGGGGGAGACAGAGAGAGGACCAAGGGAAACTGGAGGAGACAGGAGGGAGAAGGGAGGTTCACAGAGGGAGACAAGATGGACACAAAGGAAGGTAGAGAGAGACAGAGGGACACAGAGAGAGGAAACAGAGGCAGACAGAAGGGAGGACAGAGACACAGAGAAACACAGGGGGACACATAGAGAAATAGAGAGATGCAGAGACAGACAGTTGGACACAGAAAGAGACAGGAGGAGACAGAGGCAGACAGAAGGGACACCGAGAGAGACAGAGGCAGACAAAGGGATGCAGAGAGAGACAGGAGGGGACAGAGACAGACAGGAGGGACACCGAGAGAGACAGAGGCAGACAGGGACACAGAGAGAAGCAGGAGGGACAGAGGCAGACAGAGGGACACCGAGAGAGACAGGAGGGGACAGAGGCAAGACAGGAAGAGTCAGAGACAGACAGAGGGACACAGAGAGAGACAGAGGCAGACAGAGGGACACAGAGAGAGACAGAGGCAGACAGAGGGACACAGAGAGAAGCAGGAGGGGACAGAGGCAGACAGAGGGACACCGAGAGAGACAGGAGGGGACAGAGGCAAGACAGGAAGAGTCAGAGACAGACAGAGGGACACAGAGAGAGACAGAGGCAGACAGAGGGACACAGAGAGAGACAGAGGCAGACAGAGGGACACAGAGAGAAGCAGGAGGGGACAGAGGCAGACAGAGGGACACCGAGGTAGCTGTCCTACCGCAGGTCTGCTCCCGGTACGAGGGCTGCAGGCTGACGTAGAGCTGCAGCAGGGGGGAGCGCTGGAGCAGCAGCTGCAGGCCCAGCCTGGTGTGGATCACAGTGTAGGAGGAGGAGGGCGTGAAGACGGTCAGGTTATCTGTGAGGACAAGAGACAGGCTGCGTCAGCACACGGGCCCTCGCCCAGTCTCACAAGGACAAGAGCAGAGCAGAGCAGAGGAGAGGAGAGCAGCTCACTGGTGGCCACTGGCAGCTGGGACAGCATCCCGTTGACCAGGACGGAGCCGCTGGGCGTCACTGCTACCACCTGCAGGGGCACAACGCACACGTCAGAGGGGCACCTGCCTCCCTGCCACCCCAGCGCCAGGCCGGGGCTCATCGCCCACTGGGCAGAACACAGCCGCTCATGACCAGCAGGACGCTGCTCGTTCTGTGCCACCAAGAGGCGACTGAGCGTCTCTCTGCATGAGCGCGGCCTGTCTCTGAGGACTCACCGTGCTCGTGCCGGACACGGACAGGGTGACCGACTTCAGGCAGGTCTCGGTCTCCGTCAGCCCACACCTCACGATCTCCGCCACCAGGGTGAACTGGCCGCCAGAGCAGTCCTGTGGAGAGACGCAGACGGTCACGTGGCCCTGCTGAGGCACACAGAGGGGCAGGTATCGGCGCAGGCGGAGCTGTCTGCTCAGGGACCTTGGCCAGGACGTAGGAGCAGTCTCCGTGGAAGGTGAAGGGCTTCCCGTCGAAAGTGGTGATGTGGGAGCCTCCCTCTACAGAGCAGGTTCTAGGACAGTCCAGGTCCTGGCAGCTCCACTGTCCCCCGACACAGGTGCTGCAGCCCAGACACACAGGGACACACAGGGACACACAGGGACACAGAGAAAAACAGAGAGACACAGAGAGACACAGGGACACGCAGAGACACGGGGACACATAGAGACACAGAGACACACATTGAGACACACAGGGACACACAGAGACACACAGGGACACACAGAGCAGAGAGAAGAGGATCAGAGTCCCATTCATGCTGTTGTTGACTGAACATGTGTGCAGAGTGTCATTCATGTGTGTTGCATACTGTTGCCTTGTGTGTGCAGTGTTGTACAGTGGCTGTGCAGCTCTGTGTGCAGTGCAGTGTTGTACAGCTGGTGTTCAGCTGTGTTTGTGCAGTGCAGTTTTGTAGAGTTGGTGTTCAGCTGTGTGTGCAGTGTTGTACTGTTGGTGTGCAGCTCTGAGTGCAGTGTAGTGTTGTAGAGTTGGTGTTTAGCTGTGTGCGTGCAGTGCAGTGTTCTACAGTGGCTGTGCAGCTCTGTGAGCAGTGCAGTGTTGTACTGTGGCTGTGCAGCTCTGTGTGCAGTGCAGTGTTATACAGTTGGTGTTCAGCTGTGTGTGTGCGGTGCAGTGTTGTAGAGGTGGTGTTCAGCTGTGTGCGTGCAGTGCAGTGTTGTACTGTGGCTGTGCAGCTCTGTGTGCAGTGCAGTGTTATACAGTTGGTGTTCAGCTGTGTGTGTGCGGTGCAGTGTTGTAGAGTTGGTGTTCAGCTGTGTGTGTGCAGTGCAGTGTTGTACAGTGTGCAGTGAGAGGCGTACCAGTTGCGACAGGCGCTGCTGTAGGACTGCCCTGAGGAGAAGGCTTTGCCATTGTGAGTGCAGGAGCACTGCTCCACCGGCACACAGCCCCTGTGGGTGATGTCGTCCAGGACAGTACCTGTCAGACAGGGGACAGTGTCCGTGAGAGACGGGTGAACTGACAAGCTGGCTGTTGGTGTTTCTTGCACATTGACAGGACACTTGTTCTCCCAGCACACAGCAGATTAGAATGATCTGATTTGAAATCCATGGTGTCAGTCCTGATTCCTGCAGCTGCACACTGGGATGGGGGGTCTCTTTACCTGGGGGGCAGAAACAGCCGCTCCTACACTCCTTGGTACAGATTCTGCCCCCAGTGGGGTTGGAGCAGGTGGCCATGCAGGAGCTCCCACATTCAGTATACACCATGCTGCGGGGGCATGTCCTGGCTGCAGAGAAGACAGGAGGAGACAGGTCTTCAGGTCCAGAGGAGGACAGGCAGGCTCAGGTAGACAGGCAGGTTCAAGCACAGAGGTAGAGAAGTAGGCTCAGATATACAGGTAGGATCAGGTATACAGGTAGGCACAGGTATACAGGTAGGATCAGGTATAGAGGAAGACAGCAGGGCAGGCAGGTTCAGGGAGACAGGTAGACACATCGGTTCAAGTAGACAGGAAAGTTCAGGTACACAGGAGAGTTTAGGTAGACAGATAGACGTACAGACAGGCAGCCAGGTAGGTTCAAGCAGAGAGGTAGAGACGTAGGCTCAGGTATACAGGAAGGATCAGGTATACAGGTAGACAGGCAGGTATACAGGTAGGTTCAGGTATACAGGTAGGATCAGGTATAGAGGTAGACAGCAGGCAGGCAGGTTCAGGGACACAGGTAGACACATTGGTTCAGGCAGACAGGAGCATTCAGGTACACAGGAGAGTTTAGGTAGACAGGTATACAGGATGGATCAGGTATACAGATAGACAGGTAGACAGGCAGACAGGTAGGTTCAAGCAGACAGTCCCAGTTTGCTGTTTGCAGACGGTTCACAGTCTCCCCACACTTGTCACTGGATTGTTCTGATCCTGCATTGCTGTCATTGAAGTGTGAAACTTCAGTTTTAGTGAGAATGTTTTGACCTGCTGACACTCAGTCCTGTCAGATCCAGCCCTGTCTGCTCCTCTGGGCTGCAGGATGCTGGAATCTCTGCCCTCTGCAGCACAGGGGCTCCCTGCTCCAGGAGGGCAGCAGGCTCGGAGCTGGAGCTCCTGTCTCACTGCTCCTACGTGCACTCAGATCCCCAGCACACTCACGGCAGAAGCTGGGGGTCCTCCAGTTCTGGGGGCGCCCCCCGGCGTGGGCACACTGGCGGGAGTACTCGGCCACGGTGGCGCACAGGCAGTGGGACTGGTTCCTCTGTGGACACTGGCACACGTCCGACACGCAGGCTGGCACTAAGGAGGCCGGGGGCACCAGGGCCCTGCAGGAGGACAAGGCTGGGCTGGACAGGATCTGCTCACACAGGGCTCTCTGGACAGAGACACAGAGGCACTGGTCACTCACACACACTGGTCACTCAGACACACAAACAACCACTGGTCACTCAGACACACTGGTCACTCAGACACACAGACACACTGGTCACTCATACACACTGGTCACTCAGACAGACACTCACTGGTCACTCAGACACTCACTGGTCACTCAGACACACTGGTCACTAGGACACAGACACACACTGGACACTCAGACACACAGAGACACTGGTCACACAGACACACACTGGTCACTCATACACACTGGTCACTCAGACAGACACTCACTGGTCACTCAGACACACTGGTCACTCGGACACTCAGACACACACTGGTCACTCAGCTCTGGGAATTCCCTGCAGTCTCTTGGGAAAAGGCCTTGCTGGTCAGTGTGGCCGGACGCTGGTGGACGGGGGTGTGCTCACCGCCTCGGTGCAGTTTGTCTCCGGGGGCAGTACAGCCGGGTCCTCACAGTGCTCCGTCGGGCCGTCCAGTTTCTGCAGTTTCCCGAATTCCAGGGGGCTGATTGTTACGCCTGGACAGACAGAGCAGCGGTCAGGGCTCTAGAGCTCTAGTGAGCGGATCAGCCGGACTGAGGGCCCTGCGGGTCTCCCTCCCTACCTGCCGCAGTGACCCTGTCGCTGTCCTTGATGCCGTTGAAGTCCCCACACAGCCCGCAGGTGTGGTTCCTGTACTGCTCATCGATCGCCACCTGCAGGGCGAGAGGAGGCTTTGCGGTCAGCAGGGCGCCCAGAGAGGGCGCCTCTGTCTGCTGCTGGGTCGATACCTGCAGTGCCCACCAGGCGGCAGCAGCGAGCAGCTTGACCTCACTGCAGAGCAGCTGTACTGAACAGCAGCAGACCGTGACCACGTCTGTTCCCATCGATCTCAACCTCCTGCTGGTGAGTCAAGGGAAGGGCGAGGCGCTGGACCACAGCGCCGATCCCATCGAGAGAGACAGGTTACAGAGACAGTGAGAGGAGGGTCTGGAAAGAGCTGTGAGTGATGTTCCTGAATCTGTGTTTTCTTCCTGCAGGCGTCCGTGAGGCCGGTGCATACCGAGAGAGCGTCCTTCCAGTCCCACTGCAGCTCCAGCCCCAGTCTGGCCGTCACCCTCAGGGACTCCCCGCTCCTCTCAGCCAGCACTCCTCCCTGGATGAAGGGCAGAGGCACCCTGGTGCACAAGGGAGTGAGGTCAGAACCACACATTGACACACACTGGGTTGCAGGTCAGAACACACATTGTCACACACTGGGATACAGGTCAGAACCACACATTGTCACACACTTTGGTAACAGGTCAGAACCACATATGTACACACACTGGTGTACAGTTCAGAACCATGCATCTGTTACATACTGGGGTACAGGGCAGAACCACATATGTACACACACTGGGGTACAGGTCAGAACCACACATTGTCACACACTGGGGTGCAGGTCAGAACCACACATACTGTAGATACCACTGGGGTACAGGTCAGAGCCACACATTGACACACACTGGGGTGCAGGTCAGAACCACACATTGTCACACACTGGGATACAGGTCAGAACCACACATTGTCACACACTGGGGTACAGGTCAGAACCACACTTTGACACACACTGGGGTACAGGTCAGAGCCACAGTGACACAAATTGGGACGGAGGTCAGAGCCACATTGTTGTCACAGACTAGGGTGTAGGTCAGAACCACATAGTGGTACACACTTGAACAGAGGTCAGTACTACACACTGAGACAGAGATCAGAACAACGTTTTGACACACTCTGGAACACAGGTCAGAATCATACATTAAAACACTGGGAAATAGGTCAGAACCACACATTGACACACTCAGCTGCATCATGACTCTACAGTCTGCAGTAACTTCTGCGTGTTCCAGACTCACAGCTCGCCATTGACAGAGACTGTCTCCCTGCGCAGCTCCAGAACCATGCCCTCCAGCTTCATGGTGACCTGGCTAACGGCGGAGTCACTGGGGGTCACATTCCTGCGGATCTGGATGTTGAAGTGCTCATAGGCAGCACGGCAGTGGGACGCCAGCACGTAGTTACAGGGGCCCGGGAGCTGATAGAGCTCCCCGTCAAACATGCGGTAGTGATGCCTGCCCCAGGTGCTGCACACTCCCCGGGGATGAGCTGAGACACACAGAGAGAGAGAGCATCACCTGAGCTGTAGATACTGTAGACACTCAGTCCAGCTCCTCTGTAACTTCACACTAACACTCCCTCATCAGAGCTGTAGATACTGTAGACACTCAGTCCAGCTCCTCTGTAACTTCACACTAACACTCCCTCATCAGAGCTGGAGATACTGTAGACACTCAGTCCAGCTCCTCTGTAACTTCACACTAACACTCCCTCATCAGAGCTGTAGATACTGTAGAGACACTCAGTCCAGCTCATCTGTAACTTCACACTAACACTCCCTCATCAGAGCTGGAGATACTGTAGAGACACTCAGTCCAGCTCACCTGTAACTTCACACTAACACTCCCTCATCAGAGCTGGAGATACTGTAGAGACACTCAGTCCAGCTCACCTGTAACTTCACACTAACACTCCCTCATCAGAGCTGGAGATACTGTAGAGACACTCAGTCCAGCTCCTCTGTAACTTCACACTAACACTCCCTCATCAGAGCTGTAGATACTGTAGAGACACTCAGTCCAGCTCATCTGTAACTTCACACTAACACTCCCTCATCAGAGCTGGAGATACTGTAGAGACACTCAGCTCATCTGTAACTTCACACTAACACCCCCTCATCAGAGCTGTAGATACTGTAGATACTCAGTCCAGCTCCTCTGTAACTTCACACTAACACTCCCTCATCAGAGCTGGAGATACTGTAGACACTCAGTCCAGCTCCTCTGTAACTTCACAATAACACTCCCTCATCAGAGCTGGAGATACTGTAGACACTCAGTCCAGCTCCTCTGTAACTTCATACTAACACTCCCTCATCAGAGCTGTAGATACTGTAGAGACACTCAGTCCAGCTCCTCTGTAACTTCACACTAACACTCCCTCATCAGAGCTGGAGATACTGTAGAGACACTCAGTCCAGCTCATCTAGTATTTCGGTTGAGAGACTCTTACTTACCCACAACACCAGGAAGCACTTGTATGGTGGGGACAAGAGGAATGTTGTTTCTTATCAGAATCGGATTGATTTTTGGTGGATCTTTTAAAAAATAAAAAACAAGAGTTAGTGTGATTTTCCTATCAGGTTAAGACAGCAGGAACTGTAAAGAGTTCTTGTACATGAAATCTCTGCTTAGAGAGAAATGACAAGAGGCCAGCCGGCCTGTATTGTACTGAGCACTCTAGAGGTTTCATTCGTATCTGATCAGTCCTGCCTTGTCTGGCTGTGAGCTCTCAGCTGTCCTGTATGGCTGTTGATGAGGTGCAGCAGGATAAGGACAGCCATGTTCACCTCAAGGACAGGACAGCTTCGCCCCAGACAGCCCTGAGCCAGCGCCAGCGGGCAGCGAGACCTCAGAGAGGAGCAGAGCACGATCTCACCTTCCACTGCAGCTGCCAGAGCCACACTCGCCATCCACACCGCCGCCCAGACCGTCATCTTCCTCGGGGTCGCTCTGCAGACTGGTGCCGTGAAGGTGCTGCTCTTCCCTTTATAGCCCCAGGCTCCGGGTTCGTGGCCCCTGAGGGTGGACAGGAGGGGCAGGCTGACAAACAGGCAAACAGAATTACAGCCGATCAGCAAACAGATTTTCCAGAGCCGGACTCACGCACTGTTAGCACAGGAGGGCTGGGATTTACTGGAGCTTCTGTATGTTCTTCTGCTCTCCCTGTGACATCAACAAGAGAAGAGTCGGCCCCTACGTGACTGGGGGTCCTCTGCTGATGTTCTGGGGTCACCCTGTGATCCGGAGAGAGTTGGACCCCGAGTGAGAAGGGGACGACTGTGGACACTGAATGAGCTGAGACAGAAATGTGGCTTAATGATCCAATTCTAGAGTCGGAGAAGAGAAAGAGCTGGTTGAAGCTACAATGAAGTTTACTGCAGTGTTCTGGACATACTCTTCATCACCTGTGATAGACATACTCTTCATCACCTGTGATAGACATACTCTTCACCGCCAGTGATGGGCGTGCTCTTCATTGCCTTTGACAGACATGCTCTTCATCCCCATGATGTAAATACTCTTCCTCTCCTGTGATGGGCGTACTCTTCCTCCTCCATGACCTGCAGTGACCACTAGCAGGCCCCCCTCTCAGGGATCTCCATGTCAGCGCTGGATCTCTGCTCTGAGCAGACAGTCGTCCCTCACAGGGAGCTGAGATTCCCCTCCTGTCCTCTCAGCTCAGGGAATGTGTGAATTTCAGTAACGCTGATCACTCATGCTGTATATTCTACCTACAATCTCAAATTCAGGAGTTTTATGTTCATTTTTAGTTGGCAAAATGCTTCTGGAGAAGAAAGTGTAATTATCTGTTAATCGGGTTGTTACGGCTCAGTGAAATTGATTATAATAAAGGGGTTTTAATCCACTGTTAATTTTAGCCACTAGACACTCCTTCACGTGTTTATTACAGTATGTCACTCACGCCCCAGTTCCTAATTAGACCTAATTAGACCAACTCCACTGTATTAAATTAATCTGCATTATATTTCTAATCCAAACACAGTTTGAGCCGTGCTTGTGCGTACAGACATGTGAATGAACAATTAGCTCTTAATTCCCCAGGCTCTGGAGCAGGACTGGACACGCAGCACAGACTGGCACTGAAATCTGATCGAACTCCTTCACTAATTACAGTAACTCGTTACTGTCGCTGTGATGTCCGCATGAGGAGGAGCTCGAGGGCGGACAGGCGGTCTCCCCGCTGACCGCTGGCCTGGTCAGTGTGTGGCCGAGCTGCCCTGTGGGGCTGTATTCTGCCTTGTGTGCTCAGGATCGCAGCAGTGCTGCAGCTCTGCTCCAGGCCACTCCCTGGCCTTGCTAATCCCCTGCCCTGGCCCAGCCCAGGACCAGGATGTGGTAAACCGCTTCTTCTGCCCTCACAGTTGGGCTCCTGACCAGACCGCAGCGCTCTGACCCTCAGAGGACACTGCTCGCAGCCCCTCAGATGGACGAAGTGGTGAGGACTGTGTGTCTGAGATCCTGGACCCGCCAGAGCCCAGTAAAACCACAGGCCCAGCCCTCCACTCACACAGCCGGGCCCTTGAGGGCCACTTCAGCCCTGCTAGATAGGAATATGGGGGCCACGTGTAACGTCCTTAATGTGTGCCCTAAAACATGGATGTTAGGCGGGAGTTATTTCCCAAATGAAATAGGATTAGTGGGGACCGGGAGGATGTAAATATTCCCCTGAGGCTCGCGTGCGACACATTTCTCCACAAGAATCACAGTGTTTGAACAGTAAGAGAGACCAGGACCTGCCAACGCAATTTCACATGTCCATTCACGTCTTCCAGTAGAAACAGAGCGCTGTACTGACTGGTTACATTGAGCACGGAAATCTAATTTAACTTTGATCTGAAACATTTTAGAAACACTCAGAATTGGAAAATTACCAATAGTGTGTGTTTTGAGCCATGGACAACATTTTATAACATTACGTTCATTTCAACATTTAACTTAAAAACCACCATCGCACACAAACTCAGTTGAGACAGAAGTTCCTTCTTTTTCAACCAGAACCTGATAAGGTGGGTCCCAGACTTCTTAACACACAGCTCTGACATTCCCTACACGTCCCCTGGATCACCACAGGGCTGTGTTTCACCTCCTGCTCTACATTCTGTACACTAATAAGCATCAGAGCAAACACACAGATGTCTCGCATAAGTCTGTTGAAGACCCAGCCCTAATCAGCTTATTAAAATGCCCAGAAAACCATGGGCCCAAATCTAAATGATTTGAGTCAATGTTCTGTTTGAAGTTAAATGTCTTGAAAAGAAAGAAACATTTTAGGAATGATAAATTGTCAACAATTATTTGTTTCATAGAAAACCCAGCTAATTCAAGATAAACAGAACTAATTTCACTCTTTTCTATAAGTTATGTATTGAAAGTGTCTTAACATTCTGTCTCTCTTGCTGGTTTGGCGACATCAGTATTGTTAATTATAATCAGTTGGGTAAATCAGTGCAAATCAGTCGGTCAGTATTAAAGTCATGGGAACATCAGAAAGGAAGGCTCCTTTTTCTCTTTCTAATAATTGAGTACTGATAATATGTTTGTGCTCATACAGTACTTGAGCTGTTTTCTCCAATTGAACATTTTACTTTTCATCCAATGAGTCCTCATTATTCAAACAGGGGGTCTCTACCAGTCCTGTTCCTGGACCCTTGTAGTGCCTGTGGTGGGGGAAAGGAGGCAGGAGATGCTCAGGTTGGGGTTACAGTCTTGCTGCAGTGTCTGTGCTCATGGGACTGGGAGATGCACCAGACTATCAGGTAAAGCTGATGGGTGTCACGCCCGACATCCCTCCCTAGAGGGCGCTCCACTGCTCCCATTATTGTCCTTGTGGTTAAGCTCCCCAGGTGTGCCCTCTTAGCTGTATTATTTAAAGACCAGCTCCTCCAGTCCTCGGGGCTCATCATTAGGATCAGGATGTCGCGAGGCCTGCCTGGCACCAGGAAACCCTACGTCTGTCTCCTGGGGGCACAGGTGTCCCCGACACCTCCCGCTTCCTGAGCCCGGGGTCTGGAGGGTCTCGCCCTGTCACCCCTGGACCTCGTGTTTTGTCTGTCCATGTGTTCTCCCCTCCTGGGGATTTTAACCTTGTCTTGTCCCAGGATGGATCACTCGCCGCTGGACCCCCGGACTGGGCCCTGACCTGCCTTTGACCTGTTTGGATTTGGATGCTATTCCTTGTCTCCCCCACTCACTGTCTCACGGACTGTCACTATTATTTTGTGCACTATTAAACCCCTGTGTGTTTCCTTTCACCACGCCTCCTGTCTACTCCAGCTCTTACCACATCGCACAGGGTCTCCTACAAGACCCGACACGGATCTCAGTCCGTGTTCGTTACAATGGGCTGATTGGGCAGGACAGTCTCACCTCCACGTTTTTTTTTATTTTGACTGAAGCTCAAGTGCAGAACCGTCCACAGAGAGGGCTACAGCACTGGCTTTACAGAGCTGATGGGGGCCAATAAGCAGGACTTCAGTCTTGTCACTGTTTCGATAAAGGAAAGTTTGAGTCATCCATCCATGCTAGAGATGCAATTAGAGAGAACAGGGACAGCCACATCAGGGTCAGATTTAGTATGGATGGAGATTCAGTTAAACTCAATTCAAGCTTTATTGTTCCCTACAGTAGGGGAAATTAGTTGTATGGCACAGTCAAACACAACACAATGACAAATACACATTATCAAAGGGAAGAGAATACAGTAGTGTTACAGGACATAAGAAACAAGAGACAAAGTAGTCACTTTGCGTTGTTGAAGAGTGTGATTACAGTGAGGATGAAAGATTTCCTGAGTCTGCTGGTTTTACACCTGGGGGCACAGAGGCGTCTCCCAGATGGGAGAAGTGTGAATTCACAATGGAGGGGTGAGACACACACTCCCTGATGCTTTTGGCTTTCTTAGTCACCCTCTGTCTGTAAAGGATACTTCAGTTGATTTGATTATTCCTGATTATTTTGCACCTGATGTTCCCTAATTGACCAGCCTGTTACAGTTACTGGTACTCATGTTGCCACACCAGCAAGTGAAGCAGGATGTGAAGACACTTTCAGTGAATGATTTGTAGAAAAGTGTAAGAATAGTTTTATCTGCCTTAAAGTGCCTGGGTTTCCTAAGAAAGAAGAGTCTCTGTTGGCCTTTTTTATAGATCGTGTCACAACATTTGTCCCATCGTTTGTCTCTGAAGTGACATCAGAGTGAGAAGGACCGTCCACACCACTACTGCTACTGCTGAATTACAAACATGTCATCATATATCTATAATATAACAACTAACACTCTTTATATAAAGTTTTACTTAGCATTTTTGATTAACTATGCCGACTGCAGCGAGAAGGTTTTTCAGTTTTTCGGTTTTCAGCAACCAGCTTAGGCATTCGGCATCATCGACAATTTCAACAGGCTGCCCATCTATTATAGTGGGTTGAGGGGGTGTGGTCTTTTTCCTACAATCAATAACCAGTTCCTTCGTTTGTGAAACATTTAACTTTAGGGAGGACTCGTTGCACCAGTTAGTAAAATCATTTAGGATGGGCCCATGATGGTATTCTGTGTCCTTTAATAAACTGACCAGGGCTGTGTCATCAGCAAACTTCATGAGGTGTCTATCTGTGTGTCTGCTTATGCGATCACTGGTTTACAAAATGTACAGCAGAAGGGACAAGACAGCCCTGTGGTGATCCACTTGATGTGTAGCGAATGTCAGATAAGCACTTCCCCAGTCTGACCTGTCACAGTCGTAATCCCTCCTCTTGGGGGCGCTCCATCCCTTTCGTATTCTAGTTGATTATGTGCACCTGCCCCCTGTTTGTCTCCTTATTTTAGCCTGGTGCTCCCACTATTCCTGGCTCAGCACTGGGAGGTGGACGCCCAGAAGCTCGTCTACCGGCGTGTCCAGGAAAGACCCGACGGCACAGGTTTCATCACAGCATCCTGACCATCTGAGTCCGGGGCTCAGAGCACCTGGCCTCTTCATCCTGGTTTTATTCCCTGTCCCTGTCCCAGATCCCGTTCCAGATTTTAACCTTGTTTGTCTCATCTTAGATGGATCCCCCGGTTTCGGACTTTGGACTGCGCCCCGGGATTTCCCCTTGGAAACTTGGTTGCCGTCACCCCCCCCCCCTCCCCGTCTGTCAACCCGTCCTGATTCCTCTTCGTCTCCTCCCCTGATGTCCTTATCAACTTACTTCTGGATCATACCGTCTGCACAGGGTCCTGAACAGCGCTTAGCAGGAGCCTGGACCAGCTCCCGCTACAGACCTGTTGAGACCTGTTAGTTAGGAAGTCTAGCACCCAGCTTATCAAGTTCTCATTCAGACTGAAGTACAATACTTTGAGAGTTTCTGTGCAAGCAACAGTGGGTGTATTGTGAGCAGAGGAGAAGTCAACAAATAAAATCCTTACAAAGGTCCCTGGTTGGTCCAGGTGTTGATAGACCAGATTTAACAACGTGTGTAATGCATCGTCTACTCCCCTCCTGTCCCTGTGTGCAAACTGCAGGGGGTCGATGAGGGCTTGTGTGCTCTTTGTGATGTGGTGCTTCACTATTCTCTCAAGAGCTTTCACTGGGAGAGATGTGAGGGCAACCGGCCTGTAGCTGTTAAGGCCACTAGGCTGGGCAGTTTTAGGAACAGGAATAATGATGGATTTCTGCCACAGAGAGGGAATGATCTGTAAGTTTAAGGACATCTGGAAGAGAAAACTAAACATATCGCAAAGCTGATCTGCACAAGATTGTAGGACCCTACCACACACACTATCTGGACGTGCACTTTTCCTTATATAAGTTTCCTAAAAGGTCTACGTACCTCTGCTGTGTCAATTTAAAAAACAGCCTCTCCAGATCCAGGGTGAATAGCACTATGAGCTGAGCTGGTTGTAGATTTCAACTCAAAGAGGGTATAAACCTCATTCAGATCATTGGCCAGCTGTTGCCCACCCACACCACTTAACAGGGTACAGTGCTGCCACTACGCTTCTGAGGGATATTGGCTATGATTTTAATGCCCTGCCATGCCATCCTGGTGTCACCTGTTGTCATGGTGTTCTCTATTTTCACCCTATACTGTTCCTTAGCTTTCCCGATCTCCCTTTTCACCTCTCTCTGCACTTCCTTCCTGAGCTGGGCGTCCCCTTGAGAAAAAGCCTGTTTCTCTTTTAGGAGGACATGATGCAGGCTTTGTGTTACCCAGGGTTTTTTATTGGGAAAAGCCTTTCACGAGGAATGACAACACCCGGGATGAAAGCGTCATGGAGCGAAACTGTGGCTTAACCCGCTCGGCTGAGGGCTCCCGGCCAGAGGACAAGGTTCTTCTGGGGGGTCCTGGTCTCCCAGCGGGACCCCAAACCACCAATGCAGAATTCTGAAGCGTGGAGGAGGGGAGAGGAACTCGTGGTGTGAACTGTGGGTCATCGCAGAGCTCGAATAACAGCTGAGGGAGCGTTTGTTTAGGGTCATTGCTTGTAAAGAAGGAAGGCCTCCGAAGACCTGGGCGAGCTGCTTATTAAAATACATCCGCATTGAGCAGCAAGGAGGCAGCCTTGAGCTGGAAGAGACGTCCTCAGTAGCTCCGGATTCGCGAGAACTTGGTAAACGGGAAAGGAAGTCACTGGCGTTATTAAATTGACTAAAAATGGCGGTGTTATCTGATTGGATGAGTTTCCAATCGTACCCCCAAAAGCAGCAGTGGAAATTGGAGACTCGTCCGCTGTATTGGTACTGTGAATAGACTGAGGGACGGAGGTAACCGGCAGCGTCTCGGCCTCCTGTAACCATTGGATTTGATAAGAGTCTCCTGGGCAGACAGGGTGAGTGTGTAACGCTGAGGCGTATACACCTGCTGACGTGTGGCCTCCTGGTATCCGAGGCAGAGTTAAGTATAAGGGACTAACGGCTCGGATTCTTACGGATTCTGGAACAGGACTGAAAGCGCTGTTGACCGCTCAGCGACTCCATGTGGGCGCCGTGGAGAGGAAAACAAAAACTCCGGTTGGGAGAAGACAAACCTCTGGGGGTCCTGGCCCAATGGATGCCCCTCCTCCAGACAGCGAATCGTTTGAGTGTGGCTCGGCCCTGTAGTGCTGCAGCTGAGAAGACGCTGGACTGACCCAGAAGCCGGTGTGGCCTGGAAAGCGGAGCTGGCATCAGCAGCAGCGCAGAACGAGAGGAATGAACCCGGGGCCGAATGGGACGCCGGGGACAGAGACACCAATGAGTCGGGGACACCAGTAGGACCTACCTGTACTGATATCAAGCTTTGGGAACAGCAGAAGACGAGAGGGATAGACCTGAGGCCGAACTGGACACCGGGGACCAAGACGCAACGAGACAAGGACACGAGACATAAGGGCTGAATTGGACAGAAACACGAATGAGACAGGGACGCAAGACACAGGACAACTGCTGACCCGGGGCCGAGGAGACGGCTGCAATAGCAGTGGAGACAGGAACCCGGGGACACGAGATGCAGTAAAACACACGGGAGAAAAGTGAGATTAAAAGGACATGGAGGAAGAACAGAGGGGGCTTGAGATTCGGAGGGGTGAGTTTAGACGCGATGAGGAAGACCAATACAGACCGCTGAATGAAGAAACGCAGGGAGACTGCAGAATGGACAGTCGTGGTATTTCAGGGCTCAGAGGCTCCGTCCTGCTATGAGCTGGGCAGCAGCGTGCCGAAGAGCCATGGATATTTACTCTCCGAAGTTCAGAGCTTTATTTATCTCTTTCTTCACGGTGAAACAGGTTTGTGGGAAGCTGGGGAAATGCAGGTGTGTTGCACTTTTCTCTTCCCTGCTCGTGGTCCACACATAGAGAATGAATGCGACTCACGTTAGCAGTGCGGGTGGCGAATGTGAAATAAGCAGCATATTTTTTAAACCCAGAGCCCGGGTCTGTGGACTCGAGGGCGGGATCAGCAGGTCGGCTGCACTGGAGTGTGGCGGTGCTGATGACGTCATCAGGAGACGCGGAAGTTTACCGGGAGCGCAGGATACGATAAGTATATCTTTGATAGGAGAATATGTAATATTTCTAAATATAAGTCCTGAACGAAAGCTGTTTAAACGTGGTCTAGTGACGTTGTGCTACTGTCCGGGTGATAACGGGAGGACAGGTTTCGAATGGGAGGTTTGCGAACGTGGCGGCGAATGCGCGTTTGCCGAGAGCAGCTCATTTCAAAACACAACAGGAGAAGTAAGCGGATAGTTGAACGCCAGGGGTTTGGACAGGACGGGGGGACGACGGCGGGTCTCGGTCTGGGGAAAGACATGAGCCGCAGGTGTTGAAAAGCGACGAAGAGTCAGATCGATGGCCAGCTGGTACGCGGAGGAGGAGGAGGAAGTCTGACTCCTGGCTGAGATCGACTGAGCATCGGAGCAGCAAACGGGAAAACTGATTGAAGGTTCAGGCAGCGTCTTATACTGTCTGTGCGAGACAGCGGGGCTCATGCAAGAGAGAGAGATGGGGAGCTCGTAGGTATTCGTAGCGTTCTGGAGAGGACTGGATTGTCAGGAGCGATTGCTAATCACTGACAGCTGAGTCTGGTTGAACCTGGTTGTTGTCGTCCCTCCCGACCTGCTGTTATAAACTCCCTTTTGCGCTGAGTCGTGGGGCGACTATGCCAGTGTGAAGGTGGACAGGGGGTACTGGTGTGCCACACTGGGAGGAGTTACCGCTGCAGATGTGTGATTCAAGGAGACACAGCAAGCCCACTTATAATGCAAACACTACAGTTTTATTGCAGCTACCAGAAGTTCAATACAAGCACATGTGAAACGCAGTAAAATATGATCAATGTCATATCCGTTGGCCTAATGGTACATGCAATATTTAGAAGTACATTGTTTTATTATATTATACATGTGCTAATGTCATTATCATCTACTCAAGAAGAAGATATAAATATGAGACATGTATCTATGGATCAGAGCCTGAAGCTCATGGCCAGTCGCTGGTTTCCTCTCGCCCTCCTGCTGTCCCGCTCACTTGCGGCCCCTGCTGGCCGTGACGAGGAGCAGGTCGCTGTACGAGTCCTGGCAGCGCGTGTCCTTGCAGCCGCACTCCTCGATGTGGGTGTAGGTGTAGGGCACGGAGGAGCCATCCGCACACTGCAGGGTCACGTTCCTCTGGCTGGTACTGAGCTCCTGGCAGCAGCTGCACTTGTGCTGCATGGCGTTGGCCTCGGAGGAGTACCTGGGGGGGACACCATGGGGGTCAGGGCCTGGGAGCCCGCGGGGAGGAGCCGCAGGGCAGTGTGGACACACCTGAGCGCTGGCCATGGACAGGGACAGGCTCCACCGGTCTCCACTGCACAGACTCTGAAAGGATTTCCTGTGATGGCACTGACTGAGGGGTCGGGTTCCCTACTGGACGAGGACTGCATGTGTCTGAGATGATGAAGGACTGAGCTCTTGTCTCAGACACATTAGTAAAGAATTAAGATGTTCTGATTCTCTGCAGGCGAAATAATAATAAAGTAATATAGAAAAACATATAAAGGTGATGCCTGTGGACAGTGGGGTACATCACACTGGAGAGGAGCTGACTGAGACTTGGGGTCCCCCTGCCCTGCAGACAGTGGGGTACAGTGTGCTGGAACAGGGAGCTGACTGACACTGGGGATCTCCCTGCGCTGCAGACATTGGGGTACAGTGTGCTGGATCAGGGCAGGAGCTGACTGAGACTGGGGGTCTCCCTGCCCTGCAGACAGTGGGGTACAGTGTGCTGGATCAGGGCAGGAGCTGACTGAGACTGGGGGTCTCCCTGCCCTGCAGACAGTGGGGTACAGTGTGCTGGATCAAGGCAGGAGCTGACTGAGACTGGGGGTTCCCCTGCCCTGCAGACAGTGGGGTACAGTGTGCTGGATCAAGGCAGGAGCTGACTGACACTGGGGGTCCCCCTGCCCCAGGCCTGGCAGCAGGGCAGTACTCACATGGAGTAGGTGCTGCAGGCGCCCTCGCAGGACGACACCTCCACAGTCGTGCTGGACACACAGCCCTCGTGTGTGATGGTGGTCGCCTTCTTCTGCACAGTGCAGCTCCTGGGCTTCTCATCGCCTGCAGACACACACGGAGGGCATCGTTACTCAGCTGACAGCACAGCCCTGGCTCTGTGCTCTGCTCACATCCTCATGCAGCAGAGGAGGAAGCCCAGTCCTGCCTCGTACTCCTCCACCTTCCCTTCTTCATCTGACTATCTGCTCAACATCCTCAGCTGTTGGTGAGAGACGCTCCAGCCCTGAGAGGAGGGGTTTTCAGTTTGTGTGAAACCCTGTCTGTGTCCAGCTGGCTGTACTTACAGATCTGACAGCAGCCGTCGTCAGTGTAGCGAATGGTGCCCTGAAACAGAAAACGATTTATATCAGTATGGTGCCACGTGACCGGTACTCATTAACCCAGCCAGGAGCCAGTCTGATGCCCTGTGTATTACTGTAGCCCAGTCTAGTGACAGTCTGATGCCCAGTGTATTAGTCCAGTCTAGTGACAGTCTGATGCCCAGTGTATTACTGTAGCTCAGTCTAGTGACAGTCTGATGCCCAGTGTATTACTGTAGCCCAGTCTAGTGACAGTCTGATGCCCAGTGTATTAGCCCAGTCTAGTGACAGTCTGATGCCCTGTGTATTAGCTCAGTCTAGTGACAGTCTGATTCTCAGTGTATTCGTAGAGTCTAGAGTGAGGTTTGTATCCAGGAGACTCACAGGGACACAGTCATCAGGGTGGAACTCCTGGCAGGCTTTCCTGGTGCTGATGGGCACGTACTGCCCGTTGATCATGAAGCACTGGTAGAGTGTGCAGTTGTCTCCAGGGAAGGTGATGTTCTGTCCAGGCTGTGAGGGGAGAATGGAGAGGTGCTCCTGTGATGAGTGTTAATGAGATCCAGGGGCAGGTGTAGCAGTGGCAGTAGTATCAAACCCAGCAGTTTGTAGCAGTGTAGTAACAGTAGAACTAGAAGCATTGTAATAAATGTCAGTGAGAAGTAGGTACATCACACACCCCTGTCCCCTGAGACTGAGACAGTGCTCTTACTCACCTTCAGCTCATACAGAGGGCTTTCACCATTTCCACTGGGATTCCCACTGCTGCCTGTTGGTGTGGGGTTGTCATTGTTGCCTTTAGGTGTTGTGTTGTCACTGTGGCCTTTAGGTGTTGTGTTGCCATTGTTGCCTTTAGGTGTTGTGTTGTCATTGTGGCCTTTTGGTGTTGTGTTGCCATTGTTGCCTTTAGGTGTTGTGTTGTCATTGTGGCCTTTAGGTGTTGTGTTGCCTTTAGGTGTTGTGTTGTCATTGTTGTCTTTAGGTGTTGTGTTGTCATTGTGGCCTTTTGGTGTTGTGTTGCCATTGTTGCCTTTAGGTGTTGTGTTGTCATTGTTGCCTTTAGGTGTTGTGTTGCCTTTAGGTGTTGTGTTGTCATTGTGGCCTTTAGGTGTTGTGTTGCCATTGTTGCCTTTAGGTGTTGTGTTGCCATTGTGGCCTTTAGGTGTTGTGTTGCCATTGTTGCCTTTAGGTGTTGTGTTGCCTTTAGGTGTTGTGTTGTCATTGTGGCCTTTAGGTGTTGTGTTGCCTTTAGGTGTTGTGTTGTCATTGTGGCCTTTAGGTGTTGTGTTGTCATTGTGGCCTTTTGGTGTTGTGTTGCCATTGTTGCCTTTAGGTGTTGTGTTGTCATTGTTGCCTTTAGGTGTTGTGTTGTCATTGTGGCCTTTAGGTGTTGTGTTACCATTATTGCTTTTAGGTGTTGTGTTGTCATTGTTGCCTTTAGGTGTTGTGTTGCCTTTAGGTGTTGTGTTGTCATTGTGGCCTTTAGGTGTTGTGTTGCCTTTAGGTGTTGTGTTGTCATTGTGGCCTTTAGGTGTTGTGTTGTCATTGTGGCCTTTTGGTGTTGTGTTGCCATTGTTGCCTTTAGGTGTTGTGTTGTCATTGTTGCCTTTAGGTGTTGTGTTGCCATTGTTGCCTTTAGGTGTTGTGTTGCCTTTAGGTGTTGTGTTGCCATTGTGGCCTGTGCTGCCAGTGGGAGTGGTGTTGCCATCGGTGTTGCCAGTGCTGCCCGGGATGTTGGGCATGGGGAAGACACAGGCAACCTGGGTGCACTTTCCACAGCACTGGCCAGGGACCTCCTGGTATCGGAAACCCTGTGGTTTGAGGAAAGAGCACAGTTAACAGCAGAGGCAGGGCTGTGGAGACACACGTGTGAGGGGCTTCAGTCACAGCAGGGGCACCCTAACAAGCAAGGGCTCAACAGCTGCCTTGTGCTCTGAGAGTATCCTTCCTTCATCTACACACTTTCCAGGCTCTGTCCAGTTCTCCTCTCTATCAATCGCACCAGTAGGACATCAGAGCTGTATCACGTCTCTCACCGCTGGGCAGTTCCTGTCGCACGTCTGCTTCCTGCACTGCATCTGGTGCAGCTGTGTGAAGGGGTCTATCTCAGAGGTGCACTGACACTCCTCGCACAGGGACACCGGCACGATCACCCCGGGCTGCACAGGACAGGACAGGAGACATGTGACACATCTTCACCACGGCACCGCGCAGCTCTTCCAGGGGTTCAGGGGCGCACAGACCTCCCCTGCTCTCCGCGTGGCCCTAGGAGGAGGGAGGGTCTCTCTTACCTGGTACTCGATGTTGTTCAGGACACAGACGTTCCTGGGCTCTGCAAATGCAGAATGAGCACCGTTAACAACACAAGATCAGTCAATCAGTCATATAAATCCTGCACTGGACATCTTAGATATTGGATATCTTGAGTACAAAATGAGGATAGTTTTGTCCTTGACTAGACTCTGTGACTTGGGAACTGAAAGAGTTTCATATAGCTGGACTCTGATCTCTGTCTTGGTTCTGTTTCACACTGGAGCCACACAGAGTGGCTGTGGGCCTGTGAGGTCCTGTGTCTGAACTTTCCCCAGTGTGGTCCAGTGCAGTGGTGCTGACTGCTGCAGCAAACACTGTTACTCTGAAGAGCTGATAGGAGGGAAGTCTGTGCTGGAAACGTGTTGAAGCTGCATTGTCTTCTCTCCCTGAGGTTCACTAGGTCACGTGCTGCAGCAGTAATGAGACAGACTGAGGGCACAAGCTCACCGCACTTGTAGACTGGACAGCAGCCCTGCTCGGAGGGCTGGGCCACAGGTTTGAATCCCGGCTCACAGCTCTTCTCAGCCTTGGGGCAGCGGCTCAGGTCACACTCTGCACAGACAAGCAGACAGCTGTTCACAGCAGGACAAGGGACCAGGAGCTGCGCTGAGTTCACAGCTGCTCTCTGTGGATTCCTGGGCACAGATCCACCTGGACCATACATGACTAACAGACCCTGTCCAGGCCCTCTTGACCGCTTGTCCCTCTCCCTGCTGGACACTCACTGCATGTCGTGGTGTTGCAGCAGGAGTCGTTGGCCATGGGCCCCGTCACCAGCACCTGGCCCTCCTGGGTGCAGGGCAGTTTGGGTGGCACAGGGCACACATGGGGCTGGCACTGCACACTCATGGAGGCTTCGTCGCACACGCAGTCATGGCAGTTACTGCGCCAGGACTCGCCCAGCTGGGGGAGAGGGGTGACAGGGAGGAAGTACAGGTGACACACAGTCATGAGCTCACGAGCAGAAGACTCTCACACAAGAAACAAGCACGCTGAAATTAAACACCTGGACCAGAGTTAGACAACACTCTCACCTTCTTGGGCGTGCCATCCGGCCCAATGCAGTCTGAAAGGAAGAAGGACAAGTTTTAATGAGGACGGTCTGTTAGTGAAGCCAAAGCACACACTGACAGTGAGGCCGGGTGTCTTCAGCTCCTTAACTCACAGCAGCTCTGAGCGAAAGAATTAGAGAATTAAATCAGCTCAGCTGGAGGTCATACGCTAATCTCGCCCACTTCCTCCTACCTATGTATTCATCTCACACTTCTTCGCGGCTCGCTCGTGTGTTTAATTTCACACCTCTCCATCCACCCCATCTTTGTCCCTAACGAGCTGCTTGAATCCTCCCTCATTCAGATCAGTTACCCCAGCAAAGCTCACTGTTTGAGTCAGCCCTCTCCTCCACCTCAAGCAGACTGCTGAAACAGGACAGATCACGTTGCAGACTGCATCCATCAGATCACACATGAATCATGTCTGCGTCATGCATGAATACATGTCGGGGTACTAGAGGCTGGAAACACTGTGCAGCTTCATATTGGGCTGTGGTGAAACAGCTCAGGTACAGATCCTTGAGTGTTACTTGTGCTGCAGAAATCAATCAGAGAAAGACAGAGGTCTTGTGAGCGAGTCGGGGGTCAGTCGGTCAGCAGGCTCACCGCAGGACGACACGCAGATATCCGAATGGGGGCTGGACAGCATGGTTCCATTGGGACAGAAACAGCCCTCGGCCAGATGAGACTTATCACTGCTGCCGAATTCCTCATTATACCTTTCGATACAGAGATGACACGAGAAACAGTTTTATAAAGTTTTTTTATGTGTGCAGGATATATCCAATTTACACAATATCTATGCAATCTTAGAGACGATGACAGATAATTCATGACAATATAAGTTAGAAGCTCAGTGCCTCAAAGACAGACAAAGACAAACTGTGACAGAGGGACTGAAGCCCCTTCTCTCAGCAGCTGCAGGAGGTTGTCATTCCCAGGAGCCCCTGAACTGTCTGGCTGTACCTGTGATTGCAGGTGAGCTCCACCTCGGACCCACAGGCTCTGTACTCCTTCCCACTGGGACACGGGAACACTGCAGAGACACAGCAGCAGAGTGTCAGGATAGGACAGGACACAGTGAGAAATCAGCACAGGAGACATGGCAGACAGGTCCTCTTAAGTCACTGCCGACCAGAAATACCTCTTCTTGAGTTCTGACTCAGATTCCACTGCTCATAAGCTCCTGATAAGAATCTGGAGCAAAACATTTCACTTTCATGATGTGATCGAATTGGCACTGCATGATCTCAACAGGTCACTGATGTTGTTTTTAGGTAACAGGATGGGCACTCAGGGAAACAGCACGCCCCCTGTAGAGGTACGTGGGGCTGATACGGACAACATGGGCGCAGAGCAGTGCTGTGTCCTTCAGCAGTGAGTATCAAGCTGAGACTCACAGCACTGGCCCCCAGTGTGGTTCCTCCAGTCGATGCAGACATCCTGCTCCGCACACAGGGCGGCGTAGCTCTCCAGACCGCTGCACTCCACGTCCGCATCGCCCAGCTCGCAGGCGTCCGCCACGCAGGACTGGAAGAAGGGCTCTGGAGGGACCAGGGCGTGGCAGGGCCGGAAGACTCTGTGGCAGAGAGGAGCAGGCTTATCTCCGTGAAGAACAGAGCACATCCCCGACCCCAGAGCAACACTGTGAGGGCAAGCTGAGTCTGCAGGATGACTCACTCGCTGTTGATGAGGTCGCAGAGGGCAGACTTGCAGGGGGTGGTCTGGGTGGACGGGACAGCGGTCGGGGTTCCAGTGGGGCGGGAAGGCGTTAGCGCCGTGGTGGGTTGTGAAGTTGGCGCGGCCGTGGTGGAGATGGGCTGCTCACAGGCTGACTTGTTCTGGCCAGGAGCCAGCCACTCCTTGGCCATCTTGGTGCAGGAGTCTGCGATGTCGCCGCTGGGCAGTTGGCAGTCGTCCGCCCTCTGGTTGGTGCAGGTGCCTGTGGAGGAGGAACTGCGCTTGAGCACTGGTGTTGGAAGGGAAGGGTCAAAGCCCTCAGAGGGTCAGACAGCTCCAGGAGAAGTGAGAAAATCAGAAGAGTTGCCTGTTGTGTGTTTCTGCACTCTCACTCCAGAGCTGAGTTTTGTTACTCAGTGTGCCTCTGCCTAACTTCCACAATTAAAATCCTAGGCCTCTTAGTCTTTCTAAAAATGATCTTAGAGTCCTGCAAGATCCCACACACCACAATTTCATTCTCCTGCACTCAGTAAATGCTGCCCAGCACTGGCAGGAGGTGATCAAGCAGTAGTACAGAACACAGTTATCTGTGCACTGATTTAGGTGGAGTTAGTTACAATCCAGAGGACGTCATGTGGTAACTGGCACTGAGTGGGACGCTCTGGCCTCAGGTGGTGCTTTCCGAACAAAGCAGACACTCACCGCACAGCCCCTCGGTGTTGTGGGAGAAGAGTTTGTACGGCACGCTGACCACGAAGACCATGCCCGCGTACGCCACGTCCACATTGATGTCCATGATCTGCACGCTCAGGCTGACGCCGGTGGAGGAGATCTTGAAGCCGCTCCTGTACAGGCTGGGGAAGACTCGTCGGCCGTTGAAGAAGACCTGCGGCCGGTCAGACCGGAGAGAGAGAGTGAGAGGAGTCGACGCTCGGTCAGGGGCGCAGGACCCTGAACTCGGACAGTATTTGAACGTTTTTACAGTGCACTTGTGAACAATCAAGTTTCCAGGAGTGGGGACAGGAACATGCGACTCTGCAGCTCCAGGTCAGGAAGGATCTGGTGCTACAGAGCCGGAACAGAAGCCTCGAGAGGCCAGTGCTGGCGCAGTGGCCAGCGTGTGCTGCTGGTTACCAGGTTCTGGCGGTTCCTCTGGGTCAGCGTGACCTCGTTGGCCTGGTAGAAGATGCGCAGGGTGCGGGCGCAGCGCCCCCTCCTGCGGCCGTGGCAGTCCCCGTCGTCCACGTAGACGCGGAAGTGGTCGAGCCGCGGGGTGACCTGCTGCACCAGCACGTGTGTGCACGGCCCGCTGTAGGGGTAGTACGTCCCGTCGAAGGTCATGTGGTGGCGGTACCCCCAGCCGGCGCACACGCCTGTCAGAGAGGGAGGAGGGGTGGTGAGGCGGGCGCAGCGCGGGACAGGAGGTCCTCAAGAGGAGGAGGCTCACGGGCCGCAGTGAGAGGCTCAGCTGGAGAAGAGCTGAGGAAGAGCTTGTAGCCGGAGCAATTCATCACAGCTGCTTGGGCTCCTGGGTCTTACCAGCAGCAGGCAGATTAGTTTGCATTTGAGGTGCTCTGAAGAAGCAGTTAAAGACTGAAATGTCTTCATGTGCTCCAGTACAGAAACATTGCTTGCTCTACCTGTGTTGAGATACATGGGCTGAAAGCAACACGCTCCTCTCTGAAACACTTGGCATGACTGTGTCTCGGGCGTCCCACCCCTGCCCTCGGGCAGAGCAGAAACTCACATTCACACTCGTACTGGAAGCAGCAGCCCGTGTCGTCGTACACCTTGTGGGCCGGCCGGCCGTTGGCGCAGGTCAGCGGCTCCACCGGGCTGCACTTCACGGGCTGCACGGAGATCTGGTTGGGCCCCTCGCAGGTGGCGTAGGTGCACTTGTCTATCTTCCAGGTCTCGTTCAGCTGGGGGACAAGTTCACAGGCTTGTGGTTCACAACTGTTCTACTCCAATACCTTTAACAGAGCCCAGGAATGAGGGGCCTGCAGCAGGTGTTTCAGTGAAACAGTCTTATTGGTGTAAACTCTAGACACCATGATGCCTGCTGGTGCAATTCTCTCTGCCTCTTATTGTTGACTCCGATGTGAAGGAGAGCTGTGACTAAACCCTTTGTAGCTACTTAGTAAGTCTGCTGCAGTACATAGACAGGTTACTCTGGACAGCACTGTAAATGACAGCATTACAAGAGCCCTGATGTCTGTGATTACTGACGTCAGTACCCTCGCCTCAGGGACAGACAGGAGACGGGGTCACATTCGGCATGAATCAGCAGATGCTGGAGGGGCTGGGCTGTGTCCTTACCTTTCTTGGCGGATACACAGCAGAGCAGTCTTTCTTTGGAGCTGTGGTGGTCGGCAGTGCTGGGGTTGAGGTCTTGGGGGTCCCTGCTGCTGTTGTCTCCGCAGTGGTGGCTGGGGCACTGGGGGTGGAGGGGCACTCCGTAACGTGTCTCTCAATCCCACAGGTGGCGTTGCAGTAAGCAATGTAGCACCACCCGCCATTGTCTGTCGTATTGTATATGGTGCTCCCTGAATAAAGACAAGCGAATGGACAGTAGTTTTTAATATTAGTTTCAGAATGAGGTCTGTGTACAGTACATCACGAGGGTGAACTTTGTGAGGGAAGTTGATTCTATTTAAAACCCCCTAATGCAATTTATAAATCAACAAGCTAGACAGAAAGAAATGCACTCATCGTTTAAACCTTTTATGGAAAACTTGTAGGAAAGAGCATCTCTGTTGTTAGATATGTCCAGCATACTAAGCACAAAGACCCAAACAAGGAATAACAAAAAGTCGAAAACTCTGGTATTGTAGAGAAAACGAGAGAATAAAAGTCTCCAGCCTCACCAGGAGGAAGGTTCTGTTCCTGGAAGCGGCAGACACACTGTGTCCTGGCACTGGTCACCGAGGGGCTGGTCACCACCCGGGTGGTCTTCATGGGAGTCGTCTTCTCAGTAGTGGCAGGAGGTGATCCGGTAATGACTTTGGTAGTGGCAGCAGTCGTGCGTTTAGGTGTAGTAGATGCTACAGGTGTTGTAGGGTGTGGTGCAACAGTAGTCCGCTCACATGAGTCACAACACAAGAACCTCACCTCATAGTTCAGGCACATTTTCTGTGGGCCAGGCTGCTTCTGGTTGTAACACGTTAGTCCACCCTTCGGGTTACAGGCTGCGTTCTGATTGAGCTCAGAGAGTTTTGTCTTGGGGAAATCAACAGCTCTGCACTGAATGTTCCTGGGATTCACACACACCTTGAATCCAGCTTTGCTAATTCCAGTGACATTCTCAAAATCTCCTCCAGATGATGCTGAGGGCTTGTTGACATCAAACCACTTTGTCCACCTACACAAGGGCTTACAGGCAGTAGTCTTATTGTGACTTACTGGGTGCGTTGATGTCACACGGGTACTGTGTCCTGGATGTGTTGTTCTGGTGACTCCAGGAGATGTTGAAGTTCTGGGTGTTGTGGTCTTCTTGGAAGTTACTGGACCTGAAGTAGCCCTGGTGGTTGATCCTGTCATGACTTTAGTTGTAGTTCTGGGAGTGACGGTGGTCTTGACAGGAGTGGTTTTCAGAGAAGTTGGCAGGTGAGTAGGAGTTGTGGACTGGGGTTTTGTGGTTGTTACTGGGAGGGATGATGTCATGCGGGTACTTTGAGCTGGACCTGTAGTTTTGGCAGTTGTGAAAAGAGTTGATGGTTTGGGTGTGGTTGTCCTCTCAGGGGTCACAAAAGCTGAAGTAGATTTTCTGGTTGTCAGAGTAGTAGATGTTGTCCCATGGCTAGTTTCTCCTTCTTTAGTTGTGGTTCTGAGAGTGACGGTGGTCTTGACAGGTGTGGTTTTCAGAGACGTTGTTACCTGGGTAGTGGTTGTAGACAGGGGTTTTGTGGAGGTGTAAGGGAGAGTTTCTGGAGACGTTTTCTTGGAGGTTGTTTCCCTGGTGGCTCTTTCAGTAGTGGGCCAGGTGAAGTCTGGAGGTAGTGTCAGGTCGGGCATGGTTTCTGTTAGATCCAAAATGTAGCTTGATGTTGTCCGAATCCTAGTTGTCCGGGCTGTAGTTGTCCTTGTCTGAGGGGTCTGAGCAGATGTTTTCGTAAGTGTTGGTATCACAGTGGACACAACCGCTCCAGTTACTGGGTGCGATGATGTTGCTGGGGTACTGTGTCCTGGACCTGAAGTAGTTTTGGTGGTTGTTCCAGTAATGACTTTAGTTGTGGTTCTGGGAGTGATGGTGGTCTTGACAGGAGTGGTTTTCAGAGACGTTGGCAGGTGAGAAGGGGTTGTGGACTGGGGTTTTGTGGCTGTTACTGGGAGGGATGATGTCACCCGGGTACTTTGAGCTGGACCTGTTGTTCTGGAGATTGCTGAAGATGTTGAAGTCTTGCCTGGCGTTGTCTTGGATGTTGTAGGTCTTGTGGTGTGTGGTATAGCTGTGGTCTGCTCACATGAGTCACAACACAAGAACCTCACCTCATAGTTCAGGCACATTTTCTGTGGGCCAGGCTGCTTCTGATTGTAACACGTTAGTCCACCCTTCAGGTTACAGGCTGCGTTCTGATTGAGCTCAGAGAGTTTTGTCTTGGGGAAATCGACAGCTCTGCACTGAATGTTCCTGGGATTCATACACACCTTGAATCCAGCTTTGCTAATTCCAGTGACATTCTCAAAATCTCCTCCAGATGATGCCGAGGGCTTGTTGACATCAAACCACTGTGTCCACCTACACAAGGGCTTACAGGCTGTAGTCTTATTATGACTTACTGGGTGCGTTGATGTCACGCGGGTACTGTGTCCTGGATGTGTCGTTCTGGTGACTCCAGGAGATGTTGATGTTCTGAGTGTTGTGGTCTTCTTGGAAGTTACTGGACCTGAAGTGGATTTGGTGGTTGATCCAGTAATAACTTTAGTTGTGGTTCTGAGAGTGATGGTAGTCTTCACAGGAGTGGTTTTTAGAGAAGTTGGCAGGTGAGTAGGAGTTGTGGACTGGGGTTTTGTGGTTGTTACTGGGAGGGATGATGTCACCCGGGTACTTTGAGCTGGACCTGTTGTTCTGGAGATTGCTGAAGATGTTGAAGTCTTGCCTGGCGTTGTCTTGGATGTTGTAGGTCTTGTGGTGTGTGGTATAGCTGTGGTCTGCTCACATGAGTCACAACACAAGAACCTCACCTCATAGTTCAGGCACATTTTCTGTGGGCCAGGCTGCTTCTGATTGTAACACGTTAGTCCACCCTTCAGGTTACAGGCTGCGTTCTGATTGAGCTCAGAGAGTTTTGTCTTGGGGAAATCGACAGCTCTGCACTGAATGTTCCTGGGATTCATACACACCTTGAATCCAGCTTTGCTAATTCCAGTGACATTCTCAAAATCTCCTCCAGATGATGCCGAGGGCTTGTTGACATCAAACCACTGTGTCCACCTACACAAGGGCTTACAGGCTGTAGTCTTATTATGACTTACTGGGTGCGTTGATGTCACGCGGGTACTGTGTCCTGGATGTGTCGTTCTGGTGACTCCAGGAGATGTTGATGTTCTGAGTGTTGTGGTCTTCTTGGAAGTTACTGGACCTGAAGTGGATTTGGTGGTTGATCCAGTAATAACTTTAGTTGTGGTTCTGAGAGTGATGGTAGTCTTCACAGGAGTGGTTTTTAGAGAAGTTGGCAGGTGAGTAGGAGTTGTGGACTGGGGTTTTGTGGTTGTTACTGGGAGGGATGATGTCACCCGGGTACTTTGAGCTGGACCTGTTGTTCTGGAGATTGCTGAAGATGTTGAAGTCTTGCCTGGCGTTGTCTTGGATGTTGTAGGTCTTGTGGTGTGTGGTATAGCTGTGGTCTGCTCACATGAGTCACAACACAAGAACCTCACCTCATAGTTCAGGCACATTTTCTGTGGGCCAGGCTGCTTCTGATTGTAACACGTTAGTCCACCCTTCAGGTTACAGGCTGCGTTCTGATTGAGCTCAGAGAGTTTTGTCTTGGGGAAATCGACAGCTCTGCACTGAATGTTCCTGGGATTCATACACACCTTGAATCCAGCTTTGCTAATTCCAGTGACATTCTCAAAATCTCCTCCAGATGATGCCGAGGGCTTGTTGACATCAAACCACTGTGTCCACCTACACAAGGGCTTACAGGCTGTAGTCTTATTATGACTTACTGGGTGCGTTGATGTCACGCGGGTACTGTGTCCTGGATGTGTCGTTCTGGTGACTCCAGGAGATGTTGATGTTCTGAGTGTTGTGGTCTTCTTGGAAGTTACTGGACCTGAAGTGGATTTGGTGGTTGATCCAGTAATAACTTTAGTTGTGGTTCTGAGAGTGATGGTAGTCTTCACAGGAGTGGTTTTTAGAGAAGTTGGCAGGTGAGTAGGAGTTGTGGACTGGGGTTTTGTGGTTGTTACTGGGAGGGATGATGTCACCCGGGTACTTTGAGCTGGACCTGTTGTTCTGGAGATTGCTGAAGATGTTGAAGTCTTGCCTGGCGTTGTCTTGGATGTTGTAGGTCTTGTGGTGTGTGGTATAGCTGTGGTCTGCTCACATGAGTCACAACACAAGAACCTCACCTCATAGTTCAGGCACATTTTCTGTGGGCCAGGCTGCTTCTGATTGTAACACGTTAGTCCACCCTTCAGGTTACAGGCTGCGTTCTGATTGAGCTCAGAGAGTTTTGTCTTGGGGAAATCGACAGCTCTGCACTGAATGTTCCTGGGATTCATACACACCTTGAATCCAGCTTTGCTAATTCCAGTGACATTCTCAAAATCTCCTCCAGATGATGCCGAGGGCTTGTTGACATCAAACCACTGTGTCCACCTACACAAGGGCTTACAGGCTGTAGTCTTATTATGACTTACTGGGTGCGTTGATGTCACGCGGGTACTGTGTCCTGGATGTGTCGTTCTGGTGACTCCAGGAGATGTTGATGTTCTGAGTGTTGTGGTCTTCTTGGAAGTTACTGGACCTGAAGTGGATTTGGTGGTTGATCCAGTAATAACTTTAGTTGTGGTTCTGAGAGTGATGGTAGTCTTCACAGGAGTGGTTTTTAGAGAAGTTGGCAGGTGAGTAGGAGTTGTGGACTGGGGTTTTGTGGTTGTTACTGGGAGGGATGATGTCACCCGGGTACTTTGAGCTGGACCTGTTGTTCTGGAGATTGCTGAAGATGTTGAAGTCTTGCCTGGCGTTGTCTTGGATGTTGTAGGTCTTGTGGTGTGTGGTATAGCTGTGGTCTGCTCACATGAGTCACAACACAAGAACCTCACCTCATAGTTCAGGCACATTTTCTGTGGGCCAGGCTGCTTCTGATTGTAACACGTTAGTCCACCCTTCAGGTTACAGGCTGCGTTCTGATTGAGCTCAGAGAGTTTTGTCTTGGGGAAATCGACAGCTCTGCACTGAATGTTCCTGGGATTCATACACACCTTGAATCCAGCTTTGCTAATTCCAGTGACATTCTCAAAATCTCCTCCAGATGATGCTGAGGGCTTGTTGACATCAAACCACTGTGTCCACCTACACAAGGGCTTACAGGCTGTAGTCTTATTTTGACTTACTGGGTGTGTTGATGTCACGCGGGTACTGTGTCCTGGATGTGTCGTTCTGGTGACTCCAGGAGATGTTGATGTTCTGGGTGTTGTGGTCTTCTTGGAAGTTACTGGACCTGTAGTGGATTTGGTGGTTGATCCAGTAATAACTTTAGTTGTGGTTCTGAGAGTGATGGTAGTCTTCACAGGAGTGGTTTTTAGAGAAGTTGGCAGGTGAGTAGGAGTTGTGGACTGGGGTTTTGTGGTTGTTACTGAGAGGGATGATGTCACCCGGGTACTTTGAGCTGGACCTGTTGTTCTGGAGATTGCTGAAGATGTTGAAGTCTTGCCTGGCGTTGTCTTGGATGTTGTAGGTCTTGTGGTGTGTGGTATAGCTGTGGTCTGCTCACATGAGTCACAACACAAGAACCTCACCTCATAGTTCAGGCACATTTTCTGTGGGCCAGGCTGCTTCTGATTGTAACACGTTAGTCCACCCTTCAGGTTACAGGCTGCGTTCTGATTGAGCTCAGAGAGTTTTGTCTTGGGGAAATCGACAGCTCTGCACTGAATGTTCCTGGGATTCACACACACCTTGAATCCAGCTTTTCTAATTCCAGTGACATTCTCAAAATCTCCTCCAGATGATGCTAAGGGCTTGTTGACATCAAACCACTGCGTCCACCTACACAAGGGCTTACAGGCTGTAGTCTTATTGTGACTTACTGGGTGTGTTGATGTCACACGGGTACTGTGTCCTGGATGTGTCGTTCTGGTGACTCCAGGAGATGTTGATGTTCTGGGTGTTGTGGTCTTCTTGGAAGTTACTGGACCTGAAGTGGATTTGGTGGTTGATCCAGTAATAACTTTAGTTGTGGTTCTGAGAGTGATGGTGGTCTTCACAGGAGTGGTTTTCAGAGAAGTTGGCAGGTGAGTAGGAGTTGTGGACTGGGGTTTTGTGGTTGTTACTGGGTGGGATGATGTCATGCGGGTACTTTGAGCTGGACTTGGAGATTTGGGAGTTGTGAAAAGAGTTGATGGTTTGGGTGTGGTTGTCCTCTCAGGGGTTATAAAAGCTGAAGTAGATTTTCTGGTTGTCAGAGTAGTAGATGTTGTCTCATGGCTAGTTTCTCCTTCTTTAGTTGTGGTTCTGAGAGTGAGGGTGGTCTTGACAGGTGTGGTTTTCAGAGACGTTGTCACCTGGGTAGTGGTTCTAGACAGGGGTTTTGTGGAGGTGTAAGGGAGAGTTTCTGGAGACGTTTTCTTGGAGGTTGTTTCCCTGGTGGTTCTTTCAGTAGTGGTCCAGGTGAAGTCTGGAGGTAGTGTCAGGTCGGGCATGGTTTCTGTTAGATCCAAAATGTAGCTTGATGTTGTCCGAATCCTAGTTGTCCGGGCTGTAGTTGTCCTTGTCTTAGAGGTCTGAGCAGATGTTTTTGTTACTGTTGGGATCACCGTGGACACAAGCCCTCCAGTCTTGGGAACAGTGGTGCTTCCTGTCCTGACCTCAAAGGTGGATGTTGTGGTGCCTCGAGTGGTGCTTTTCAGTGATCCTGTGGTAGTTGGCGATGCTCTGCTTGATGTAGGCTGAGCGACTGTTGTCTCACACTCGTACAGGCTGCAGCAGAGCACCCTGACCTTGTAGTCATAGCAGAGTGGCAGGCGTCCACTCTGATCCGCGTTCCTGCACAGCAAACCCTGGGAGACATTGCACTGCACGACTTGTCCAACATCCGCTATGCTCTTGTTGGGGAAATTCTCCGCACTGCACTCTATCTGGCTTGGCTGACCACAGATTTTTCCTCCACTTTCCTTAATCCTGTCGTATGTTTCAAAGTCTCCTTCATTGGTGCCCACTGTGGGAAAATGGGTGTTGAACCACTGGGACCACTGACACTGTCGCTTGCAGGTGGTGGGGGAGCTGGTGGACAGGGAGGTGGGGACGCTGCTGGACGTGAATGCGATCTTGGTGGTTCTTGTGAGTGGAGTTGGAGCGGGAGTGCTCAGCTTGACTGGGGCCGTCTCAGTGGTCCGGGTATGTGCCTGTGTGGGCGTCATCCTCGTTGATGCCCTCTTGCTGGTGTGCCCAGGGGTTGTGAGCTTGCTGGTGTGGGCGGAGGTTGTCCTGGTGCTGGAGGAGGTAGTTGTCTTGATGGGCTTGGTGGTATACTTAGTGGTGCCGGAGACGGTGGACTTGTGAGGAGTGGATGTTGTGGGGGCAGGGGTGGTGCTGTGGCAGGGCTTGTAGCTGCAGCACAGGACTCGGATCTCATAGTTGTAGCAGAAGGGAGGGAACTGCTGAGAGTTGCGACAGACCAAGCCCACGGACTTGTCACACTGGACCACCTGGGCGAGGTCACTGAGTGGCGTGTCTGGGTAGCTGCTGGCCCTGCACTGTATGTCGCTGGGTGTCTTGCAGATGGAGTAGCCTTTTTCCTGGATGGCTGTGAAAGTCTCAAAGTCTCCATCGCTTCTCACAATATCAGGTTGGTGGACATCGTACCAGACTGACCACTCACAGGTCTCCTCTTCACAGTGAGAAACAGAGGTTTTTGTTGGTCCTGCAGATGTAGCTGTGAAGGAAGGTGGGGTAAAGGGCATTCATTATAATATGAACCTGGGTCAAGGAAAAGGTTTGTCAGAACAATTTGGTATAAAACTTTGAAGGGATGAATATGAGAAATTAGAAAGTGCTTTGCACTTCTTTCACACTGTAGAATAGTTATGATCAGTTTCTGAAGCATAAACATCCAAATAATTTACACAAAAGAGAACTCCCTTAATTACAGAAATATCATGGTCTACCATTCTCATCAGATATTTGGTTTTCTAGATCAAGCATCTGTTGTTTTTATGTGTAAGGTAAAGCAAACTACAATGTAGTGAATCTCCAGGATGTAATAAAAGTCAGGACTTAAACACTTTCCCAGACCCCTGCACTTCGCCTGCAGATTGTGAAGAGGCCCCATGAAGGAGCTGAGCCTGCAGCTCAATGGATTCTGTTGCTCTCCTGGTTCTAGAGGAGCTGCTGCAGACCCCTGGTCCTCACCTGGTCCTGAGGTGGTAGAGGCCGGCTGTCTTGTGGTGAACTGGAAGGGGGTTGTGGGCTTTGCAGTGGTCATGGCACAGGGCCACACCCGTCTCTGGATCGTGCTGTTGGGTCCGCAGATGGCCGACATGCAGCCTCCGATACTGTCGGTGGTGTTGTAGATCACAGCGTTCAGCGGGTACTCTCGCATCTCGTAGACACACTTGCATTCTGGAGTCAAAGGGAAATACGACAGCTCAAGAGACATGTGATGCCAAACAGTGCACAGTGTCTGAAGCAATCCAATTTGGAAACGGTGCCTGTGTGGTGAGTGTGTTCGTTATTTAATTGCATGAAGCGAAAGTGAATGAATGGCCTCTACTCACCTTTGGGTTCATGAGAACACTGTACTCCTTTCATTGAGCAATAGCTGCAGAGAATAAGAAGGAAGCAAACATGAAAGTATTCCATCTATAAATATGAAATAGAAATAAGAACTATTTTTTCTGATGGTCTAAGTAGATTTTACATAATTCCATATAAGCTCTTAATATATTCATTTCAACTTTTATGTAATGTAGCTACAGCAAATGCATTAGAACAGTTTAATTTATGCATGTATGGGAACTGTCTGTTTCACACCACATCCTGCGTAAAATGTGATGAAAAACAAACCTGTCATTTTCTATAATTTTCATAATGTTCATATTTAGTCAAATCTTGAAAGAGATGTGAAAGAAAGAGCCTCCTATTAAGGATTGAATGTTATTTTGTAGTCTGTCTTCAGTAAGGAGATCGGTCTGTGTGATTCAGAAAATCCTTAGGTTTGACCTTGAACAGGAGCTATTCTTACAGGACTGTTTGGCATGGTCTGACTGGCCTTATAATTCCACACACTAGATGGAAAGCATCTTATGTTTACATTTTGAATGACTTCCATGTTTCCAGTTATATTTAGCATTGTGACAAATTCCTGCTGGAACATTAAACCAGTCTGAACGTCCTTCTCTCCTGGTCACCTTCCCATGTC
This sequence comes from Atractosteus spatula, assembly GCF_055471065.1. Classification (NCBI taxonomy): domain Eukaryota; kingdom Metazoa; phylum Chordata; class Actinopteri; order Semionotiformes; family Lepisosteidae; genus Atractosteus; species Atractosteus spatula. The sequence goes on along the minus strand of NC_142721.1, from coordinate 16,504,526 downwards.
TCTCCCTCCTGGTCACCTGGGAGAAATATCCTGAAAGGGGGTGAAGTTCTAGCAATTCTGTAATCAGCAAAGCAGCTGCTGATCTAAAGACAGAGACTCACACAGAAGCTGCTCATGTCATCCATGTTGCTGCAAGGCTGACTGGCTTAATGACAGCAACCCTGTCTGTGCCCACAGCTGGGCTGCTCTTGCCAGTCTTACCAGGCCTCGCAGTTCTTTGTGGACGGCACTCTCTCTCCATTGCTGTAGCGTTTCCCATTGGCATCGTAGCAGCCGCACTGCCTCCTGGCCACACAGCGCATCGAGTCCTCGTCGAAGAAGGGCTTCTTGGGGGGACATTTGGGGTAGCAGCCTGTTCACCACAGTAGGACAGAGGGACACCAGCTTAGAGGTTTGAGGATGAACAGGTTTCTTTGCTTAAACATCTGTGCAAGATCAGAGGTCATGAGGTAAACCTCATCATTAACCAGCAATTCTGCACCTTTTGTTTAGAGTCTTTGAAAGGCTCTGGAGTGAGGTTCCTACCTTCCAGGGCTGGGATCTGACTGGAGCATTCCCCTGAGGGGTTCCTGCAGGTCTTCATGCAGGGCGAGCCACAGGGCTTGTAGTGCCACTCACACTCTCCAGGGGGGTTGTAGAAGTCACAGAACAGAGCTGGGGGAAGGAGAGAGAGAGTAACAGAAGCTGAACTCCTTGCAGTTCTACGTGCACTTTTGTATCATTTCTGGTGCACATTGGAGGGGAGTTAGCACAGCTTTAGCACAGGTTGTTCTCTCTAACTGTACTCACGGCAGATCTGGGGACTCCTCCAGGCCACACAAACACCAGCTGCATTACAGGCCTCAGCGTAGGCAGCCACAGCTGTACAGAAGCACTCGCAGTCTCCTCCACTGTCACAGGCACAGGAGTCCGTCACACAGGCGTCGTAGTACGGAGTGGGGTCCACCTGCAGACAGGGGGACACAGAGATGTCTCACTTCTCACATACAGTATGATGACTTCCCATCTTCTCCTGCCCTGGGCTGCCTGCAGCTCCAGTGTGATTGCAGTACCTGAGAGTGGCAGGCTGTGAACACTCTGCTCTGGATGATGCTGCACTGTTTCTCTGCCCAGGACTTCCTGTAGGGGTTGGAGCTGCAGGGGTTCTTCTCCACAGTTGCATCTGGGCAGCTGGGAGACACTTTCCAGCTGTTCCCAAACTGCTGGGCACTGACCACCAGCTCCCGGCTCATGACGGTGAAGTCATTGCTCCCTTTGCCATCGTAGTTCCCACACAGGCCACAGGTTTTACCCTGGAAAGGGAGAAGATGAGAGAAGGAGCAGGAGAGAGGGGGGAGGAGGGACAATCAGTTGTTCAGATTTTCCAGGGCATTTTGTGGTATGTTCATTTCTGACTCATGTGTAATATATTCCTCACTCAGAATGCAATGAGACGTGATGGGTTTGTTACAGTCAATGCTGAAAGCCCTGTGTTTGGCTCCTCATCGTGAGCATAGTGAGATCTCTGTGGGTCTCTTTACCTTGAAGGAGGGGCTGAGCTTGATGGCCAGGCTGGTCCTCTTGTCCCACAGTAGTATCAGCCCATTGCTTGCCTCCACCACCAGGTAGATGCCCATGTGGCTGATCTTGTAGGGCACGTCGGCGCCAGTGTCTCTCGTCACCACCTCGTAGCGCCCCTCAGATAGACGCAGCTCGTTTTTCTGCAGAAGCAACATGCCGAACCATTACTCAGAACTGCAGTCAGCACAGACAGTAGCAATCTGATGGTTTCTGGGAGGAGGGGGAGATGTCAACAGAGTGTCTGGCTTAGAAGTATCCGGCTGCCCCTCCACACAGTTAATTTAACCCACTTCCCATGAAGACTCGTGCTCTGGTGTCTTAATTATGAGACACTGTGAGAGTGAGTTGGAAGTAGAAAGGGAACAGGGGTAAGTCTAGCTGTAGGCGTCCTGTCCTCAGGGTGGCGATGTGATTCTCCAGGCAGGAGGGACAGTTATGATCCCCTGAGAGCTGCAGGCCGGGTAGCAGAGTCTCACCCCCAGGAAGAGCTTGATGGCCTTGGAGCAGGTGGTCCCAGTGGTGCCACAGGGGATGTTCTCAGTGATCACCCTGAAGGTGCCGTTGTCTGGGCTGCTGCTGCAGTAGTCCTGCACACAGGAGAGAGCAGGGGTGAGAGACACAGCCTGGGTGGCCTGTGCGACATTGCCTGAGTCTAGGACTTTTGGGGAGACACGCAGGTGGGAGGTCAGATTCACGGGTCTCTGCTCGTGTGTGAGGCTGTCCGACTCTGGAGAGTTTACTCCCCGTGTCGCAGAAGCAGGGAAACGGGCGATTGGAAGGAGGAAGGAGGGTCCTGGTGGTTCTCCCTGCGGACTGGGGACCACTCTGGGGCCCCTCCCCGGCGCAGTGCATACCTGACTCAGGGTGTATTCACACTCGCCATTGAAGTCGAACCTCTTCCCATCGAAGGTGTGGTAGTGCCCATCTCCATAGAGGGTGCAGGAGCCCTGGCACTGCCTGTCCGTGCATTGCCACTTCCTGGCATTGCAGGTGCTGGAAACAGGAGAGGGGACATTTTTAATGCAGCATTGTTGAAATATGGCTTCACGTTGTGTCATTGTTGTGAAAGGGGAGTTGCAGGTAAAACACAACGGTCAGCCCACCAGGTGTTGCAGCCGACTTGGATTTTCTCCCCAGGCTTGTACTCCAGTCCGTTGTGGACGCAGGGACACTGGGAGACGGGGACACAGCGTCCATGGCCGTTGGACACCAGGCCCTCTGGACACATGCAGCCAGAGATGCACTGTGTGCTGATCTGCAGGGAGCACAGGGTCAGGATTAGCCAGGACAGAATGACCCCTAGAGGGCAGTAGAATGCAGGTGACAGTACAGTGTGTGCAGTCTGTGTGTGTTTGGAGTGACAGTACAGTGTGTGACAGTGCTGTGTGTGCAGTGTGTGTTCGGAGTGACTATACAGTGTGTGACAGTGCTGTGTGTGCAGTGTGTGTTCGGAGTGACTATACAGTGTGTGACAGTGCTGTGTGTGCTTGGAGTGAAAGTACAGTGTGTGACAGTGCTGTGTGTTTCAGTGCTGTGTGTGCAGTGTGTGTTTGGAGTGACAGTACAGTGTGTGACAGTGCTGTGTGTGTTTGGAGTGACAGTACAGTGTGTGACAGTGCTGTGTGTGAAGTGTGTGTTCGGAGTGACTATACAGTGTGTGACAGTGCTGTGTGTGCTGTGTGTGTTTGGATTGACAGTACAGTGTGTGACAGTGCTGTGTGTGCAGTGTGTGTTTGGAGTGACAGTACACTGTTTCCAATGTGTGCTTGGAGTGACAGTTCAGTGCGTACAGTGTGTATTTGCAGCGACAGTGCAGTGTGTGACAGTTCAGTGTATGTGGTGTTTATTCAGAGCTACAGTACAGTGCGTGACAGTGCAGTGTGTGTTTGGAGTGACAGTACACTGTTTCCAGTGCTGTGTTTGGAGTGACAGTACAGTGTATGCAGTGTGTTTTCAGAGCGACACTATAGTGTGTGACACAGTGCTGTGTGTGTAGTGTGTTTTCAGAGCGGCACTATAGTGTATGTCACAGGGCTGCGGTGACTCACACAGTCGGTGTCCAGTGTCTGGCAGCTCTTGTGACACTCCGCTCCAGGGGAGCCCGGCTGAATTTTGGAACAGTCCAGGAAGATCATCGGCTTCGTGCACTCTGGAGGAGAGAGCGAGGCAAGAGGCCGCTTAGTTCCTTGTGCTTAATCTAGCCACAGTCTCACGAATCATGTCAGTCAAGAGGAGAGTACCTGGTTTCAGGGGGGTCGACCCCATGCAGTTCAGTGTTCCCCTGCTGCATGTGCTGAAAGAGGAACAAAGATCATCAAGACCATCACTCTCATGGATCAAAGCAAGAGCAGGAAATTCATCTTCTGAAGCAGCTGGTTGATTCCCAGCAGTGCTGCTGTGGAAATGTGCCTCTCAGACCCCTCCGGCAGACAGGAACTCACCACAGAGTCCCGTCCCTGGTCACGGTCTCGCCAGTTGGCATCACTGTGCCCTGGTAGTAGCAGGGGCACTGTGAAGCTGGCACACATTTGCCCTCCTCGTTCATGTAGGTCCCCTTGGCACAGCCACAGCCGTCCACAGGCACAAACTGGACGCTACAGGTGGGGTCAGGCTGGCTGAGGGAGCGGCAGGTGCGATTACAGCTGGTCATGCTGTAGCCAAAGACCAGAGTCCTGGGGCAGGTGCTGGAGTATTTGGCTGAAGGAAGGGAGAACCAGGGTTTCAGTCACAGGAACACTCCCTTCAGGTGTCTGAACTTCCTACCCTGAAAGCTCCCAGGTCCCTGGCTATTGCAGACACTTACTGCAGACACTGGCTCTCCAGCCGTCCAGCTGCACCCCCTTAGCAGCACAGGCACGGACGTACGAGGAGATGGCAGCACACATACAGTCCTCACTCTTCTCACAGTTACAGCTGTCGTACATGCAGTTCTGGGGGCAGAGGAGCAGGTATTAGGAGGGTCGGGGAGCAGCTGCAGGGGACAGAGGTGAGCGAGGAGCTGCTGTACCTTCTCGTACGAATCGGGGAGGACTTCACCATGACAGGCAGCGAAAGGACCTTTCTTCTGGGACAGCAGGGAGCACCAGCGCTTGGCAAACTGCTCTGTGAGGGGAAGGACAGCAGCAGGTGAGAGAGAGGCCTGATGACTGAGATCTGCCCTGAGCCATGCTGAGGACACTGGACACTGACATCACTGAGCACACAGGCACAGCGCTTACAGACAAGGCCTGACTGAACACACAGGCACAGACCTCACTGGGCACACAGGCACAGAGCTCACAGACACAACCTCACTGAGCACACAGGCACAGTCCTCACAGACACAACCTCACTGAGCACACAGGCAGAGAGCTCACAGACAACCTCACTGAGCACACAGGCTCAGAGCTCAGAGACAAGGCCTGACTGAACACACAGGCTCAGAGCTCAGAAACAAAACCTCACTGAGCACACAGGCACAGAGCTCAGAGACACAACCTCACTGAACACACAGGCACAGAGCTCAGAGACAAGACCTGACTGAACACACAGGCACAGAGCTCAGAGACCAGGCCTGACTGAGCACACAGGCACAGAGCTCAGATGTCTCAGATGTCTCAGAGAGGTTCAGTGGCTGGAGCTACTCTATGTACTGCCCAAGAAGCACGAGCCAGAAGCCAAGCTGGGAACCAGAATATGAGGAGTTTAATCCGATTCCGATTTTTCAGGGGGTCTGGGCGCTGGTGCCACGTGTGTGTGGGACAGCGGGTGAGCAGTGGGCAGGAGCTGCGTACCGTTCTCCGCGCTCAGACTGCAGGGGCTCTCGAAACTGTCCTTCACGTCCAGGCAGCTGCCTCTGCTCTTCCAGCTGTTGCCGAAGGCTGAGGCCGTCCCCTCCACAATCCCACCCGGAGCTTGGAAATCGTCTGTCTGCACGTCGTTGTAATTCCCACAGAGCCCTGGGACAGAGAGCAGAGGGGCAGGACACCGTTAGACTCAGAGACAGAGGGAGACAGAGGGAGAGACAGGAGGGAACAGAGAGAGAGAGAGACAGAGGGGGAGACAGAGAGAGGACCAAGGGAAACTGGAGGAGACAGGAGGGAGAAGGGAGGTTCACAGAGGGAGACAAGATGGACACAAAGGAAGGTAGAGAGAGACAGAGGGACACAGAGAGAGGAAACAGAGGCAGACAGAAGGGAGGACAGAGACACAGAGAAACACAGGGGGACACATAGAGAAATAGAGAGATGCAGAGACAGACAGTTGGACACAGAAAGAGACAGGAGGAGACAGAGGCAGACAGAAGGGACACCGAGAGAGACAGAGGCAGACAAAGGGATGCAGAGAGAGACAGGAGGGGACAGAGACAGACAGGAGGGACACCGAGAGAGACAGAGGCAGACAGAGGGACACAGAGAGAAGCAGGAGGGACAGAGGCAGACAGAGGGACACCGAGAGAGACAGGAGGGGACAGAGGCAAGACAGGAAGAGTCAGAGACAGACAGAGGGACACAGAGAGAGACAGAGGCAGACAGAGGGACACAGAGAGAGACAGAGGCAGACAGAGGGACACAGAGAGAAGCAGGAGGGGACAGAGGCAGACAGAGGGACACCGAGAGAGACAGGAGGGGACAGAGGCAAGACAGGAAGAGTCAGAGACAGACAGAGGGACACAGAGAGAGACAGAGGCAGACAGAGGGACACAGAGAGAGACAGAGGCAGACAGAGGGACACAGAGAGAAGCAGGAGGGGACAGAGGCAGACAGAGGGACACCGAGGTAGCTGTCCTACCGCAGGTCTGCTCCCGGTACGAGGGCTGCAGGCTGACGTAGAGCTGCAGCAGGGGGGAGCGCTGGAGCAGCAGCTGCAGGCCCAGCCTGGTGTGGATCACAGTGTAGGAGGAGGAGGGCGTGAAGACGGTCAGGTTATCTGTGAGGACGAGAGACAGGCTGCGTCAGCACACGGGCCCTCGCCCAGTCTCACAAGGACAAGAGCAGAGCAGAGCAGAGGAGAGGAGAGCAGCTCACTGGTGGCCACTGGCAGCTGGGACAGCATCCCGTTGACCAGGACGGAGCCGCTGGGCGTCACTGCTACCACCTGCAGGGGCACAACGCACACGTCAGAGGGGCACCTGCCTCCCTGCCACCCCAGCGCCAGGCCGGGGCTCATCGCCCACTGGGCAGAACACAGCCGCTCATGACCAGCAGGACGCTGCTCGTTCTGCGCCACCAAGAGGCGACTGAGCGTCTCTCTGCATGAGCGCGGCCTGTCTCTGAGGACTCACCGTGCTCGTGCCGGACACGGACAGGGTGACCGACTTCAGGCAGGTCTCGGTCTCCGTCAGCCCACACCTCACGATCTCCGCCACCAGGGTGAACTGGCCGCCAGAGCAGTCCTGTGGAGAGACGCAGACGGTCACGTGGCCCTGCTGAGGCACACAGAGGGGCAGGTATCGGCGCAGGCGGAGCTGTCTGCTCAGGGACCTTGGCCAGGACGTAGGAGCACTCTCCGTGGAAGGTGAAGGGCTTCCCGTCGAAAGTGGTGATGTGGGAGCCTCCCTCTACAGAGCAGGTTCTAGGACAGTCCAGGTCCTGGCAGCTCCACTGTCCCCCGACACAGGTGCTGCAGCCCAGACACACAGGGACACACAGGGACACACAGGGACACACAGGGACACAGAGAAAAACAGAGAGACACAGAGAGACACAGGGACACGCAGAGACACGGGGACACATAGAGACACAGAGACACACATTGAGACACACAGGGACACACAGAGACACACAGGGACACACAGAGCAGAGAGAAGAGGATCAGAGTCCCATTCATGCTGTTGTTGACTGAACATGTGTGCAGAGTGTCATTCATGTGTGTTGCATACTGTTGCCTTGTGTGTGCAGTGTTGTACAGTGGCTGTGCAGCTCTGTGTGCAGTGCAGTGTTGTACAGCTGGTGTTCAGCTGTGTTTGTGCAGTGCAGTTTTGTAGAGTTGGTGTTCAGCTGTGTGTGCAGTGTTGTACTGTTGGTGTGCAGCTCTGAGTGCAGTGTAGTGTTGTAGAGTTGGTGTTTAGCTGTGTGCGTGCAGTGCAGTGTTCTACAGTGGCTGTGCAGCTCTGTGAGCAGTGCAGTGTTGTACTGTGGCTGTGCAGCTCTGTGTGCTGTGTAGTGTTATACAGTTGGTGTTCAGCTGTGTGTGTGCGGTGCAGTGTTGTAGAGTTGGTGTTCAGCTGTGTGTGGGCAGTGCAGTGTTGTACAGTGTGCAGTGAGAGGCGTACCAGTTGCGACAGGCGCTGCTGTAGGACTGCCCTGAGGAGAAGGCTTTGCCATTGTGAGTGCAGGAGCACTGCTCCACCGGCACACAGCCCCTGTGGGTGATGTCGTCCAGGACAGTACCTGTCAGACAGGGGACAGTGTCCGTGAGAGACGGGTGAACTGACAAGCTGGCTGTTGGTGTCTCTTGCACATTGACAGGACACTTGTTCTCCCAGCACACAGCAGATAAGAATGATCTGATTTTAAATCCATGGTGTCAGTCCTGATTCCTGCAGCTGCACGCTGGGATGGGGGGGTCTCTTTACCTGGGGGGCAGAAACAGCCGCTCCTACACTCCTTGGTACAGATTCTGCCCCCAGTGGGGTTGGAGCAGGTGGCCATGCAGGAGCTCCCACACTCAGTATACACCATGCTGCGGGGACATGTCCTGGCTGCAGAGAAGACAGGAGGAGACAGGTCTTCAGGTCCAGAGGAGGACAGGCAGGCTCAGGTAGACAGGCAGGTTCAAGCAGAGAGGTAGAGAAGTAGGCTCAGGTATACAGGTAGGATCAGGTATAGAGGTAGACAGCAGGCAGGCAGGTTCAGGGACACAGGTAGACACATTGGTTCAGGCAGACAGGAGCATTCAGGTACACAGGAGAGTTTAGGTAGACAGGTATACAGGATGGATCAGGTATACTGGTAGACAGGTAGACAGGCAGACAGGTAGGTTCAAGCAGACAGTCCTAGGTTGCTGTTTGCAGACAGTTCACAGTCTCCTCACACTTGTCACTGGATTGTTCTGATCCTGCATTGCTGTCATTGAAGTGTGAAACTTCAGTTTCAGTGAGAATGTTTTGACCTGCTGACACTCAGTCCTGTCAGATCCAGCCCTGTCTGCTCCTCTGGGCTGCAGGATGCTGGAATCTCTGCCCTCTGCAGCACAGGGGCTCCCTGCTCCAGGAGGGCAGCAGGCTCGGAGCTGGAGCTCCTGTCTCACTGCTCCTACGTGCACTCAGATCCCCAGCACACTCACGGCAGAAGCTGGGGGTCCTCCAGTTCTGGGGGCGCCCCCCGGCGTGGGCGCACTGGCGGGAGTACTCGGCCACGGTGGCGCACAGGCAGTGGGACTGGTTCCTCTGTGGACACTGGCACACGTCCGACACGCAGGCTGGCACTAAGGAGGCCGGGGGCACCAGGGCCCTGCAGGAGGACAAGGCTGGGCTGGACAGGATCTGCTCACACAGGGCTCTCTGGACAGAGACACAGAGGCACTGGTCACTCACACACACTGGGCACTCAGACACACAGACACACACTGGTCACTCAGACACACAAACAACCACTGGTCACTCAGACACACTGGTCACTAGGACACAGACACACACTGGTCACTCAGACACACAGAGACACTGGTCACACAGACACACACTGGTCACTCACACACACTGGGCACTTAGACACACAGACACACACTGGTCACTCAGACACACAAACAACCACTGGTCACTCAGACACACTGGTCACTACGACACAGACACACACTGGTCACTCAGACACACAGACACACACTGGTCACTCATACACACTGGTCACTCAGACACACAGAGACACTGGTCACACAGACACACACTGGTCACTCATACACACTGGTCACTCAGACAGACACTCACTGGTCACTCAGACACACTGGTCACTACGACACAGACACACACTGGTCACTCAGACACACAGAGACACTGGTCACACAGACACACACTGGTCACTCATACACACTGGTCACTCAGACAGACACTCACTGGTCACTCAGACACACTGGTCACTACGACACAGACACACACTCGTCACTCAGACACACAGAGACACTGGTCACACAGACACACACTGGTCACTCATACACACTGGTCACTCAGACAGACACTCACTGGTCACTCAGACACACTGGTCACTACGACACAGACACACACTGGTCACTCAGACACAAAGAGACACTGGTCACACAGACACACACTGGTCACACACACACTGGTCACTCATACACACTGGTCACTCAGACACACACTGGTCACTCAGCTCTGGGAATTCCCTGCAGTCTCTTGGGAAAAGGCCTTGTTGGTCAGTGTGGCCGGACGCTGGTGGACGGGGGTGTGCTCACCGCCTCGGTGCAGTTTGTCTCCGGGGGCAGTGCAGCCGGGTCCTCACAGTGCTCCGTCGGGCCGTCCAGTTTCTGCAGTTTCCCGAATTCCAGGGGGCTGATTGTTACGCCTGGACAGACAGAGCAGCGGTCAGGGCTCTAGAGCTCTAGTTAGCGGATCAGCCGGACTGAGGGCCCTGCGGGTCTCCCTCCCTACCTGCCGCAGTGACCCTGTCGCTGTCCTTGATGCCGTTGAAGTCCCCACACAGCCCGCAGGTCTGGTTCCTGTACTGCTCATCGATCGCCACCTGCAGGGCGAGAGGAGGCACTGCGGTCAGCAGGGCGCCCAGAGAGGGACGCCTCTGTCTGCTGCTGGGTCGATACCTGCAGTGCCCACCAGGCGGCAGCAGCGAGCAGCTTGACCTCACTGCAGAGCAGCTGTACTGAACAGCAGCAGACCGTGACCACGTCTGTTCCCATCGATCTCAACCTCCTGCTGGTGAGTCAAGGGAAGGGCGAGGCGCTGGACCACAGCGCCGATCCCATCGAGAGAGACAGGTTACAGAGACAGTGAGAGGAGGGTCTGGAAAGAGCTGTGAGTGAGGTTCCTGAATCTGTGTTTTCTTCCTGCAGGCGTCCGTGAGGCCGGTGCGTACCGAGAGAGCGTCCTTCCAGTCCCACTGCAGCTCCAGCCCCAGTCTGGCCGTCACCCTCAGGGACTCCCCGCTCCTCTCAGCCAGCACTCCTCCCTGGATGAAGGGCAGAGGCACCCTGGTGCACAAGGGAGTGAGGTCAGAACCACACATTGACACACACTGGGTTGCAGGTCAGAACCACACATTGTCACACACTGGGATACAGGTCAGAACCACACATTGTCACACACTTTGGTAACAGGTCAGAACCACATATGTACACACACTGGTGTACAGTTCAGAACCATGCATCTGTTACATACTGGGGTACAGGGCAGAACCACATATGTACACACACTGGGTTACAGGTCAGAGCCACACATTGACACACACTGGGGTACAGGTCAGAACCACACATTGTCACACACTGGGGTGCAGGTCAGAACCACACATACTGTAGATACCACTGGGGTACAGGTCAGAACCACACATTGACACACACTGGGGTGCAGGTCAGAACCACACATTGTCACACACTGGGATACAGGTCAGAACCACACATTGTCACACACTGGGGTACAGGTCAGAACCACACTTTGACACACACTGGGGTACAGGTCAGAGCCACAGTGACACAAATTAGGACGGAGGTCAGAGCCACATTGTTGTCACAGACTAGGGTGTAGGTCAGAACCACATAGTGGTACACACTTGAACAGAGGTCAGTACTACACACTAAGACAGAGATCAGAACAACGTTTTGACACACTCTGGAACACAGGTCAGAACCATGCATGAAAACACTGGGAAATAGGTCAGAACCACACATTGACACACTCAGCTGCATCATGACTCTACAGTCTGCAGTAACTTCTGCGTGTTCCAGACTCACAGCTCGCCATTGACAGAGACTGTCTCCCTGCGCAGCTCCAGAACCATGCCCTCCAGCTTCATGGTGACCTGGCTAACAGCAGAGTCACTGGGGGTCACATTCCTGCGGATCTGGATGTTGAAGTGCTCATAGGCAGCACGGCAGTGGGAAGCCAGCACGTAGTTACAGGGGCCTGGGAGCTGATAGAGCTCCCCGTCAAACATGCGGTAGTGATGCCTGCCCCAGGTGCTGCACACTCCCCGGGGATGAGCTGAGACACACAGAGAGAGAGAGCATCACCTGAGCTGGAGATACTGTAGAGACACTCAGTCCAGCTCCTCTGTAACTTCACACTAACACTCCCTCATCAGAGCTGTAGATACTGTAGAGACACTCAGTCCAGCTCACCTGTAACTTCACACTAACACTCCCTCATCAGAGCTGGAGATACTGTAGAGACACTCAGCTCATCTGTAACTTCACACTAACACTCCCTCATCAGAGCTGTAGATACTGTAGATACTCAGTCCAGCTCCTCTGTAACTTCACACTAACACTCCCTCATCAGAGCTGGAGATACTGTAGACACTCAGTCCAGCTCCTCTGTAACTTCACAATAACACTCCCTCATCAGAGCTGGAGATACTGTAGACACTCAGTCCAGCTCCTCTGTAACTTCATACTAACACTCCCTCATCAGAGCTGTAGATACTGTAGAGACACTCAGTCCAGCTCATCTGTAACTTCACAATAACACTCCCTCATCAGAGCTGTAGATACTGCAGAGACACTCAGTCCAGCTCCTCTGTAACTTCACACTAACACTCCCTCATCAGAGCTGGAGATACTGTAGAGACACTCAGTCCAGCTCATCTAGTATTTCGGTTGAGAGACTCTTACTTACCCACAACACCAGGAAGCACTTGTATGGTGGGGACAAGAGGAATGTTGTTTCTTATCAGAATCGGATTGATTTTTGGTGGATCTTTTAAAAAATAAAAAACAAGAGTTAGTGTGATTTTCCTATCAGGTTAAGACAGCAGGAACTGTAAAGAGTTCTTGTACATGAAATCTCTGCTTAGAGAGAAATGACAAGAGGCCAGCCGGCCTGTATTGTACTGAGCACTCTAGAGGTTTCATTCGTATCTGATCAGTCCTGCCTTGTCTGGCTGTGAGCTCTCAGCTGTCCTGTATGGCTGTTGATGAGGTGCAGCAGGATAAGGACAGCCATGTTCACCTCAAGGACAGGACAGCTTCGCCCCAGACAGCCCTGAGCCAGCGCCAGCGGGCAGCGAGACCTCAGAGAGGAGCAGAGCACGATCTCACCTTCCACTGCAGCTGCCAGAGCCACACTCGCCATCCACACCGCCGCCCAGACCGTCATCTTCCTCGGGGTCGCTCTGCAGACTGGTGCCGTGAAGGTGCTGCTCTTCCCTTTATAGCCCCAGGCTCCGGGTTCGTGGCCCCTGAGGGTGGACAGGAGGGGCAGGCTGACAAACAGGCAAACAGAATTACAGCCGATCAGCAAACAGATTTTCCAGAGCCGGACTCACGCACTGTTAGCACAGGAGGGCTGGGATTTACTGGAGCTTCTGTATGTTCTTCTGCTCTCCCTGTGACATCAACAAGAGAAGAGTCGGCCCCTACGTGACTGGGGGTCCTCTGCTGATGTTCTGGGGTCACCCTGTGATCCGGAGAGAGTTGGACCCCGAGTGAGAAGGGGACGACTGTGGACACTGAATGAGCTGAGACAGAAATGTGGCTTAATGATCCAATTCTAGAGTCGGAGAAGAGAAAGAGCTGGTTGAAGCTACAATGAAGTTTACTGCAGTGTTCTGGACATACTCTTCATCACCTGTGATAGACATACTCTTCATCACCTGTGATAGACATACTCTTCACCGCCAGTGATGGGCGTGCTCTTCATTGCCTTTGACAGACATGCTCTTCATCCCCATGATGTAAATACTCTTCCTCTCCTGTGATGGGCGTACTCTTCCTCCTCCATGACCTGCAGTGACCACTAGCAGGCCCCCCTCTCAGGGATCTCCATGTCAGCGCTGGATCTCTGCTCTGAGCAGACAGTCGTCCCTCACAGGGAGCTGAGATTCCCCTCCTGTCCTCTCAGCTCAGGGAATGTGTGAATTTCAGTAACGCTGATCACTCATGCTGTATATTCTACCTACAATCTCAAATTCAGGAGTTTTATGTTCATTTTTAGTTGGCAAAATGCTTCTGGAGAAGAAAGTGTAATTATCTGTTAATCGGGTTGTTACGGCTCAGTGAAATTGATTATAATAAAGGGGTTTTAATCCACTGTTAATTTTAGCCACTAGACACTCCTTCACGTGTTTATTACAGTATGTCACTCACGCCCCAGTTCCTAATTAGACCTAATTAGACCAACTCCACTGTATTAAATTAATCTGCATTATATTTCTAATCCAAACACAGTTTGAGCCGTGCTTGTGCGTACAGACATGTGAATGAACAATTAGCTCTTAATTCCCCAGGCTCTGGAGCAGGACTGGACACGCAGCACAGACTGGCACTGAAATCTGATCGAACTCCTTCACTAATTACAGTAACTCGTTACTGTCGCTGTGATGTCCGCATGAGGAGGAGCTCGAGGGCGGACAGGCGGTCTCCCCGCTGACCGCTGGCCTGGTCAGTGTGTGGCCGAGCTGCCCTGTGGGGCTGTATTCTGCCTTGTGTGCTCAGGATCGCAGCAGTGCTGCAGCTCTGCTCCAGGCCACTCCCTGGCCTTGCTAATCCCCTGCCCTGGCCCAGCCCAGGACCAGGATGTGGTAAACCGCTTCTTCTGCCCTCACAGTTGGGCTCCTGACCAGACCGCAGCGCTCTGACCCTCAGAGGACACTGCTCGCAGCCCCTCAGATGGACGAAGTGGTGAGGACTGTGTGTCTGAGATCCTGGACCCGCCAGAGCCCAGTAAAACCACAGGCCCAGCCCTCCACTCACACAGCCGGGCCCTTGAGGGCCACTTCAGCCCTGCTAGATAGGAATATGGGGGCCACGTGTAACGTCCTTAATGTGTGCCCTAAAACATGGATGTTAGGCGGGAGTTATTTCCCAAATGAAATAGGATTAGTGGGGACCGGGAGGATGTAAATATTCCCCTGAGGCTCGCGTGCGACACATTTCTCCACAAGAATCACAGTGTTTGAACAGTAAGAGAGACCAGGACCTGCCAACGCAATTTCACATGTCCATTCACGTCTTCCAGTAGAAACAGAGCGCTGTACTGACTGGTTACATTGAGCACGGAAATCTAATTTAACTTTGATCTGAAACATTTTAGAAACACTCAGAATTGGAAAATTACCAATAGTGTGTGTTTTGAGCCATGGACAACATTTTATAACATTACGTTCATTTCAACATTTAACTTAAAAACCACCATCGCACACAAACTCAGTTGAGACAGAAGTTCCTTCTTTTTCAACCAGAACCTGATAAGGTGGGTCCCAGACTTCTTAACACACAGCTCTGACATTCCCTACACGTCCCCTGGATCACCACAGGGCTGTGTTTCACCTCCTGCTCTACATTCTGTACACTAATAAGCATCAGAGCAAACACACAGATGTCTCGCATAAGTCTGTTGAAGACCCAGCCCTAATCAGCTTATTAAAATGCCCAGAAAACCATGGGCCCAAATCTAAATGATTTGAGTCAATGTTCTGTTTGAAGTTAAATGTCTTGAAAAGAAAGAAACATTTTAGGAATGATAAATTGTCAACAATTATTTGTTTCATAGAAAACCCAGCTAATTCAAGATAAACAGAACTAATTTCACTCTTTTCTATAAGTTATGTATTGAAAGTGTCTTAACATTCTGTCTCTCTTGCTGGTTTGGCGACATCAGTATTGTTAATTATAATCAGTTGGGTAAATCAGTGCAAATCAGTCGGTCAGTATTAAAGTCATGGGAACATCAGAAAGGAAGGCTCCTTTTTCTCTTTCTAATAATTGAGTACTGATAATATGTTTGTGCTCATACAGTACTTGAGCTGTTTTCTCCAATTGAACATTTTACTTTTCATCCAATGAGTCCTCATTATTCAAACAGGGGGTCTCTACCAGTCCTGTTCCTGGACCCTTGTAGTGCCTGTGGTGGGGGAAAGGAGGCAGGAGATGCTCAGGTTGGGGTTACAGTCTTGCTGCAGTGTCTGTGCTCATGGGACTGGGAGATGCACCAGACTATCAGGTAAAGCTGATGGGTGTCACGCCCGACATCCCTCCCTAGAGGGCGCTCCACTGCTCCCATTATTGTCCTTGTGGTTAAGCTCCCCAGGTGTGCCCTCTTAGCTGTATTATTTAAAGACCAGCTCCTCCAGTCCTCGGGGCTCATCATTAGGATCAGGATGTCGCGAGGCCTGCCTGGCACCAGGAAACCCTACGTCTGTCTCCTGGGGGCACAGGTGTCCCCGACACCTCCCGCTTCCTGAGCCCGGGGTCTGGAGGGTCTCGCCCTGTCACCCCTGGACCTCGTGTTTTGTCTGTCCATGTGTTCTCCCCTCCTGGGGATTTTAACCTTGTCTTGTCCCAGGATGGATCACTCGCCGCTGGACCCCCGGACTGGGCCCTGACCTGCCTTTGACCTGTTTGGATTTGGATGCTATTCCTTGTCTCCCCCACTCACTGTCTCACGGACTGTCACTATTATTTTGTGCACTATTAAACCCCTGTGTGTTTCCTTTCACCACGCCTCCTGTCTACTCCAGCTCTTACCACATCGCACAGGGTCTCCTACAAGACCCGACACGGATCTCAGTCCGTGTTCGTTACAATGGGCTGATTGGGCAGGACAGTCTCACCTCCACGTTTTTTTTTATTTTGACTGAAGCTCAAGTGCAGAACCGTCCACAGAGAGGGCTACAGCACTGGCTTTACAGAGCTGATGGGGGCCAATAAGCAGGACTTCAGTCTTGTCACTGTTTCGATAAAGGAAAGTTTGAGTCATCCATCCATGCTAGAGATGCAATTAGAGAGAACAGGGACAGCCACATCAGGGTCAGATTTAGTATGGATGGAGATTCAGTTAAACTCAATTCAAGCTTTATTGTTCCCTACAGTAGGGGAAATTAGTTGTATGGCACAGTCAAACACAACACAATGACAAATACACATTATCAAAGGGAAGAGAATACAGTAGTGTTACAGGACATAAGAAACAAGAGACAAAGTAGTCACTTTGCGTTGTTGAAGAGTGTGATTACAGTGAGGATGAAAGATTTCCTGAGTCTGCTGGTTTTACACCTGGGGGCACAGAGGCGTCTCCCAGATGGGAGAAGTGTGAATTCACAATGGAGGGGTGAGACACACACTCCCTGATGCTTTTGGCTTTCTTAGTCACCCTCTGTCTGTAAAGGATACTTCAGTTGATTTGATTATTCCTGATTATTTTGCACCTGATGTTCCCTAATTGACCAGCCTGTTACAGTTACTGGTACTCATGTTGCCACACCAGCAAGTGAAGCAGGATGTGAAGACACTTTCAGTGAATGATTTGTAGAAAAGTGTAAGAATAGTTTTATCTGCCTTAAAGTGCCTGGGTTTCCTAAGAAAGAAGAGTCTCTGTTGGCCTTTTTTATAGATCGTGTCACAACATTTGTCCCATCGTTTGTCTCTGAAGTGACATCAGAGTGAGAAGGACCGTCCACACCACTACTGCTACTGCTGAATTACAAACATGTCATCATATATCTATAATATAACAACTAACACTCTTTATATAAAGTTTTACTTAGCATTTTTGATTAACTATGCCGACTGCAGCGAGAAGGTTTTTCAGTTTTTCGGTTTTCAGCAACCAGCTTAGGCATTCGGCATCATCGACAATTTCAACAGGCTGCCCATCTATTATAGTGGGTTGAGGGGGTGTGGTCTTTTTCCTACAATCAATAACCAGTTCCTTCGTTTGTGAAACATTTAACTTTAGGGAGGACTCGTTGCACCAGTTAGTAAAATCATTTAGGATGGGCCCATGATGGTATTCTGTGTCCTTTAATAAACTGACCAGGGCTGTGTCATCAGCAAACTTCATGAGGTGTCTATCTGTGTGTCTGCTTATGCGATCACTGGTTTACAAAATGTACAGCAGAGGGGACAAGACACAGCCCTGTGGTGATCCACTTGATGTGTAGCGAATGTCAGATAAGCACTTCCCCAGTCTGACCTGTCACAGTCGTAATCCCTCCTCTTGGGGGCGCTCCATCCCTTTCGTATTCTAGTTGATTATGTGCACCTGCCCCCTGTTTGTCTCCTTATTTTAGCCTGGTGCTCCCACTATTCCTGGCTCAGCACTGGGAGGTGGACGCCCAGAAGCTCGTCTACCGGCGTGTCCAGGAAAGACCCGACGGCACAGGTTTCATCACAGCATCCTGACCATCTGAGTCCGGGGCTCAGAGCACCTGGCCTCTTCATCCTGGTTTTATTCCCTGTCCCTGTCCCAGATCCCGTTCCAGATTTTAACCTTGTTTGTCTCATCTTAGATGGATCCCCCGGTTTCGGACTTTGGACTGCGCCCCGGGATTTCCCCTTGGAAACTTGGTTGCCGTCACCCCCCCCCCCTCCCCGTCTGTCAACCCGTCCTGATTCCTCTTCGTCTCCTCCCCTGATGTCCTTATCAACTTACTTCTGGATCATACCGTCTGCACAGGGTCCTGAACAGCGCTTAGCAGGAGCCTGGACCAGCTCCCGCTACAGACCTGTTGAGACCTGTTAGTTAGGAAGTCTAGCACCCAGCTTATCAAGTTCTCATTCAGACTGAAGTACAATACTTTGAGAGTTTCTGTGCAAGCAACAGTGGGTGTATTGTGAGCAGAGGAGAAGTCAACAAATAAAATCCTTACAAAGGTCCCTGGTTGGTCCAGGTGTTGATAGACCAGATTTAACAACGTGTGTAATGCATCGTCTACTCCCCTCCTGTCCCTGTGTGCAAACTGCAGGGGGTCGATGAGGGCTTGTGTGCTCTTTGTGATGTGGTGCTTCACTATTCTCTCAAGAGCTTTCACTGGGAGAGATGTGAGGGCAACCGGCCTGTAGCTGTTAAGGCCACTAGGCTGGGCAGTTTTAGGAACAGGAATAATGATGGATTTCTGCCACAGAGAGGGAATGATCTGTAAGTTTAAGGACATCTGGAAGAGAAAACTAAACATATCGCAAAGCTGATCTGCACAAGATTGTAGGACCCTACCACACACACTATCTGGACGTGCACTTTTCCTTATATAAGTTTCCTAAAAGGTCTACGTACCTCTGCTGTGTCAATTTAAAAAACAGCCTCTCCAGATCCAGGGTGAATAGCACTATGAGCTGAGCTGGTTGTAGATTTCAACTCAAAGAGGGTATAAACCTCATTCAGATCATTGGCCAGCTGTTGCCCACCCACACCACTTAACAGGGTACAGTGCTGCCACTACGCTTCTGAGGGATATTGGCTATGATTTTAATGCCCTGCCATGCCATCCTGGTGTCACCTGTTGTCATGGTGTTCTCTATTTTCACCCTATACTGTTCCTTAGCTTTCCCGATCTCCCTTTTCACCTCTCTCTGCACTTCCTTCCTGAGCTGGGCGTCCCCTTGAGAAAAAGCCTGTTTCTCTTTTAGGAGGACATGATGCAGGCTTTGTGTTACCCAGGGTTTTTTATTGGGAAAAGCCTTTCACGAGGAATGACAACACCCGGGATGAAAGCGTCATGGAGCGAAACTGTGGCTTAACCCGCTCGGCTGAGGGCTCCCGGCCAGAGGACAAGGTTCTTCTGGGGGGTCCTGGTCTCCCAGCGGGACCCCAAACCACCAATGCAGAATTCTGAAGCGTGGAGGAGGGGAGAGGAACTCGTGGTGTGAACTGTGGGTCATCGCAGAGCTCGAATAACAGCTGAGGGAGCGTTTGTTTAGGGTCATTGCTTGTAAAGAAGGAAGGCCTCCGAAGACCTGGGCGAGCTGCTTATTAAAATACATCCGCATTGAGCAGCAAGGAGGCAGCCTTGAGCTGGAAGAGACGTCCTCAGTAGCTCCGGATTCGCGAGAACTTGGTAAACGGGAAAGGAAGTCACTGGCGTTATTAAATTGACTAAAAATGGCGGTGTTATCTGATTGGATGAGTTTCCAATCGTACCCCCAAAAGCAGCAGTGGAAATTGGAGACTCGTCCGCTGTATTGGTACTGTGAATAGACTGAGGGACGGAGGTAACCGGCAGCGTCTCGGCCTCCTGTAACCATTGGATTTGATAAGAGTCTCCTGGGCAGACAGGGTGAGTGTGTAACGCTGAGGCGTATACACCTGCTGACGTGTGGCCTCCTGGTATCCGAGGCAGAGTTAAGTATAAGGGACTAACGGCTCGGATTCTTACGGATTCTGGAACAGGACTGAAAGCGCTGTTGACCGCTCAGCGACTCCATGTGGGCGCCGTGGAGAGGAAAACAAAAACTCCGGTTGGGAGAAGACAAACCTCTGGGGGTCCTGGCCCAATGGATGCCCCTCCTCCAGACAGCGAATCGTTTGAGTGTGGCTCGGCCCTGTAGTGCTGCAGCTGAGAAGACGCTGGACTGACCCAGAAGCCGGTGTGGCCTGGAAAGCGGAGCTGGCATCAGCAGCAGCGCAGAACGAGAGGAATGAACCCGGGGCCGAATGGGACGCCGGGGATAGAGACACCAATGAGTCGGGGACACCAGTAGGACCTACCTGTACTGATATCAAGCTTTGGGAACAGCAGAAGACGAGAGGGATAGACCTGAGGCCGAACTGGACACCGGGGACCAAGACGCAACGAGACAAGGACACGAGACATAAGGGCTGAATTGGACAGAAACACGAATGAGACAGGGACGCAAGACACAGGACAACTGCTGACCCGGGGCCGAGGAGACGGCTGCAATAGCAGTGGAGACAGGAACCCGGGGACACGAGATGCAGTAAAACACACGGGAGAAAAGTGAGATTAAAAGGACATGGAGGAAGAACAGAGGGGGCTTGAGATTCGGAGGGGTGAGTTTAGACGCGATGAGGAAGACCAATACAGACCGCTGAATGAAGAAACGCAGGGAGACTGCAGAATGGACAGTCGTGGTATTTCAGGGCTCAGAGGCTCCGTCCTGCTATGAGCTGGGCAGCAGCGTGCCGAAGAGCCATGGATATTTACTCTCCGAAGTTCAGAGCTTTATTTATCTCTTTCTTCACGGTGAAACAGGTTTGTGGGAAGCTGGGGAAATGCAGGTGTGTTGCACTTTTCTCTTCCCTGCTCGTGGTCCACACATAGAGAATGAATGCGACTCACGTTAGCAGTGCGGGTGGCGAATGTGAAATAAGCAGCATATTTTTTAAACCCAGAGCCCGGGTCTGTGGACTCGAGGGCGGGATCAGCAGGTCGGCTGCACTGGAGTGTGGCGGTGCTGATGACGTCATCAGGAGACGCGGAAGTTTACCGGGAGCGCAGGATACGATAAGTATATCTTTGATAGGAGAATATGTAATATTCCTAAATATAAGTCCTGAACGAAAGCTGTTTAAACGTGGTCTAGTGACGTTGTGCTACTGTCCGGGTGATAACGGGAGGACAGGTTTCGAATGGGAGGTTTGCGAACGTGGCGGCCAATGCGCGTTTGCCGAGAGCAGCTCATTTCAAAACACAACAGGAGAAGTAAGCGGATAGTTGAACGCCAGGGGTTTGGACAGGACGGGGGGACGACGGCGGGTCTCGGTCTGGGGAAAGACATGAGCCGCAGGTGTTGAAAAGCGACGAAGAGTCAGATCGATGGCCAGCTGGTACGCGGAGGAGGAGGAGGAAGTCTGACTCCTGGCTGAGATCGACTGAGCATCGGAGCAGCAAACGGGAAAACTGATTGACGGTTTAGGCAGCGTCTTATACTGTCTGTGCGAGACAGCGGGGCTCATGCAAGAGAGAGAGATGGGGAGCTCGTAGGTATTCGTAGCGTTCTGGAGAGGACTGGATTGTCAGGAGCGATTGCTAATCACTGACAGCTGAGTCTGGTTGAACCTGGTTGTTGTCGTCCCTCCCGACCTGCTGTTATAAACTCCCTTTTGCGCTGAGTCGTGGGGCGACTATGCCAGTGTGAAGGTGGACAGGGGGTACCGGTGTGCCACACTGGGAGGAGTTACCGCTGCAGATGTGTGATTCAAGGAGACACAGCAAGCCCACTTATAATGCAAACACTACAGTTTTATTGCAGCTACCAGAAGTTCAATACAAGCACATGTGAAACGCAGTAAAATATGATCAATGTCATATCCGTTGGCCTAATGGTACATGCAATATTTAGAAGTACATTGTTTTATTATATTATACATGTGCTAATGTCATTATCATCTACTCAAGAAGAAGATATAAATATGAGACATGTATCTATGGATCAGAGCCTGAAGCTCATGGCCAGTCGCTGGTTTCCTCTCGCCCTCCTGCTGTCCCGCTCACTTGCGGCCCCTGCTGGCCGTGACGAGGAGCAGGTCGCTGTACGAGTCCTGGCAGCGCGTGTCCTTGCAGCCGCACTCCTCGATGTGGGTGTAGGTGTAGGGCACGGAGGAGCCATCCGCACACTGCAGGGTCACGTTCCTCTGGCTGGTACTGAGCTCCTGGCAGCAGCTGCACTTGTGCTGCATGGCGTTGGCCTCGGAGGAGTACCTGGGGGGGACACCATGGGGGTCAGGGCCTGGGAGCCCGCGGGGAGGAGCCGCAGGGCAGTGTGGACACACCTGAGCGCTGGCCATGGACAGGGACAGGCTCCACCGGTCTCCACTGCACAGACTCTGAAAGGATTTCCTGTGATGGCACTGACTGAGGGGTCGGGTTCCCTACTGGACGAGGACTGCATGTGTCTGAGATGATGAAGGACTGAGCTCTTGTCTCAGACACATTAGTAAAGAATTAAGATGTTCTGATTCTCTGCAGGCGAAATAATAATAAAGTAATATAGAAAAACATATAAAGGTGATGCCTGTGGACAGTGGGGTACATCACACTGGAGAGGAGCTGACTGAGACTTGGGGTCCCCCTGCCCTGCAGACAGTGGGGTACAGTGTGCTGGAACAGGGAGCTGACTGACACTGGGGGTCTCCCTGCGCTGCAGACATTGGGGTACAGTGTGCTGGATCAGGGCAGGAGCTGACTGAGACTGGGGGTCTCCCTGCCCTGCAGACAGTGGGGTACAGTGTGCTGGATCAGGGCAGGAGCTGACTGAGACTGGGGGTCTCCCTGCCCTGCAGACAGTGGGGTACAGTGTGCTGGATCAAGGCAGGAGCTGACTGAGACTGGGGGTTCCCCTGCCCTGCAGACAGTGGGGTACAGTGTGCTGGATCAAGGCAGGAGCTGACTGACACTGGGGGTCCCCCTGCCCCAGGCCTGGCAGCAGGGCAGTACTCACATGGAGTAGGTGCTGCAGGCGCCCTCGCAGGACGACACCTCCACAGTCGTGCTGGACACACAGCCCTCGTGTGTGATGGTGGTCGCCTTCTTCTGCACAGTGCAGCTCCTGGGCTTCTCATCGCCTGCAGACACACACGGAGGGCATCGTTACTCAGCTGACAGCACAGCCCTGGCTCTGTGCTCTGCTCACATCCTCATGCAGCAGAGGAGGAAGCCCAGTCCTGCCTCGTACTCCTCCACCTTCCCTTCTTCATCTGACTATCTGCTCAACATCCTCAGCTGTTGGTGAGAGACGCTCCAGCCCTGAGAGGAGGGGTTTTCAGTTTGTGTGAAACCCTGTCTGTGTCCAGCTGGCTGTACTTACAGATCTGACAGCAGCCGTCGTCAGTGTAGCGAATGGTGCCCTGAAACAGAAAACGATTTATATCAGTATGGTGCCACGTGACCGGTACTCATTAACCCAGCCAGGAGCCAGTCTGATGCCTTGTGTATTACTGTAGCCCAGTCTAGTGACAGTCTGATGCCCAGTGTATTAGTCCAGTCTAGTGACAGTCTGATGCCCAGTGTATTAGTCCAGTCTAGTGACAGTCTGATGCCCAGTGTATTACTGTAGCTCAGTCTAGTGACAGTCTGATGCCCAGTGTATTACTGTAGCCCAGTCTAGTGACAGTCTGATGCCCAGTGTATTAGCCCAGTCTAGTGACAGTCTGATGCCCTGTGTATTAGCTCAGTCTAGTGACAGTCTGATTCTCAGTGTATTCGTAGAGTCTAGAGTGAGGTTTGTATCCAG
Organism: Atractosteus spatula; assembly: GCF_055471065.1. Lineage (NCBI taxonomy): Eukaryota > Metazoa > Chordata > Actinopteri > Semionotiformes > Lepisosteidae > Atractosteus > Atractosteus spatula. The sequence continues at coordinate 16,480,901 of NC_142721.1, read as the reverse complement.
GAGACTCACAGGGACACAGTCATCAGGGTGGAACTCCTGGCAGGCTTTCCTGGTGCTGATGGGCACGTACTGCCCGTTGATCATGAAGCACTGGTAGAGTGTGCAGTTGTCTCCAGGGAAGGTGATGTTCTGTCCAGGCTGTGAGGGGAGAATGGAGAGGTGCTCCTGTGATGAGTGTTAATGAGATCCAGGGGCAGGTGTAGCAGTGGCAGTAGTATCAAACCCAGCAGTTTGTAGCAGTGTAGTAACAGTAGAACTAGAAGCATTGTAATAAATGTCAGTGAGAAGTAGGTACATCACACACCCCTGTCCCCTGAGACTGAGACAGTGCTCTTACTCACCTTCAGCTCATACAGAGGGCTTTCACCATTTCCACTGGGATTCCCACTGCTGCCTGTTGGTGTGGGGTTGTCATTGTTGCCTTTAGGTGTTGTGTTGTCACTGTGGCCTTTAGGTGTTGTGTTGCCATTGTTGCCTTTAGGTGTTGTGTTGTCATTGTGGCCTTTAGGTGTTGTGTTGCCATTGTTGCCTTTAGGTGTTGTGTTGTCATTGTGGCCTTTAGGTGTTGTGTTGCCTTTAGGTGTTGTGTTGTCATTGTTGTCTTTAGGTGTTGTGTTGTCATTGTGGCCTTTTGGTGTTGTGTTGCCATTGTTGCCTTTAGGTGTTGTGTTGTCATTGTTGCCTTTAGGTGTTGTGTTGCCTTTAGGTGTTGTGTTGTCATTGTGGCCTTTAGGTGTTGTGTTGCCATTGTTGCCTTTAGGTGTTGTGTTGTCATTGTGGCCTTTTGGTGTTGTGTTGCCATTGTTGCCTTTAGGTGTTGTGTTGTCATTGTGGCCTTTAGGTGTTGTGTTGCCATTGTGGCCTTTAGGTGTTGTGTTGCCATTGTTGCCTTTAGGTGTTGTGTTGCCTTTAGGTGTTGTGTTGTCATTGTGGCCTTTAGGTGTTGTGTTGCCTTTAGGTGTTGTGTTGTCATTGTGGCCTTTAGGTGTTGTGTTGTCATTGTGGCCTTTTGGTGTTGTGTTGCCATTGTTGCCTTTAGGTGTTGTGTTGTCATTGTGGCCTTTAGGTGTTGTGTTGTCATTGTGGCCTTTTGGTGTTGTGTTGCCATTGTTGCCTTTAGGTGTTGTGTTGCCTTTAGGTGTTGTGTTGTCATTGTTGCCTTTAGGTGTTGTGTTGTCATTGTGGCCTTTAGGTGTTGTGTTGCCATTGTTGTCTTTAGGTGTTGTGTTACCATTATTGCTTTTAGGTGTTGTGTTGTCATTCTGGCCTTTTGGTGTTGTGTTGCCATTGTTGCCTTTAGGTGTTGTGTTGCCTTTAGGTGTTGTGTTGCCATTGTGGCCTGTGCTGCCAGTGGGAGTGGTGTTGCCATCGGTGTTGCCAGTGCTGCCCGGGATGTTGGGCATGGGGAAGACACAGGCAACCTGGGTGCACTTTCCACAGCACTGGCCAGGGACCTCCTGGTATCGGAAACCCTGTGGTTTGAGGAAAGAGCACAGTTAACAGCAGAGGCAGGGCTGTGGAGACACACGTGTGAGGGGCTTCAGTCACAGCAGGGGCACCCTAACAAGCAAGGGCTCAACAGCTGCCTTGTGCTCTGAGAGTATCCTTCCTTCATCTACACACTTTCCAGGCTCTGTCCAGTTCTCCTCTCTATCAATCGCACCAGTAGGACATCAGAGCTGTATCACTTCTCTCACCGCTGGGCAGTTCCTGTCGCACGTCTGCTTCCTGCACTGCATCTGGTGCAGCTGTGTGAAGGGGTCTATCTCAGAGGTGCACTGACACTCCTCGCACAGGGACACCGGCACGATCACCCCGGGCTGCACAGGACAGGACAGGAGACATGTGACACATCTTCACCACGGCACCGCGCAGCTCTTCCAGGGGTTCAGGGGCGCACAGACCTCCCCTGCTCTCCGCGTGGCCCTAGGAGGAGGGAGGGTCTCTCTTACCTGGTACTCGATGTTGTTCAGGACACAGACGTTCCTGGGCTCTGCAAATGCAGAATGAGCACCGTTAACAACACAAGATCAGTCAATCAGTCATATAAATCCTGCACTGGACATCTTAGATATTGGATATCTTGAGTACAAAATGAGGATAGTTTTGTCCTTGACTAGACTCTGTGACTTGGGAACTGAAAGAGTTTCATATAGCTGGACTCTGATCTCTGTCTTGGTTCTGTTTCACACTGGAGCCACACAGAGTGGCTGTGGGCCTGTGAGGTCCTGTGTCTGAACTTTCCCCAGTGTGGTCCAGTGCAGTGGTGCTGACTGCTGCAGCAAACACTGTTACTCTGAAGAGCTGATAGGAGGGAAGTCTGTGCTGGAAACGTGTTGAAGCTGCATTGTCTTCTCTCCCTGAGGTTCACTGGGTCACGTGCTGCAGCAGTAATGAGACAGACTGAGGGCACAAGCTCACCGCACTTGTAGACTGGACAGCAGCCCTGCTCGGAGGGCTGGGCCACAGGTTTGAATCCCGGCTCACAGCTCTTCTCAGCCTTGGGGCAGCGGCTCAGGTCACACTCTGCACAGACAAGCAGACAGCTGTTCACAGCAGGACAAGGGACCAGGAGCTGCGCTGAGTTCACAGCTGCTCTCTGTGGATTCCTGGGCACAGATCCACCTGGACCATACATGACTAACAGACCCTGTCCAGGCCCTCTTGACCGCTTGTCCCTCTCCCTGCTGGACACTCACTGCATGTCGTGGTGTTGCAGCAGGAGTCGTTGGCCATGGGCCCCGTCACCAGCACCTGGCCCTCCTGGGTGCAGGGCAGTTTGGGTGGCACAGGGCACACATGGGGCTGGCACTGCACACTCATGGAGGCTTCGTCGCACACGCAGTCATGGCAGTTACTGCGCCAGGACTCGCCCAGCTGGGGGAGAGGGGTGACAGGGAGGAAGTACAGGTGACACACAGTCATGAGCTCACGAGCAGAAGACTCTCACACAAGAAACAAGCACGCTGAAATTAAACACCTGGACCAGAGTTAGACAACACTCTCACCTTCTTGGGCGTGCCATCCGGCCCAATGCAGTCTGAAAGGAAGAAGGACAAGTTTTAATGAGGACGGTCTGTTAGTGAAGCCAAAGCACACACTGACAGTGAGGCCGGGTGTCTTCAGCTCCTTAACTCACAGCAGCTCTGAGCGAAAGAATTAGAGAATTAAATCAGCTCAGCTGGAGGTCATACGCTAATCTCGCCCACTTCCTCCTACCTATGTATTCATCTCACACTTCTTCGCGGCTCGCTCGTGTGTTTAATTTCACACCTCTCCATCCACCCCATCTTTGTCCCTAACGAGCTGCTTGAATCCTCCCTCATTCAGATCAGTTACCCCAGCAAAGCTCAATGTTTGAGTCAGCCCTCTCCTCCACCTCAAGCAGACTGCTGAAACAGGACAGATCACGTTGCAGACTGCATCCATCAGATCACACATGAATCATGTCTGCGTCATGCATGAATACATGTCGGGGTACTAGAGGCTGGAAACACTGTGCAGCTTCATATTGGGCTGTGGTGAAACAGCTCAGGTACAGATCCTTGAGTGTTACTTGTGCTGCAGAAATCAATCAGAGAAAGACAGAGGTCTTGTGAGCGAGTCGGGGGTCAGTCGGTCAGCAGGCTCACCGCAGGACGACACGCAGATATCCGAATGGGGGCTGGACAGCATGGTTCCATTGGGACAGAAACAGCCCTCGGCCAGATGAGACTTATCACTGCTGCCGAATTCCTCATTATACCTTTCGATACAGGGATGACACGAGAAACAGTTTTATAAAGTTTTTTTATGTGTGCAGGATATATCCAATTTACACAATATCTATGCAATCTTAGAGACGATGACAGATAATTCATGACAATATAAGTTAGAAGCTCAGTGCCTCAAAGACAGACAAAGACAAACTGACAGAGGGACTGAAGCCCCTTCTCTCAGCAGCTGCAGGAGGTTGTCATTCCCAGGAGCCCCTGAACTGTCTGGCTGTACCTGTGATTGCAGGTGAGCTCCACCTCGAACCCACAGGCTCTGTACTCCTTCCCACTGGGACACGGGAACACTGCAGAGACACAGCAGCAGAGTGTCAGGATAGGACAGGACACAGTGAGAAATCAGCACAGGAGACATGGCAGACAGGTCCTCTTAAGTCACTGCCGACCAGAAATACCTCTTCTTGAGTTCTGACTCAGATTCCACTGCTCATAAGCTCCTGATAAGAATCTGGAGCAAAACATTTCACTTTCATGATGTGATCGAATTGGCACTGCATGATCTCAACAGGTCACTGATGTTGTTTTTAGGTAACAGGATGGGCACTCAGGGAAACAGCACGCCCCCTGTAGAGGTACGTGGGGCTGATACGGACAACATGGGCGCAGAGCAGTGCTGTGTCCTTCAGCAGTGAGTATCAAGCTGAGACTCACAGCACTGGCCCCCAGTGTGGTTCCTCCAGTCGATGCAGACATCCTGCTCCGCACACAGGGCGGCGTAGCTCTCCAGACCGCTGCACTCCACGTCCGCATCGCCCAGCTCGCAGGCGTCCGCCACGCAGGACTGGAAGAAGGGCTCTGGAGGGACCAGGGCGTGGCAGGGCCGGAAGACTCTGTGGCAGAGAGGAGCAGGCTTATCTCCGTGAAGAACAGAGCACATCCCCGACCCCAGAGCAACACTGTGAGGGCAAGCTGAGTCTGCAGGATGACTCACTCGCTGTTGATGAGGTCGCAGAGGGCAGACTTGCAGGGGGTGGTCTGGGTGGACGGGACAGCGGTCGGGGTTCCAGTGGGGCGGGAAGGCGTTGGCGCCGTGGTGGGTTGTGAAGTTGGCGCGGCCGTGGTGGAGATGGGCTGCTCACAGGCTGACTTGTTCTGGCCAGGAGCCAGCCACTCCTTGGCCATCTTGGTGCAGGAGTCTGCGATGTCGCCGCTGGGCAGTTGGCAGTCGTCCGCCCTCTGGTTGGTGCAGGTGCCTGTGGAGGAGGAACTGCGCTTGAGCACTGGTGTTGGAAGGGAAGGGTCAAAGCCCTCAGAGGGTCAGACAGCTCCAGGAGAAGTGAGAAAATCAGAAGAGTTGCCTGTTGTGTGTTTCTGCACTCTCACTCCAGAGCTGAGTTTTGTTACTCAGTGTGCCTCTGCCTAACTTCCACAATTAAAATCCTAGGCCTCTTAGTCTTTCTAAAAATGATCTTAGAGTCCTGCAAGATCCCACACACCACAATTTCATTCTCCTGCACTCAGTAAATGCTGCCCAGCACTGGCAGGAGGTGATCAAGCAGTAGTACAGAACACAGTTATCTGTGCACTGATTTAGGTGGAGTTAGTTACAATCCAGAGGACGTCATGTGGTAACTGGCACTGAGTGGGACGCTCTGGCCTCAGGTGGTGCTTTCCGAACAAAGCAGACACTCACCGCACAGCCCCTCGGTGTTGTGGGAGAAGAGTTTGTACGGCACGCTGACCACGAAGACCATGCCCGCGTACGCCACGTCCACATTGATGTCCATGATCTGCACGCTCAGGCTGACGCCGGTGGAGGAGATCTTGAAGCCGCTCCTGTACAGGCTGGGGAAGACTCGTCGGCCGTTGAAGAAGACCTGCGGCCGGTCAGACCGGAGAGAGAGAGTGAGAGGAGTCGACGCTCGGTCAGGGGCGCAGGACCCTGAACTCGGACAGTATTTGAACGTTTTTACAGTGCACTTGTGAACAATCAAGTTTCCAGGAGTGGGGACAGGAACATGCGACTCTGCAGCTCCAGGTCAGGAAGGATCTGGTGCTACAGAGCCGGAACAGAAGCCTCGAGAGGCCAGTGCTGGCGCAGTGGCCAGCGTGTGCTGCTGGTTACCAGGTTCTGGCGGTTCCTCTGGGTCAGCGTGACCTCGTTGGCCTGGTAGAAGATGCGCAGGGTGCGGGCGCAGCGCCCCCTCCTGCGGCCGTGGCAGTCCCCGTCGTCCACGTAGACGCGGAAGTGGTCGAGCCGCGGGGTGACCTGCTGCACCAGCACGTGTGTGCACGGCCCGCTGTAGGGGTAGTACGTCCCGTCGAAGGTCATGTGGTGGCGGTACCCCCAGCCGGCGCACACGCCTGTCAGAGAGGGAGGAGGGGTGGTAAGGCGGGCGCAGCGCGGGACAGGAGGTCCTCAAGAGGAGGAGGCTCACGGGCCGCAGTGAGAGGCTCAGCTGGAGAAGAGCTGAGGAAGAGCTTGTAGCCGGAGCAATTCATCACAGCTGCTTGGGCTCCTGGGTCTTACCAGCAGCAGGCAGATTAGTTTGCATTTGAGGTGCTCTGAAGAAGCAGTTAAAGACTGAAATGTCTTCATGTGCTCCAGTACAGAAACATTGCTTGCTCTACCTGTGTTGAGATACATGGGCTGAAAGCAACACGCTCCTCTCTGAAACACTTGGCATGACTGTGTCTCGGGCGTCCCACCCCTGCCCTCGGGCAGAGCAGAAACTCACATTCACACTCGTACTGGAAGCAGCAGCCCGTGTCGTCGTACACCTTGTGGGCCGGCCGGCCGTTGGCGCAGGTCAGCGGCTCCACCGGGCTGCACTTCACGGGCTGCACGGAGATCTGGTTGGGCCCCTCGCAGGTGGCGTAGGTGCACTTGTCTATCTTCCAGGTCTCGTTCAGCTGGGGGACAAGTTCACAGGCTTGTGGTTCACAACTGTTCTACTCCAATACCTTTAACAGAGCCCAGGAATGAGGGGCCTGCAGCAGGTGTTTCAGTGAAACAGTCTTATTGGTGTAAACTCTAGACACCATGATGCCTGCTGGTGCAATTCTCTCTGCCTCTTATTGTTGACTCCGATGTGAAGGAGAGCTGTGACTAAACCCTTTGTAGCTACTTAGTAAGTCTGCTGCAGTACATAGACAGGTTACTCTGGACAGCACTGTAAATGACAGCATTACAAGAGCCCTGATGTCTGTGATTACTGACGTCAGTACCCTCGCCTCAGGGACAGACAGGAGACGGGGTCACATTCGGCATGAATCAGCAGATGCTGGAGGGGCTGGGCTGTGTCCTTACCTTTCTTGGCGGATACACAGCAGAGCAGTCTTTCTTTGGAGCTGTGGTGGTCGGCAGTGCTGGGGTTGAGGTCTTGGGGGTCCCTGCTGCTGTTGTCTCCGCAGTGGTGGCTGGGGCACTGGGGGTGGAGGGGCACTCCGTAACGTGTCTCTCAATCCCACAGGTGGCGTTGCAGTAAGCAATGTAGCACCACCCGCCATTGTCTGTCGTATTGTATATGGTGCTCCCTGAATAAAGACAAGCGAATGGACAGTAGTTTTTAATATTAGTTTCAGAATGAGGTCTGTGTACAGTACATCACGAGGGTGAACTTTGTGAGGGAAGTTGATTCTATTTAAAACCCCCTAATGCAATTTATAAATCAACAAGCTAGACAGAAAGAAATGCACTCATCGTTTAAACCTTTTATGGAAAACTTGTAGGAAAGAGCATCTCTGTTGTTAGATATGTCCAGCATACTAAGCACAAACACCCAAACAAGGAATAACAAAAAGTCGAAAACTCTGGTATTGTAGAGAAAACGAGAGAATAAAAGTCTCCAGCCTCACCAGGAGGAAGGTTCTGTTCCTGGAAGCGGCAGACACACTGTGTCCTGGCACTGGTCACCGAGGGGCTGGTCACCACCCGGGTGGTCTTCATGGGAGTCGTCTTCTCAGTAGTGGCAGGAGGTGATCCGGTAATGACTTTGGTAGTGGCAGCAGTCGTGCGTTTAGGTGTAGTAGATGCTACAGGTGTTGTAGGGTGTGGTGCAACAGTAGTTCGCTCACATGAGTCACAACACAAGAACCTCACCTCATAGTTCAGGCACATTTTCTGTGGGCCAGGCTGCTTCTGGTTGTAACACGTTAGTCCACCCTTCAGGTTACAGGCTGCGTTCTGATTGAGCTCAGAGAGTTTTGTCTTGGGGAAATCAACAGCTCTGCACTGAATGTTCCTGGGATTCACACACACCTTGAATCCAGCTTTGCTAATTCCAGTGACATTCTCAAAATCTCCTCCAGATGATGCTGAGGGCTTGTTGACATCAAACCACTTTGTCCACCTACACAAGGGCTTACAGGCTGTAGTCTTATTGTGACTTACTGGGTGCGTTGATGTCACACGGGTACTGTGTCCTGGATGTGTTGTTCTGGTGACTCCAGGAGATGTTGAAGTTCTGGGTGTTGTGGTCTTCTTGGAAGTTACTGGACCTGAAGTAGCCCTGGTGGTTGATCCTGTCATGACTTTAGTTGTAGTTCTGGGAGTGACGGTGGTCTTGACAGGAGTGGTTTTCAGAGAAGTTGGCAGGTGAGTAGGAGTTGTGGACTGGGGTTTTGTGGTTGTTACTGGGAGGGATGATGTCATGCGGGTACTTTGAGCTGGACCTGTAGTTTTGGCAGTTGTGAAAAGAGTTGATGGTTTGGGTGTGGTTGTCCTCTCAGGGGTCACAAAAGCTGAAGTAGATTTTCTGGTTGTCAGAGTAGTAGATGTTGTCCCATGGCTAGTTTCTCCTTCTTTAGTTGTGGTTCTGAGAGTGACGGTGGTCTTGACAGGTGTGGTTTTCAGAGACGTTGTTACCTGGGTAGTGGTTGTAGACAGGGGTTTTGTGGAGGTGTAAGGGAGAGTTTCTGGAGACGTTTTCTTGGAGGTTGTTTCCCTGGTGGCTCTTTCAGTAGTGGGCCAGGTGAAGTCTGGAGGTAGTGTCAGGTCGGGCATGGTTTCTGTTAGATCCAAAATGTGGCTTGATGTTGTCCGAATCCTAGTTGTCCGGGCTGTAGTTGTCCTTGTCTGAGGGGTCTGAGCAGATGTTTTCGTAAGTGTTGGTATCACAGTGGACACAACCGCTCCAGTTACTGGGTGCGATGATGTTGCTGGGGTACTGTGTCCTGGACCTGAAGTAGTTTTGGTGGTTGTTCCAGTAATGACTTTAGTTGTGGTTCTGGGAGTGATGGTGGTCTTGACAGGAGTGGTTTTCAGAGACGTTGGCAGGTGAGAAGGGGTTGTGGACTGGGGTTTTGTGGCTGTTACTGGGAGGGATGATGTCACCCGGGTACTTTGAGCTGGACCTGTTGTTCTGGAGATTGCTGAAGATGTTGAAGTCTTGCCTGGCGTTGTCTTGGATGTTGTAGGTCTTGTGGTGTGTGGTATAGCTGTGGTCTGCTCACATGAGTCACAACACAAGAACCTCACCTCATAGTTCAGGCACATTTTCTGTGGGCCAGGCTGCTTCTGATTGTAACACGTTAGTCCACCCTTCAGGTTACAGGCTGCGTTCTGATTGAGCTCAGAGAGTTTTGTCTTGGGGAAATCGACAGCTCTGCACTGAATGTTCCTGGGATTCATACACACCTTGAATCCAGCTTTGCTAATTCCAGTGACATTCTCAAAATCTCCTCCAGATGATGCCGAGGGCTTGTTGACATCAAACCACTGTGTCCACCTACACAAGGGCTTACAGGCTGTAGTCTTATTATGACTTACTGGGTGCGTTGATGTCACGCGGGTACTGTGTCCTGGATGTGTCGTTCTGGTGACTCCAGGAGATGTTGATGTTCTGAGTGTTGTGGTCTTCTTGGAAGTTACTGGACCTGAAGTGGATTTGGTGGTTGATCCAGTAATAACTTTAGTTGTGGTTCTGAGAGTGATGGTAGTCTTCACAGGAGTGGTTTTTAGAGAAGTTGGCAGGTGAGTAGGAGTTGTGGACTGGGGTTTTGTGGTTGTTACTGGGAGGGATGATGTCACCCGGGTACTTTGAGCTGGACCTGTTGTTCTGGAGATTGCTGAAGATGTTGAAGTCTTGCCTGGCGTTGTCTTGGATGTTGTAGGTCTTGTGGTGTGTGGTATAGCTGTGGTCTGCTCACATGAGTCACAACACAAGAACCTCACCTCATAGTTCAGGCACATTTTCTGTGGGCCAGGCTGCTTCTGATTGTAACACGTTAGTCCACCCTTCAGGTTACAGGCTGCGTTCTGATTGAGCTCAGAGAGTTTTGTCTTGGGGAAATCGACAGCTCTGCACTGAATGTTCCTGGGATTCATACACACCTTGAATCCAGCTTTTCTAATTCCAGTGACATTCTCAAAATCTCCTCCAGATGATGCCGAGGGCTTGTTGACATCAAACCACTGTGTCCACCTACACAAGGGCTTACAGGCTGTAGTCTTATTATGACTTACTGGGTGCGTTGATGTCACGCGGGTACTGTGTCCTGGATGTGTCATTCTGGTGACTCCAGGAGATGTTGATGTTCTGAGTGTTGTGGTCTTCTTGGAAGTTATTGGACCTGAAGTGGATTTGGTGGTTGATCCAGTAATAACTTTAGTTGTGGTTCTGAGAGTGATGGTAGTCTTCACAGGAGTGGTTTTTAGAGAAGTTGGCAGGTGAGTAGGAGTTGTGGACTGGGGTTTTGTGGTTGTTACTGGGAGGGATGATGTCACCCGGGTACTTTGAGCTGGACCTGTTGTTCTGGAGATTGCTGAAGATGTTGAAGTCTTGCCTGGCGTTGTCTTGGATGTTGTAGGTCTTGTGGTGTGTGGTATAGCTGTGGTCTGCTCACATGAGTCACAACACAAGAACCTCACCTCATAGTTCAGGCACATTTTCTGTGGGCCAGGCTGCTTCTGATTGTAACACGTTAGTCCACCCTTCAGGTTACAGGCTGCGTTCTGATTGAGCTCAGAGAGTTTTGTCTTGGGGAAATCGACAGCTCTGCACTGAATGTTCCTGGGATTCATACACACCTTGAATCCAGCTTTGCTAATTCCAGTGACATTCTCAAAATCTCCTCCAGATGATGCCGAGGGCTTGTTGACATCAAACCACTGTGTCCACCTACACAAGGGCTTACAGGCTGTAGTCTTATTATGACTTACTGGGTGCGTTGATGTCACGCGGGTACTGTGTCCTGGATGTGTCGTTCTGGTGACTCCAGGAGATGTTGATGTTCTGAGTGTTGTGGTCTTCTTGGAAGTTACTGGACCTGAAGTGGATTTGGTGGTTGATCCAGTAATAACTTTAGTTGTGGTTCTGAGAGTGATGGTAGTCTTCACAGGAGTGGTTTTTAGAGAAGTTGGCAGGTGAGTAGGAGTTGTGGACTGGGGTTTTGTGGTTGTTACTGGGAGGGATGATGTCACCCGGGTACTTTGAGCTGGACCTGTTGTTCTGGAGATTGCTGAAGATGTTGAAGTCTTGCCTGGCGTTGTCTTGGATGTTGTAGGTCTTGTGGTGTGTGGTATAGCTGTGGTCTGCTCACATGAGTCACAACACAAGAACCTCACCTCATAGTTCAGGCACATTTTCTGTGGGCCAGGCTGCTTCTGATTGTAACACGTTAGTCCACCCTTCAGGTTACAGGCTGCGTTCTGATTGAGCTCAGAGAGTTTTGTCTTGGGGAAATCGACAGCTCTGCACTGAATGTTCCTGGGATTCATACACACCTTGAATCCAGCTTTGCTAATTCCAGTGACATTCTCAAAATCTCCTCCAGATGATGCCGAGGGCTTGTTGACATCAAACCACTGTGTCCACCTACACAAGGGCTTACAGGCTGTAGTCTTATTATGACTTACTGGGTGCGTTGATGTCACGCGGGTACTGTGTCCTGGATGTGTCATTCTGGTGACTCCAGGAGATGTTGATGTTCTGAGTGTTGTGGTCTTCTTGGAAGTTATTGGACCTGAAGTGGATTTGGTGGTTGATCCAGTAATAACTTTAGTTGTGGTTCTGAGAGTGATGGTAGTCTTCACAGGAGTGGTTTTTAGAGAAGTTGGCAGGTGAGTAGGAGTTGTGGACTGGGGTTTTGTGGTTGTTACTGGGAGGGATGATGTCACCCGGGTATTTTGAGCTGGACCTGTTGTTCTGGAGATTGCTGAAGATGTTGAAGTCTTGCCTGGCGTTGTCTTGGATGTTGTAGGTCTTGTGGTGTGTGGTATAGCTGTGGTCTGCTCACATGAGTCACAACACAAGAACCTCACCTCATAGTTCAGGCACATTTTCTGTGGGCCAGGCTGCTTCTGATTGTAACACGTTAGTCCACCCTTCAGGTTACAGGCTGCGTTCTGATTGAGCTCAGAGAGTTTTGTCTTGGGGAAATCGACAGCTCTGCACTGAATGTTCCTGGGATTCATACACACCTTGAATCCAGCTTTGCTAATTCCAGTGACATTCTCAAAATCTCCTCCAGATGATGCCGAGGGCTTGTTGACATCAAACCACTGTGTCCACCTACACAAGGGCTTACAGGCTGTAGTCTTATTATGACTTACTGGGTGCGTTGATGTCACGCGGGTACTGTGTCCTGGATGTGTCGTTCTGGTGACTCCAGGAGATGTTGATGTTCTGAGTGTTGTGGTCTTCTTGGAAGTTACTGGACCTGAAGTGGATTTGGTGGTTGATCCAGTAATAACTTTAGTTGTGGTTCTGAGAGTGATGGTAGTCTTCACAGGAGTGGTTTTTAGAGAAGTTGGCAGGTGAGTAGGAGTTGTGGACTGGGGTTTTGTGGTTGTTACTGGGAGGGATGATGTCACCCGGGTACTTTGAGCTGGACCTGTTGTTCTGGAGATTGCTGAAGATGTTGAAGTCTTGCCTGGCGTTGTCTTGGATGTTGTAGGTCTTGTGGTGTGTGGTATAGCTGTGGTCTGCTCACATGAGTCACAACACAAGAACCTCACCTCATAGTTCAGGCACATTTTCTGTGGGCCAGGCTGCTTCTGATTGTAACACGTTAGTCCACCCTTCAGGTTACAGGCTGCGTTCTGATTGAGCTCAGAGAGTTTTGTCTTGGGGAAATCGACAGCTCTGCACTGAATGTTCCTGGGATTCATACACACCTTGAATCCAGCTTTGCTAATTCCAGTGACATTCTCAAAATCTCCTCCAGATGATGCCGAGGGCTTGTTGACATCAAACCACTGTGTCCACCTACACAAGGGCTTACAGGCTGTAGTCTTATTATGACTTACTGGGTGCGTTGATGTCACGCGGGTACTGTGTCCTGGATGTGTCATTCTGGTGACTCCAGGAGATGTTGATGTTCTGAGTGTTGTGGTCTTCTTGGAAGTTACTGGACCTGAAGTGGATTTGGTGGTTGATCCAGTAATAACTTTAGTTGTGGTTCTGAGAGTGATGGTAGTCTTCACAGGAGTGGTTTTTAGAGAAGTTGGCAGGTGAGTAGGAGTTGTGGACTGGGGTTTTGTGGTTGTTACTGGGAGGGATGATGTCACCCGGGTACTTTGAGCTGGACCTGTTGTTCTGGAGATTGCTGAAGATGTTGAAGTCTTGCCTGGCGTTGTCTTGGATGTTGTAGGTCTTGTGGTGTGTGGTATAGCTGTGGTCTGCTCACATGAGTCACAACACAAGAACCTCACCTCATAGTTCAGGCACATTTTCTGTGGGCCAGGCTGCTTCTGATTGTAACACGTTAGTCCACCCTTCAGGTTACAGGCTGCGTTCTGATTGAGCTCAGAGAGTTTTGTCTTGGGGAAATCGACAGCTCTGCACTGAATGTTCCTGGGATTCATACACACCTTGAATCCAGCTTTGCTAATTCCAGTGACATTCTCAAAATCTCCTCCAGATGATGCGGAGGGCTTGTTGACATCAAACCACTGTGTCCACCTACACAAGGGCTTACAGGCTGTAGTCTTATTTTGACTTACTGGGTGTGTTGATGTCACGCGGGTACTGTGTCCTGGATGTGTCGTTCTGGTGACTCCAGGAGATGTTGATGTTCTGGGTGTTGTGGTCTTCTTGGAAGTTACTGGACCTGAAGTGGATTTGGTGGTTGATCCAGTAATAACTTTAGTTGTGGTTCTGAGAGTGATGGTAGTCTTCACAGGAGTGGTTTTTAGAGAAGTTGGCAGGTGAGTAGGAGTTGTGGACTGGGGTTTTGTGGTTGTTACTGAGAGGGATGATGTCACCCGGGTACTTTGAGCTGGACCTGTTGTTCTGGAGATTGCTGAAGATGTTGAAGTCTTGCCTGGCGTTGTCTTGGATGTTGTAGGTCTTGTGGTGTGTGGTATAGCTGTGGTCTGCTCACATGAGTCACAACACAAGAACCTCACCTCATAGTTCAGGCACATTTTCTGTGGGCCAGGCTGCTTCTGATTGTAACACGTTAGTCCACCCTTCAGGTTACAGGCTGCGTTCTGATTGAGCTCAGAGAGTTTTGTCTTGGGGAAATCGACAGCTCTGCACTGAATGTTCCTGGGATTCACACACACCTTGAATCCAGCTTTTCTAATTCCAGTGACATTCTCAAAATCTCCTCCAGATGATGCTAAGGGCTTGTTGACATCAAACCACTGCGTCCACCTACACAAGGGCTTACAGGCTGTAGTCTTATTGTGACTTACTGGGTGTGTTGATGTCACACGGGTACTGTGTCCTGGATGTGTCGTTCTGGTGACTCCAGGAGATGTTGATGTTCTGGGTGTTGTGGTCTTCTTGGAAGTTACTGGACCTGAAGTGGATTTGGTGGTTGATCCAGTAATAACTTTAGTTGTGGTTCTGAGAGTGATGGTGGTCTTCACAGGAGTGGTTTTCAGAGAAGTTGGCAGGTGAGTAGGAGTTGTGGACTGGGGTTTTGTGGTTGTTACTGGGTGGGATGATGTCATGCGGGTACTTTGAGCTGGACTTGGAGATTTGGGAGTTGTGAAAAGAGTTGATGGTTTGGGTGTGGTTGTCCTCTCAGGGGTTATAAAAGCTGAAGTAGATTTTCTGGTTGTCAGAGTAGTAGATGTTGTCTCATGGCTAGTTTCTCCTTCTTTAGTTGTGGTTCTGAGAGTGAGGGTGGTCTTGACAGGTGTGGTTTTCAGAGACGTTGTCACCTGGGTAGTGGTTCTAGACAGGGGTTTTGTGGAGGTGTAAGGGAGAGTTTCTGGAGACGTTTTCTTGGAGGTTGTTTCCCTGGTGGTTCTTTCAGTAGTGGTCCAGGTGAAGTCTGGAGGTAGTGTCAGGTCGGGCATGGTTTCTGTTAGATCCAAAATGTAGCTTGATGTTGTCCGAATCCTAGTTGTCCGGGCTGTAGTTGTCCTTGTCTTAGAGGTCTGAGCAGATGTTTTTGTTACTGTTGGGATCACCGTGGACACAAGCCCTCCAGTCTTGGGAACAGTGGTGCTTCCTGTCCTGACCTCAAAGGTGGATGTTGTGGTGCCTCGAGTGGTGCTTTTCAGTGATCCTGTGGTAGTTGGCGATGCTCTGCTTGATGTAGGCTGAGCGACTGTTGTCTCACACTCGTACAGGCTGCAGCAGAGCACCCTGACCTTGTAGTCATAGCAGAGTGGCAGGCGTCCACTCTGATCCGCGTTCCTGCACAGCAAACCCTGGGAGACATTGCACTGCACGACTTGTCCAACATCCGCTATGCTCTTGTTGGGGAAATTCTCCGCACTGCACTCTATCTGGCTTGGCTGACCACAGATTTTTCCTCCACTTTCCTTAATCCTGTCGTATGTTTCAAAGTCTCCTTCATTGGTGCCCACTGTGGGAAAATGGGTGTTGAACCACTGGGACCACTGACACTGTCGCTTGCAGGTGGTGGGGGAGCTGGTGGACAGGGAGGTGGGGACGCTGCTGGACGTGAATGCGATCTTGGTGGTTCTTGTGAGTGGAGTTGGAGCGGGAGTGCTCAGCTTGACTGGGGCCGTCTCAGTGGTCCGGGTATGTGCCTGTGTGGGCGTCATCCTCGTTGATGCCCTCTTGCTGGTGTGCCCAGGGGTTGTGAGCTTGCTGGTGTGGGCGGAGGTTGTCCTGGTGCTGGAGGAGGTAGTTGTCTTGATGGGCTTGGTGGTATACTTAGTGGTGCCGGAGACGGTGGACTTGTGAGGAGTGGATGTTGTGGGGGCAGGGGTGGTGCTGTGGCAGGGCTTGTAGCTGCAGCACAGGACTCGGATCTCATAGTTGTAGCAGAAGGGAGGGAACTGCTGAGAGTTGCGACAGACCAAGCCCACGGACTTGTCACACTGGACCACCTGGGCGAGGTCACTGAGTGGCGTGTCTGGGTAGCTGCTGGCCCTGCACTGTATGTCGCTGGGTGTCTTGCAGATGGAGTAGCCTTTTTCCTGGATGGCTGTGAAAGTCTCAAAGTCTCCATCGCTTCTCACAATATCAGGTTGGTGGACATCGTACCAGACTGACCACTCACAGGTCTCCTCTTCACAGTGAGAAACAGAGGTTTTTGTTGGTCCTGCAGATGTAGCTGTGAAGGAAGGTGGGGTAAAGGGCATTCATTATAATATGAACCTGGGTCAAGGAAAAGGTTTGTCAGAACAATTTGGTATAAAACTTTGAAGGGATGAATATGAGAAATTAGAAAGTGCTTTGCACTTCTTTCACACTGTAGAATAGTTATGATCAGTTTCTGAAGCATAAACATCCAAATAATTTACACAAAAGAGAACTCCCTTAATTACAGAAATATCATGGTCTACCATTCTCATCAGATATTTGGTTTTCTAGATCAAGCATCTGTTGTTTTTATGTGTAAGGTAAAGCAAACTACAATGTAGTGAATCTCCAGGATGTAATAAAAGTCAGGACTTAAACACTTTCCCAGACCCCTGCACTTCGCCTGCAGATTGTGAAGAGGCCCCATGAAGGAGCTGAGCCTGCAGCTCAATGGATTCTGTTGCTCTCCTGGTTCTAGAGGAGCTGCTGCAGACCCCTGGTCCTCACCTGGTCCTGAGGTGGTAGAGGCCGGCTGTCTTGTGGTGAACTGGAAGGGGGTTGTGGGCTTTGCAGTGGTCATGGCACAGGGCCACACCCGTCTCTGGATCGTGCTGTTGGGTCCGCAGACGGCCGACATGCAGCCTCCGATACTGTCGGTGGTGTTGTAGATCACAGCGTTCAGCGGGTACTCTCGCATCTCGTAGACACACTTGCATTCTGGAGTCAAAGGGAAATACGACAGCTCAAGAGACATGTGATGCCAAACAGTGCACAGTGTCTGAAGCAATCCAATTTGGAAACGGTGCCTGTGTGGTGAGTGTGTTCGTTATTTAATTGCATGAAGCGAAAGTGAATGAATGGCCTCTACTCACCTTTGGGTTCATGAGAACACTGTACTCCTTTCATTGAGCAATAGCTGCAGAGAATAAGAAGGAAGCAAACATGAAAGTATTCCATCTATAAATATGAAATAGAAATAAGAACTATTTTTTCTGATGGTCTAAGTAGATTTTACATAATTCCATATAAGCTCTTAATATATTCATTTCAACTTTTATGTAATGTAGCTACAGCAAATGCATTAGAACAGTTTAATTTATGCATGTATGGGAACTGTCTGTTTCACACCACATCCTGCGTAAAATGTGATGAAAAACAAACCTGTCATTTTCTATAATTTTCATAATGTTCATATTTAGTCAAATCTTGAAAGAGATGTGAAAGAAAGAGCCTCCTATTAAGGATTGAATGTTATTTTGTAGTCTGTCTTCAGTAAGGAGATCGGTCTGTGTGATTCAGAAAATCCTTAGGTTTGACCTTGAACAGGAGCTATTCTTACAGGACTGTTTGGCATGGTCTGACTGGCCTTATAATTCCACACACTAGATGGAAAGCATCTTATGTTTACATTTTGAATGACTTCCATGTTTCCAGTTATATTTAGCATTGTGACAAATTCCTGCTGGAACATTAAACCAGTCTGAACGTCCTTCTCTCCTGGTCACCTTCCCATGTCTCTCCCTCCTGGTCACCTGGGAGAAATATCCTGAAAGGGGGTGAAGTTCTAGCAATTCTGTAATCAGCAAAGCAGCTGCTGATCTAAAGACAGAGACTCACACAGAAGCTGCTCATGTCATCCATGTTGCTGCAAGGCTGACTGGCTTAATGACAGCAACCCTGTCTGTGCCCACAGCTGGGCTGCTCTTGCCAGTCTTACCAGGCCTCGCAGTTCTTTGTGGACGGCACTCTCTCTCCATTGCTGTAGCGTTTCCCATTGGCATCGTAGCAGCCGCACTGCCTCCTGGCCACACAGCGCATCGAGTCCTCGTCGAAGAAGGGCTTCTTGGGGGGACATTTGGGGTAGCAGCCTGTTCACCACAGTAGGACAGAGGGACACCAGCTTAGAGGTTTGAGGATGAACAGGTTTCTTTGCTTAAACATCTGTGCAAGATCAGAGGTCATGAGGTAAACCTCATCATTAACCAGCAATTCTGCACCTTTTGTTTAGAGTCTTTGAAAGGCTCTGGAGTGAGGTTCCTACCTTCCAGGGCTGGGATCTGACTGGAGCATTCCCCTGAGGGGTTCCTGCAGGTCTTCATGCAGGGCGAGCCACAGGGCTTGTAGTGCCACTCACACTCTCCAGGGGGGTTGTAGAAGTCACAGAACAGAGCTGGGGGAAGGAGAGAGAGAGTAACAGAAGCTGAACTCCTTGCAGTTCTACGTGCACTTTTGTATCATTTCTGGTGCACATTGGAGGGGAGTTAGCACAGCTTTAGCACAGGTTGTTCTCTCTAACTGTACTCACGGCAGATCTGGGGACTCCTCCAGGCCACACAAACACCAGCTGCATTACAGGCCTCAGCGTAGGCAGCCACAGCTGTACAGAAGCACTCGCAGTCTCCTCCACTGTCACAGGCACAGGAGTCCGTCACACAGGCATCGTAGTACGGAGTGGGGTCCACCTGCAGACAGGGGGACACAGAGATGTCTCACTTCTCACATACAGTATGATGACTTCCCATCTTCTCCTGCCCTGGGCTGCCTGCAGCTCCAGTGTGATTGCAGTACCTGAGAGTGGCAGGCTGTGAACACTCTGCTCTGGATGATGCTGCACTGTTTCTCTGCCCAGGACTTCCTGTAGGGGTTGGAGCTGCAGGGGTTCTTCTCCACAGTTGCATCTGGGCAGCTGGGAGACACTTTCCAGCTGTTCCCAAACTGCTGGGCACTGACCACCAGCTCCCGGCTCATGACGGTGAAGTCATTGCTCCCTTTGCCATCGTAGTTCCCACACAGGCCACAGGTTTTACCCTGGAAAGGGAGAAGATGAGAGAAGGAGCAGGAGAGAGGGGGGAGGAGGGACAATCAGTTGTTCAGATTTTCCAGGGCATTTTGTGGTATGTTCATTTCTGACTCATGTGTAATATATTCCTCACTCAGAATGCAATGAGACGTGATGGGTTTGTTACAGTCAATGCTGAAAGCCCTGTGTTTGGCTCCTCATCGTGAGCATAGTGAGATCTCTGTGGGTCTCTTTACCTTGAAGGAGGGGCTGAGCTTGATGGCCAGGCTGGTCCTCTTGTCCCACAGTAGTATCAGCCCATTGCTTGCCTCCACCACCAGGTAGATGCCCATGTGGCTGATCTTGTAGGGCACGTCGGCGCCAGTGTCTCTCGTCACCACCTCGTAGCGCCCCTCAGATAGACGCAGCTCGTTTTTCTGCAGAAGCAACATGCCGAACCATTACTCAGAACTGCAGTCAGCACAGACAGTAGCAATCTGATGGTTTCTGGGAGGAGGGGGAGATGTCAACAGAGTGTCTGGCTTAGAAGTATCCGGCTGCCCCTCCACACAGTTAATTTAACCCACTTCCCATGAAGACTCGTGCTCTGGTGTCTTAATTATGAGACACTGTGAGAGTGAGTTGGAAGTAGAAAGGGAACAGGGGTAAGTCTAGCTGTAGGCGTCCTGTCCTCAGGGTGGCGATGTGATTCTCCAGGCAGGAGGGACAGTTATGATCCCCTGAGAGCTGCAGGCCGGGTAGCAGAGTCTCACCCCCAGGAAGAGCTTGATGGCCTTGGAGCAGGTGGTCCCAGTGGTGCCACAGGGGATGTTCTCAGTGATCACCCTGAAGGTGCCGTTGTCTGGGCTGCTGCTGCAGTAGTCCTGCACACAGGAGAGAGCAGGGGTGAGAGACACAGCCTGGGTGGCCTGTGCGACATTGCCTGAGTCTAGGACTTTTGGGGAGACACGCAGGTGGGAGGTCAGATTCACGGGTCTCTGCTCGTGTGTGAGGCTGTCCGACTCTGGAGAGTTTACTCCCCGTGTCGCAGAAGCAGGGAAACGGGCGATTGGAAGGAGGAAGGAGGGTCCTGGTGGTTCTCCCTGCGGACTGGGGACCACTCTGGGGCCCCTCCCCGGCGCAGTGCATACCTGACTCAGGGTGTATTCACACTCGCCATTGAAGTCGAACCTCTTCCCATCGAAGGTGTGGTAGTGCCCATCTCCATAGAGGGTGCAGGAGCCCTGGCACTGCCTGTCCGTGCATTGCCACTTCCTGGCATTGCAGGTGCTGGAAACAGGAGAGGGGACATTTTTAATGCAGCATTGTTGAAATATGGCTTCACGTTGTGTCATTGTTGTGAAAGGGGAGTTGCAGGTAAAACACAACGGTCAGCCCACCAGGTGTTGCAGCCGACTTGGATTTTCTCCCCAGGCTTGTACTCCAGTCCGTTGTGGACGCAGGGACACTGGGAGACGGGGACACAGCGTCCATGGCCGTTGGACACCAGGCCCTCTGGACACATGCAGCCAGAGATGCACTGTGTGCTGATCTGCAGGGAGCACAGGGTCAGGATTAGCCAGGACAGAATGACCCCTAGAGGGCAGTAGAATGCAGGTGACAGTACAGTGTGTGCAGTCTGTGTGTGTTTGGAGTGACAGTACAGTGTGTGACAGTGCTGTGTGTGCAGTGTGTGTTCGGAGTGACTATACAGTGTGTGACAGTGCTGTGTGTGCAGTGTGTGTTCGGAGTGACTATACAGTGTGTGACAGTGCTGTGTGTGCTTGGAGTGAAAGTACAGTGTGTGACAGTGCTGTGTGTTTCAGTGCTGTGTGTGCAGTGTGTGTTTGGAGTGACAGTACAGTGTGTGACAGTGCTGTGTGTGTTTGGAGTGACAGTACAGTGTGTGACAGTGCTGTGTGTGAAGTGTGTGTTCGGAGTGACTATACAGTGTGTGACAGTGCTGTGTGTGCTGTGTGTGTTTGGATTGACAGTACAGTGTGTGACAGTGCTGTGTGTGCAGTGTGTGTTTGGAGTGACAGTACACTGTTTCCAATGTGTGCTTGGAGTGACAGTTCAGTGCGTACAGTGTGTATTTGCAGCGACAGTGCAGTGTGTGACAGTTCAGTGTATGTGGTGTTTATTCAGAGCTACAGTACAGTGCGTGACAGTGCAGTGTGTGTTTGGAGTGACAGTACACTGTTTCCAGTGCTGTGTTTGGAGTGACAGTACAGTGTATGCAGTGTGTTTTCAGAGCGACACTATAGTGTGTGACACAGTGCTGTGTGTGTAGTGTGTTTTCAGAGCGGCACTATAGTGTATGTCACAGGGCTGCGGTGACTCACACAGTCGGTGTCCAGTGTCTGGCAGCTCTTGTGACACTCCGCTCCAGGGGAGCCCGGCTGAATTTTGGAACAGTCCAGGAAGATCATCGGCTTCGTGCACTCTGGAGGAGAGAGCGAGGCAAGAGGCCGCTTAGTTTCTTGTGCTTAATCTAGCCACAGTCTCACGAATCATGTCAGTCAAGAGGAGAGTACCTGGTTTCAGGGGGGTCGACCCCATGCAGTTCAGTGTTCCCCTGCTGCATGTGCTGAAAGAGGAACAAAGATCATCAAGACCATCACTCTCATGGATCAAAGCAAGAGCAGGAAATTCATCTTCTGAAGCAGCTGGTTGATTCCCAGCAGTGCTGCTGTGGAAATGTGCCTCTCAGACCCCTCCGGCAGACAGGAACTCACCACAGAGTCCCGTCCCTGGTCACGGTCTCGCCAGTTGGCACCACTGTGCCCTGGTAGTAGCAGGGGCACTGTGAAGCTGGCACACATTTGCCCTCCTCGTTCATGTAGGTCCCCTTGGCACAGCCACAGCCGTCCACAGGCACAAACTGGACGCTACAGGTGGGGTCAGGCTGGCTGAGGGAGCGGCAGGTGCGATTACAGCTGGTCATGCTGTAGCCAAAGACCAGAGTCCTGGGGCAGGTGCTGGAGTATTTGGCTGAAGGAAGGGAGAACCAGGGTTTCAGTCACAGGAACACTCCCTTCAGGTGTCTGAACTTCCTACCCTGAAAGCTCCCAGGTCCCTGGCTATTGCAGACACTTACTGCAGACACTGGCTCTCCAGCCGTCCAGCTGCACCCCCTTAGCAGCACAGGCACGGACGTACGAGGAGATGGCAGCACACATACAGTCCTCACTCTTCTCACAGTTACAGCTGTCGTACATGCAGTTCTGGGGGCAGAGGAGCAGGTATTAGGAGGGTCGGGGAGCAGCTGCAGGGGACAGAGGTGAGCGAGGAGCTGCTGTACCTTCTCGTACGAATCGGGGAGGACTTCACCATGACAGGCAGCGAAAGGACCTTTCTTCTGGGACAGCAGGGAGCACCAGCGCTTGGCAAACTGCTCTGTGAGGGGAAGGACAGCAGCAGGTGAGAGAGAGGCCTGATGACTGAGATCTGCCCTGAGCCATGCTGAGGACACTGGACACTGACATCACTGAGCACACAGGCACAGCGCTTACAGACAAGGCCTGACTGAACACACAGGCACAGACCTCACTGGGCACACAGGCACAGAGCTCACAGACACAACCTCACTGAGCACACAGGCACAGTCCTCACAGACACAACCTCACTGAGCACACAGGCAGAGAGCTCACAGACAACCTCACTGAGCACACAGGCTCAGAGCTCAGAAACAAAACCTCACTGAGCACACAGGCACAGAGCTCAGAGACACAACCTCACTGAACACACAGGCACAGAGCTCAGAGACAAGACCTGACTGAACACACAGGCACAGAGCTCAGAGACCAGGCCTGACTGAGCACACAGGCACAGAGCTCAGATGTCTCAGATGTCTCAGAGAGGTTCAGTGGCTGGAGCTACTCTATGTACTGCCCAAGAAGCACGAGCCAGAAGCCAAGCTGGGAACCAGAATATGAGGAGTTTAATCCGATTCCGATTTTTCAGGGGGTCTGGGCGCTGGTGCCACGTGTGTGTGGGACAGCGGGTGAGCAGTGGGCAGGAGCTGCGTACCGTTCTCCGCGCTCAGACTGCAGGGGCTCTCGAAACTGTCCTTCACGTCCAGGCAGCTGCCTCTGCTCTTCCAGCTGTTGCCGAAGGCTGAGGCCGTCCCCTCCACAATCCCACCCGGAGCTTGGAAATCGTCTGTCTGCACGTCGTTGTAATTCCCACAGAGCCCTGGGACAGAGAGCAGAGGGGCAGGACACCGTGAGACTCAGAGACAGAGGGAGACAGAGGGAGAGACAGGAGGGAACAGAGAGAGAGAGAGACAGAGGGGGAGACAGAGAGAGGACCAAGGGAAACTGGAGGAGACAGGAGGGAGAAGGGAGGTTCACAGAGGGAGACAAGATGGACACAAAGGAAGGTAGAGAGAGACAGAGGGACACAGAGAGAGGAAACAGAGGCAGACAGAAGGGAGGACAGAGACACAGAGAAACACAGGGGGACACATAGAGAAATAGAGAGATGCAGAGACAGACAGTTGGACACAGAAAGAGACAGGAGGAGACAGAGGCAGACAGAAGGGACACCGAGAGAGACAGAGGCAGACAAAGGGATGCAGAGAGAGACAGGAGGGGACAGAGACAGACAGGAGGGACACCGAGAGAGACAGAGGCAGACAGAGGGACACAGAGAGAAGCAGGAGGGACAGAGGCAGACAGAGGGACACCGAGAGAGACAGGAGGGGACAGAGGCAAGACAGGAAGAGTCAGAGACAGACAGAGGGACACAGAGAGAGACAGAGGCAGACAGAGGGACACAGAGAGAAGCAGGAGGGGACAGAGGCAGACAGAGGGACACCGAGAGAGACAGGAGGGGACAGAGGCAAGACAGGAAGAGTCAGAGACAGACAGAGGGACACAGAGAGAGACAGAGGCAGACAGAGGGACACAGAGAGAGACAGAGGCAGACAGAGGGACACAGAGAGAAGCAGGAGGGGACAGAGGCAGACAGAGGGACACCGAGGTAGCTGTCCTACCGCAGGTCTGCTCCCGGTACGAGGGCTGCAGGCTGACGTAGAGCTGCAGCAGGGGGGAGCGCTGGAGCAGCAGCTGCAGGCCCAGCCTGGTGTGGATCACAGTGTAGGAGGAGGAGGGCGTGAAGACGGTCAGGTTATCTGTGAGGACGAGAGACAGGCTGCGTCAGCACACGGGCCCTCGCCCAGTCTCACAAGGACAAGAGCAGAGCAGAGCAGAGGAGAGGAGAGCAGCTCACTGGTGGCCACTGGCAGCTGGGACAGCATCCCGTTGACCAGGACGGAGCCGCTGGGCGTCACTGCTACCACCTGCAGGGGCACAACGCACACGTCAGAGGGGCACCTGCCTCCCTGCCACCCCAGCGCCAGGCCGGGGCTCATCGCCCACTGGGCAGAACACAGCCGCTCATGACCAGCAGGACGCTGCTCGTTCTGCGCCACCAAGAGGCGGCTGAGCGTCTCTCTGCATGAGCGCGGCCTGTCTCTGAGGACTCACCGTGCTCGTGCCGGACACGGACAGGGTGACCGACTTCAGGCAGGTCTCGGTCTCCGTCAGCCCACACCTCACGATCTCCGCCACCAGGGTGAACTGGCCGCCAGAGCAGTCCTGTGGAGAGACGCAGACGGTCACGTGGCCCTGCTGAGGCACACAGAGGGGCAGGTATCGGCGCAGGCGGAGCTGTCTGCTCAGGGACCTTGGCCAGGACGTAGGAGCAGTCTCCATGGAAGGTGAAGGGCTTCCCGTCGAAAGTGGTGATGTGGGAGCCTCCCTCTACAGAGCAGGTTCTAGGACAGTCCAGGTCCTGGCAGCTCCACTGTCCCCCGACACAGGTGCTGCAGCCCAGACACACAGGGACACACAGGGACACACAGGGACACAGAGAAAAACAGAGAGACACAGGGACACGCAGAGACACGGGGACACATAGAGACACAGAGACACACATTGAGACACACAGGGACACAC
The DNA here is from genome assembly GCF_055471065.1 of Atractosteus spatula. Lineage (NCBI taxonomy): Eukaryota > Metazoa > Chordata > Actinopteri > Semionotiformes > Lepisosteidae > Atractosteus > Atractosteus spatula. The sequence goes on along the minus strand of NC_142721.1, from coordinate 16,455,991 downwards.
AGAGACACACAGGGACACACAGAGCAGAGAGAAGAGGATCAGAGTCCCATTCATGCTGTTGTTGACTGAACATGTGTGCAGAGTGTCATTCATGTGTGTTGCATACTGTTGCCTTGTGTGTGCAGTGTTGTACAGTGGCTGTGCAGCTCTGTGTGCAGTGCAGTGTTGTACAGCTGGTGTTCAGCTGTGTTTGTGCAGTGCAGTTTTGTAGAGTTGGTGTTCAGCTGTGTGTGCAGTGTTGTACTGTTGGTGTGCAGCTCTGAGTGCAGTGTAGTGTTGTAGAGTTGGTGTTTAGCTGTGTGCGTGCAGTGCAGTGTTCTACAGTGGCTGTGCAGCTCTGTGAGCAGTGCAGTGTTGTACTGTGGCTGTGCAGCTCTGTGTGCTGTGTAGTGTTATACAGTTGGTGTTCAGCTGTGTGTGTGCGGTGCAGTGTTGTAGAGTTGGTGTTCAGCTGTGTGTGTGCAGTGCAGTGTTGTACAGTGTGCAGTGAGAGGCGTACCAGTTGCGACAGGCGCTGCTGTAGGACTGCCCTGAGGAGAAGGCTTTGCCATTGTGAGTGCAGGAGCACTGCTCCACCGGCACACAGCCCCTGTGGGTGATGTCGTCCAGGACAGTACCTGTCAGACAGGGGACAGTGTCCGTGAGAGACGGGTGAACTGACAAGTTGGCTGTGGGTGTTTCTTGCACATTGACAGGACACTTGTTCTCCCAGCACACAGCAGATTAGAATGATCTGATTTGAAATCCATGGTGTCAGTCCTGATTCCTGCAGCTGCACACTGGGATGGGGGGTCTCTTTACCTGGGGGGCAGAAACAGCCGCTCCTACACTCCTTGGTACAGATTCTGCCCCCAGTGGGGTTGGAGCAGGTGGCCATGCAGGAGCTCCCACACTCAGTATACACCATGCTGCGGGGGCATGTCCTGGCTGCAGAGAAGACAGGAGGAGACAGGTCTTCAGGTCCAGAGGAGGACAGGCAGGCTCAGGTAGACAGGCAGGTTCAAGCACAGAGGTAGAGAAGTAGGCACAGGTATACATGTAGGATCAGGTATAGAGGAAGACAGCAGGGCAGGCAGGTTCAGGGAGACAGGTAGACACATCGGTTCAAGTAGACAGGAAAGTTCAGGTACACAGGAGAGTTTAGGTAGACAGATAGACGTACAGACAGGCAGACAGGTAGGTTCAAGCAGAGAGGTAGAGACGTAGGCTCAGATATACAGGTAGGATCAGGTATACAGGTAGGCACAGGTATACATGTAGGCTGAGGTATACAGGTAGGATCAGGTATAGAGGTAGACAGCAGGCAGGCAGGTTCAGGGACACAGGTAGACACATTGGTTCAGGCAGACAGGAGCATTCTGGTACACAGGAGAGTTTAGGTAGACAGGTATACAGGATGGATCAGGTATACAGATAGACAGGTAGACAGGCAGACAGGTAGGTTCAAGCAGACAGTCCCAGTTTGCTGTTTGCAGACGGTTCACAGTCTCCCCACACTTGTCACTGGATTGTTCTGATCCTGCATTGCTGTCATTGAAGTGTGAAACTTCAGTTTCAGTGAGAATGTTTTGACCTGCTGACACTCAGTCCTGTCAGATCCAGCCCTGTCTGCTCCTCTGGGCTGCAGGATGCTGGAATCTCTGCCCTCTGCAGCACAGGGGCTCCCTGCTCCAGGAGGGCAGCAGGCTCGGAGCTGGAGCTCCTGTCTCACTGCTCCTACGTGCACTCAGATCCCCAGCACACTCACGGCAGAAGCTGGGGGTCCTCCAGTTCTGGGGGCGCCCCCCGGCGTGGGCACACTGGCGGGAGTACTCGGCCACGGTGGCGCACAGGCAGTGGGACTGGTTCCTCTGTGGACACTGGCACACGTCCGACACGCAGGCTGGCACTAAGGAGGCCGGGGGCACCAGGGCACTGCAGGAGGACAAGGCTGGGCTGGACAGGATCTGCTCACACAGGGCTCTCTGGACAGAGACACAGAGGCACTGGTCACTCACACACACTGGTCACTCACACACACTGGTCACTAGGACACAGATACACACTGGTCACTCAGACACACAGAGACACTGGTCACACAGACACACACTGGTCACTCATACACTCACTGGTCACTCAGACACACTGGTCACTAGGACACAGACACACACTGGTCACACACACACTGGTCACTCAGACACACTGGTCACTCGGACACTCAGACACACACTGGTCACTCAGCTCTGGGAATTCCCTGCAGTCTCTTGGGAAAAGGCCTTGCTGGTCAGTGTGGCCGGACGCTGGTGGACGGGGGTGTGCTCACCGCCTCGGTGCAGTTTGTCTCCGGGGGCAGTGCAGCCGGGTCCTCACAGTGCTCCGTCGGGCCGTCCAGTTTCTGCAGTTTCCCGAATTCCAGGGGGCTGATTGTTACGCCTGGACAGACAGAGCAGCGGTCAGGGCTCTAGAGCTCTAGTGAGCGGATCAGCCGGACTGAGGGCCCTGCGGGTCTCTCTCCCTACCTGCCGCAGTGACCCTGTCGCTGTCCTTGATGCCGTTGAAGTCCCCACACAGCCCGCAGGTCTGGTTCCTGTACTGCTCATCGATCGCCACCTGCAGGGCGAGAGGAGGCTCTGCGGTCAGCAGGGCGCCCAGAGAGGGCGCCTCTGTCTGCTGCTGGGTCGATACCTGCAGTGCCCACCAGGCGGCAGCAGCGAGCAGCTTGACCTCACTGCAGAGCAGCTGTACTGAACAGCAGCAGACCGTGACCACGTCTGTTCCCATCGATCTCAACCTCCTGCTGGTGAGTCAAGGGAAGGGCGAGGCGCTGGACCACAGCGCCGATCCCATCGAGAGAGACAGGTTACAGAGACAGTGAGAGGAGGGTCTGGAAAGAGCTGTGAGTGATGTTCCTGAATCTGTGTTTTCTTCCTGCAGGCGTCCGTGAGGCCGGTGCGTACCGAGAGAGCGTCCTTCCAGTCCCACTGCAGCTCCAGCCCCAGTCTGGCCGTCACCCTCAGGGACTCCCCGCTCCTCTCAGCCAGCACTCCTCCCTGGATGAAGGGCAGAGGCACCCTGGTGCACAAGGGAGTGAGGTCAGAACCACACATTGACACACACTGGGTTGCAGGTCAGAACACACATTGTCACACACTGGGATACAGGTCAGAACCACACATTGTCACACACTTTGGTAACAGGTCAGAACCACATATGTACACACACTGGTGTACAGTTCAGAACCATGCATCTGTTACATACTGGGGTACAGGGCAGAACCACATATGTACACACACTGGGTTACAGGTCAGAGCCACACATTGACACACACTGGGGTACAGGTCAGAACCACACATTGTCACACACTGGGGTGCAGGTCAGAACCACACATACTGTAGATACCACTGGGGTACAGGTCAGAACCACACATTGACACACACTGGGGTGCAGGTCAGAACCACACATTGTCACACACTGGGATACAGGTCAGAACCACACATTGTCACACACTGGGATACAGGTCAGAACCACACATTGACACACACTGTGGTAACAGGGCAGAACCACAAAAGTGCATACACCGGTGAACAGGCCAAAATCACACTTTGACACACACTGGGATACAGGTCAGAACCACACATTGACACACATTGGGGTACAGGTCAGAACCACATATGTACACACACTGGTGAACAGGCCAAAACCACACAGTGACACACACTGGGATAAAGGTCAGAACCACACAACTGTCACATAGTCGGATACAGGTTAGAGGCATACGTTAAAACACACTGGGACAGAGGTGACAGAGGTCAGAACCACACATAGACACATACAATTGCATCCCAACAGACTCACCGCTCGCCATTGACAGAGACTGTCTCCCTGCGCAGCTCCAGAACCATGCCCTCCAGCTTCATGGTGACCTGGCTAACGGCGGAGTTACTGGGGGTCACATTCCTGCGGATCTGGATGTTGAAGTGCTCATAGGCAGCACGGCAGTGGGACGCCAGCACGTAGTTACAGGGGCCCGGGAGCTGATAGAGCTCCCCGTCAAACATGCGGTAGTGATGCCTGCCCCAGGTGCTGCACACTCCCCGGGGATGAGCTGAGACACACAGACACCAGAGTTACACTCCTGGGCTGCAGTTAGATGCAGTAGAGGAGTCCAGTGAGAGTCAGCCTCAGTGCTGCAGCAGTGGAGTGGAAAGGACTAAAGAAATTTGTACTAATTAATGACACCTGCAGTATGTAATCCTGGTCCTGAAAGGTCAGAGTGTCTACAGGTTTGAGCTGGGAGAAGCTGGTAAATTTGTCCAGTGAGGGTGATTTATGATACAAGGGACCTGCAGACACAGGACTGCCCCATCCCCAATCCACTGACGTCCCAGCAACACTAGGGCTGAGACTGGGACTGTTATTCCACACATTGCACTCCAGAGCACAAGAGTCCTGTTCTGCTCCGTGCTCTGTGCAAGAACGCTCCTCACAGTGCATTTAAGAGATGCAATAGTGAGTGAAGACAGCAGGGGGTGCTGTGGTATTTAATTTAGCGCTAGGCTGGGCTGGGCTCACGTTGGTGAGAAATTGAGCGTCAGGTCCCAATCCTACTGGGAGAGGGAGGAGGGAACTCAGTGGAACTGGCAGCCCAGTATGTGATCTCCTGTCACAGCCTGAGGAACAGTGAGTCTGTCTCCCAATAATGCTCAATATGTTTACAGTATATGTAAATATTTTATCATATGTCTTTGTTGTAAATGTCTGTAATATGTCTGTAGGTTTTATTTTACTTTTATTTTTTGTTTTGTTTCATGTGAATTTCATTATTTTATTTGCTTTGGCAACACTGATTGTACCTATCGGTCATGCTAATAAAGCACCTTGAATTGAATTGAATTGACTGATTCATAGAAACATCTCGCTGCCTCACAGCTGAGGCATTGCTGTTACCTGTGCGAAACAGTGTGCAATATCTGAGGATAAGAAAGCCTGCAGCTCATTCCACTGCTCACAGGGCCTAAAACCCTGATCAAGCTCGTCCCTGCAGTATCAGAAGGACAGCGTGACTTGGTTCTGATTCTGTGCACTTGCACAACTATGGAGCAAGGAAAAATCACCAGTACAGTTTCCCCAACAGAATTGCACTGAGCTCCGGTGCCCCTGTCCTCTGTTTAACCAGGCTCTTCCTGCAGGGGCTGTCCTGAGCTGTGTCTAGGACAGGTAGTGTCCAGAGCTGTCTCTGACCAGGACAGGTAGTGTCCAGAGCTGTCTCTGACCAGGACAGGTAGTGTCCCGAGCTGTCTCTGACCAGGACAGGCAGTGTCCAGATCTCTCTCTGACCAGGACAGGTAGTGTCCCGAGCTGTCTCTGACCAGGACAGGTAGTGTCCCGAGCTGTCTCTGACCAGGACAGGCAGTGTCCCGAGCTGTCTCTGACCAGCACAGGTAGTGTCCTGAGCTGTCTCTGACCAGGACAGGCAGTGTCCAGATCTCTCTCTGACAAGGACAGGTAGTGTCCCGGGCTGTCTCTGACCAGGACAGGCAGTGTCCCAAGCTGTCAATGCCCAGGACAGGTAGTGTCCCGAGCTGTCTCTGACCAGGACAGGTAGTGTCCCGAGCTGTCTTTGACCAGGACAGGCAGTGTCCAGAGCTCTCTCTGACCAGGACAGGTAGTGTCCCGAGCTGTCTCTGACCAGCATAGGCAGTGTCCAGATCTCTCTCTGACCAGGACAGGTAGTGTCCCGAGCTGTCTCTGACCAGCACAGGCAGTGTCCAGATCTCTCTCTGACCAGGACAGGTAGTGTCCTGAGCTGTCTCTGACCAGGACGAGGTCCTGACCTCCTTCAAACCAACACTGTACTCACGAGAGACGGTCTTGAAAGTCGGGATGAGTGGGAGCAGTGTGGCCTGGCTTGGTAGGATAATAGAGGAGGCATTTAGAGCTCCTGCAACGAGAGAGAGAAAAACAGGACAAATTCACTTATTCATTCATTCACTCATCCACCTTCTTCCTGTCCCCTGTAGCAAGAACCTGTTAGCAAAACAAATGCATGAGCTATGATGCCTCTCAGTTTAGAAATAGTGACCAACATCAGCCGCAGAGGCAGGGAGTAGAGATGACAGATAGAGCAGACAGAGAGAGCTCCATAGAGACTGGACACAGGCAGACCTGGCTGTCCAGGGAGGACAGGCTCAGTGACCACAGCCTGGCCAGAGAAACTGGACACAGGCAGACCTGGCTGCCCAGAGAGGACAGGCTCAGTGACCACAGCCTGGCCAGAGAAACTGGACACAGGCAGACCTGTCTGTCCAGGGAGGACAGGCTCAATGACCACAGCCTGGACAGAGAAACTGGACATAGGCAGACCTGGCTGCCCAGAGAGGACAGGCTCAGTGACCACAGCCTGGCCATAGAAACTGGACACAGGCAGACCTGGCTGCCCATAGACGACAGGCTGTGCTCCCACTGCCAGCAAGGAGAAGCAGAGACAGAGGTGCAATTCCTACTGCACTGTGACAGATATTCTTCCCCAAACTAACAAATCTAATCCCACAATTCCCAAGACCACCAGAATCAGAACAGCTCATAATCCTACTGGGAGAGGGAGGAGGGAAATCAGTTGAACTGGAAGCCCAGTATATGATCTCCTGTCACAGCCTGAGGAACAGACAGTGAGCCTGTCTCTCAATAATAATAATACAGTGTGTGATCTTCTGTCCCAGCCTGAGGAACAGACAGTGAGCCTGTCTCTCAATAAAAATAATACAGTGTGTGATCTCCTGTCCCAGCCTGAGGAACAGTGAGTCTGTCTCCCAATAATAATACAGTGTGTGATCTCCTGTCCCAGCCTGAGGAACAGACAGTGAGACTGTCTCTCAATAATAATAATACAGTGTGTGATCTCCTGTCCCAGCCCGAGGAACAGACAGTGAGACTGTCTCTCAATAATAATAATACAGTGTGTGATCTTCTGTCACAGCCTGATGAACAGTGACCATGTCTCTCAATAATAATAATAATACAGTGTGTGATCTCCTGTCCCCAGCCTGAGGAACAGTGACCATGTCTCTCAATAATAATAATACAGTGTGTGATCTCCTGTCCCAGCCTGAGGAACAGACAGTGAGCCTGTCTCTTAATAATAATAATACAGTGTGTGATCTCCTGTCCCAGCCTGAGGAACAGTGAGCCTGTCTCTCAATAATAATAATACAGTGTGTGATCTCCTGTCCCCAGCCTGAGGAACAGTGACCATGTCTCTCAATAATAATAATACAGTGTGTGATCTCCTGTCCCAGCCTGATGAACAGTGAGCCTGTCTCTCAATAATAATAATACAGTGTGTGATCTCCTGTCCCAGCCTGAGGAACAGACAGTGAGCCTGTCTCTTAATAATAATAATACAGTGTGTGATCTCCTGTCCCAGCCTGAGGAACAGTGAGCCTGTCTCTCAATAATAATAATACAGTGTGTGATCTCCTGTCCCCAGCCTGAGGAACAGTGACCATGTCTCTCAATAATAATAATACAGTGTGTGATCTCCTGTCCCAGCCTGAGGAACAGTGAGTCTGTCTCCCAGTAATGCTCCATATGTTTATGTATAAATGTATTATGATGTGTCTATATTATCTGTAGATCTTATGTTAATTGTATTTGTTTTGCTTTGGCAACACTGATTTATTCATTGGTCATGCCAGTAAATCATCTTGAATTGATAATTCAGTTGGGAGCAGACAGAGAGGACAGAGAGTGAAGAGAGAGAGGACAGAGAGCAGAAAGAGAGGACAGAGAGGACAGAAAGAGTGGAGAGAGAGAGTTGAGGAGAGAGTGGACAGAGAGAGAGTGGACAGAGAGATTGGACAGAGAGAGTGGACAGAGAGAGAACAGAGAGGACAGAGAGAGTGGAGAGAGAGAGAGCAGACAGAGAGAGAGGACAGAGAGCAGACAGAGAGGACAGAGAGAGTGGACAGAGAGAGTGGACAGAGAGAGTTCAGGAGAGAGTGGACAGAGAGAGAGTGGACAGAGAGATTGGACAGAGATTGGAGACAGAGAGAAGGGGACAGAGAGAGAGTGGACAGAGATTGGAAAGAGAGAATGGACAGAGTGGACAGAGAGAGCTGACAGAGAGAGGACAGAGAGAGCTGACAGAGAGGACAGAGAGAGAGGACCGAGAGTGGACAGAGAGAGAGAGAGGACAGACAGAGTGGACAGACAGAGAGTGGACAGAGAGCAGAGAGAGTGGACAGACAGAAGGTGGACAGAGCGAGTGGACAGACAGAGAGAGTGGACTGAGAGCAGAGAGAGTGGACAGACAGAAGGTGGACAGAGACAGGGTGGACAGACAGAGCGAGTGGCCAGAGAGCACAGCCCCGAGGAGACGCCCCTACCGTTCTGAGCAGAGCCTCGTCCTGCAGTCAGTGTGAGCCACAGCAGCGCCCATGCGCTTATCGCCTGTCGCAGCCCCATGATTCCCTGCGCTCCTGGTCGCTTCTCCACAGGTGCTCCGGGGAAAGGCTGTGTCTCCGGACGCCGGCTCCGGGTTTTATAGCGACGCGGCGGAGGAGGAGCCGGACAGCATCAGAGAGGGGTCCGCGATCTCCAGGATCCTGGGGCGTGACGCTCTCCACAGCAAACAGAATTAAACTTTTGCGCAAAGCGGATCACGCTAAGCTGTTTGGACAGGCCTTGTCAGACAACAAGAGGTTTGTCCTGTCGCTTGTGTCCAGTAATCATCTCTCCCTGTCCGGCGAGAGACGGGCACGGCCGTCAGGATGGTGATGTGTTTGTGCAGAGAGGGCATCTGAACTTCTGGGCCTGAGCGTCACAGCACAGGGGAGCCCCGCCCCCTCCGTCCTGGGGGCGCAGGTCACCCCTAAACAGCTCGGCTCGTTGGGAAAGTGACAGTTTGACACCTGGTGCTGAAACATTACTGTAGAGCTGAGAAACACCACCAACTGGACCAGACCACCAGCGACGGAGAGATCTGGACCACACACAGTCCGGTCAGGACCGCCAGCGCCGGAGACCCCTGGACCGTACACAGACCGGTCAGGACCGCCAGCACCGGAGAGGTCTGGACCACACACAGAACAATCAGGACCAACCACAGGCCTGGACCACACACAGACCGGTCAGGACCAACCTCAGGTCTGGACCGCACACAGTCTGGTCTGGACCAACCTCAGGCCTGGACCGCACACAGACTGGTCAGGACCAACCACAGGTCTGGACCGCACACAGTCTGGTCTGGACCAACCTCAGGCCTGGACCGCACACAGACTGGTCAGGACCAACCACAGGTCTGGACCGCACACAGTCTGGTCTGGACCAACCTCAGGTCTGGACCGCACACAGACTGGTCAGGACCAACCACAGGTCTGGACCGCACACAGTCTGGTCTGGACCAACCTCAGGTCTGGACCGCACACAGACTGGTCAGGACCAACCACAGGCCACCAGCACCAGGGAGGTCTAGACCGCACACCGGTCAGGAACACCAGCACCGGAGAGGCCGGACTGCACACAGACCGGTCAGGACCAACCTCAGGCCTGGACCGCACACAGACCGGTCAGGACCACCAGCGCTGGAGAGGCCTGGACCACACACAGACTGGTCAGGACCAACCTCAGGTCTGGACCGCACACAGTCTGGTCTGGACCAACCTCAGGCCTGGACCCCACAAAGACCGGTCAGGACCAACCACAGGTCTGGACCGCACACAGTCTGGTCTGGACCAACCTCAGGCCTGGACCGCACACAGTCTGGTCTGGACCAACCTCAGGCCTGGACCCCACAAAGACCGGTCAGGACCAACCTCAGGCCTGGACCGCACACAGACCGGTCAGGACCAACCTCAGGCCTGGACCGCACACAGTCCGGTCAGGTCCAACCGCAGGCCTGGACCGCACACAGACCGGACCGGACCGCCAGCGCCAGAGAGGCCTGGACCACACACAATCTGGTCAGGACCAACCACAGGCCTGGACCACACACAGACAGGACCGGACCACCTGTTTTCGGACACGAGTACGAAGGCCTGTGTTAGCGCCTGATTAATGTGCTGGAGGTGCAGAGTAATTTGAGGGCTTCTGGACTTTCAGCCCGGACACTCATTCTCAGGGGACAGCCTGCCGTACGCTGTCCCATGAGGTGCTCGGACTGGGCCTGCGCTCTCCCGGGCTGAACTGGAGCCCAGCCCAGCCTCTGTTGATCCTTCTCTTGTACAGTCCAGTTCCTCAGGCTCCAGGGTCTCTAAGAGGCTTACCTGAGCAGAAGCAGCCCTGATCGGCCTGTACAGCAGGCAAACAGTGGTGTTTGCACAGCGTCTCCGGGTTTCCCACTCTGGGAATTCTGTAGCCTGGCAGATTTATGAACTCTCACGCACATACAGTAATCTCTGGACATATCCAGATGGCTACGAGTGTACATGCACGCCTTCGTTTATCTGTAACGGCACAAGAGAGGTTACGAATGAGATGAGCCGTTTGGCCCGTCTAGCCTGCTGCTGATCCCGGACCTTATCCAGCTGTTTCCTGGGAGAAACCAGAGTATCGACTTCAGCCACAGGGCTGGGCAGCTTGGGTCACACTCCCACCACCCTTTGTGCAAAGGAGTGCCCCCTGTTCTCAGTTTTAAATGTATTTCCACACAGCTTCCCCCCACGTCCTCTGGTTCGTGTTCCACTGTTGATTATGAAGACATCCACTGGCTTGACTCGTCAGTGACTCTGAGCCTCAGTGAGGATTTTGAATACTTGTATCACGTCCCCCTCATATTCTCCTCTGTTCAAGGCTAAAGAGACTCAGTCCCTGCAGCCTGTCAGTGTGGGACACTCCCTTCAGACTGAAGAGACTCCGTTCCTGCAGCCTGTCAGTGTGGGATACTCCCTTCAGACTAAAGAGACTCAGTTTCTTCAGCCTGTCAGTGTGGGACACCCCCTTCAGACTAAAGAGACTCAGTTCCTTCAGCCTGTCAGTGTGGGACACTCCCTTCAGACTGAAGAGACTCAGTTCCTCCAGCCTGTCAGTGTGGGACACTCCCTTCAGACTGAAGAGACTCAGTTCCTCCAGCCTGTCGGTGTGGGACACCCCCTTCAGACTAAAGAGACTCAGTTCCTCCAGCCTGTCGGTGTGGGACACCCCCTTCAGACTAAAGAGACTCAGTTCTTCCGGCCTGTCAGTGTGGGACACTCCGTTCAGACTAAAGAGACTCAGTTCCTCCAGCCTGTCAGTGTGGGACACTCCCTTCAGACTGAAGAGACTCAGTTCCTCCAGCCTGTCAGTGTGGAACAGTCTTTTGAGCCCAGAAATATATCTAGTTGCAGTTCTCTGGAGAGATGTATAGTATTATATACTGATTATTATTATTATTACAAGCCGCAGGGGTTCGAGTTGTGTTAATGTGCTCTGGGAATGAACTGGGTCCCAGTAGCCTGTATGGGAAGCATTGTGGGAGATGAAAAGGATTTGGACTCTGTGCAGAGGATGGTTGAGGGCTCAGATGTCAGTGAGCCATGTCATTCTTGCTACACACAGCCACCGAAACGTGCAAACATGCACCACAGAGGCAGATGCTGCTTCGCATGGAAGAGAGAACTTCAATTCAATTACGTGGACAGCAGAAGTAGCAGCAATGTAATTAGCGGCAGGTCTAACTTCCGTTATGGCATCGCGAACAGCAGCCCAAGCGAGGCGCGTTCCCGCCCGCCGTCGGTGCGGCGCGCTTTTCCGTTTTCACGCTCCGAAGACGGCCGCGCCCGGGAGCGCGCACACGGGTCCGTACTCCGCTTCCCCGGTGCGCGCCCCCGCCCCCTCCCCCGCCGTGCACGGCGCGCGTCCCCGGCTCGGCTCGCCTCGGCCGCGCAGTGTATGAAACTCGGCGGAGCGCAGCGCCGTCTGTCTGAGCGAGAGGCTCGAGCTGCGGGACGCTGCGATCTGCGAGATGCCGGCGGTTTCCAAGGGGGACGGGATGCGAGGCCTGGCGGTCTTCATCTCCGATATAAGGAACTGTAAGTGAAAGTTATTTTGTGGGTGGGGGTCAAAAAAGAAAGAAAGAGCAATATGGGGGGGGGGGAAAAACTAAGACGCAAGTTGCTGTGGAGAGCCCGTCCCGAAGGAGGCCTCGGTGCCGCACCGAGCTCGAGTTGGGGGCTCCCCCCGGCGCCCGCGGCTCCCCACCCGGCAGGCGGCCGTCGGTAAGCCCGCTGCCCCCCACCCTCAAAAAATAAACAAACCAACACGTAGGCGTACGTGGGTGAGGGACCGGTTGAGTCGGGGGGGTTAACAAAAACTAGACAGCTGCTTATGCAGTGTTTGCTGGAGGGATCAGTATCGGAGTGAGGAGGGCGCTTGGAAAATCCGTAACACGGGGAAGGGCTGTCCGGGGTCGCCGAGCCGAGGATGGGCGTGGGGCTGCAGGCGATTAGGCGAAAACAAAAAGGCATTTACAACTAAAGCAATACAAATGTTTGATTTTTTGATCAAAGGGAATCCGTACGGCCGCGTCACCGCTGATCCGCGGGGGCCGGTTGGCAGTTTCCTGTTTTCTGCCTGCAGTCGATGACGTCGGTGCGAGCCGATAGCCGATACTGGGCCGGTTCAGGCGGCAGCGGACCACCGGACAGCCGGCCGCCCGCCTCTCCCCAGCGGCTGCGGACAGCCGGAAAGCCCACCCCCCTCGCGGGTGTCGGGGAAACTTGGGCTCGGTCGGAGCGCCGGTACCGCTGGACCGGACCGGGATTAGCGCTTGAAATGGTTCCGCTCTGAGACGGGACCGTCGCGCCCCCCGGCGGCACCCCGGTGGTGGAAAGTTCTCTGGTTCCCCGTCGGGGATTCAAACCTGGCGCCACCCAGGGGTCCGGTGTCCGCACGGCCGCCGCCGGACCTGGACGTGGTCAGTGACTCGGGGCTGAGTCTGAGGCAGAGACAGGGTCCAGTTCGGTCCCAGCCCAGCGAGGGTCCCGTGCCTGTGGCAGGGTGGGGGGGTGTGTGTGTGTGTGTGAGAGGTGTACCCCCCAGTGCCAGGGGGCTGTTGGGTTCTGTGATCACAGCGGGGGGAGAGAGAGACGAGCTTGCCCTTGTTATTGGCACTGTTCCACTGAAGTGCTCGTTCACTGTTAATGGCTTCCTAATAACCCCCATCTCTGAACTGGCTTCATCACTCTGCTCTCCTCCTCACTGAGAGCTGGTGTGTGTGAGAGGACTGGAGCATCATCCAGGGGGGGCTGCACACTGGTGGGGGTGGAGGGGATCCCCATGACCTGTAAAGAGCTCTGAGTGGAGTGCCCAGGACAGCGCTATAGAAGTGTGAGGAGGTGTTATTTGGTTATGATGGAGGTGCAGGCTGTCCCAGGGGGTCTGTCACCAGCCCTGTGCGTGGGACGGGAGAGAGGGGTGCTCAGAGGATCCAGGGCGGTGATGGCGCGTCAGTCCTGGGTGCGCCCCGCCCCCGTGGGCGCTGTAGGGCTGGGGTTGTTGTGCCCTCGCTGGGCTGCGTCCTGCGGCGGCTCTCTCGCACCGCGTGGCCCCCCCCCCCGTCGTCATAGCAACCCGCCACACGGCAGAAATGAAAGCCCGGCCTCCTCAGGGGCTCCCCTCGTGCAGTGACGGCGTCCCGGCCGCGCGGGAGAGAGTCCGGCCAGAGGGCGGAGAAGAGTGTGGCTCAGAGGGCCGTGAACGCGGTCGGGGGTCGGGGGTCGGGGCTGTGGGTTCGGATCCCGGCTGGACCGCTGCCCTGACTGCTCGAGCGCCCGGCTGTATTCGTGGGTGCGACTGAAAGCTGCTTTGGGGAACAGGTCCAGCAGAGGGAATTCAGAAGAGTGCTGCTCTCCTTGGTAGTGTACTCTCTCGTTCACATCAGCGCCCTAGTTGAAAAGTGCTGTTTCTGGGACGGGTGCGATCGGTGCTGCTGTTTCTTCAGCTCCCTCTGTGTCCTGAGTCGCTCCTGCTGGCACTGCAGCAGCTGGAAGCTGTGTCTCTTGTCTCTTGGGAGACACGAGGGGTCCTGACAGCTGTGGGTGTGGTGGCTAGCGGGGTGTGGACGCCTCGTTATCAGCGCGCGGGACAGTGCAGGGTGAGGTGGGGCGGCCTGCCTCCGCAGTGTGCGAGCTGATCGACCCGCGGAGTAACGGCTCCTCGGAGTCTTGGAGGGGCGCGGGGGGATCGGGGCGGGGCTGACCCTCAGGGCAGAGTCCCAGGGGGTGCAGTTGCAGACACCCCATCTCTATGCTGCAGGGGGGAGTAAGGACTAGAGGTCTGAGCCTCAGGACGGAGTTCTGGGGGTGCAGTCCTGGGCACCCCAACTCTGTCCTGCAGTCGGGGACTGTAGGGATCTGAACCCCAGGACTGAGTTCTGAGGGCGCAGACTGGAAGCCCAGCTCTGTCCTGCAGTGGGGACTGAGCCCCAGGGCAGAGCCCCAGAGGTGCGCCCTGGCCTTCTTTTTATGGACTTTCTGTTCCTTGTAATTTAGGGATCATTCTTCCAGCCATCCCATCAGTGCAGCTGAACTATTCCTCTTGATTTCTCTTGAATGGACTGGGGCGTCTTGTCTGGGATCAGGGAATCTCTCCTTGCCTGTAGGAGTTTTGTGTGCCTTGTCCTCCCTCCCACCTGTGTTCACAGACGTGCCAGGCTTTCTTTACAAGGGTGCGCTCAGGTGGTCCAGTCAGGCTGCAGTTTCAGGGTCTCTCTGCTGCGCAGGTGTGCAGCTCCTGTCCTGCAGAGCCAGAGAGACTCCAGCAATGATTGACAGCAGTGACCTTTACTCCTGGGCTCTCTGGCTGCGCAGTGAAGGGTCCTGTATTTATAGGTCATATTTGCTTATCTTTTTCTAGCTCTCAGAGTTGGCATTGTCACGGTGTAGGTGCAGGGCTTAAAAAACAGGTTTACAGCGTTGCTTTTTGTTTCAGTAAAAACATTTCTAGAGGAGAGAGGACAGACACTGTGCCGCAGAAAGATGAGGTTGACACTGCGGTACAGGAGGATGTCAAAGCTCCCCTCATCTCTCTTCCAGTAAATAAGATAGCATCAGCTGCTGGCAGAAATCTGCTCATTCTGCAAACATTATATGTTAACCTAAGCGAAAATCTGCTGGTTTGTTTTTGTCCATTTTTTTTTTAATGTTGCAAACGAGCAATTCCCAGTACAGCGCGAATGTTAAATAATTTAAAATTCTACTCCGTGTTCGACGTTTGTGGTTGGTTGGCGTGGGTGTTTTCAGGCGATTCGGCGTCTTGATTTACAAGTCCTGAGTGAAGCAGAGCCTTGGAGCGGTGTGGTGGCCCTGTGGCTCCGGATCTGCGCCTGTGGCTGGAGGGTTGCTGGTTCAAATCCCGCGGCTGGAGGAGGAATCCTACTCCGTTGGGCCCCCGAGCAAGGCCCTTCACCCCAACTGCTCCAGTATAAATGGCTGACCCTGCGCTCTGACCCCAAGCTTCTCTCTCCCTGTCTGTGTGTCTCATGGAGAGCAAGCTGGGGTCTGTGAGGAGACAAAGTCCTAATGCAAGAAATTGTATGGGGCCGATAAAGTGATCTTATCTTATCTTATGGGTCACGGCGTGTCTAGCCACAGCTCCTCGCCCCTCTCTCGCTGAGTGATCGTTTCCCCTTGTTCCCTGTGTTCCAGGTAAGAGCAAGGAGGCCGAGATCAAGAGGATAAACAAGGAGCTGGCCAACATCCGCTCCAAGTTCAAAGGTAAGCGCCGCTCCCGAGGCCGTGCGGTGTGGGGGTCTGGGCGCGGGTATCGAGCCGCCCTCCGGAGGGGATCTGGGGCGCTGGCGACCCGCTGTGGGAGCGCCCCTGCTCACGCGGGGGGCAGGAGAGCCGGAGGAGAGGCCAGGGGTGTTAAGTCAGCACTTCTGGCAGGAAACGGTTGCGAGAGGAATACAGCTTGTCAGCAGAAGGCAGCTCTTCCCCTGCGTTCCCAGGAATTTCCTGGAGAGCCCGGCTCCTGCTCGGCTGCAGCGGGAGTGCGTTACGGGGTGAGCCGGGGTCACAGGCCTGCTTGGAGGGGAGTCAAAACCAGTTCAGCCCGCTTTTCCAACACTTCCCAGTTTGTGCTCTGCTTGTTAATATTGTGGGGTTTTTTAAAGGGAACCAAAGTCCTTTGACGTGAATAAGTTTCCGCTAGAGCAAAACAAAGAACCCGTTCGCAGGGCACGTGGCTGAGGAGGAGTATGACAGGCTGGGGGGACAGGGGGTTAACAGCCTGACGTCAAGCCCCAGGAGGCCCAGTTCACTGTGCTGTTCCAGCAACTAGACCATCAGCACTGTCAGTAGCCTCCAGAGAGGAGGGGTCCCTCGGAGACCGTTGGGGGGGGGGGGGCGACCCCAGAAAGGGGGGCAGGCCAGCAGCCCTCAGACTGGCCGGTGGATCTGCTCAGGCCACTCTCGCTGCATCTGCTGACCTGCCGGTCTTATAACTGTTAGGAGCTTGTCCAGGACTCCGTCGCTAGACAGACTCTCAGGGCGGTGAGGAAGCTGTGAGGCGGGGCCTGGCTGTCCCGAGCTACAGGAGACCCCGGTTCCACCCGCCTGCCTGGCCGGGCCAGCTCCCTGGGTCGAGGACGGGCTGCCCGTGAGGGATGCAGCCTGGTCCAGATCGAAGTGTTCTTGCTGCTCACAGAGGAACAGCTCGCTGTCACGTGGTGAAGTGGCCAGTGTGCCTGTGCTGAAATGAGAGTTCTGATTAAGGTTTAAATCCGGGGGCCTTACTGGGAGGGGTGTTCTGGAAACGGGAATCATGCAGCCACTGTCTCCCTCCCCAGAGAGCCCTGAACACTCCTGCAGGACTCCCCCCTCCCCCCGAGAGCCCTGAACACTCCTGCAGGACTCCCCCCTCTCCCCCCGGAGAGCCCTGAACACTCCTGCAGGACTCCCCCCTCTCCCCCCGGAGAGCCCTGAACACTCCTGCAGGACTCCCCCCCCTCCCCCCGGAGAGCCCTGAACACTCCTGCAGGACTCCCCCCTCTCCCCCCGGAGAGCCCTGAACACTCCTGCGGGACTCCCCCCTCTCCCCCCGGAGAGCCCTGAACACTCCTGCGGGACTCCCCCCTCTCCCCCCGGAGAGCCCTGAACACTCCTGCGGGACTCCCCCCTCTCCCCCCCGAGAGCCCTGAACACTCCTGCAAGACTCCCCCCCTCCCCCCCTGGAGAGCCCTGAACACTCCTGCAGGACTCCCCCCTCCCCCCCTGGAGAGCCCTGAACACTCCTGCAGGACTCCCCCCTCCCCCGGAGAGCCCTGAACACTCCTGCAAGACTCCCCCCCCCTCCTCCGGAGAGCCCTGAACACTCCTGCAGGACTCCCCCCTCTCCCCCCGGAGAGCCCTGAACACTCCTGCGGGACTCCCCCCTCTCCCCCCGGAGAGCCCTGAACACTCCTGCAAGACTCCCCCCCTCCCCCCCTGGAGAGCCCTGAACATTCCTGCAGGACTCCCCCCTCCCCCCCTGGAGAGCCCTGAACACTCCTGCAGGACTCCCCCCTCCCCCGGAGAGCCCTGAACACTCCTGCAAGACTCCCCCCCCCCCCCTCCCCCGGAGAGCCCTGAACACTCCTGCAAGACTCCCCCCCCTCCCCCCGGAGAGCCCTGAACACTCCTGCAGGACTCCTCCCTCCCCACCGGAGAGCCCTGAACACCCCTGGACTCCTGCACTGCTCTGAACAGTCCCTGCCCCCCGGTGCTGTGAGCCCGTGGCCACACACGCCGCCAGCATGGAGAGCTGTGATTCCCTCAGTGTGCTGGCTTGTCATCACGCCGCCAGCGGTCGTTCGAGAGGGAGATCTCCTTGAATCGCAGCCATTCCTTCCTTCCTTTGTTTCCGCAAACCCCTGCTAATCCTCATTCCGCACAGCTCCAAATCCCTCTCACGGGACGCCAGTGGGAGCGCTGCGCGGTGCTGCGCGTGTGTGAATGTGTGTGCGTGTGCTGGCCCGTCCTGGCTCTCTCTCCTGGAGATCTGGGAGCGTCGGCAGTGTCTCTGACCCTTCCTCACGCCTGACTGGGGAGTCCTGTCTGCGCCGGTAAACCAAGCAGAGACCCTGGGGTCTTTTTGACGCCGTCTTAATGTTGCTGGTAAGCGTTTGAGTTTGTTGAAGCCACTTAAAGTGTCTTTTTGAGGAGAGAGGCAGAGGTTTCGCTCGCCTCGCTCTCTGAGGACAGGGGTACGACGCTGCGCCCCAGTTTGATGAAACTTGTCCAGTGCCGAACAGTGCGTCACACAGAGGAGCACAAGAATGCAGTTTCCTCAGATCACGTTTTGAGGCCTTGAAGTATTCGTGAATCAACTGGAATGGTGCCCAGACATTGCCACACACCACATTCACTGTTCTAGTTTTTCCTCCATCTGTTAAAGTTGGCAAATAAATAGTAACTGTGCATTCAGCTGTGCAGGAATGTCATGTTAAGGGCTGTACCCTGCAGAGGTTGTTACCTGCTTTTCACTTGGAGATTCTGTGGAACGTGCAGTTTGACCAGGGCTGCCCAAACTTTCACATCCGACTGTGTGAGCGGGCCTTTCAGTGCAGCTGTGACTTCTGTCTGCGTGTGAGAAATGTGGACTGGGCCCCCCGCGGGTCAGGAAGCGGCTCCGCAGGCCTTGACCCGAGCCTCATCCTGTAGGGCTGCGCGTGTGTCCGCAGGAGCCGATAGCGGACGGCGGGCCCTGGGCCTCTCCGGTGACTCCGAGCGCGGGTTTGGAAAAGCCAGGGGGGCTCTGTTTCGCCCGGCGTTGTTCCGGCTCAGTCCCCCGTCTCTCGTGTGTCGTAAACTGCTCTCAGGTTGATCCTCGGGGCTCTGGATGGGTCTCGTTTAGACCGACGGGGTCTCCGAGCTGGTTGAAATGTCATGGCCTCAGCCTCAGGAACCCAGTAACCTGTTTTTAAACTGTGTCCGTGTGGCAGCTGGCTGTTGACTCGGGTGTGTGCACAAGCCCACGGCTCTGCAGGTCCAGCGCGCAGCCTGGTCCTCCGCTTGGCCCGCTCTTCCAGACCCGTGCTGACCACAGAGTGGCGCTGTGCTGCCGGCCAGGGGGGAAGGGCTCGCTCAGGGCTCGTCCCTGCTGTTGTTGCAACATGGTGGTAGAGAGAAACCCGCTGAGCTCAGCTTCCTGTCTGCTCTGCTGACCTGGCTTTTGTGCGAGTGTGTGGAGCCCTTACTATCTCCCGTGTCTTCCTGTTATTCCCGAGTCCCCCCGCTGTCCTGCGAGCTTCTCCTTTTCACCCCTCTTTTTCGAGTTGCTCGTGTTCCTGCCATTGAGAGCCGAGCCTACGGGGTTTCTCGGGAGTTGGCTGGGGGGACACAATTAGGCGTCGCACGCAGCTGTAACAGGAGGTCCGCAGGCGCCCTGCAGTGCGACGCTGACTGCAGTCCCCTCTGACCGAGGCTCAGCGCTGGTGGGTCATTGAGTCAGCAGGGCGGGGCGCAGCTTCTCCCAGGGCACACTGGCGCGGGAGCGAGGGGGTACAAGTCACTGTGGCCACAGCCTCTGCTCCGAGTGTGAGGAGGGGGACGGAGACACAGCGCTGGCCACAGGGGTCTTTGACCTGATATTCTCTTCATGCCCTGAGGCAGGAGCAGCTCATTTATCAGGACGGTAACTGCAGGTGCCAAACGCTCTTATCCAAAGCGACCTCATGTTTGTAGCCTTTCAAACAACTGGGCTTGTGAGCACGTGCTCACCACAGCAGTGGCCCAGCTGGGATCTGAACCTAAGGCCTTCTGGGTCTGACCCCTCCTCTGAGCCACACTCTTCTCAGTCCGTTTGCGGGACATCCTTCGGCTCTGGACGTACATTACCGGAGCTCGTTAAGAGTCTGGGTTGGCTGGGTTTTAATGTCCGTTGCTGTAACAGCAGCGCCCTGCTCAAGGGTATAGCAGTATCTCGGTCACCAGCCCTGAGCCCTGACCCCTCTTTGGGCTGGGTGCTGCAGGCTGTCCCTCCTGTCCAGGGTGATCCCGGGGTGCGGGGGGTGTCCACCCTTCACGCCCACACCGGTCTGTCTCTGTTCGCTGGGCAGGGGACAAGGCGCTGGATGGCTACAGCAAGAAGAAGTATGTCTGCAAGCTGCTCTTCATCTTCCTGCTGGGCCACGACATCGACTTCGGCCACATGGAGGCTGTCAACCTGCTGAGCTCCAACAAGTACACCGAGAAGCAGATCGTGAGTTCCCTGCGCCATCCCCGTGTCTGTAAACGAAACGTCCGCTCCGCTGCGGGTGTTGTCAGTGACCACAGGGAGTGACTCAGCCTCTCTCTCTCCCTTCTGTAACAACCCGCCTCAACGTTATGATTAAGATCCGGGGCCCCTGGAGGGCGGGGGTGACTCAGTGCTGCTGTGTCTGATCGCGCTCCTGTTTTCCTTTGCTGTTGTCCTGAAGTCCTCCCTGCCTCGGTTATTGCCCCTTCCTCCCTGCCCCCCCTCTGTTTTCCGCCCTCTCTCCTCCTGCTGCCAGCAGCGCGGGCCGGCGCGTTCGTGTTCAATCAGCTGAACCTTGCTCTAGGTCACGTTCGGGTGCGGGAGATCTCATCAGCAAAAGCAGTAAACTAATGAGTCAGCACAGCCGGGTGCAATAAAAGTTGTTCGTGGAGGCGAAGGTCCGACTCGCTGCCTGCTGCTGCTTCTCCCCAGGGGTACCTCTTCATCTCGGTGCTGGTGAACTCCAACAGCGAGCTCATCCGGCTCATCAACAACGCCATCAAGAACGACCTGTCCAGCCGCAACCCCACCTTCATGAACCTGGCCCTGCACTGCATCGCCAACGTGGGCAGCCGCGAGATGGCCGAGGCCTTCGCCGCCGACATCCCCCGTATCCTGGTGGCCGGGTGAGCGCGCGGGGGGGGGGGGGGGCTGGCGTGGGGCGCCCCAGTGTGGTCTTGCCCTCATCAAACAAAAGACAACGCCAAAGAGGGTGTCAAAATGTCAAGTGGAGGTCTGGGGGGTGTGTGCAGGAGTTTCTCCTGGAGTGTAGGAATGTAGGAACTGTCCAAGGGGGGGGGGGGGTATTTTTTGAATGCCGAGTTCTGGCAGTTCGCCGGCTGGCACGCAGAGGCTGCTGGGATAGGGCTGGCTGTCTGTGTGGCTGTGGCGTCTGTGTGACGCCCCCGTGTGGCTGTTCGGTGTCCTGCAGAGACACGATGGACAGCGTGAAGCAGAGCGCCGCCCTCTGCCTGCTGAGGCTGAACCGCACCTCCCCGGACCTGGTGCCCATGGGCGAGTGGACCTCCAGAGTGGTGCACCTGCTCAACGACCAGCACCTGGTACAGCTCACCTGGGGGACACCTGGGGGACAGGATACAGCTCATCCGGGGAACGGGGAGGGAGAGGAGAGGGGGTACAGCTTTCTTGGGGTAAAGGGAGGGGAGAGGGGGTACAGCTCACCTGGGGGACAGGGAGGGGAGAGGGGGTACAGCTTACCCGGGGGACGGGGAGGGAGAGGAGAGGGGGTACAGCTTACCTGAGGTAAAGGGAGGGGAGAGGGGGTACAGCTTACCTGGGTTTGGGAGGTTATATATTATAGCTCTACAGCTCCTCTGGGATAGGGAGTGTACGGAGTGCACATCTTAGTTGGGGAGTGTGTGTTCTGTCTGACACATGATAAACAGTGAAACAGGCAGACGTTCCCTCTCTAAGAGAGAGTCTGGAGAGTCGTCTGACCCTCTCGTTCCCACTGCGTTCACAGGGCGTGGTCACGGCAGCCACCAGTCTGATCACCACGCTGGCGCAGAAGAACCCGGAGGAGTTCAAGACCTCGGTGTCGCTGGCGGTGGCCAGGCTGAGCAGGGTAGGTCCGGACACCGGAGGGGGGGGCGCTGCGGAGGGGAGGGGAGGGGCGTCTGCGGGCCTCGAGCCTGGGGCCGGCACGGGTGCTACTCGTCCCGTGTCCATCGCGGGTGTGTGCCGTTGCTCCCAGCGAGTCCCTGTGCTGTCGAGGTCTGGCGTGATGCCACTGCAGCAGAGCTGAGCCCTGGTGCCAGGCAGGCAGCCGCAGAGACGCTGTGGTTGCCAGGAATGTGGCTCGGGGGGGCTCGTTGCAGAGGGCGGGTGTGCCGGCCTTGTTGATAAACTGTGC
Organism: Atractosteus spatula; assembly: GCF_055471065.1. Lineage (NCBI taxonomy): Eukaryota > Metazoa > Chordata > Actinopteri > Semionotiformes > Lepisosteidae > Atractosteus > Atractosteus spatula. Next base: position 16,433,949 of record NC_142721.1, on the reverse strand, counting down.
AGCCTTGGGTGCCTTCGCGCCAGGACCGGTGGGTGGGAATTCCGTCGCCCGTGGCGGCAGCTGGGCTGATGGGGGTGAGCTCTTCCCGGTGAGCCTGTGTGAGATCGTCCTGTTCCCTCCTCTCCCAGATCGTGACCTCGGCCTCCACTGACCTCCAGGACTACACCTACTACTTCGTCCCGGCGCCCTGGCTGTCGGTGAAGCTGCTGCGCCTGCTGCAGTGCTACCCTCCTCCAGGTACGGCCCCGGCGTTGCCCCTGGGGGGGGCCGAGCACCTCCCTGCGGCAGTGCTCCTCGCTCAGAGAGACCCCGCAGTCTCTCTCTCTCACCCCCCCCCCCCCCCCCTCGATCATTCGCTTTCTCTGACTCTGCCCTTGAAGTTTTCATTCTTACTCTGCGGAACCCGTAACTCCTCGTTCACTCGCTGTCTTTCCTTCTTTTTGGCTTGTGTGTCTCCGTGTTCCCGTCTGCGCGTGTCCTGGTCTCTCCGACTCCTCTGCTGGCTCTCTCCTCCCACGCCCCGCCCCCCCCGCAGAGGACGCGGCGATCCGCGGCCGTCTGACGGAGTGCCTGGAGACCATCCTGAACAAGGCCCAGGAGCCGCCCAAGTCCAAGAAGGTCCAGCACTCCAACGCCAAGAACGCCGTGCTGTTCGAGGCCATCAGCCTGATCATCCACCACGACAGGTCGGGCTCGGCCCTGTCATATTTATTTTACTGCTTTCTAAGATGAAGTCATTTAGAAGCTTGGCAGGTCGGTTTATTTGAAGGGACCTGTTTATTTTGCATGTCTGGCTCATAACTGGCGCTGCAGAGTGCGCCCCCTGGAGGCGACAGAGGAAATGACCACAGTTGTGACTTGAGGTGGGAGGGCGGTTTTGTTGAGCTGTGGGAGGACCGAGCCAGACATGACCTAGTGCCCGCGGCCGTGGCGCCGTTTCCTGCCGGGTCTCTGTCCGGGCGTTAACGGGCCGTTTCTTCCTCGTGCGGCAGCGAGCCCAACCTGCTGGTGAGGGCCTGTAACCAGCTGGGCCAGTTCCTGCAGCACCGGGAGACCAACCTGCGGTACCTGGCGCTGGAGAGCATGTGCACGCTGGCCAGCTCCGAGTTCTCCCACGAGGCCGTGAAGACGCACATCGAGACCGTCATCAACGCGCTGAAGGTGCGTCCGGGGCCGGCTCCCGCTCCGTCCCGCGGTGCCGCCGCCTGGGCGGTCACTCCGACACACAGGGCTCCGGTACCTGGATCCCTGGTCCAGCTGTAACGCCGCAGATGTGTTATTGTGCCCTGTCCGGGTGGGGCGCTGATCACCTGGCAGCAGGCCGGTCGGGGCTGGGCTGGCCGTGGGTCTCTGTATTCGGAGCCGGCGGCGTGTGCCCGTGTGGGCCAGGGGCCACCGCGGAGGTCCCAGGCCAAGGGCTGAGAAGGCCACGATCCCGCTGCCTGTAATATCGCCTTCAGTCGTGAGCAGAGGGGTTTGGTACAGTTCTCTCAAGGCTCAGCTGGACGGTCCAGTCTGGTCTGTGTCTGCAGGCTCTCGGCTGTTGGTGGCGTAGGAAAACGTGCTGGTCTGCGTCCAGGGGTAATCCCGGGAAGCACCCTACCCCCTCTTAGTCCTTGGACTCGACAGAGTCTCTCCTGCTCGCCCCAGCTAGCCGGCAGTAACGTGTGTGTGTGTGTGTGTGTCCGCCTCCCGCAGACGGAGAGGGACGTGAGTGTGAGGCAGAGGGCGGTGGACCTGCTCTACGCCATGTGCGACCGCAGCAACGCGCAGCAGATCGTGGCCGAGATGCTGAACTACCTGGAGACGGCGGACTACTCCATCAGAGAGGAGATTGTGAGTGCGACCGGTCCTGCAGGACAGCGCAGCGGGTGGTCCGGATGATCATCGGTGCCTTCCTGGTCCAGCGATGTCTTTCACACCTGTCTCAAGACCACTAGGGCTGTGGCCCTCAGGACACCTGAGCCAGAATTATTATATTAATAATGATATAATTCCTTACACTTATGTAGCACTTTTCTGGACACTCCACTCAGAGCTCTGTACAGGTCATGGGGATCCCCTCCACCCCCACCAGTGTGCAGCCCCCCCTGGATGATGCTCCAGTCCTCTCACACACACCAGCTCTCAGTGGGGAGGAGAGCAGAGTGATGAAGCCAGTTCAGAGAGGGGGGTTCTTAGGAGGCCATGACTGGTAAAGGCCAGGGGGAAATTAGGCCAGGACACTGGGGTAACACCCCTACTCTTCTCGAGAGACGCCCTGGGATTATTAATGACCACAGAGAGTCAGGACCTCGGTTTTACATCTCATCCGAAGGACGACGCTTTTTTTGCAGTACAGTGTCCCCATCACTATACTGGGGCATTAGGACCCACACTGCAGGGTGAGCGCCCCCTACGGGCCCCACTAACACCAGCCTCAGCTTTCCCAGGAGTCTCCCACCCAGGTACTGACCAGGCTCACACTGCTGAGCTCCAGGGGGCTGCCAGCGGGGAGCTGCAGCTTGTTTCAGTCAGGGAGTAGAGGTTTAGAAGCTGAATGTAGCGAAGCTCTAAACTGGGACCAGTTCCTCGTAATCTGGCTCATAAACTGGCCTCTGTTTGCTCGCCTGTTCTCCTGTGTGCGTCTCGTTTGTCCAGAGCGCGTCTCGATCCTCTCCGTCAATCCCCAGGTGCTGAAGGTGGCCATCCTGGCCGAGAAGTACGCGGTGGACTACACCTGGTACGTGGACACCATCCTCAACCTCATCCGCATCGCCGGCGACTACGTGAGCGAGGAGGTGTGGTACCGCGTCATCCAGATCGTCATCAACCGCGACGACGTGCAGGGCTACGCCGCCAAGACCGTCTTCGAGGTGAGGGCGCCCCCAGAGTCACGCAGGGCTGTTCCTGGTCAAGGGGGGTGCGAGATTACGAGACATTGAGGGTCAAACACGCAAGTAAAATGAAAAAGAATGTAACAGCTGCAGCGAACCTGCCGTTTCAAACGTTAATAGTAATTCATTATTCATCCACTAGAGGAGGGTGTTCAATCTGGCTCATGTCCCTGGCTGACCAGGCTACCTGCCGTCTGTTCTCGCTGGCAAAGGCTACAGCACAATTGAGACTTCGCATATACCACCATTACAAGCTTAAAACTGGACCAGTGGCTTACTGCTGGAGTTAACGACAGCGGTGAACGTGAAACTGTTAAAGCAAATTCATGAAATATATAATAATAATAGACTTTATTTTATATAGCGCCTTTAAAGGTGGGTTCTCAAAGCGCTTTACAGGATGACAACAACAATAAATAAGAAGAATACACAAGGTGCTGAAATGCATGTATGTATACATAACGTCAAATATATTGTGTGAGTGAGTGTGTCGAGGGTGTTCGCATTGTTTTCTCAGTGGGTTTTGGGTTGGCGGGGTGCAAGTTCAAACTTAGACAAACGGGGGGGGGGGCATGTCAAGAAGGTTGAACACCCCTGATCTAGAGGACAATCGAGAGGGAAATGAGGAGTGTTCTTGCAAGAGACTAGCTCGAATGTAATCGCCATCTTTAAAGCTTTTCGTTCTTTTATGTTGAGGGTTTGTATTTATTTTTTCTGTACCCAAACGATGTTAATTTTCAGTTCGGATTAAGTTGTTTTTGAGCAAATTAATTTTTGGAAATGCTCTGACTTCGTCAGGGCTGTCTGTGCGAGAGCCCCTGGTGTGCGTCTCTTCAGATTCGCTCTCGGTTCCCTGTCGAGTGCCCTGAGCCTGCTGTCGTATCGGGAGGGGGACAGGCCCTGCTGTCTCTCACCGGTCTCCCTGGTGTCCCTGCAGGGAGGGCAGTATCGATTCCGTTATCAGTCCCCTGCTGGCCCCGCTGGGCGCTGATGTGTCTCCCTTTGGCAGGAGGAGATCTGCTCCTCTGTGGGGACAGGAGTTTCAGACCCCAGAACTGCTTCTTATATATGTGTATATAGGCACGCCGTCTCTGGCTGTGACTCGGGTTGTTGTTTCCTGCATCATTTAAAAAATCTACAGCTTTCACGTGTGAGATCACACGCCAGACCCCATCCCTTCTCCAGCCGAATTCCGGAACCTTGTTTCCCACATTGCGGAACTTGGCCGCAGTCGTTCCTCTGCAGTTCCGAGTGCTGGTTTTCGTGGGAGCACGCCCTCATGTACGGGCGGCTCTGCGTGTCCCTTGCGTCGATCGAAGCCCGCCGGCCCTGCTGTCCAGTTCTGAAAGGCGCGTTTCTAGTCGGCCCGGCTCACCTGTCTGGGTCACGTCTCCTTCCCCAACAGGCTCTTCAGGCGCCTGCCTGCCACGAGAACCTGGTGAAGGTCGGGGGGTACATCCTGGGCGAGTTCGGGAACCTGATTGCTGGGGATCCCAGATCGAGGTAAGAGGCCGTGGAGAACAGAGCCTGGTGCAGGCAGCCGGTCCCGCTCGGTGGGCTTGTCGGGCCCCGGAGCTCAGCCGGTCCCGCTCGGTGGGCTTGTCGGGCCCCGGAGCTCAGCCGGTCCCGCTCGGTGGGCTTGTCGGGCCCCGGAGCTCAGCCGGTCCCGCTCGGTGGGCTTGCCGGGCCCCGGAGCTCAGCCGGTGTTCACAGAGACGCTCCTGGTGCGCTGTGGCTTATTGCCAGCGCTCGGAGTGTCCTAACCCGGGCGGTTTGAGGACTCTCTGAGGGACGGGGGGGAGGTGCTGCGGCGTTGGCTAGTAACGTGGCTCTCAGCACAGTGTACCTGCTCCACCCCTGCAGCCCCCTGGTCCAGTTCAACCTGCTGCACTCCAAGTTCCACCTGTGCAGCGTGCCCACGCGCGCCCTGCTGCTCTCCACCTACATCAAGTTCGTCAACCTGTTCCCCGAGATCAAGGGCACCATCCAGGACGTCCTGCGCAGCGACAGCCAGCTGAAGAACGCCGACGTGGAGCTGCAGCAGAGGGCCGTGGAGTACCTGCGGCTGAGCTGCATCGCCAGCACCGACATACTGGTACACAGGGGGCAGGGGGGTGGGACACCTGTGTGACCGGGGGGGGGTGGGACACCTGTGTGACCCAGGGGGCAGGGGTAGGACAGACTGGGGAAGAGCAGAGGTGCTGGGATGGTGGTTTATCGATGCTGATCAGGGCAGAGCAGAGAGAAGTAGATAAGACTGGTCAAAGGTGAGGGACTTGACTTGGATACTGGTGCAGCGCCAGTCCGGACTGGGAGAAGAGGAGGCACAGAGCGATGCTGGTCTGTGCAAGGACAGACGAGTGACTCTCTCTCTCTCTCTGCGTGTGTGCGCTCCAGGCCACGGTGCTGGAGGAGATGCCCCCCTTCCCCGAGAGGGAGTCCTCTATCCTGGCCAAGCTGAAGCGGAAGAAGGGCCCAGGGATGCTCCCGGACATCGAGGACGGCCGGAAGGAACGGAACGCCGACGTCAACGGGGGCACCGAGCCGGTGCACGTCAGCACCAATTCCAAGGTACAGCCGCTCTCGGGGGCGCTAGAGAGCACCCCCGGAGACCCCTCGGGCAGGACCCGGCAGCGCGTGATGACGGCGGGGCTGGGGCTGCCAGCGGGGGGCGCTGCTGGGTCTCCTGTTCCCCGAGATCCCCGGTGCTGCTTGTTTCACTGCTCTCTCTCCTCTCGTTCTCCTCCGGCTGGCAGAGCTCCCCCCCCTCCTTACCCAGCGGCCACCTGGCGCAGTCGCTGCCCTCCGCCCGCCGGCCGCGCCCCCCTGCCAGCGCCCCGCTGCTGCCTCCTCGTGGCCCTCTGCCCCCCGGCGGCCCCGGAGCGCCCCTCTTCCAGGTCCCCCTGCGCCTGTGTGCTGTGCTGTGCTCCTCCCGGGACGCATGCGCTGTCTCCTTGCCTGTTTGTCCCAGAATTCCCGCAGGACCTCTGCCAGCAGCAGACACACAAGTTCATCGATTTATAATCAGATCATTGTTTTAGCGTCCCGATCAAACAGTTTTTTCTTGAATTCTAGGAGCATTCTTAACCGGGGTGTAGGAATAATTGTGACCTTTTTCCAGGCGCCTCTAGTGAAAGAGTTGTCTCAGTCACAGGGTTTGGGCGAATGGGACACCTAATGCTGCTCGCCTGAGATTTACTTACCTGGGTTGCACATCTCTACTGAGTGCAGTACTGCACGGCTGTTGCTGGATCTGATGACTTACGTGTATGTTCAAGCATGGGGTGCATGTTGAGAAGAGCTTGAGCTGTTGAACTAAGACTGTGGCCAAGTTCACCCTGCTGCTCAGGACGAAAAGCAGACGAGCAGTTGGTTACAGAATCCAAGTTCAAGCTGCTTTTGGGAACTCTCTTCCTTAAACACTCTGAAGCCTGAAGTGTGGCGAGTTCCTGTGTTGCTCTGCCGGTCAAGGTGCTTGTCCAGAGCTAGCACTGAGCACTGCTGCATGTACACTGGCCTGTGTGTCAAGAGTTCTTCTGGGCACAGGGGAGAGAACAATTATAGAAAGTACTTGTAGAATGGAAGTATTTTAAAGCATGGATTGCTGCAGCTTCACCGTTTCCCTGTGGAGGATAGGA